>NC_057415.1:26726160-27326160 GCF_019320065.1 Cervus canadensis | reverse complement strand
GAAATGGTAAGTGTTTGTTTGAATTGCAGCTAAGTTAGCATTGGGATGAGGAAGTAAGATCTGGAGAGGGCACACATGTTGACAGCCAATTGCAGAGAAAGCTGCCAAACACATAATCTATGAGCTGAGAGGCTGGGGTCACGCCATTCCCTGCAGTGAGGGCCTCTAGGCCTGTCAGATGTCAATTGCGTTTGCAAAGCTAGGAGTTCAGGTGGGAGGTTGGATTTTTCTTCATTAAACTTGTCATTCCCCAAGGTGGGGCTCTGACAGGCACCCAGTGAGATGTCAAGCTGAGACAGCTGTTGCCAAACCTGGCAGAGGCATTTCAGACAGCTGCCTCAGACTTCATGGGCAACATCCTTTTCTTCTTAAAGGACATCAAAACACTTAACAAATAAATAGGGTCGCAAAGAGTGGGACACAACTGAAGTGACTTAGCAGACACACATGCATGATGGAGACAGAATTGTATCTGAGTCAGATCACATGGATTTGAGTCTGGACTCTGATGTCAGCTTTGTAACTAAAGAAATTATATCACCCCTCTGAGCCTCATTCTCCTTACTCATAACACTGGTTGCTGTGAAGCCTGAATGAGATAATGTATATGTACATGTTTTATAAGTTGTTGGTCACTGTTCAAATATGAGATAAAATTAGAATTAAAATTATGTTTAGTCTTCATATCATGCACACACAATAAATATAGAATGGCTATTACATTGATACATATTTGCTCACTGTGTATTATATGCCCAGCTCACTGCTTGGAACTGTGATAAACACAGTTTATATAAGTCAATTTTCTGACTTTAAGAAATTTTTAATCTAGTTGGGAGAAGAGACCAGTTTATTTCTCCCCTTGTTTCTACACAGGGGAAGGCATTTCTACTCCAAAACCGAGGGAGACCATTTCTCTCTATTTCTTTTTTCATTCTTCCTAAGAGAGGGAGAGTAACCTACAGTGTTGGTGAACTTGGGCAAAGGTACTAAGTGTGGTGGCTCAGCATTTTTTTCCCCTTCTCCCTTCTTAACTAGGAGATCACTGGGAATTCATACTGTCTTTACTCTTTGCTATCGTGTAACGTTTTAGGTGGTATAGGTTGGATGAGAGCAGGGCTTGTCCAGATTTCTTTGTGATTGAATGGGTAGGTTAAGGTCTGGGGGAGAGTGTTAGAAAGTACGTTGTACCTTGGCATGTAGTACCAGTTCTTAGCCTTGCTTCCATCCTAAAGTATGTTTCTTTATTTAAAACCTTGACATTTAACTCTCCTCCCAATTGCGGGGAAGCACCAGCCACTCCCACTTAGGGTTTGAACCTATCCCAGGATCTAACTACCTCTCCAGGTTTAGATTATTTATTTACTTGCTTTATTATTTGGGGTTGTGACGAGTCTTTGTTGCTGTGCGTGAGCTTTCTCTGGTTGCAGACAGCAGGGGCTACTCTCTAGTTGTGGTGTGCGTGCTTCTCATTGCAGTGGCTTTTCTTATTGTGAGCATGGGCTCTAGGACACGTGGGCTCAGTAGTTGTGGGACACGGGCTTAGTTGCTCCATGGCATGTGAAATCTTCTCGGACCAAGGATTGAACCCGTGTCCCCTGCCCTGGCAGGCTGATTCCTATCCACTGTACCACCAGGGAAGTTCCTAGATTTTTAAAATTAGCCCAAATGCCTTAGGAAATCTGGACATCTTTCCAGGTGGGCTTGCCACTCCAATGTCCTACAGAACAACAGTTCAGAACATCCTCTAAATCTGATTCTTTTCTGCATGACTCAGCAATGTGAGTTGATAGGGTGCTTCTCTATCTGAGGCTTCAAACACTGTTAGGTGTGGTTTTCTTTCTGTTTACCCTACTTGGAGTTTATTGAGAGTCTTAGATCTGTCATTTAATGTTTTTCACCAAATTTGGGAAGTTTATGGTCATCATCTTTCAGTATTTTTCTCTGTCCTGTATCAGTATCAGTCATGGTTCCAGCAGAGAAACAGACAGTAGGATATATAGTAAGATATGTGGCCAAAAGGATATGAGTGTGTAAAACATTTTTATTGCAAGGAATATTGCCTTCCATGACTGTGGGAGCTAATGAGGCAAGTCTGAGAATTAGAGGACAGGCTGTCAGGAAGGGCGGACTGGGGCTTCTGGGGCAGGAACTGATGCTGAAGTCCACAGATGAAATATCTCCACCCCCCCCCCGCCCCCCGCCCCAGGGAAACCTCAGCTCTGTTCTTAAAACTTTTTAACTGATTGGCTAAGACTCACCAAGATGACTCAGGAAAATGTCCTTTATGTAAAGTCAACTGATTATAGACAGTAATCACATCTAAAAATACCTTCACAGCAATGCTAGATTAGTGTTTCATTGAATATAGTGTTTCATTTCATGGGTATAGTTTTTAATAGTCCAATATTATTAATATTAATACCAAGTTTCTTTAAAATATTTAAAAGTATCATAAGGAGATCCAACCAGTCGATCATAAAGGAAATATTCATTGGAAGGACTGATGCTGAAGCTGAAACTCCAATACTTTGGCCACCTGATCCAAAGAACTGACTCATTGGAAAAGACCCTGATGCTGGGAAAGATTGAAGGCTGGAGGAGAAGGGGATGACAGAGGATGAGATGGTTGGATGGCATCACCAACTCAATGGACATGAGTTTGGGTAAACTCTGGGAGTTGGTGATGGACAGGGAAGCCTGGTATGCTACAGTCCATGGGGTGGCAAAGGGTCAGATACTACTGAGCGACTGAACTGAACTGAATATATACAATTCCAAATATAAATATAGTTTAAAGAATGACAAGGAAATAAACACAGTCACTATCTGGTTTGAAATAGAAGATTAGTCATTTGAAGCACTATGAGTCTTTTTTTTTCAGGTACATCCTTTTCCTACCATATGGAAAGTTTAAAATATGCAGAACAATACTATATGTTTTTATGTAAAAGTATAAAAACATATATATAATGATAAATACCAACTGAAGATAGCAGTTATCTCTGGAAGGAAAGAGAATGGGATTGAATAGGGATATGAGGGTTTCTAACCTATCTGTAATGTTTCATTTTTAAAAAATGATGTCAAGCAAATGGGGCAAAATGTAAAGATCTGGCTGTGTTTGCTACATTATTCTCAGAGAGCATAAAGGCAAAATCGCACAAGGAGTTGAGTGCACAAGTTCTGGAACCAAACAGGTTTAGATTAATTTGTGCCTGCTTAAGTTACTAACTATAGAAGTTGTGTAAATGACTTAGCCTCCTTGCAACTCAGTTTTTCTTGTCAATAAAATGGAGATTATAATAATACTTATATTTACTTTATAGTATTGTTGTGAGCATGACATTAACTAGTTTACCGAAAACATTGAAACAGTGTTTGGCATATAATGAGCAGGCAATAAATGTTAATTAGCAGCAGTAGGAAATTTTACAAGTTTCATAAACTTCTCTTAAAAAACTGCAAACACACACACACACACACACACACACACACACACACACACATACACAGACCCAAATTCCTAAGCTACAGAATCACGGTCATTTATTTGAAACTCTTGGGGAAGACATTTCATATTTCAGAACTTTTTGTTATTTATTATGTCACAGCACTAGTAGGGTCTGGGACAACATGTCCTCATCAAACACAATATTATTTCTGCAATAAAAATTATGAATATTCATTAAGTCAGATACATAAACACTGAAAAGCTTCATGTTGGTTCAGGTCAGGTTTTACCACCAAAGGATTTTGCTGCCAACTTTCCAAAAACTTTCAGCTTCCAGAGTGTTTTGGAATCTAGACCTGCATTTAAAAGGATCATGGACCTTTACTGTACTTCATCTACCTTATGAGTACCAGTTTGTTCTTAAAAAGAATGAGGCAGCTGGACATATTGAAATGATGAGGTAAGGTATATGTTAAGTAACAATACCATATATGTTAGAGTATTTGGCAGTTGGCCAAATAATACATATTATATAATTCCTGTTACATTTATAGAAAGAGACTTCCACATTTTCTTTTTACATATATAGGATAAGTGCATTGAAAGGAGACAAAGTCAGGTCAGCTGCTTGCCTCTGAAAAGCCAGCGTCTGAGAGGCAAGATTATTTGAAAGAAAAGTTTGCTTTATTTTGGAGGCCAGCAACCGGGGGAGAGGGTGAACTCATGTCTGAAGGCTGACTCCCCACTGACAATCAGCGGGCCAGAGCTTTTAAAGGCGAGTTTCAGGGGCGCAGAGGTGGAGGGAGCAGGCTGCGTGCAGAATAGCATAGTCAGTTCTGACAGTCACCTTGAAATTAGTCATGCGGTGGTCTGATCAGCATCATCTTGATTATTTTAAGTATAGGTGATCTTTAGTTCCAAGGTCAGTTTGTTCCCATTTCTTTGAGATCAGTTCTCAGAGTTGTGCAAGATGGAGCAACTTATGTCATGGCTACAGTCTGGTCATCATGCATTGGGTTGGCCAAAATGTTTGTTTGGATTTTCCCATAACACCTTATGAGGAAACCCAAGCAAACTTTTTGGCCTACTTAATTTCCACCTGGTGGCAATTTTGGTATCTACAAAAGAGCTCAAAGGACATGGGTTAGAATATCATCTATAGCCACTGAGAAGGAATAAAAGGTCCGTGACTTTGCTTAATGAATAAACTATTATTATTTTGTCCCATTTGATATCTTTCCCTTCGTTTCTGCATTTTATCATTTCTCGGATTAAATTTATTCTTTAAAGTTTTTCTACAGACAAAAGGCAGGTGGAGGACATGGGGGTTGGGGGGAGGGGAAGGACCATAGTGTCCTGGTCAGTTTCACTGCCAAACTTATCACCTCTGGAGAGGAAAGTGGAGGAGGTGAGGGGGGGCTACCACATTCCCCTCTGCACACATCTGAATTTTTTTGGGCCTTTTGTGAAAAGGTACTAACCTACATTTGAGTAGTAAAAATGAGAGAAAAAACTGTGGAAAAGTAAACTAAAGGAGTATTGTGGACAACTTGAGAAGTCTTTATTTAAATAAAGGAATGTAAAAGCAGTGGCTGTTTTTGAGCAGATTAGTAACAGCAAGCTCAGTAGAGAAGTAACTATAAGGTTAGGATCTAAGTATGGAAAAGAGAAATACCCAGGATCAGTCTGTGAAACTTTTCCACTTGGGTTCCAACACCAGGCTCAGAATAATAATACTCTGGATTACTGCCCCCAATGTTTGTAGTTCATGAAGAACCCAAGAGGTGATCTGTGATAACAACAGAAACGGTCTAAAAAGCTTTTTAGCCTCTATCAGAGACCTATAAGGCTTCTTGTCACAGAAAGTGAGCGAAGAGAGAATTTCATTAAATAGTTGGCCAGCAAGGTCATGTGGTGCTTCCACTTTTGCTTCTATCCAACAAATTCTCCAAACAGCAGCCAGAGCAATCTCTGAAAATTCACAAACTTTGCTGTAGTGCAGCTTCAGTGGTTTTCCTAGGATCTTTCAAAGTAGAGCTGGTGAGGAAGAGTCCTAGGTTCCTTTCTGGTTGTGAGCCTACTACAGCTCCCTAGGGTGGTATTTCCCTTCCATTTCCTTGCTTGGAGAAGTCAGCTTGAGATGTTCTGATAAAGGAGAGTACCAGGGATGAAAGACAGAGAGAAGGAAGACTAACAGTATTGAAGCCCTGAAATCCAGTCTCACTTCGAAGCCTGGTATGCCATAGCTCTTTTTGAATTTGGTTATGTTTTTGCCCATGCTAGTTTGAATTGGATTTCTGTCTCTTGAAGCCCCAAAGATCCTGAGTAATAACCTCCCCTTCAGTGTTGAGTTTCATAGAGCATCTAACGGGCTCAATGTTTTTTTTTTTTTTTGGCTTGTTCAGTAAGTTTATTATTGTTTTTATCTGAAAAATCTTGATAGAAGATTGTGGTCTGGTTTATTAACTCTCGGCAGCCCATTTGAGCACTAAGGAAGCTTGCCTTCTTCTGAGCTACCTGATCTTTCTTCTGGGCAAGCGACATTTTGGGCTGATTCCACCTCTTCTTTTTAACTTCTTTCTTAGGCTTCTCATACACTGGATTCTCTTGTATTGCAGCATGAGCTTTTTTACAAAAAAAAAAACTCCATCATGTATGGAGTTATGTTGTTCTTCATGAATGGAGAGAATTGTTTCTTATAAGTATCCTCATCTTCTTCAATCAGATAATACATGTAATCTGCAGCATTGTCCCCCATGATGTGCTTTGGGTGTACCTCAGCACTGAATTCTTTGCTTTCTGAATCATAACTAGGGAACCATTTGGTACTGTGAGGGATAGACAAACCTTCATTGACAGCTACCTTCAGGGCCCCAGAAGCTTTATTCCCAGTAGTAGTCCTGGCAAGTCCTGCATCGAAGTAACAGGTGAAGGTACCAGGTTGACCATCAATGCTTTCCACATTGTATTCATCTCCAGTCACCTTGACTTGGTCTTCGTAAATTCTGTCCATACCAAACCTATTCAGAAGCCTGCAGGCCAGCAGCAGGCCAGTACAATGTGGCACAGCATAATTTGTGAGGCCAACCGTCACCCACACTTTGGGAGTTCGTGAGCATAAGCTGCACAAATGATCACGTCTCCTTCTATACGGGCGTAAGCAGTCTGACAATTGATACCTCTGTTCATTACACGAACGATCATTCTATATTTGGTGTGCTGTACTTATTTTTATCTTGGATTACCAGTTGTTTCCAAGCATAGTAGTCAGTTTTGCCTTCTTGCTGTCTGCTGAACTTCACTTGGTATGTCTTGAAGTAAGCCTTGTTCTCAAGAACTTTAGCAAACCCCATCCTGCAGAACAGAGTTCAGACACTTCGGCTTGCCACAGAGTTGCAGGACCAGTACTGTTCTGGCTGGGGGTGGGGTGGGGTGGGGTGGGGTGGGAAGCTCAATTTGAATTGTTCTTCGGGTGAGGTTTATGAGAATTTATGGGATATAAAGTCCTTATGTCTGCCTTATACAAACACAGAATTCTGCCTAGTTGAAGGGGGAAGTAGGTCAGAGGTGACTCAAAGAGTCATGACATTTATATCCTAAAATACATCTTGTTACTGTGGTAGTCATTAGGGCAGCTTACCACTATTCCAGTTCCTCTTTGAGTCATCACCCCCCATGACATTGGATGTAGCAATAAGATTTGCTTTGACAAAAAAAAAAAAAAAAGATTTGCTTTGACAAATGCAATGCAAATGGGAGTGACATGGGACAGTTCTAGACGGAATCTTCAAGAGGTTACATGATGTTTACATGTTCCCTTCTCACTACTCTGGAGATGATGGAAGCACATGTTGAGATGAAACTTCTATCATCTGAGTGAGTGATTATGGTGGGCTGAGACCTCCTGCCAGCCCACTTGTGATCACGTGGATGAGAAATAAATGTTTGTTAAGTCACCGAAATTTGGGGGTTGTTTTCGCCATAAAACCTATCCTATCCTGACTGACACAGTCATTCAAAAGGTTGAGTAATATAATTCTGGAAGACTTTGACTTTGGACTTGAGAATCTATAATGAACATAATTATGGGGAGAGTGGAAGTAAAGATCTCAACTGATATCTAGAAGACATCATAGCTACCTGAGATTTTGTAGAACTTGTGTTAGATTTTTGATAGAGTCTGCTAATGATTCCTCTCAAATCTATTTTAAAGCTCTAGATAAAGGTTTTATTTTGCTGTTTTTCCAAAATCTGTTATTGTTGGTGACCTCTGATCCTTATTAAACATTTTTCATTAACTCCTCAAGTACAATTCAATCTAGGTACACTCAAAACAGAAGCCATTTGCTTTTTATAAACAGAAACCTAGCCCTCAAAATTCCATTTTTAATCACGTGGTTTGCTATATTTTTGCTCAGTTTTTGTTCTAGTCTCATTTTTAGGAAAATTCTTGTTTGGGTCACCAGGACAGAATTTTATATGCAGAGCAAATGGGCTTTAGGGATATCTACAACATTATTTGTTGGAGGTAATGTATACAAAGGATATTGCCAATGGATTTGAGGTGACTTATCCTTACAGAGATTAAGGGGAAGATTTGCAGTCATAACCTACAGTGCATTTATAGCTCTTACATCTTATGTATGTAAAATCACTATATAAGGTCATGTATGATAATTAGATTTCTCTATTTTTTGCAGTTGTACTAATTCAAACTGAGATTCTCCTTTTCCCCCAAATTTCATATATAGATTTTGGTATTTATCTCATTTATCATTGCTTGCTATAGGAGAAGATGTGAATACTTAAGTTATATCTTGATGCCAAGATGTTGGGAGCACCTAGATCCACCTGGATACTTTTCGATACTTGGGAGCAGATGTTAACAATTGTCACAAGATATCAAGATCCCACAAGAAGGTGAAATAATCAAATGAGACCCTCGAAAAGTAGTGTCTCCAGCCTGAAGATGAAGTTCAAATTTGTAGATGATTCAATGTGTGCAGTGTGCATGTATATGTACATCTTTAATTTAGAGATGGGTTTAATCAGTCACACTGTCAACCACATGATACTAAGGGCTATGACAAAGTTGACAAAATTCTTATGACTCTGTGAGTCAAATTGCTTTTGGTCTCTTTAATCATCCAGGGAACCCAGGGAGGCCACAGCTAGGAAGAGGAAAGGAAATTGCAGAGGGGGTAGCCCACTGATCATTGTGAAGAATGCTCTTGTGCAGAAATCTGGCAAGAATACTATTAGTGACGTTCCATTGGTCTGTCACTCTAAGTATCATGAGTTTAATACAGACACTACATTATTGCTGATTCTACAAAACCTGCATGCTAATATCCCTAAAGAATTCAGAATTGATAGAAATAGCCCTGCATCCTAATGAATCTCAAACTGTAGATAAATATGGATGCCTGCCCTCCCAGAAGAGGAGGGTAAGTGTTCTCCTGGATGCTGATGATGTGGCTTTAATGTCACGGCCATAAAAACGCCTCAGTAATTGGTTCTGAATAATAAACCATTGTCAGTACTTTTGATGTCAAGTATTTCAAGTTAATGTTACTCTCATTAGTAGATATTTCCCCAAATTTATTTAAATAAATAACAAAACAAAAACAATAATTACAATAAAACTGGACCCATGTTCATATAAACAGTTCAGTCATTTAATTTTCTTGGGGCTAGTTCATTCAGTCAAATCCACTGGGAAGTCACATGATTCAGGGATATATTATTGAGAGTTTTTAATAAGCCTTGGGGTGACTGTTAACATCTGCTTTGGATATTTTCTATTTCAAAACAATCTCAACCATGCTTTGTGGGACATAATTTTGTGTGGCAGGATCCAGGCCACTTCCTGAAGAAAAAATAATTTTGCTAGTAGATTCATTTCTGTGGGAAAGGGGTAACTTTTGAATCCGATGGAAATCCTGCCTAGATACCTCGATTTTTTAAAATAAGGCAAGGACATCACTACCTGTGCCAACTATTGTCTCACACAGTGTTATGCTGGCGATGGTTCTCTCTGGTTTGTGAGACTGTACACATCTCTTCCCACATCCATGGTTGGTGGTGTCAAGTCGGTAGCTTGAAATTGGTCAGAGCAAGAGTATTAACACCAGTGGTTCTGTGAGAGTGATTTCGCCCCTTGGGGACACCTGGCAATCTCTAGACATTGTTGTCACAACTTGGGGATTGCTACTGACATCTAGTGGGTAGAAGCCAGGGATGCTGTTCAATATCCTAAAATGCTAAAGACAGCCCCCACCCACACCCGCTCTTGCAGCCAACAAAGTATTTGTGTGTTCAGTCGGTAGGTCACGTCCGACTCTTTGCGCCCCCATGGACTGTAGCCCACCAGGCTCCTCTGTTTCTGGAGTTTTCCAGGCAAGAATACTGGTGCCTGTGCTAAGTCACTTCAGTCGTGTTTGACTCTTTGTGACCCTATGATCTGTAGCCTGCCAGGCTCCACTGTCAATGGGATTTTCCAGGCAAGAATACTGGAGTGGATTGCTATTCCCTCCTCCAGGGGATCTTCCCAACCCAGGGATCGAACCTGAGCCTCTTGTGTTTCCTGCATTGGCAGACGGATTCTTTACCATTGTGTCACCTGGGAATTATCTAGCACAAAATGTCAACAGTGCTGAAGCTGAGGAACTGTAATTTATACCATGGGAATTAGAAAACTTTACAAGTGTGGGTTTTTTTTTTTTTTGAATGTCAGTTGATCAGCCACCAACCCCTCAAATTAATTCTTATGCCCTCATTACTGTACAATTTCTAATTCCTATCAGAAGTTGGCTAGGAGAAGTGATATTCTTGGGAAGACTGAAAGCTGTGTTCTCCCCAGGGTAATCATATAGAGCACAAGTTGGCAATCTTTTTTTCTGTAAATGGCAGATAGTAAATATTTTAGGCTTTGTAGACCATATGGTCTCTATTGCAAATACTTACCTCAGCCATTATAGTGTAAAAGCATTTATCAGTTCAGTTTGTCCGACTCTTTGCGAACCCATGAATCGCAGCACGCCAGGCCTCCCTGTCGATCACCAACTCCCGGAGTTTACCCAAACTCATGTCCATTGAGTTGGTGATGACATCCAACCATCTTGTCCTCTGTCCTCCCCTTCTCCTCCTGCCCTCAATCTTTCCCAACATCAGTGTCTTTTCAAATGGAAATTGAATGAGGATGGTTGTGCTCTAATAAAACTATTTACAAGTCTGGTCACAAAGTTTGCTGACCTCTGACTTAGATTATTAGTTTAGCCCCACTTTAGAACTGACTTCACTGAGGCTTTGGTACTACACCTTCAGCTTTTACTATTAATAATTTATAAGATACAGCCACATTCTGTTTGCTGCAACATTTGGCACCAAAGGAAAAAAAAAGACATTGAGAACACTTTCCATTGGGTCATTATATACTTGATTCTTAAGGTTCCATAGGATAAATTTCTTAAAATGCTTGGCTTCTCATTGAGCAACTAATCATGCTTACCTTTTTTCCTGATTCACTTTGTATACTCAGTTCAGTCGCTCAGTCGTGTCCGACTCTTTGCGACCCCATGGATCGCAGCACTCCAGGCCTCCCTGTCCATCACCAGCTCCCGGAGTTTACTCAAACTCATGCCCAATGAGTCTGTGATGCCATCCACCATCCCATCCTCTGTCGTCCCCTTCTCCTCCTGCCCCCAATCCCTCCCAGCATCAGGGTCTTTTCCAATAAGTCAACTCTTTGCACGAGGTGGACAAAGTACTGGAGTTTCAGCTTCAGCATCAGTCCTTCCAATGAACACCCAGGACTGATCTCCTTTAGGATGGACTGGTTGGATCTCCTTGCAGTCCAAGGGACTCTCAAGAGTCTTCTCCAACACCACAATTAAAAAAAGCATCAATTCTTCAGCGCTCAGCTATCTTCACAGTCCAACACTCACATCCATACATGACCAACTGAAACCCGCCTTCCAACCAATAGCCTTGACCAGATGGACCTTTGTTGGCAAAGTAATGTCTCTGCTTTTTATATGCTATCTAGGTTGGTCATAACTTTGCTTCCAAGGAGTAAGCGTCTTTTAATTTCATGGCTGCAATCACCATCTGCAGTGATTTTGGAGCCCCCAAGATAAAGTCTGACACTGTTTCCACTGTTTCCCATCTATTTCCCATGAAGTGATGGGACCAGATGCCATGATCTTAGTTTTCTGAATGTTGAGCTTTTAAGCCAACTTTTTCACTCTCCTCTTTCACTTTCATCAAGAGGCTTTTTAGTTCCTCTTCACTTTCTGCCATAAGGGTGGTGTCATCTGCATATCTGAGGTTATTGATATTTCTCACGGCAATCTTGATTCCAGCTTGTGCTTCTTCCAGCCCAGCATTTCTCATGATGTGTTCTGCATATAAGTTAATAAGCAGGGTGACAATATACAGCCTTGATGTACTCCTTTTCCTATTTGGAACCAGTCTGTTGTTCCGTGTCCAGTTCTAACTGTTGCTTCCTGATCTGCATACAGGTTTCTCAAGAGGCAGGTCAGGTGGTCTGGTATTGCCCATCTCCTTCAGAATTTCCACAGTTTATTGTGATCTAAACAAGTCGAAGCTTGGGCGGTAGTCAAATAAAGCAGAAATAGATTTTTTTCTGGATCCTTGCTTTTTCGATGATCCAGCGGATTTGGGCATTTGATCTCGGGTTCCTCTGCCTTTTCTAAAACCAGCTTGAACATCTGGAAGTTCTCGGTTCATGTATTGCTGAAGCCTGGCTTGGAGAATTTTGAGCATTACTTTACTAGCGTGTGAGATGAGTGCAATTGTGCAGTAGTTTGAGCATTCTTTCAGATTGCCTATACTAGGATGCTCAAAAGTATCTCAGTCTTCATGGGGGAAATCTAGATCAGTGCTCCAAAAATTTCATGTACATGCAAGTCATCTGGGAATCCTGTTGGAAGGTTCTGATCCAGCAGGTCTGGGGTAGGGCCTGAGAGTCTGCATTTCTGAAAAGTTTCCAGGAGATATTGACACTGTTGGTCTTGGGACCACAATGTGAGCAGTAAGGTCCTGGAATATCATAGTATTTTGGTAACAAGTTCTTCCCAGAAGATTCTTACCATGGAATTTCTCTCAACTACATTTCTCCTTTTGCGTTTTGGCTGCTTTAATTTATAATTTGAAATTTTATTTTTGGAAGTGGTGAGATGGGGCATAGAAATAAATCTAATAAGAATAACTTGGGATGCACATTTTTGTTTTTACAAGTTTAGTCTGATACTACTCAGTTGTACAATGAATCCATACATAACAAACAAGATTAACTTTATGTTACTTCTTCAGGACAGGGATTTTTTTTTTAAGTTTTCAAATTTGGGATCTTCAGTTTTGCAGCTGGGCAACATATTCCTGTCTACTTCACTTTAAACATGTAAAAGCTCAGAAAAGTCCCTCCCCAGCTTTTGCTGATCCTCTGGGCCAAGACGGTTCTTAAATGCTGATTGCTTTGCCCACGAAAAGTTTCTGTACAGGATCGAGTTCCTTATTAAATGCTACCGCTATAACATCGATGGTCTTCCGCAAAAGGACCTAGACAGACAACCAAATGGCAGGAGAACCTGAGGCCCTCTGAAGAAAATCATTGAGATTCTGTTACCTGGTCGGAAACTCTATGGTCCCGAGCGCGGGCCAGAGCGGCCACATTGCTACTGGCTCCGCCCACAGCTCCCCGGCTGCCCGCCTCGCAGTGCCAAACCCGGCGCCTCTTCAGTGGACGAAGCTCAGCAGCCGAAAAGCTTCTCAGAGAAAGCGTGTACACTCGTGTACTGAATGCCCCTTTAAAACATAGGTCCCTTCAGTTCATATTTGGGAATGAATAGGAGTTTTCGTGTCAGCGTCTTGTATGAGCAGGAAGATCTGTGAGTGAAAGTTATGCCATTTCATGAGGAGATAATAGACTAATATTTCCACTTCTCCTTCCTGATGGTGGAACCCCAGGGTGAAAATGGCCGATTTCAGCGTGTCTTTTTCAGCCTTCTGCTGTTGCCCCTGGAAGCCCTTGGCAACTGGCAGGAGGTAGAAAAGGGACCAGTGGACCCTGTTGAGTGACAGAGATTGGGCCTTTGGGCTCCGCGTGATGTCTGTCAGCCCCAGACTGAACAGCTTCCTTGGCTGTTGAGGTATTTGCTATGTCTCCTGAAGTTCTGGGCGAAGCAGAGAAGACGACGGTGCACCAAAAGCTTGTGGGACACCATGCTCTGGCCTCCAGGTGGTGGAGGGCTGCTCTCTGTTCTCAAGAGACTGGCTAAGCAAGTATGTTAAATTTCCTTTGTCACTAGGTGGCAGAATATAATTAAGATGTCTTTTTTTTTCTTTCCTTTCTCATAGCGTTGAAAGGTGTTTCTAGTTCCTTCTTAATGACCTCTTTCATTACTTTGCAGTATTTGCTAATGCCAGTTAGGGTTGAAGGAATGAAATAAAAGTTCTTCTGCAAACATTTCCTGTACTTAGGAAGGAATTTAGTTTTTCATTTAATTGGTTTGTGTCTTAAAGGGAAGAATCCTTATAAAGTGCATTCCCTTCCTAAAGTCTATCATTTGGACAATCCAGGCTTCTTGTTTTACAAATAATTGTTATTTTTTTTAAATTTAATTTTATTTAAAGAATGATTTTATTTATTTATTTGCTTTTGTGCTAGGGTCTTCATTGCTGCACGGGCTTTTCTTTGGTTTCTAGAGCACCAACTCTAGGCATGTGGGCTTTAATAGTTGCGGCAGGTGGATTCAGTAGTTGCGGCTCCCAGGCTCTAGAACACAGGCTCAATAGTTGTGGTTCAGAGGCTTAGTTGCTCCACGTCATGTGGAATCTTCCTGGACCAGGAATGGAACCTGCCTCTCCTGCATTGGCAGGTGGATTCTTCACCACTGAGTCACCAGGGAAGCCCTTGTTATTTTTGTGAAACTGCAGACATTGTTTCACGTCACTTCCACCTATTCCAAGTGCCTGTATCTAAAATAAGGACTATTTTATAGCGGGAATTCTTTTTGTGGTCCAGTGGTTAGGAGTTTGTATTTTCCTTGCCAGGACCCAGGTTCAGTCTCTGGTGGGGGTACTAAGATCCTGCAAGCCAAGTGGCTTGGAGGAAAAAAAAAAAGTGCAGTTTCGATGATTAACACAATCAAGTAATTAAATATTCCTGTGGATCATAGTTTCAGGATATGCACAGTTATCCACAGAAGCCCAGTTTTGCAGGGGTGGGAGTGGTCTGACTGCTGTCTGTGAAATTTGGGATTTATTCTGCTGGGGAGAATACTTCATTGACTCAATTCCTGAATCTTCATTTAGCCCTCAGATGAATGCATACAAAGAGGTTTTTTTGTTTTTGTTTGTTTTGTTTTATCAGAGTATATAATTGGTTTACACTGCTTTGTCAGTTTCTGCTGTAGAGCAGAGTGAATCAGCCACACATATACAGATGTCCTCTCTTTTTTGGATTTCCTTTCCATTTAGGTCACCACAGAGCACTGAGTTCTCTGTACTCTATGCAGAGTTTAAGTGAACAGAAAGCAACAGACCAAATGTGTGGTCAGCATATACAAATTGAGAATCTTTCACACGTCCTCTGCCCTCTTTTCAGTCATCAGAGGGCCAGAGAGTCTTCAGCTGAGTCTCTTGTGGTTGGAAGTACTTGCTTCTAGGCCTCAGTCTTGTGCTCCGTTCTCTGCTCTTCCAGGGTTGGTTTCACCCTTCATCTCTTTCTCAGTTGGAGGGTCACCTTCTTCATTTACCCTTGATTAGCACTGGCCCAAAGTACCCCTTTTACCCCTTTGCCTTAGTTGGGTTGGCTATACCTTTTCTGCAAGGGTTGCTGTATTTTCCTCTCTCCTCACTTCCTCTTCAGATTTTCCATTTTTACATGGAGGCCCCCTGTTGATTCTCCTTTCCAGAGTGCTAATACCACAAAGTTGACTGGTCGGTCTGTCCTCTTTCTTCTCTTTTTCTTACTTTCACTTCCCCATGAGCTGGATATGTGCCACACATCAGGGACTGCAGTACGTATTGGGGCTATAAGAATGAAAGAAATAGAGTCTTGCCTTAGAAGATCTCAGAGCTTGGCGGGGTCTAGGTGACCAGGGTAATGGAGCATAGATGAGGGCAGTGCAACATGGTATGTGTCAGAAAAAATGTAGGCACAGGTGATACAGGAGCATGGAAGAGGGGTGGGCTTACTGTGTTTGGAACAGGGTCTGAAAAGGTTTGCTCAGGTGAGCATTTTCTTTCTGTTTTTGTATTTGAATTTTGGATCAGGTTATACATTCATATAGTTCAAATATATATGCATATATTTTAAAATAAACTGGTATATATATATGTATGTATGTATATATATATGTGTGTATATATATCTCCTCTAACCCCCATTACTCTTCTGTCCAGCCCCATGCTATTCAAAAGTAAATATGACTATTAGTTTCTTGTGTGTCCTTTCAGAATTTTGAATGCATATACAAGCAAACATAGTTTTTTTCTTCTCCCTTTTTTTTTACACCAAAGGTAGAATATTATATTTACTTGTCTGAACTTTGGCTTTTAAAATGAATATTCTTGTTTAGTGGTTAATAAAGTGATCTCTGGAATCAGAATGCCAACATTCAAATCCCCATTATATAATTTACTAGCTGTGTGAACTTGGAAAATTTCTTAATGTTTCGTTGCTTCAGTTTATACATCTATATCTGAGGTTTTCAAAATCTGGCAAATTTATAATATACTAAACTTTATCATAAACTTTAAGCACATACATATGCAACTTTATCATATGCTACATCTCATATGGCCATTTTGTTTTGTTCTATTGGTCTATTCATGTACCAGTGACACAGCGTTTTAACTTTTGAAGTTTTACATTATGTTTATGATTTAGTAGAGCTAGTCTCTACTTGACAATTGAAGGATGACTGGAATCCCCCAGGCAGAGATAATGACAGCAGCAATGATGACTAACAATACAAACTCTTACCACTACCACCAACGTTTTTACTTTATGCCTACTGTGTGCAAGTAGGCACATTCCTAATTTTACTCTGTTTTTTACTATACTTGTTTTCCCTTTGCTCTGAATTTTTTTTTACTTATTTTAAACTAATTTAGTTGATCATAGGTTACTTTTTAAAAACCACTTTCAATCCTTTTGGAAACAAGGAGAGGCATAATTAGAAAAAGATCCAGGAGCTGTATTAGGTGCTTTGTATAAGTCCCTAATTCTCAAAACAACCCTACAAGGTAGATATTATTATCCTCTTTTTACAGTTGACGACACTGACATGTGGAGAGGTCAAGTAATTTTCTCACATTTATATAACAAATAAATGTAGATTCAGAATTCATACCAGGATTTGTTGGTGTTACAGTCTGTGGTTCTTGGTGCTTCTTAAACCATTCTGGATGGGGTTCTTTATCAGGGTCCTTAGAAGGATAGCAGAAAGAATAGCTGAGAAAGAAACTGGACCCATACTAAGGAACAATTTTATACATTTTCCTAATGGCTAATATACATATATAACTACAGACTATGTAGTACTACAGACTATGTAAAATGATCACTACCATGTGGTTTTGGTGTTAATCCATTAATTCACCAAACATATATAGAGTCTACCATGTCATGCCCTGTACTAGGTGCTGGGGGTACAGTGGCAAGTGGGATCTGGTTTCTGGCCCTTACCTCTTCCTGTGGGAGTTAGCTAACAGGTCTTCCTGGTCTGGACCCTTGACATCTGTTGCACTCTGAGGAGTATCTAATCTGTCTCTTCATCCCATGCTGGTTTATGCCTGACTTTTTTGCTGCAAAGCTGATAATTCATTTATGATTAACTAGTATCAGCTTCTTGGAGTGTTGTTTTAAAGATTATGGGGCTGTATCTGTAATCAGTGGCAGAGTGCAGTGACTAATTAGTTCTGCTTGCGATGGAGGCAGGAGGGAGAATGAAGGCAAACAAGCCATGTATTTTTCTTACCTGAACTAGTTGTCCAGAATGATTCATTTTTCTCTGCAGTTGTTATAAATGACACCAACTGTATATTATTGCTTGAATTCACCATTTCTCAAACTGCTGCATAATCTCTTTTCCTCCTGGGAAGTCCTGGAGTAAAGAAATCCATTTAACTTGATTGAGACATAGTTTCTCAAACATATTTTTTTGTAAAGGAATATTGTATCTTCTTCATTGCTAATTGCACGATCCATACCAGTGCTGGGTGTATCACTTTGTCCTTGTCCACTCTCACTGCCGGTGAGTACCTTTGATTTCCTGATGTTATTGTAGTGACTTCTGTTGGGAAGGAAAAGTCCTGGATTGAATGTTACTGCATTCTATGGAAATTTATTCAATATTTTCTTCGTCTGTCTTGCTATCTAAAATTCCTCTTGCTGCCATACTGGAAATGGTCACTGGTTGTTTGTCTGCAGTTTTATTGTTTAACTTTTTCAACACCACACACAAATGAGTCCTCACATTTCTGAGGTAGCTCTGTTCATTCTGGTTGTTGGTTGAGTGTGTTAGTCACTCAGTCATGTCCGACTCTTTGCCACCCCATGGACTGTAGCTGGCCAGGCTTCTCTGTCCGTGGAATTCTCCACCCAAGAAAACTAGAGTGGGTTGCAATTTCCTTCTCCAGGGGATCTTCCTGACCCAGAGATTGAACCCAGTCTCTCAAGTTACAGGCAGATTCTTTACCATCTGAGCCATTAGGGACACCCATGTTTGTTGGTTGAAAGTCACACTAGTTAATGGAAAACTTCCTCTAAGAAGTTAACCCTCAAATGGATGTTGCCTTATGAGAAATGCATTTGAATTGCTGAACAGGTTTCTTTCTGTCCAGTTGTGGTTACCTCTCTGGCCTGGGAGGGTAAGGAGATGGTGGTAGTTGTGCTATAGAATGGTATAGTCGTGCAAAGAGTAGTGCTTTTGGAGTCACTCACTCTATGTAAAGTTCTGGTAACATTGCTCCATTGCTATGTAAACGTAAGCCAATCACTTAAACTCTGAATGTCAGTTGACTTAATTATAAATGATGATTATAATAATAATTCTGATCTTCCTTCTTTAGGGAGTTGTTGAGAGGACTAAATGGGATGATATATAGAAAGTAATTTTGCAAAAATAAGTTGTTATTATTAGATGTCTGGGTTTACATTTTCCCTGCTGGTTTTCCCACTGCTCTTGTGTTAACCAGATGCATTATGTGAAATATAGTCTTTCTTGTGGTGTTTCCAGGTGTGCTTTACATGAAAAACTCATGGATGAAACTCCTGATGCAAGTCCAACTTAGTTTTGGTGGTAGAGTTCGTCTTGTTTTTTCTTCACCACTTCCTTTGTTCATCATTATTTATAAATTTTAAGCATAGTGTTGACCCTAATTCATAAATTATGCCACAGCGTTAATGACTTTTAGCAAGTCTGTGGAAAGAAAGAATAAAGAGATGTGCTTCTGTCCTACAAAACTTTAAAAAACTTTTAGTTGAATAAATGCTTCAAAAAGCTGAGTCTCTGGAAGAAATGAGAATATAAGAACAGAAAGGTAGAGTGTTAGAATGGAATTATTTGTTTGGCAAAAGGTTAAGGGTCTATACTCTGTGCCTTAACATAGGTGAAAATATGAAGAGTTATGAGGAGGAATACCATTGCACACTTGGAGAAGGAAATGGCAACCCACTCCAGTATTCTTGTCTGGAGAATTCCATGGACAGAGGAGCCTGGCGGGCTACAGTCCATGGGGTGGCAAAGAATCAGACATGTCTGAGTGACTAACACAGACACACACACACACACACACACACACACACACGCACACCCCATTGCACACTATAGGGCTTTTTGCCATCTCACTGGCTGTGTGTCACTCAGTCCTTTTTTTTCCCCCCTATCATTTTCTCTTTCCTTTCTGGAACAAGTATCACATTCTTTCACTAGTGACCTGCAGGATGTTTACACTCAGACCCCCTCCTAAGAAGGTCTTGTTGCTCAACTCCAGCGAGTGGGTCAGCAGACAGCTGCCCAATGTCGGCAGGGTCTGCTTCAGCAGCAGGACGATACCTTACCTGTGGCCACATCCTTCCCAGGGTGACCCACATCCAGTGACTGAGTGGGGTATGAAGGCTGTGCTATTTCGGCCTCATGTGAGACACTAATGGGCAGCACTCACTCCAGAGCGCCCAGTCTGGTTAGCTGGGGCTTTGCTGGGCCTGCATCACAGTTCAGGTTCTTCCTCCACCAAGTTCTGCTTCTTCCTCCTTCCTTTCACAGATATGGATCCCTAACAGTTACCTTAAAAATTGTTTAGTTTTGTTGATGTATAATTTATGTATTGTAATAGTCACTCTTTAAAAGTGTCCTACTCAGTGGTTTTTAATATATTCACAAAGTTGTGCAACTATTGTTACTATCTAATTACAGAATATTTTCATGATCCCCAAAAGAAACTCCATACATGTTAGCAGTCACTCCATATTACCTCCTTCCCCAGCCTCTGGCAACTCTTTGTACTTTCTGCCTATATAGATTTATCTGTTACAGATTTTTTTCATATAAATGGAATCATATAATATATGGCCTTTTGTGACTGGCTTCTTTTCACTTAGCATAATGGTTTCAAGGTTATCTGTGTTATACCATATATCAGTACTTCATTCCTTTTTATGGGTGAATAATATTCCACAATGTAGTTTGTAGATCTACTATGATTTATTCATCAATTGATCTACATTGGTTTGTCCTAATAAATTTCTTGGGTCTCAAACTCTGTATCAGCGTCTACTTCTGAAGAGCATAACCTGCAAACTACCCTCAGTTGGGGCCCCTAGAACCTCAACTTCTGCACCAGTGAGGGTCATCAAGAAATTCTTCCAGTAAAGTTGCATGCATGCCAAGTCATTTCAGTCATGTCTGACTCTTTGTGATCCCATCTACTGTAGCCCACCAGGCTCCTCTGTCCTGGGATCTCCAGGCAGGAATACTGAAGTGGGTTGCCATGCCCTCCTCCATGGGATCTTCCCAACCCAGGGATCAAACCTGCATCTCTTATGTCTCCTGCATTGGCCAATGGGTTCTTTACTACTAACGCCACCTGGAAAGCCATCCCAATAAAGGTGGTTCTTCCCAAAGAAAAATTTTAGCACGAGATACCAAGATAGTTAAAAGTTCTCCATCTTATTATAATAAGTACTGTTTAAATGTTCTCCATCTTATTATAATAAGTATTATAGGCCAAGTTGTTGGCTACTTAACCTTAGAGTAGGTGTGTTTGGGGAAGAGGTTAAATGTAGTTGCAATCTGGTGAAAAAAGGAAAAGATAGAAGGGTCAGGTGAGAAGTGGGGCCAGCAGGACCAGTAGGGGCCACATTGTGAGTGGCATTTATGCCATGATCAGATATTTGGACCCTGCCTATAGAAGTGGAGACTCATGGGAGGCAAGAGAGGTGAGGTCAGGTATGCCCTCCCTTCATTTGTGGATTATGAATGGTAGGCAGCTCATCTATCTTAAAAGGCATTGTGAGTTGGCCAATATCTGAGCAGGGGAAGTTGCTGGAGTTTAAGAGATGAATTGTAGGTTGAAGAAGGAGTTAGAAGGACTGTCGAATTCTGGGGAAGATGCACATGAGACTCCAGAAAAAGTGGAAAAGAAGCGTGGAAAGAGAGACAGTGTGGCATATTGGAAAGAATATGGACTTGAAGTCTGATACACCTGGATTTTTATTCCTCTTTCATCCTTTACTAGCTCTGTGGGTTTTGACAGGTTACCTAACTTCATCTTTTAGAGGAGGCTAATAATCCCTACCTCTGAGCATTTTGTTGTGAATTTGAAGTGATGTAGCCTATATAAGATAACCAGCTCTTCTAATCTCACTTGCCCTGTCCTCATAACCCGGCAAGGTGTGAGAGGCAGGACCCAGGATGGAGGTGAAGAGTCCAGTCACCATGTAACCAGGGGCAGAAGAGAGTGATGGTTAAGGGACCTGAGGACCGAGGAGTAGGAAGTAGAAATGAGAGGAGACCCAGACCCCAGGGATTGTGGGGCTGGATCCAGGCAGAGGCACATCTGCAAGGATAACATTTCTCTGGAGCTTTGTCCTTTTTAAAGGTTCAGAACAACCTCTCCCTGACCCACCAGCGCAGACCTCTCTGCAGCTTCAAATGGTGGCTTCTGGGGTCCATTTGGATGGGGGATCTTGCCACAGCCTCACAATTTTAGACCTCTTATAGCTGGGTGAAGTGAGGTCAAAGGCTGCATTTGGCAGGTGCAACTGCCTGGTGCTAAAGAGTTTCTATCAGCTATCTCCTTCCTTTCTTGCTTTCCTTTTCTCAAACTCTCTTTTACTGACACATGTCTTGATTTTTAAAATAGTTATTTTGCATCTGCTAATTTTCACTTCTAAGTGATATATGCTTGGGATCTGTGACCTCTGAAGCTCCTTGCTATCCCGTGATGCTGGGACTGAAAATCAGGCAGAGTTCAGCAGCTGCTTACTGAGCTGTCTTGGACACTTGCCATCTCAGAAGTTAATCTCATCCATCTCAGAGTCTGTCACTTAGCTGCATGGAGACACTGCCAGCCTCTGAAAACACTACAATGGTACAGAAAACTGTGTATTTGACCCCTTGGGGAATCACTCATCTTCTGTGTGGAGACACTGCCAAGCTCTAGAAACCCGAAAGTGCTACAAAACTTGTGTATTTGATGTGTTAGGGTTTACTCACTGGCACTCCCAAATTCAAGGGTATAGAGATAATTGAGTATGTAATAAGGAGCTGGCGTCTCTTTCCATCAAGTACTTTCTTTCATTGATGCTTAACCAGAAATTGTGAGTATGTGGTTGCCTTGTGTTCACTTACTTGGTTAACATTTGCCGGGTGCCTCTGAATACCCTGAAATTTATGAAATTCTGATTTTTTTTTTTTTTTTTGGTGAACCGAAGATGGTATAATATTAATGATTTTGCATGATTTGACCTAACACATGACAGGAACTATGCCGGAAGCTGGAGATAAAAAGAGGTGAATCACAAATTTTGGCCAGAAGGAGCTTACAGAGTCCAGAAAGGAGGTGGACACAATAGTTGGAGCACAAGTGACACAGGTTCTATTACAGAGGTATACAAAGGGCAGTGTGTGTTATACCCCAAAGGGAAAGAGTAAAGGAAATCCTCTGAATAGGCTCCTGGGCTTCGGTATAGGGGCTAAGTTTTTTTGGTGAAATTTCAAAATTGACCAGCCTTGCTAGGAATGCACAGTGTGGTGGCTTTGTACTATTTAACTTAAGGTCTAACCACTGTAATAAATCCTATTCTGTATCACTCATCCTCAGACTGCTTCTCTGATCATCCCCTGACTAATGTACCCCGTAAGTCTCAGTTCACCATGTATTTGATTGATTACTGTTCTTTATTAGGTGTTCATTTAAGTAGCAAAGAATAATGTGTTTGCAAATGTCTGCATCTATGAAGATGAAGACCTATGAAGATTCCCCTTGGGTTGAATCAGAGGCTAACTGCCACATCCTAGCTCCCTACTCAGCAAGTCATGTCTTCAGCTCCTGCATTATGTTAAATTCAAAGCAGTACCATCTACAGATCTCCTCGTAGGATCTAGGTACTGTTTTAAGAGCTTTGCTTACATTAATTCACGAGCTCAGTCTGAGGTAGGTACAAGGGTTATCCCACTGTATGGCTTAAGAAACTCAGGCACAAAGTAATTAAGTAACCAGTACTCCATATGGTTTCTGAATGAAAGAGAAACTGCTTACAACATCTCATTTTTCCAGCTTTTCATTTGGAAATAGAGATCCTGATCTGCTGGCTCTCTCCTCTGCTTTCCCCCATCAGAGGCTGAGTTCCCTAAACCAGACACAGCACTCTGAGTGTTCAAAGGTTCCCAGATAGAAAAGCTTAAACCTGAATGCATCCCTTGGGGAGGGTCTTCCTGGACCTGCTTTCTCAGTTAGCACTGTAGGAGTCCAGCTGCTGCCAGAAGAGGTCAGGGGGAGGGAGCGGTTCTAACTTTTAGAAAATAAAACAGAATTTGGTAGCTGAGCCTTGAGAAGAGAGAGAACAGGGAAGATACAGGGCTAAGCAGTCTTATATTCAAGTAACTCCATGGTCTGTCTCCAGTTTGCCTTCCAGATTATGTCCACCCCTGACCCCCAGAAACAACAAGTGACTCCTGGTGAATGAGTGAACATGTTGCTGTCTTCTGTGCCTCTGCTGTGCCCTCTGCTGACTCACTCCTCCTGACTTCAAGACTGAGCTAAAAGTCCCCCTCTGAGATACCTTCCTTTAGGCTAGTTTGTCCCAGTGAAGGTGCGCCTGAGACAAGGTCTCACTTGGAGACCTTGCTGAATTGCATATCTTAATTCAATAGGTTTGAGGTGGGACCTAGACTGCATTTCTAGTAAGTTCTGGGGAATCTATGGACCACATATTGGTCTGTGGACCACATTTTGAGTAGCAAGGCTCTAGATCTCATTGTTGTTGTTGTTGTTGTTGTTTTTTGGTGGGGGGACTTAAGTCTGTAAAAGTTATTATAAGGGAAACAAGATGTTTTGCAATGACTCAAGCTAATTTGGCACTGGTAAATTGGTAAATTGTTCTGGTAGATATGTAGGCTGGCCGATGTCCTGGTTTGCCTAGCATTCTGGGGTTTCCTGGGACATGGGACTTTCAATGTCCTGGACAAAATAGATTTTCATACCTCTAATAGTTTCAGGTGGGTGGAACTATAAATCATCTTCCTTACAACCTCTATACCAGCTGAGGTCTTTGATAAAATTCTGCTAAAGTTACAATTGTTTATTAGCCAGACAGTAAAAGAACAGTCCTGTAACTTACTCTTGAGGCTTTGGGGGGCCATTCTCTGCCTTTGACACTGTAAACAGCACAAGCCTATTCTTTAAGGTGAACTTAAGGATTTTATAGTGATGGAGCCAGCCAACTTTGGAGTAGGTTCAAGTGACTGTCCTCTATGGAAAGAGACACAGGACAAAAGGAACACTAGACCTCAGGCACAACACCCAAAATGTTAGACTGCTTGGTTGAATTTGTATATTTTATTCAAGCACGAGCAATGGGCTTAATTCTGCACCCAGTGAGGAGCCCTGAGGGTTTTAGAGCTTCTTCAGGGGTGTTAGGTTCACCCAGGGAATCAACTCTCTCAGACTTAATTAGATTAAGGTTTTGTTGGTCTTTTTTTGATATTTTGCCTGGAAGATGAGTGAAAGTTCATCTCAAGAAAGGACTACCATTCAAAGCTATTTTATTCCACATTGCAGTATAGCCCAGATAAACCCCCCTTGAGATTCCTGTATTCTTGTTCAACATCAGGAAGAAAGAGGGGCACAAAATTGGTTTCTCTGGGCTCTGAGCAGCACACAAAATAGCAAGACCCCTCCCAGGGTTCAGAGAAGCCAAATCGTGTTGGGTCCAAGGGCTGCTTTGAAGCTGCTTCAAGCTTTTTTTTCCTGAAGATCTCTTTCTGATTGAGCCTTAGTCTCTTAAAAACATTTAGAAGAATCACTTCTATTTGTATTCCTGGAAAAAAGGATAGAGAGGGAGAAAAACTATATCTTTGCCTCTAGGCCTTTCAGAAGAAACCAGCTGGGGGACGGGAGGCTGGGCTGCTGAGATGGAAGTTCTGTGAACAGATTTTTCAGAGCAAGTACTAGCGTTAGTGAAGCTTTCATCCTCCCTGTGGATTTGTACGCCAACCTCTAATATCCATTCAGCAAAGCAACTTCGCCTTTCACCTACTTTCTTTGTTTTCCAGCTGTTTGGTGTATGGTCTGTGTGCACATATGAGCAATTCTTGATGATATTGTTTACTTATACCGTTTTTTCCTCAACAGAGAAAGAAAAGACATCCTCAGTGAGGATGTAAAAGTTAGGATACTAAGGGGGTATGAGTATATTATTGTAGGAAGTGACCCCAAGGGGATCCAGATTATGGCCCACAGTTGAATGGCAGCCTTGACTTCACACAAAGATCCTTCATTTTGTAGATGGTGAAACTTGCAGAGGGGAAATAGCTTACGTTGAGGCTGGCAACTAAGTGGATCTGAAAGGTTTTTTTAATGCTCAGAATTCATGGAGTCTCAGGGTTGAAAGGGATCTTAATTTCATCAGCAACCTCAAGTAGATGCCTGAATTCTGGTGTCTGAGTCCTTGTAAAGTAGCCCTATGGCCAGTACTGGCCTCACTGAGTAATGGGGTGATCACTACTGTTACAAAAGTGGGCTTTCTTTTGATAACTTCTTTGGGTTATAGGATATTTTGACTAGGACCATGTGTTGAACTCTCTTTCTGAATACATTAATTTCAGTTAGAATTATATCAATATTGATGAATTTTCATTGAGAAGGTATTTCTTGGAGCAAACTTCACTTAACTTTGATCAGCTCATTGTAGGACACCTAAACACCTTTCATTTTCACAAGGGATGAAGCTTCTCCTAAATGTAACTATTATTTGGGACAGAATATCTTGTAACTAAGTGTTCTATAGAACAAATTTAGGAAAATGTTGATCTGAGCTGTGGAATGAAATTCTAAAAAAGATACATGTAATCTCAGGTTTTTGAATCAAATAATATTTTAAATATAATGGAGGAATTTACCACTGAAAAGCAACCAATGGAAAACATATTGCTAAGTGAGAAGAACCGTATTTGTATAGCATATATCAATTTTAATTAATACATACTATAAATAATTTGGAAGCATGTATATAAATGTCTTAATGCTTATTTTGTACATGAAGTTTTGGGAGACTTTTGTTTTTTATTTTGCTTGTCTATATTTTCTAAATTTCTGTATTGAATAGTACCCTAACAACAAAAAGTCTCAAAATATCCAGTGATAAGTCCTTTAGAAAAACGAAGGATGCTTTTTGTAGGGAGAATAAGCATTATCCCCTCTTTTATCTTCTTTGTAGTTCAGGGAGAGTCTCATCTTCTGTGGGAGATACATAGCTAAACTATTGTTTTCCTTCTTTTTTAAAAATTTATTTATTTGTTTAATTTTAATTTTTTTTTTTTTGTGGATGTGCTGGGACTTTGCTATTGCACAAACTTTCTCTAGGGGTGGAGAGTGGGAGCTACTCTCTAGTTGTGGTGTGAGGGCTTCTCTTGTGGCAGGGCACAGGCTCTAGGGTGCATGGGCTTCAGTAGTTACAGCTTGTGGGCTCTAGGGCTCCAGTTCAGTAGCTGTGGTGCATAGGCTTACTTGCACTGTGGCATGTAGGATCTTCCAGGACCAGGGATCAAACTGGTGTCCCTTGCATTGCAAGGCAGATTCTTAACCACTGGACCACCAGGAAAGCCCTTTCCTTCTTTTTCTGTCAAACACCTACCATGATCCCTGCCTGCATACAAAGTCTAATCTCCTCTGCCTTATTGTTAAGACCTTGTATAATCTCTCAGATTCACCTCATTTGGTCCCATTTTTTAAATTTAAATTTTTATTTTATATTGCAGTATAGTTGACTTACAATGTTGCATTAGTTTCAGGTATACAACTGATTCAGTTATACACATACAGATATCCATTCTTTTTTCAGATTCTTTTCCCATGTGGGTGTTAATAGAACATTGAGGAGAGTTTCCTGTGCCATACAGTAGGTCCTTGTTGATGATCTATTTTATATGTAGGAATGTATATGTGTTATTCCCAAACTCCTACTTTATCCCTCCCCTCAACATTTCCCTTTTGTTAACCATAAATTTGCTTTCAAAGTCTGTAAGTCTGTCTCTATTTTGCAGATATATTCATTTGTATCTTTTTTTAGATTCCACTGTAAGTGATACCATATGATATTTGTCTTTGTCTGATTTACTTAGTATGATAATCTCTAGGTCCATCCATGTTGTTGCAGATGGCATTATGGTCCCATTCTTTCTTTTTGCTTGTTTGATAAGTTTATTATTGTCTTTACCTGAAAAGTCCTGATAGAAGGTTGTGGTTTGGTTTATTAATTCGTGGGCTTCTGTTGTGGTTCAACTGGTAAAGAATCCGCCTGCAATGCAGGAGACGTGGGTTTGATCCCTGGGATGGGAAGATCCCTTGGAGAAGGGAAAGGCTACCCACTCCAGTATTCTGGCCTGGAAAATTCCATGGACTATACAGTCCATGGGGTCACAAAGAGTTGGACATGACTGAGTGACTTTCACTTTCACTTTATTAACTCCCAACAGCCCATTACTGAGTTCTAAGGAAGCTTGCCTTCTTCTGAGCTACCTGATCTTTCTTCTGGGCAAGCGACATTTTGGGCTGATTCCACCTCTTCTTTTTAACTTCTTTCTTAGGCTTCTTCTCATACACTGGATTCTCTCATATTAAAGCATGAGCTTTTTTATACATATCCTCCATCATGTATGGAGTTATGTTGTTCTTTATGAATGGAGAGAATTGTTTCTTGTAAGTATCCTCATCTTCTTCAATCAGGTAACACATGTAACCTGCAGCATTCTGCCCCATGATGTGCTTTGGGTGTACCTCAGCACTGAATTCTTTGTTTTCTGAATCATAACTAGGGAACCGTTTGGTACTGTGAGGGATAGGCAAACCTTCATTGACAGCTCCCTTCAGGGCCCCAGAAACTATTCTCAGTAGTAGTCCTGCCAAGTCCTGCATCAAAGTAACAGGTGAAGGCACCAGGTTGACCATCAACACTTTTCACATTGTATTCATCTCCAGTCACCTTGACTTGGCCATTGTAAATTTTGTCCATACCAAACCTATTCAGAAGCCTGCGGGCCAGCAGCAGGCCAGTACAATGTGGCACAGCATAATTTGTCAGGCCAACCTTCACACCATACTTTGGGAGTTCATGAGCATAAACTGCACAAACTGTTATATGTCCTTCTGTATGGGCATAAGCAGTCTGACAAATGATATCTCTTTTGTTACATGAACGATCATTCTGTATTTGGATGTGTTGTACTTATTTTTGTCTTGGATTACGAATCGTTTCTGAGCATAGTAGTCAGTTTTGCCCTCCTGCTGTCTTCTGAATTTTACTTGGTATCTCTTGAAGTTGGCCATGTTCTGGACAACTTAACAAACCCCAAACTGTGAAACAGAACCCCGACTCTGCAGCTTGCCACAGAGCTCTGTGGTTCCATTCTTATAAGACTCATCCCAGTCAAGTTCATTTCTTGTCTACAGGCCTCTGGACCTAAGCTCTTTTCTGCTTCATTGTCATTATTTTTTCCAGATTAGAATGTCCTTTCTATCTCTCTAAATTCTAGCCATTTGTTCTATAAGACCCCACGCTGATTTTTCCCTTTTCTGACTTCCGGTGGCAGTTCTAGTCTATACTGTACTATTCAACATTCACAGATTCATTATGCTTTTCTAGGCTTAGCCCTTGATGCTGGATGGCAGTGGCTAACTTATCTTGCTGGCTGGAGGGTCTGAATACTTTGAAGACATACCGATAGTAAAGAAACAGCCAAGAATGATGCAGTGAGTTGGAATCCAGAGAAACAGACCAAAGTAGACCTCAGTTGGAGTGGCTGAGAAACACTAGAGCAAGTAGGGGGGCATGCAGTGTGGATGAGCATAGACTGACTCTCTTATTCCAGTTGAGAGAATCCCAAAGAAGGGCTCTGGTTATCTCTCCCGGGGTCAAGTGCTTCATCCCTAACTAACCAAATGTGTTGGGGAAGACAAGGCCAAGTAGGAATTTGCCATGTGGATAGGGGTGGGGTGAATAGTTCCTATGAGGAGGGGTTTTGGCCAAACATGGATGGCCTATGGATGTCTAATATATTAAAATCACAGCAGTGACAGTGTCCACTGGTAATGTTCAGTATAGGCGTGTGGGTCAGTATGCTGGAAATCAGGAAGGAAGAACTATGGTGTAGCATACCACCCTTCCTATTCTTAGAACAGAGTCAACAAGTCTTTATTGAGACTTACTCCCTGGGGACTTGATAATTGTTGGACTAGCCTTTAACTCTGTACACTGTCATTTTTTTTCTTTTCTGTTCCATTAACCCTAGGACCTGCAGCTCCATTTAGACACCCAACAGCCTTGACATTTCTCTGCTCTGCAAGGAACCACTGACAACTTGCACTGTTATCTTGGTCTTAATGACTGCTAAGTCACTTCATTTCCCAGAGGGAGATTGTGAAATCATCAACAGTGTCAGGCCACTGGCAGCCTTAAGCTCTGGATGGAATGTTTCCAGGAAGAAATGTGAGTGAGAAAAGGAGCTGGACACTTCCTTTTGGAGGAAGATGATTAGCTCATCCTGGGAAGGTCAGCTGGATGGTGGCAGAGAGTATAGAAGTATTAGCATTAAATGCTTAACTCTGGACCGGTCTTCCCCAGCACTAGGGGGCACCAAAGTCAGCAACTTCCTGACTCTTAAGGCTGGTAGCATGTCAGCTGTTAGGAAATAAGGTGAGGGACAAATCTGTGAGGTAGGGAAGGTGGCATGGCATGAAGACCCTGACATGTCCAGGTCCCCTTGATCCATCTCTGCTTGCTCTGTTCTGGATTCTGTTGGTTGATCTGGGCTCTCCAGCTGCCTACCTGCCACCATTCCCCTATTTCTTATAGCTGCTAGGTTTTTGACCCACTACTTCTTTCAGAATTTATGCCTTTGCTTCACTGGTCTGGCATGTGGATATTTGTTGGATTCTACAGTGCTCCTTTGAACCTTGTCTTTTTGTGGCATATTATGGAGGTGGTTTATCCAGGGAACCCAAGGCAGCCAAAAAAAGCTCCACATCCCACATCCTGGCACCTGGCTCTGAGCTTACTAGTACAGCTTCCAAATTTACCGGGTGGAGTTTCTTTCTTTGCTGGGCCTCCACAGTGCAAAGGACTTAATCCAGACTGTATTAGCATTGCCTGTTAACTCATGGCTGCGTCCCCTCTAGCCCAAGTCAGACACATCTCTGTACCCTCGGCTTCTGTCATAGAGCCTGGCACAGAGTGGCATTAACCATGACTGTGAAGTGATTGGAAAATGCTCACTGCCACCTCTGAGTGTGGCCTGGACTTTTCTCTGAAAATATGACTCTGAGTGCTTTTCCCTGTCTGTCTGTGCTTAGGTTCACACCACACTCTTTCCTCTTCTCCTTTTCCACCTACTCTTTTTGCTTTTCCTACCAGTCTATCTGAGAGAGAGTGCAGTGTAGTGGTTAAGAACATAGATCCTAAATAGGATTTTCTGGTTTTAAATCCTGGTTTTATTATTTATAAGCTGTGCAACCATTGGCAAGTTACTTTGCCTGTCTGTACCTCAGTTTCTTCCACTGTCAAGTGGGAATAATAGGAATAATAAGAATAGGACCAATCTCACAGGGCTCTTGGGAATATTAAATGTGTTACTATGAACAATGTACTTGGAATAGGATTTGATACACAGCAAGCATTCTAGATGTGTTAGCTATTGTTACTGTTCTCTATCTTCACTGCTCAACCGAGTAAAGGTCATCTGACTTTGTTCCCTCTTGACTTCTTGGGCTTACCTACCTTCTTGTTGCACTCAACTTGTGTGCTCAGTCTCATTCTCTGGTCCACTTAGCTGAATATTTATGAATATTTACTGATTTCTAATAAGCTAACACTGAGCTGTAGCCCAGGAGATATCTAGACTCATTCCTTTTAAGTAGCTTCACCTCCTCTACTCATGGTTCTTTCCTCAGATCAAGTCCTGATTCAGACCTTGGTCTTTTAATGGCTGACTGTGGGGGCTGTGAAAAAGTAAGGTTTATCTCTGCTGCTAGACCAAAATTTGACAACGTTTTTTTGTAATGGGCTGGACAGTAAATTTTTTCTTTTTTGGATGGAAGTATAGTTGATTTACAGTGTTGTGTTATTAATAGTTTCTGGTATATGGCAAAGTGATTCAGAAACATTTATGTGTATGTATATATGTATTTTTCATATTCTTTTCCATTATAATTTGTTATAAGATATTGAATATCATTTTCTGTGCTATGCTTGTTGTTTATCTATTTTATGTATAGTGGTGTGTATCTGTTAATTTCAGTCTCCTAATTTATCCCTTCCTCCCTTTCCCCTTTGGTAACCATAAATTTGTCTGTGAGTCTGTTTCTGGTTTGTAAATAAGTATCACTTTTTTAAAGATTCCATATATAAGTGGTATCATTTGATATTTGTCTTTCTTTGTCTGACAATTCACTTAGTATGATAATCTCTAATTCCATTTATTAATATGTTTATGTGTGTGTGTGTATCACATCTTCTTTATCCATTCATCTGTTGATGGACATTTAGGTTTCTTCCATGTCTTGGCTGTAGTGCTGCAGTGATTGTTGGGGTGCATGGATCTTTTCGAATTAGGGAATTAGAGTTTTCTCTGGATATGTGCCCAGGAGTGGAATTGCTAGGTCATATGGTAATTCTAAATTTTTAGAGCAACCTCCATACTGTCTTCCATAGCAGCTGCACGAATTTACATTCCTACCAACAGTGTGGGAGGGTTTCCTTTTCTCTGTACCCTCTCTAACATTTATTATGGTCATCCTTCTGACTGGTGTGAGGTGATGCCTCATTGCAGTTTTGATGTGCATTTCTCTAATAATTAGCAATGATGAGTGTCTTTTTATGTTCCTGTTGGCTGTCTCTTTGTCTTCTTCGGAGAATTGTCTGTGTAGGTCTTCTGCCCAGTTTTTGATTGCGTTGTTTGTTTTTTTGGTATTGAGGTGTATGAGCAGTTTGTATGTTTTAGAAATTAAGCCCTTGTTGCTTGCATTTTTGCAAATGTTTTCTCCAGTTTCTCCTGTTTGCAAATAAATTCTCCAGTCTTTAGGTTGTCTTTTCATTTTATTTATGGTTTCCTTTGGTGTGAAAAAGTTTATGTTTGGTTAGACCCCATTTGTTTATTTTTGCTTTTATTTCTATTATTTTGGGAGACTGACCTAAGAAAGCATAAATACTGTTCATGCCAGAGAATGTTTTGCCTATTTTCTTTTCTAGGAGTTTTATGGTATCATGTCTTATATTTAAGTGTTTAAGCTATTTTGAGTTTATTTTTGTGTATTGTGTGAGGGTGTGTTCTAACTTCAATGATTTACGTGAAACTGTCCAGCTTTTCCAACACCACTTGCTGAAGACTGTTTTTTCTGCATTTTATATTCTTGCCTCCTTTGTTGAAGATTAATTGACCATAGGTGGGTGGGCTTATTTCTGGGCTCTTTATTCTGTTCCATTGATCCATATGCCTGTTTTTGTGCTAATACCACAATGTTTTGACTAGCTTTGTAGTATTGTCTGGAGTGTTATGCCTCCAGCTTTGTAAACATTTTAGGCTTTGCAGGCCACACAGGGTCTCTGTCTTGTCTCCTCCTCTTCATCTTCCTTCTTCTTTACAACCCTTTAAAACTGCAAAAACCACCCCTAACTTGAAGGCTGTATTAAATGAGTTTACATTTGATCATCAGTAAGTCCCATGAAGGCAGGAACAATCTGTCTCATTACCCTGATGGTCTAATGCTACCTGGGCACTTGATAGGCCTTTGATTAGTACTTGTTGAATAAATGAATAAACAATAAATGAGTTCAAACAAGCCTCTGGCTTCCAAATTTAAGAGACAGAATTTCTGTGTAAGCTGCACAGTGAATAGGAGAACCCCAGGGAAGCGTTCTATTAAGTTGACTCCTTGCTCTGTCTGCAGTTGTCAAAGGGTACAGGTGCTTTCCATGGAGTCTGCCTTAGCCTAAGTACCTACCTGCAATTCCACTGCTGTCTTCTAGCTGAGAACCGAGTCTCCCTGCAGCCTCAGTTCCATACTAGCAGTGTACTGGTAAATATTTAACAACCAGCTACCCAAAAACAAGCAAACAATCCCTGATTTATAGTATTTGCCAATTTCCATGGTGTCAATATTTCCACCATGGCCAATTTCATGCTATAAAATGAAGCCACTGAACTTGAAGCTGGGAAGAGAGATGCCATTAAACCGTACTCCCTGCCCTGCTCACCTCTGCAGTCCTAAGAACCATATGCCTACTTGGAGAGTAATTGAAAGAAACGTTAGCTCTCACAATCTCTGCCTTTAGGATTGGGCTCTTCTCTGTGTTTTGGTGGATGGGTACCATTATCTTGCCTTCCCAGACTTCCTGGATTTTGGCCTTGCCTGCTTTGATCCTCAGGCCCTGAGTGCTCATTGACCTCCTGACTCCCTGTTTCTTGCAGAACACAGATGGCCAGACTCTTCCTGATCCACCCTAGCTTCCTGGCTGTCAGGTTGCTGACGTGTTTCTGAGCACAGAGACACACAGCCACTCTACCTCCTGCAGGGTCTTCTGGTTTCCAGGCTGTGATGTGCTTTGACCACTCACTTCCAATTCTCACAGCACACCTCTCTTGACTGCTGGGAGGTTAACTCTCATCCTACTGATTGGGAACTCAGTCCCCAGCTCAATTCTTCTTGCTCTGTCTTGGCTTCTGTTTAATTAGTACCATCTGCCTCTAAATCTGTATATAATTTTCATCTTTATTGATTCACACAAAAATAATTACTGGGTGCAATTTTTGTGTACCATGCTGTGTCTAGGCACCCAGGATACCTCAGTGAACAAAACAGGTAGGATTCTCTGTCCTTGGGGGGCTTATACTAAAGTGTAAGGAAGCTCATACTAAACAATAGGAGTAATAAATCATATATTACAAAAAAAGGTGGTAAGTAGGATGGAAAAAGTAAGTAGGGAAAGATGGGTTGACAGTGCTGATAAGAGGCACATGGTTAGAGTGGCCTCTTTGAGAAGGTAACATTCAAGTAAAGCCTTAGAACACATACTATGTGTTCTGTACGCTCATACACAACATCTACTCATCATCAACTCCTGGTCATATAGGTATATGGCTCACTTTAGCCTGAAAATTTCCAGGATTTGTTTCTCACAGAGGGACTATTTCCTGTAAGAGAGAGGGAGAAAGTATTGTGATTATATGCTTGGGCTTTGGTATATGATTTTGAATCCCTGCTCTCTGGTCAATGAGGGCAGCTATTGAGGTTTACATAATCTATTGGACAATGAGTTTCTTGAGGGAAGGGACTGGATCTCTCTTGCTCACCCTATAGCCCCCACACCTAGTAGAATCTGACCTCTGTCAGTGTTGCTTATTAGTCCTTTTGTCCTGGGAAAATTCCTTTCTGAGATTTCAATTCCTCATATGTAAAACTGGGATGTTAATAATGATAATATAAGTATCCACCTCATACGGTTGCTGTATGAGTTAAATCCAGCTGCATGGTGCTGGAATGGCGGCTGGGCAGCGCTGGAGCGACTTTGAGGGGATACCCTGTGTCCAAGGTCAGAGAGGCCACAGCAAGATGGTAGGAGGGGCAAATTCACATTTAGAATCAATCCCCATTCCCCCCAGAGATGCTTAGAGGGCTCAAACAAACCTTGTGTGCACCAGGACCCAGAGACTCCACAGAGACTGAGACAGAACTGTGTTTGAGTGTCTCCTGTGGAGGTTTGGGTCAGCAGTGGACTGCTGCAGGGGCAGGGGCCCTGGGTGCAGCAGACTTGGGTATGGCATAAGCCCTCTTGGAGGAGGTCGCCATTAACCCCACCATAGAGCTGCCAGAACTTACACAGGACTTGGAAATAGACTCTTGGAGGGCACGAATAGAACTTTGTGTGCACCAGGACCCAGGAGAAAGGAGCAGTGACCCCACAAGAGACTGACCCAAACTTGCCCAGGAGTGTCCAGGAGTCTTTAGTGAAGGTGCGGGTCGATGGTGGCCTGCTGCAGGGTTGGTGGCCCTGAGTGTAGCAGTACATGCATGGGACCTTTTGAAGGAGGTCGCCATATTCTTCATTACCTCCCCCATAGTTTGGCCCCAGGTAAATAACAGGGAGGGAACACAGCTCCACCCATCAACAGAAAATAGGGTTAAAGATTTACTGAGCATGGCCCTGCTCATCAGAACAAGACCAGGTTTTCCCCTCAGACAGTCTCTCCCATCAGGAAGCTTCCAAAAGCCTCTTATCCTTCTCCATCAGAGGGCAGACAGACTGAAAACCACAATCACAGAAAACTAACCAAACTGATCACATGGACCACAGCCTTGTCTAACTCAATGAAACTATGAGCCATGCTGTGTAGGGCCTCCCAAGATAGATGGGTCATGGTGGAGAGCTGACAAAATGTGGTGCACTGGAGAAGTGAATGGCAAACCATTTCAGTATTCTTGCCTTGAGAACCCCATGAACAGTATGAAAAGGCAAAAAGATAGGAGGGCATTGAAGGATGAACTCCCCAGGTCAGCAGGTGCCCAATATGCTACTGGAGATCAGTGGAGAAGTAACTCCAGAAAGAATGAAGAGATGGAGCCAAAGCAAAAACAACACACATTGGTGGATGAGACTGGTGATAGAAGCAAAGTCCAGTGTTGTAAAGAGCAATATTGCATAGGAACCTGGAATGTTAGGTCCATGAATCAAGGCAAACTAGAAGTGGTCAAACAGGAGATGGCAAGAGTGAACATCAACATTTTAGGAATCAGCAAACTAAAATGGATTGGAATGGGTGAATTTAACTTAGATGACCATTTTATCTACTACTGTGGGCAAGAATCCCTTAGAAGAAATGGAGTAGCCATCATAGTCAACAAAAGAGTCTGAAATGCAGTACTTGGATGCGATCCCCAAAACGACAGAATGATCTCTGTTCATTTCCAAGGCAAAGCATTCAATATCATGGTATCCAAGTCTGTGCCCTGACCAGTAATGCTGAAGAAGCTGAAGTTGAATGGTTCTATGAAGACCTACAAGACCTTCTAGAACCAACACCCAAAAAAGATATCTTTTCATTATAGGGGACTGGAATGCAAAAATAGAAAGTCAAGAAACACCTGGAGTAACAGGCAAATTTGGCCTTGGAGTACAGAATGAAGCAGGGCAAAGGCTAGTAGAGTTTTGCCAAGAGAACGTACTGGTCATAGCAAACACCCTCTTCCAACAACACAAGAGAAGACTCTATACATGGACATCACCAGATGGTCAATACCAAAATCAGATTGATTATATTCTTTTCAGCCAAAGACGGAGAAGCTTTATACAGTCAGCAAAAACAAGACCGGGAGTTGACTGTAGCTCAGATCATGAACTCCTTATTGCCAAATTCAGGGTTAAATTTAAGAAAGTAGGGAAAACCACTATACCATTCAGGTATGACCTAAATCAAATCCCTTACAATTATACAGTGGAAATGAGAAATAGATTAAAGGGATTAGATCTGACAGACAGAGTGCCTGAAGAACTATGGATGGAGGTTCATGACATTGTACAGGAGACAGGGATCAAGACCATCCCCAAGAAAAATAAATGCAAAAACCCACATGGTTCTCTGAGGAGGCCTTAGGAATAGCTGTGAAAAGAAGAGAAACTAAAAGCAAAGGAGAAAAGGAAAGATATACCCATTTGAATGCAGAGTTCCAAAGAATAGCAAGGAGAGATAAGAAAGCCTTCCCCAGTGGCCAATGCAAAGAAATAGAGGGAAACAATAGAATGGGAAAGACTAGAGATCTCCTCAAGAAAATTAGAGATACCAAGGGAACATTTCATGCAAAGATGGGCTCAATAAAGGCCAGAAATGTAGGGACCTAACAGAAGCAGAAGATATTCAGAAGAAGTGGTAAGAACACATAGAAGAACTATACAAAAAAGATCTTCACGACCCAGATAATCATGATGGTGTGATCACTCACCTAGAGCCAGACATCTTGGAATGCAAAGTCAAATAGACCTTAGGAAGCATGACTACGGACAAAGCTAGTGGAGGTGATGGAATTCCAGTTGAGCTATTTCAAATCCTGAAAGATGATGCTGTGAAAGTGCTGCACTCAATATGTCAGCAAATTTGGAAAACTTAGCAGTGGCCACAGGACTGGAAAAGGTCAGTTTTCATTCCAGTCCCACAGAAAGGCAATGACAAAGAATGCTCAAACTACCCGTACAATTGCACTCATCTCACATTATGCTAAAGCCTTTGACCACGTGGATCACCACAAGCTGTGGAAAATTCTTCAAGAGATGGGCATACCAGACCACCTGACCTGCCACCTGAGAAATTGATATGCAGGTCAGGAAGCAACAGTTAGAACTGGACATGGAACAACAGACTGGTTCCAAATAGAGAAGGAGTATGTCAAGGCTGTATATTGTCACCCTGCTTATTTAACTTATATGCAGAGTACATCATGAGAAATGCTGGGCTGGATGAAGCACAGGTTGGAAGATTTCCAGGAGAAATACCAATAACCTCAGATATGCTGGTGACACCACCATGATGGCAGAAAGCAGAGAAGAACTAAAGAGCCTTTTGATGAAAGTGAAAGAGGAGAGTAAAAAAGTTGGTTTAAAACTCAGCATTCAGAAAACTAAGATCATGGCATCTGGTCCCATCACTTCATGGCAAATAGATGGGGAAACATTGGAAACAGTGACAGACTTTATTTTTTTGGGCCCCAAAATCACTGCAGGTGGTGACTGCAGCCATGAAATTAAAAGACACTTGCACCTTGGAAGAAAAGTTATGACTAACCTGAGACAGCATGTTAAAAGACAGAGACATTTCTTTGCCAACAAAGGTCCATCTAGTCAAAGCTATGGTTTTTCCAATAGTCAGGTATGGATGTGAGAGTTGGACTATAAAGAAAGCTGATTGCCGAAGAAATGATGCTTTTGAACTGTGGTGTTGAAGACTCTTGAGAGTTCCTTGGACTGCAAGAAGATCCAGCCAGTCCATCCTAAAGGAGATCAGTCCTGAGTGTTCATTGGAAGGACTGATGTTGAAGCTGAAACTCCAATACTTTGGCCACCTCATTGGAAGAGCTGACTCATTAGGAAAGACCTTGATGCTGGGAATGATTGAGGGCAGGAGCAGAAGGGGATGACAGAGGATGATATGGCTGGATGGCATTGCTGACTCAGTGGACATGAGTTTGAGTAAACTCTGGGAGTTTGCGATGCACAGGGAGGCCTGGCATGCTGCAGTCCATGGGGTTGCAAAGAGTTGGACATGACTGAGCCCCTGAACTGACTGATTGATGAGTTAAATTGTAACAATTTATAATATGCGTAGAGCACTTGGAGCAGAGCCTAGTACACAGAGAGTGCTTACTAAATAAATATTAGAAGTGGTCTCTGTTGTTAGAGTCACCTTACAAAGTTAATGTTCTCCAGTTGAAGAGGTGTTATTATGGAAATATTCCTTGCTTCCCTAATAACTTGGTCCCATTGCCAAGCCGATACAGTGCTCGTTGTAACCTCTGAGGAAGTATGGGGTAAATGGTGGATGGGGGTACGAGGAGCCTTGGGAGGGGGAAAGAGCTCAGGTGGCAGGACGGAGGTGGTGCCTGGTGCACTGTGGCCAGGCCCGAGGCCGTTGTATAAACAGACAGTCAATCAGTCAGAACAGAGAAGTAAAACAGCAGTGACTAGATTAATACACAGAGCAAGGGGGTTAATGGAGCTGAGATTAAACTGTTAGCTGAGATGAAAGAGAGTAATTTTCCTGCGGGGATGGGCATCAGTGGTGGGGTCTGGAAATAAGACCTTGACCGTGTGTCCTATACCTGGGTCTTTCTTCCTCTGAAAGTGTTCTTTCAGACCCAGTTCCTTAGCTTTCCCAGCAGCCCGCAGTATCTGCTGAACCGACTCTCTTGTCTCTTTGATTGCTCCCGTCTGGTCTCGGTTTGTCTCTCATAAAGCCGGCAGTCTGGATGAGGACCCCTGCTGTCTCTGTGGGCACAGCCAGGGGCGCCACTTGCTAACTCATTAGGAATGTAACCACCACTGCAGTTGTTCACAGGGAGTGTAGACACTCACTCCTTAATACTGTGTCACAGAAGGCAGCATCCTGACCAAACAGACCTAAGCAGAAGAGGCTTCTCTTCCTAGTAGGTGCCTGGCTGGAAACAGATGCTTTATGGAAGTCAGTTGCCATCCAGATAGTCAGCAACATTTGTTTAGGAGCCGCTGCACGTCTGTCCCTGTGATGAGGGAAACAGTATTGCAACGCAGAAAAGATAATGAACCTCATCAGAATCTCTGATTACTTCCTGAGGATTGATTCTGAGAAGTGCCTTTAAGGGTAAAAACACTTATAAGGCTCTTGATGCATATTGCTATATTGCTTTCCAAAAAGGACAGACAAATTCACAATGCCCTTTTATTGCATTTGATTGTGCCCCTTTTATCATGTCTTTGCCAGAACTGAGTATTATTAAAAATTTTAAAATATGTGTAACAGAGAGGCAAAGTGACATTTCTTTGACTGAATCTTTATTCTTTTGTTAACAGGGGTGTGAGCATTTTGAAATGTTTCTTTGCTATGGAGATAATATTTGGTATCGTCTCCATGGTAAGTCTGGAGGAATAGTGACTAGATTTTTTTTTTTTACTGAATTTTATTTATGTTACTTATTTTTAAATACCCATACAGTAAAATTTACTTTTGTTGTTGTGTAGTTTTGTGATTTTAACGAGTACATAGAGTTAGGTAACTACTAAGACAATCAGAATTTAGACAGTTTTCTCCCTCCATAGGGAATCTATGCTGCCTCTTTGTAGTAAAACCCTCTACCAACTCTTAGTTCCTGACACCTACTGATCTATTCTATGCCTTTTATTTTACTTTCCCCAGAATGATATTACAGTGTATTTAATAGAGCAAGATTTTAAAAATTTAAGTCCAACTTAATATTTTTACTTTGTATACTGTTCTTTGTTGTCCTAAGAATTCTTTGCTTAACCCAAGGTCACAAATATTTTCTGCTAAAAGTTTTCTAACTTTACGTTTTACACTTATGTCTATAATCCATTTTGTTAAATTTTGTACCAAGTGTGAGATGTTGGTCAAGATTCATGTTTTTGTAGTATATTGATGGCCATTTGATCTGGCACCATTGCTCACAAATCTAACCTTTTCCTTTTTAATTGCCTTTGTATCTCTTTCAAAAATCCATTGGCCATATGTGCTTTTTTTTTCTCCTGGCCCCTCTGTTCTGTCTTATTGATCTATCTTATATTCATTAGCATCTGGTCTTGATTTTGGTAGGTTCCTATATTTTTTGTCTCTTCCAGAATGACATACAAATGGAATCTTATAGTATTATAAAATTTGTATGGCTTGTGTCACTTAGAATAAAGAATATGTGTGAGATTCATCCAAGTTGTTGTGTATGTCAGCCTTTCGTTTGTTTTTATTGTTCAGCAGTATTTCATTGTATGGATGTACTAGAGACTATTCATCCAATTGCTGTTCATTTTTAGAGTTTGTTTGTTTATTCAAGTTCCTTTTCCTTTTTAAGAATCAACTTGTAAATAGCTATAAAGCTTGATTAGGATAATGTTGGGATTTTCTAACGTAAGTCTAGAAACAAATTTGGGGAGAATTGATATCTTAACATATTGAATCTTCCAATCTATGAATATGGTATATCTTCATGTATTTAACCTTTTAAAAAGTTATTTCATCAGTGTTTTATAGTTTATAGCTGACATCTAAGTATTTCATGTTTTGGAATTGCCAGGGGTACTGTTTCTAAAATTTTAAATTCAGTTTCAAGTTGTTATTGCTAGTATAAAGAAATACAATTGATTATTTGTGTACTGATTTATTTCTAATGTTGCCCTCTTGTAAGCCACCTGCTGTGTAAAGAAGTCCAGTCTATTCTGGTGGAGAGAGATCCTAGAACACAAGAGATCATGTGACAAAGAACTGAGGTTTCCCATCCTACAGCCAGCCACCACTGCCAGTTGTGTGAGTGAAGCCATTTTCAGTATTCCTGGCTTCAACAGTATGTGAATGGAGAACTTCCAGATGTACAAGCTGGATTTAGAAAAGGCAGAGGAACCAGAGATCAAACTACCAACATCTGTTGGATCATAGCAAAAGCAAGAGAATTCCAGTAAAACATCTACTTCTGCTTCACTGGCTACGAAAAAGTTAAAGCCTTTGACTGTGTGAATCACAACAAACCGGAAAATTCTTAAAGAGATGGGAATACCAGACCGCCTTACCTGCCTCCTGAGAAACCTGTATGCAGGTTAAGAAGCAACAGTTAGAACTGGACATGGAACAATGGACTGGTTCACTACTGCGAGAGGAGTATGTCAAGGCTCTTTATTTAACTTATATACAGATTACATCATGCAAAATGCCAGGCTGGATGAATCACAGGCTGGAATCAAGATTGTCGGGAGAAATATCAAAAACCTCAGATATGCAGATGACACCACTTTAATGGCAGAAGTTGAAGAGGAACTAAAGAACCTCTTGATGAGGTTAAAAGAAGAGAGTGAAAAAGCTGGTTTAAAATTCAACATTCGAAAAACTAAGATCATGGCATCCGGCCCCATCACTTCATGGAAAATGGGGAAAAAGTGGGAACAGTGACGGCTTTATTTTCTTGGGCTCTAAAATCGCTGCAGACTGTCTGCAGTCATGATATTAAAAGACCCTTGCTCCTTGGAAGGAAAGCTATGACAAACCTAGGCAGCATATTGAAAAGCAGAGATATCACTTTGCCGACAAAGGTCCATATAGTCAAAACTAAGGGTTTTCCAGTAGTCATGTATGGATGTGAGAGTTGGACCATAAAGAAGGCTAAATGTTGAAGAATTGGTGCTTTTGAATAATGGTGCTGGAGAAGACTCTTGAGAGTCCCTTGGACAACAAGGAGATCAAACCAGTCAATCCTAATGGAAATCAACCCTGTAAATTCATTGGAAGGGCTGATGCTGAAGCTGAAGCTCTAAGACTTTGGTCACCCGATGAGAAGAGCTGACTCACTGGAAAAGACCTTGATGCTTGGAAAGATTGAGGGCAGAAGGATAAGGGGATGAAAGGGGATGAGATGGCTGGATGGCATCACTGATTCTATGGACATGAGTTTGAGCAAACTCTAGGAGATGGTGAAGGGCAGGGGAGTGTGGCATGCTGCAGCTTATGGGGTTGCAAAGAGTCAGACATGACTTAGTGTTAATAAGTGAACAACAACAGTTGTTGTTGTTCCTGTTCCTGTTGCTAACCCTGCTCCTAACTGATATAGCCTTCTAGCCAACACTGCATGGAGCTGAAGAACTGCCCATCTGAGACTAGCCAGCCCATAGAATTGTGAGAAATAATACATCTCTGTGGTTTCAAATCACTAAGTTTTGGGGCATTTTTTAATAGTGTCCTAGATGTGGAGCTTAACAGCAGTTCACTTACCCAGCTCTTGGTTCCATGGCCTGGCCATGAGTCTTCCTGAATCTCCTTGTTGCCAGTCAGACTGAAGCCTGTGTCTCTAGAAATAGCAGCTGGCTGACAAGTCACAGTTCTCCCTCTAGCCTACACACTCCACAGTGGTGCAGTCCAAATAGTCTGTATTTTTGCTTGAACTCAAGTTGGTCACTGTGAGGCCTCTGCCAGCCTGGCTGTGTTGACCCTTACTGCTGACTGCTTGCTCACTTGGCTGATGACACACCTGTCTGCCTGGCTCTCCCTGGCTCCCCACGATGTCCTCTCTCTGGCCTGATTGAAAGCCCAAGGAATTCTATTTGCAGTACCTCCTTTCCACCTCCTGATATGAGATTCTTTCTCTGTGGGGCCAGTTTCATGCTGCTACAAGTGGATCAGTATTCCTCAGGCCTGAAACCCCAACTCTAGTTCCAAGAATTGGCAACTGTTTAAACCTGACCTAGAACTTCCGAGTGGTTGGATTTTATTACCTGTTCAGTAAAAAGACTTGGAACCCTGGAGATGTTAATTAGTTTAAAAAAGTAAGTCAGGGCAAACACTTCCTGGCCTGTTCTTACTAGCTGTTCAATCTGGGATGAATTCCCAAGCTCGTGTAAACCACATTTTCTTCACTCATAAACTAGGGATAATAATACATGATAAGATACTATATGTGCATTGCTGAGCAACGTGCCTGGCACACAGCAACTGGTTAACAGTGGTAGTTATCATAATTTGTATTGAAAGTGAGTGATAGAAGGAGCCCTTAGAGATTATTTAGTCCAAGTGCCACATTTTTCAGGAGCAAAAGATTCAGAGAGACTGAGTGACTTGCCCAGGGTTACCACATCTCAATGTTGAATAAAGACTGGAACACTAGTTTTCCAGCCTTTAATCTCATACCTTTCCCACTGTGCCATGGTTTTTTTGGCTTAGGAGGCCCTGGAGAGAAAAAGGGGAAAAGGAAGAAACTATCAACTACTAAGTGTCTACTCTGTTTTTGCTTTTATATATATCGTGCCATTTTATCCCCATAATAACTTTTAAGTTATTATCTCTGCTTTAGACATGAAGACACCAATGCTTAGAAAAATTAAATTCCTGCCTAAAAATCCCATGGGTGACAGACTAGGGGTTGCAACTCATGCCTGTCTGACTCCAAAACCAGCCCACACTCCTCCACCATCTCATGCCCTTTCTGGGTCAGGCTGGGGAGGGGAAGAGTTACTGCAGCGCCTGGCACTGCCCTGGCTGTGTTTCTTCTCAGTCCTCAGATGCAGTCGCTGGTCTGCACGCAAGAGCCTTTCATCCTTCCTTCCACACAATCCTTTTAACTGAAACCAAGTGGCCAAAGCTTAACTGTAATTCTGCAGAACTGGCGGCGAGAGGCCTGGTGGGGGCTTGGGCTGCTCACCCTGAACGTGATGTGCACAGAGAGTGGGGCTGACATTGTTTAGCTCTCTGCTCAGCAGTGCCCAGCCAAACCTCCTGGTCTAAATTGAGCCCTTAATCATTTTCCTGGCGTTTGCTCAGACAGGATTTTATTTTCTAGTAATAAAAGCGCCTACATTGTAGAAAAAAAACCAACAAAAACTGATCTGCCTCTTTTTTAGCTTTTGTGAATGCTTCACCACCTGTCCATTCCCCCTCTTGTTTTCACGCCTGGAGCAGAGCCAGGTTGTTTTGTGCCCACTGTCAAGTTTGGGGGAGCTCTGCGTGGGCAGAGAAATGCACTCACATTGACTGCTTCTGCTCATTACCTAGGGCCTCGCACCTCCTGGATTGAGAGGGTTGACTTCTGAGTCTGCAGGCTTGACTTCTGGGTCTGCAGGTGGCGCAGGGGAGATGGTTCTGAAGAAAGAGGAACAAAGTGAGTCACCACGGGCCTCCCACCTAAGTAGTTCTTGATGGCTCACACTTGGTTAGTTCAGTCTTTCCCTTAAGAATTTTCAGTGACTCTCCAGTGCCTGCAGAATGAACTGCATACTTTCTAATATGATATTCAGACTTACATTCTCAGCCTCTTTTCTTTCTTTCTTTTTGGTAAAAAATAAAATAAAATACAATACGGATACCTAAGAAAGTAAAATTGAAATTCACCAGAATCTTCTCCACTATAACCAATGTTAAAATATTGGCAAGTATCCTTCCAGACTCGTGTGAATATATATTGTTGTTCAGTCTCCCAGTTGTGTCCGACTCTTTGCAACCCCATGGCCTACAGCATGCCAGGCCTTCCTGTCCCTCACCATCTCCTGGAGTTTGCCCAAGTTCATGTTCATTGCGTCAGTGATACTGTCCAGCCATCTCATCCTCTGACGCTGTCTTCTTCTGCCCTCCATCTTTCCCAGCAACAGGGAATTTTCCAGTGAGTCATCTGTTTGCATCAGATGATCAAAATACTGGAGCTTCAGCTTCAGCATCAGTCCTTCCAGTAAATATTCAGAGTTGATCTCTGTTAAGATTGATAGGTTTGATCTCCTTGCTGTCCAGGGGATTTTTAGGAGTCTTCTTCAGCTCCGCAGTTCGAAGGCATCAATTCTTTGGTGTTCTGCCTTCTTTAGGATTCAGCTCTCACAACCGTGTGTGACCACTGGGAAAACCATAGCCTTGACTATATAAACCTTTGTTGACAGAGTAATGTCTCTGCTTTTTAACACACTGTCTAGGTTTGTCATCATGAATTTCATTGTCATTTGTGTTTATATACACACACACACACACACACACACATATCTATATATTTAAGATTTTGAGGCCTTTTCAGATTCAATTTACCTTTCAAACATTCAGTTCAGTTCAGTTCAGTCACTCAGTCATGTCCGACTCTTTGCAACCCCGTGAACCGCAGCAGGCCAGGCCTCCCTGTCCATCACCAACTGCTGGAGTCTACCCAAACCCGTGTCCATTGAGTCGGTGATGCCATCCAACCATCTCATCCTCTGTCGTCCCCTTCTCCTCCTGCCCTCAATCTTTCCCAGCATCAGGGTCTTTTCAAATGAGTCAGCTCTTTGCATCAGGTGGCCAAAGTATTGGAGTTTCAGCTTCAGCATCAGTCCTTCCAATGAACACCCAGGACTGATCTCCTTTAGAATGGACTGGTTGGATCTCCTTGCAGTCCAAGGGACTCTCAAGAGTCCTCTCCAACACTACAGTTCAAAAGCATCAATTCTTTAGCGCTCAGCTTTCCTTATAGTCCAACTCTCATATCCATCTTTTGACAACTCCCACAATACACTAACATTATCTAGACTGAATTCACCTTCTGTAAATATGTCATGCACTTTCATGTTTCTAAGACTTTGTTTCTGACAATCTGTCTGCCCAAATACTCTTTATACTCTTTTGCCTGGCATATAGTAAGCTCTAACAAAGCTGGTTACTGCACTTTCTTTCTTGCCTGGTAAGCTTCTACTTACTATTTAAAATTCTGCTGAAATGACCCCCTCCCCTGCCCCTTTATAAAACTACACTCTCTCCCAAGTGCATACCTGTCCACTCACTAGTTAGTCACTCACTGTCCATTTTGGGACCTGCTGCCTCCCACCCCGAACTATTCTAACATTAAGTTCTTCCAAGGCAGTCAGGGGCCATGTCTCCTTTACTCTGAACCATGACTGGCACCCAATATGAGCTGGGAAAATGGGCATCATCTCTGTCAGAGGCAGCAATCTGCTGTGAAGCTGAGCTGAGGTGAAGTTGGGCTGGTCAGGGTGGCCTGTGAGTTGCTGCTTGGGCAGAGATCCCAGATTGCTAAGTAGACCCCTTTTCTTTATTCCTCCCTGTCTGGCAAGAGCCAACCTTCAACCTCAGAGAGCACTGTAAGCGAACTGTCTTGGCTGACCTTCGATGAATTATTTACTCTCTTCTTGCTGAGTGAATGCAGTTGTCTATGTGATGTGTCCAGTTCTGGGTATGTCTAAGGTGCCTCTCAAGGTGGTTGGGCCAGAATTTTGGACTTAATGATAGTGGGCTGCAGGGAGAGAGAAAAACCCAGCATTCCTACCCATGGCCAAATTGCTTGCTCTGTCTTTAGATGGGGCACATTTTGTTCTCTCTGGCTCACCTTTGCCCCCCGCTCCCTGCATTGCCCTCCCACCCCCATCTTCACTTACAAAGGAAATTTTACATTTTCTTTCTGGTGTAGTCCTTGCTCCTCTCTCCTTCTTTGCCACACACCATGCAGCTCCTATGTCATAATCTTACACACTTTCTACCTGGTTTTCCCTCTTCTTCCAGACTCAAAACACTGATAGGAACCAGGGAAAATGGTTTACTGGATGCTGTAGCTGATTTGAGCAGCCTTTGTTGAAAGCATGAATTAGGTGCTTTCCAATGCCTTGGATCACTTTTGGGTGGTCATCCTCAAGAGAAGGGGTTTCTAGTCTTCCTGGGTTTCCCACTTCCATTTCCAAATTCCCTGAGAGAAAACAAATGAAGCAATAGAAGTGACTGGAAACAGTGTCTAATGCTACCTGAACTCACATGGTGTCAAACAGTCAGCCTGACTTAATAATAAATTTCTTGAGTTTCTCCAGGCCTTATCAACTTGTGGGTGTCAATGTTGGGATCTTATTAGGGGCAATGACCTATATTTTGCTTTCTCTTGCGACTTTGTTCCCTAGAAAAACTTCACAGTTGCTCACAAGTACCCCTCTCATTCTTCCTCTCATACCAGTATTGGCAGTGTTTCTAGATCACTTGGCAGCTGAGGGGATAGGGTGCAGTGGGTGCCTTTTGTGCTCTTGTCTGTATTAAGAACACTTTCTCCTCATGTGGAAACTCTTCAGGTGACTAAATAGTATTGATTGGAGTTTTCCTGTGCTGGGAAGAGCACTCCCCCTTTCACTTCTCTCTACCTATACCCCCAAACTCACACTCTGCCACGTTTTACATCTTAGTTTGTCACTAGGCCCTAACGTGGTGATGTCCCTTTCTGGAAACAACCCCCTCAGGTCCTGCAAGAAGGCCCTCTGCCTGCTGAGTTCTGATTGTCACCATGGGGTCAGACAGACACAGATGTCTGAAGCGTCTCACTCATCTTTGTTCTTTTTCTGGCCTGTGAATCAAACCACTTCCTCCTCTTCACGTGAAGTGACTCCCAGACACCCTATGTGCTAGTTCTTCAAACACACCACCAGGGCTGAAACCAGTTTAGGCTCATGTTGGGACCTCATTAAAATTAATGTTTTTCCGGTTCTTTGCAGTTTACAAAACTCTTTCACATACATTTTTTCACTTAATCCTTAAAACAGCATTTTGAAGTGTGTGTTGTCTTTATTATCACTTTATGGGGAGTAAAATTGAAGTTCACATAGGTTAGGGGATGTGGATATGGCTACTGGTTTTTTTAATTGAAGTGTAGTTGATTTACAATGTTTATTAATTTCTGGTATACAGCAAAGTGATTCAGTTATACATATACATGTTGTTGTTTAGTCACCCAGTCGTGTCTGACTCTTTGTAACCCCATGGACTGCAGCACAGCAGGCTTCTCTGTCCCTCACCATCTCCTGAAGTTTGCCCAAGTTCATGTCCATTGCATCGGTGATGTCATCCAGCCATCTCATCCTCTGACACCGTCTTCTCCTTCTGCCTTCAATCTTTCCCAGCATCAGGGACTTTTCCAGTGAGTTAGCTGTTCACATCATATGACCAAAATACTGGAGTTTCAGTGTCAGCATCAGTCCTTCCAACGAGTATTCAGGGGTGATGTCCCTTAAGATTGACTGATTTGATCTCTTGCTGTCCAAGGTACTCTCAGGAGTCTTCTCTAGCACCATAGTTCAAAGGCATCAATTCTTCGGTGCTCTGCCTTCTTTATGGTCCATCTCTCACAACTGTATGTGACCACTGGGAAGACCATAGCCTTGACTATATGGACCTTTATTGGCAGACTACTGTCTCTGCTTTTCAGCACACTGTCTACGTTTGTCATCACTTTCCTGCCAGTAAGCAAACGTCTTCTGATTTCATGGCTGCAGTCACCATCCACAGTGATTTTAGAGCCCAAGAAGAGGAAATCTGTCACTACTTCCACCTTCTCCCCCTCTATTTGCCAGGAAATAATGAGGCTGGATCCCATGATCTTAGTTTTTTTAATATTTAGTTTTAAGCCGGCTTTTTCACTATCCTCCTTCACCCTTACCAAGAGGATCTTTAGTTCCTCTTTGATTTCTGTTATCAGAGTGATATCATCCGCATATCTGAGGTTGTTGATGTTTCTCCCTCTTATCTTGATTCCAGCTTGTAACTCATCCAGCATTTCTCATGATGTGCTCAGCATAGAGATTAAACAAACAGGGTGACAGCAGGCAGCCCTGTCGTGTCTGTATATGTACATATAGTTATATAGATATACATACACGTACATACATGCATACATAGATGTACATACACAAACATATATATTGTTTTTCATATTACTTTCCATTTCAGTTTTTTACAGAATACTGAATATAGTTCCCTGTGCTGTACAGTAGGACCTTATTGTTTATTTTATATATAGTAGTTTGTATCTGCTAATCCCAAACTCCTAACTATCCCTCCCTCACCCCTTTAATCCTCTGCTTGCCATAAGTTTGTTTTCTGACATGGGTACTTATTTGGTAAATGACAGAGCTAAGAATTGTCAGTTCTTGCTATTCAGAATTCTAGGTTCCCTCTGTTAGAGGACCACAATGGCCAACATTTAGATAGTGGAGGGGGATGTGGAGAAAGTCAAAATGCCTGTAACTTCAGACCTGGAGTTAGATGCAGCTGGTACCAACCAGAGGTGATTGAAATATCCGGTAGAGTAATGACTAGAATTGTATTGTCCAGGTCGTAATAGCTGTGGTCTTTTCTCAATAAGTTTATGAGACTTTTCTGTTGTGTTGTCTGGTCTTCTTATTTTATCTGTGCTCCAAGTATTTGGCTAAGATTTATCATATAGTTGTTTTTGTGGATCTCTTACTATGCTTGCTCTACTTGAGGATACTTGAGGGCAAACACAATGTTTTTGGCATCTTTGCATGCTCCAAATCAAGAGCTGTGAATGTAGTAGGTGCTATAATATCTGTTGTTGGGGTGTTCTAGAATGACTGATTATTTCTTATTGTTACCCTCTTGGATTTCCAAGTGGATAATTCAACTGTAGCCGTTTCTTCCCCACTAGCATAGAGGGTGAGCATGGTGCATGATCAAGCAAAATAACTCAAACCTATTGGTCTCTTGCCTCAATTTTTCGAAGTACTTAAGTTGCCCAGCTGTTCCCTTTTGGGCCCATTGATACACTTTACTGTCAGTTGCCCTCTCTTTCTGTCCCCCACTCTTCATTTCTGAGTGCAAACCAATTCTGGTAGGAATTAGATCAACAACCTCAGTGCCATTGGAAGGACTTGCTGGTCAGTCATCTGACTGATCTTGGGTTTGGTCTAGTGACACCTTTTCCCAAGTGACATTTGTTCTCTTTCCTGTTCATTGTTGATCTAAGCCATAGATCTGGCTTATACCAATCATTAGTTTTCCTGCTCAAAGGCACTGTTCCCTTTTAGGACTTGACAGTGGCCCTGGACTCAGCATGGGACTGGGTCCTGATGTCCTATGTGGTACTTCTTCCTGGGACAAGAACCTGGATCTTTATACCAGTCTGTTGTTGCCCATGGACAATTTACCTGGAAATCACTTCCCACCTGTCTATCTGCCTGACTGGGGAGGGCAGACAGGATGCTAGGATTCCTCACCATTTTGCTCTACCCATTTGATTGGAAGAGTTGCTTCAACCATGCTTGGGCTTGCTATGACCTTTGGCTATTGTGCCTCACCCATCTGGCTGCTAGTCTTGTATTTATCTTTGCAGCTGGGCCTATTCCTCCTGCTAAAGATCTGACTGTATACTTCCAGGGTCAGAATTTCACTTTGTCTTCTCTGCCTGCTCTGCATGGCTGTGAGATGCCCATAGTGTCCTGTACAAAAACAGAAGCCCCATTTGGTTTCATTTTATTGTGCTCTTTAAGAGGTTTGGTGTGAAGGAAAGTTTGAAACTAACTGGATAAATTAAGGGTTAATGTTTGGGACGGTTTTTATTGATTAATTCTGTCTCATTATTGCCATTTTTTTTTGACCCACCTTCAGTCAGATACTAAATATTCCTTCCTAGTGTTACTGAACTTGGGTTCGGCTGCTTGCTGCTTGAATCAATACTCATGAAACAAGTGCTGGTAGGGATGGAAAGGTTGCTTTAATCAGAAGACCAGCTATCTAAAGAGAAGGTGGACTCATGTCACCTGAAGATTCTTCTCAGCCATGAAAGATTCTTCAAACAACTCTGAAGATTCTTCTCAGCCATGAAAGTTTTTAAAGGGAAAAAGGGGGTGTAATCTCAATTAATCATTGAGGTAGGTGGTCAGATTTGTTGCCATCTCCCACTGGGTATGGGCTCGTTGACTCCTTATAATCTATCTTTAGATGCTGTCTGGTTCAGTTTGCTCTTGAGAAGGAGAAGCTGAGGAAAAGTTCTAGGCATCCATTAATTACTTATTCTTCATTCCTATTTCTTTGATCTAATGAAAGAAACAACAGGTTATGCAAGGCATTGTGTGATCAAAAGATTTGAAAAGTGTGCTTAGGTCAGAGGTTAGTTAAAATATAGCTTTGCCAAAGTGATAAGACAAAAGGGTCTCCTGCGGAGAGCTGCTTCTTGTCATAGAGCTGTCTTCACTAAGCTGCTCACAAATCCCTAATGTGCTCTCTAAGAGGCTCCACCATGGGGTTATGAGTGGAGGTCTATCTTCTGTAATTTCTTCATGTTGATATAGGACACCATATTCTCAGAGTGGAATATGTTGACCTGGGTCTGTGGCATCTCCTTGGTAACAATTTTAGTTGCCTGCTTACATATACAGGCAGAACAAGCTACAGTTATTTTGATACCCACAGAGATACAGATGATTATGAGCATTAGTGTTAATCCCATTCTCTTGAGGCCAGTTCTTGGAATTACGCTATCCATAGGTTCAGTATTGCTCAAGATGGAGTAGCTTATGCCATGGCTATTGTGTGAAAGTCGCTCAGTCATGGCTGACTTTTTGCGACCCCATGGACTATACAGTCTGTGGAATTCTCTAGGCCAGAATACTGGAATGGGTAGCCTTTCTCTTCTCCAGGAGATCTTTCCAACCCATGTCTCCCGCACTGTAGGCAGATTCTTTACCAGCTGAGCCACAAGGGAGCCCACATAAAAATGTGCATCAGATACTAAATATTTGGTTAATGATGATGATCATTAACTGAGTTGCTCTTTTATGACTCTTGAAGGCTTGGGAGACTTCAGTTTTTTTCTATGAACAAGAGGCAGGGGACGTGGAAGGGCTTTTGTACTTGGGGGGTGGGGGAGCTGCATGTTTCTGCTCAGTTTCACTAGGAAACTATGATAGAAAAAGGACAGTGAAAAAACTGGCTTAAAACTTAGTATTCAAAAACTAAGATCATGGCATCTGGTCCCATCATTTCATGGCAAATAGATGGGGGGAAAGTGGAAACAGTGTCAGATTTTATATTCTTGGGCTCCAGAATCACTCTGGATGGTGACTGTAGCCACAAAATTTAAACATTCTTGCTCCTTGGAAGAAAAGCTATGACAAATCTGTGTATGTGTCAGTTGCTCAGCCATGTCCGACTCTTTGTGACCCCATGGACTGTAGCCTGCCAGGCTCCTCTGTCCATGGAATTCTCCAGGCAAGAATACTGCAGTGAGTTGCCATTCCTTTCTCCAGGACAGTGTGTTAAAAAGCAGAGGCATCACTTTGTTGACAAAGGTCCATATGGTCAAAGCTGTGGTTTTTCCAGTAATCATATACAGATGTAAGAGTTGGACCATAAGGAAGGCTGAGTGCTGAAGAATTGATGCTTTTGAATTGTGGTGCTGGAGAAGACTCTTGAGAGTCCCTTGGACTGCAAGGAGATCAAACTAGTCAACCGGAAAGGAAATCAACCCTGAATACTCATTGGAAGAACTGATGCAGGAGCTGAAGCTCCAATACTTTGGCCACCTGATACAAAAAACTGACTCATTGGAAAAGACTCTGATGCTGGAAAAGACTGGAGGGCAGGAAGGAGAAGGGGGAGCAGAGGATGAGATTGTTGGATAGTATCACCAACTCAATGGACTTGAATTTGAGCAAACTCTGAATCCCTGTAGTTCATGGGATTGCAGAGTCGGTCACAACTTAGTGACTAAACAACAAGAAACTCAGATATATCAGATATATGTCAGATACATCCCAGCCATAAGGGCCCAGGCTCCTTTTGGGTGTCATACTTCACTGGGTTGGATGTCCTACACAGTCTGGAAAAATAATTGGCAATCACCATTTGCAGACTCTTTTAACATAACTGTAAAAGATTTCTTAAAATAGCAGTAAGTTTCATTAGTACCTTTTAAAGAAGAGTGATATGCACTGGCTCAAATAAATTAATGTTCCCACCTAGAGAAATAGGTGAGAGGATGCACAGTGAAGAGAAGTATGCAAGAACCATGTTACAATTCGATCATAGATCAGATCAGGACCTCACTCTTTCGGGAAAAAGAAAACATCAGGTTTGACAGACACAATTAAATATTACAGCCTTGTAAGGAGGCTTGGGGACTGAATAGCTCTAGACTTCCAAAAGTCACCTTCATTCTATGACATATCTCCATTTGGTTTTCTAAGATGTTTCAAATTTACCTTGTCCCTAACTGAACTTCTGATTATCACTGCTGCTCCCTCCCCTCCCACTTCTCATGCCTCTTTTACAACCTGCTTCACTCAAAGTAACTTCACTTTAGTGCATGGCAGCTCTATCCTTTCAGTTGTTCATATCCCAAACCTTGAACTCATTCTTGACTCTCTTTCTTTAACACCTTATACCCAGCCTCTCAGAAATTCTGAGTTCCAGTTTCAAAATAAATTGATAATATGACCATTTTACACCATCTCTTATTTCCCTGATCATAGTGATCATTGTTTTCTGCTTGAGGTATAGAAATAGCCTTCTATTGGTCTCTTTGAGTCTACCAAGGCTCCCTTTTCTTCTCCCCTACTTCATTCTCTACACAGGCTTTGGTTTCAGCCATGACTCCTGATATCTGCTATGGCTCCTCAGTTTACCCAGAGAAAAACTCAAAGTCCTCATCATGGCCTCCAAGGGCTTCAGGCCCTCAGTTACTTCTGACCTCATCTCCCGTTACTTTATCCTTTTTTTACTGCCTTCTGGCCATACTGACCTTGCTGTTGGACATGTTTTTGCCTCAGCCTTTTTGTTAGATGTTCCTTCTTCTTGAATAGTCTTCCCCCAGAAATATGATACCTTCTTCTTCTTTTTTTTTTTTTGCTGCACTGTGCAGCCTGTGGGATCTTAGTTCCCCAACTAGAGATTGAACCCATTCCCCCCTGCAGTGGAAGCATGGAGTCTTAACCACTGGACTGCCAGGAAGGTCCCAATCTGATATCTTCTTGACCAACTTCCTTTCATTCTTTGATTCTTTTCTTAAATGTTACCTTCTCGATGAGGCCTACTGGGACTATTAAGTACTGCTCTCTGCAATGCTGTCTATTCTAATTTTTTTTAGTTTATTCTCCTTCTTTCTTCATAGTACCCGTCACCTTCTAACATACTGTAGTAATTTGCTTAGTATGTCTACTGTTTATGGAAGTGCTTTTAGCACAGAGTCTTTCCCAGAGCAGATTCTCAACAAAGGTTAGTTCTTGCATTGTCAGAGATGTTTAAAAAATCTTTTAATTTAGGTTTGCTTTACAAAATATAGAACTTTCTCAAACACTGTCTTTTTTAAAATTGAAGTGAGAGTCACATAATAAAAAAAGTTAATCATTTTACAATGAGCAATTCAATGGCAGTTAGTACATCCACAGTATTGTGCAGCATCTATTTTTGGTCATACTTATATAGATATATTGTGTGTGTGCACTCAGTCATGTCCAATTCTTTGCTACTTCCAAAATATATTTGAATTAGCGGTATCTTTAGATATGGTCTTCCAGCAATTTCTTTTGCCCCTCAAATTTAAAGACCAAAAAAAAAAAAAAGAAAAAATGAAACCACAGTGACAACGGAGATTTTCTGATCTCTTAACTAGTTTTCAAGAGGGAAATCTCAAACCAGACAGCATAGATATAGAGTTAAAAATAAATCCCTCTGTGGTTATAGGCCTTAGAAAAACAAACTAAGTTTCTGTGAAGTTCAGTGGTTTTGTTAATTGCTTCAAGATGTTGGGTGTTTTAAAGTATGTTGTAAAAGCCTGATACGATGACAAAACAGAACTCATTAGCTAGGACTTCCCTGTTGGAATTTTACTTAAAAATGTAAAAGTTCATGACAAGGCAGGCTTCTCTGATGGTCTGGTGGTTGAGAATCTGCCTGTTGGTGCAGGGATCACCAGTTTGATCTCTGGTCTGGGAGGTTCCCACATACTGTGGAGTGACTAAGCCCCGTGCACCACAACTACTGAGTCAGTGCTATAGAGCCCGTGAGTCACGATTACTGAGCCCCTGGCTGCAGCTACTGAAGTCCATGCACCTACAGTCTGTGTTCTGCCACAAGAGAAGCCAATGCAATGAGAAGCCCACATACCTCAAGAAGAGTGGCCCCCACTCGCCACAACTAGAGAAAGCCTGAGTGCAGCAATGAAGACCCAGCACAACCCCAAAGAAATCAATAAATAAATCTTAGAAAAAGTTCATAGTTAGACAGTTTAAACACATTACATCAGAAAAGGGGAAAATAGAGATAATATTGATACACCTCTGCTTTATTGAGCTAGATCTGGGAACCACACATCTCATTCCCTTCATCCTCTCCTTGTCCCTTTAGAGTGCTATAAAGTGAATTCAAGAAAATTCTTAGAAGGATACACAAGAAATTGCTAACAGTTTTGCCTCTGCAGAGGGGATCTGAAGGTGGTAGGAGGAAGACTTATTTTATAATTGCATAATATACCTTGGTGTACTGTTTGAATTTTTACCCTAGGCATGGATTACAGTTTCAGTAAAATAAAAAAATAACACCAGCAAAAACTAATATTTCCCCAAGTACCACATAGTTCTGGGCATTTATTAATCAGGACTCTTTAGGATGATGGAAGCCCATTTAAATAGGCCTCCACAGATAAGGGGGGTGGTTTATTGGATCACAGGCAGAGACGGAGTAGTTCACAGAATTTAAGGAAAAACTGCAATAATCAGGGCCTCAGGGATTAGAACTAAGGCCTCTATAAACCCCAGAATTTTTTCTCCTGCTCTCCTTATCATCTCTACTTGCATTTTTTGCATGTTGGTATCATTCTTTCCTACTTTTCCATATAAACATGGCTGCTGATAGTTGTAGTTTAGGAATCTGAGAGAAAAGAAAAAAAAACCTTTCTTCCAGAGTTTCTAGTTCACTCTAGATGAAAGACTTTGACTGGCTTTACTGTACCTTGAACCACTGCGATTGTCAAGGGAGTTGCCTTACCTGGATCATCTACTCAGCACATGGTCAGGGTAGTAGAATTTCTTAACAGAAGGACCATATGAAAGCTTCCTGAGGGGGAAAATAAGTTACCACAGCCTCCTACAGTCTACCCCTTGACTGCTCAGTCTAACACAAACTTTCCTTTCATAAGCTAGTATTTTAAAAATGTTCTAGGCCAAAATAACACAGCCATCATTCAGATCCCTAAAATGTACTCGCCCCCTCCCCAAATCAAAAACAATTTGTAGTCTTTACTGGCTGTTTTAATGCCAAGTCCAAGTCTCTGGGAGATCTTCCTTCTTCTCAGGTGACTTTGAATGCTACTTCTCTTGGTTCAGAACCCATGTCTAATCGAGGTGTTAACACCCACAATGAAAAGCAACTATTTAGGAAAGAGAAAAAAGGAGACACAATATGCAACAGTAATTTTTCTATGATAAATATTACCTCCTACTGATCAAGGATAGCAAAGATTCACCTCTGTGGAAAAGGAATGAGTTTCTTTGACACAAAATACGGCAACTTCAGGTTCTCCCAACTAGAAGGAATCTTTCCAAAGTGAAGTATAGAAGACCCTTGAAGAATACAGAGTTTGGTGGAGGTGACCCTTCAGTGGAAAATCTGCATATTATTTATAGTTGGTCTTCCATATCCTCATTTCTCTCCTCATTTCTCTACATTTGTGTTTTTGGATTTGTGGGTTCAACCAAGGATTGTGTAGTGCTATAGTAATTGATACTGAAAAAAATCTGTGTATAAGTGGACCATTTAGTTCAAACCTGTATTGTTCAAGAGTCAGCTCTATTTATACAGGGCCTAGAGGCCAAGTTTTCAAGGTCCACCGGTCCTTCAGATAGCCCCATTCCAATACCTACAAGTACCCAGTCTTTTTCAATAAGAATATTTTTGTTAGTGGAACTTAAATAATTATCTGCAGGCAGAAAAAGACTTTGTAATAAGATTATATGTTATATATATTTATTTACTTAATCTTTAATTTCTGTTAAAATAGAAACCCAGACTTTCTTTTTGTTACAGTTTTGAATTAGAAAGAATCACAACTCATTTCTGAGTGGTGGACACCTTCCTCCAAGTTGTGTATGTATGTGTGTATATATATATATATATATATATATATATATATTCATTCCTCTCTAGGAAATAGGTAATATTAGGCAATGTTAAACAATAATATTAGGCAATATTATTATTATTATTATTTTATTTTTTTTCATTTATTTTTATTAGTTGGAGGCTAATTACTTTACAATATTATAGTGGTTTTTGCCATACATTGGCATGAATCAGCCATGGATTTACATGTGTTCCCCATCCTGAACCCCCCTCCCACCTCCCTCCCCATCCCATCCCTCTGGGTCATCCCAGTGCACCAGCCCCCAGCACTTGTCTTATGCATCCAACTTGGACTGGCGGTCTGTTTTACACTTGATAATATACATGTTTCGATGCTGTTCTCCCAGATCATCCCACCCTTGCCTTCTCCCATAGAGTCCAAAAGTCTGTTCTAACATCTGTGTCTCTTTTTCTTTCTTGCATATAGGGTTATTATTACCATCTTTCTAAATTCCATATATATGCGTTAGTATACTTTATTGGTGTTTATCTTTCTGGCTTACTTCACTCTGTATAATGGGCTCCAGTTTCATCCATCTCATTAGGACTGATTCAAATGTATTCTTTTTAACGGCTGAGTAATATTCCATGGTGTATATGTACCACAGCTTTCTTATCCATTCGTCTGCTGATGGGCATCTAGGTTGCTTCCATGTCCTGGCTATTATAAACAGTGCTGCAATGAACATTGGGGTGCACGTGTCTCTTTCAGATCTGATTTCCTCGGTGTGTGTGCCCAGAAGTGGGATTGCTGGGTCATATGGCAGTTCTATTTCCAGTTTTTTAAGAAATCTCCACACTGTTCTCCATAGCGGCTATACTAGTTTGCATTCCCACCAATGGTGTAAGAGGGTTCCCTCTTCTCCACACCCTCTCCAGCATTTATTGCTTGTAGACTTTTGGATAGCTGCCGTCCTGACTGGTGTGTAATGGTACTTCATTGTGGTTTTGATTTGCATTTCTCTGATAATGAGTGATGTTGAGCATCTTTTCATGTGTTTTTTAGCCATCTGTATGTCTTCTTTGGAGAAATGTCTGTTTAGTTCTTTGGCCCATTTTTTGATTGGATCATTTATTTTTCTGGAATTGAGCTGCAGGAGTTGCTTGTATATTTTTGAGATTAACCCTTTGTCTGTTTCTTCATTTGCTATTATTTTCTCCCAATCTGACGGCTGTCTTTTCACCTTACTTATAGTTTCCTTTGTAGTGCAAAAGCTTTTAAGTTTCATTAGGTCCCATTTGTTTAGTTTTGCTTTTATTTCCAATATTCTGGGAGGTGGGTCATAGAGGATCTTGCTGTGATTTATGTCGGAGAGTGTTTGCCTATGTTCTCCTCTAGGAGTTTTATAGTTTCTGGTCTTACATTTAGACCTTTAATCCATTTTGAGTTTATTTTTGTGTATGGTGTTAGAAAGTGTTCTAGTTTCATTCTTTTACAAGTGGTTGACCAGTTTTCCCAGCACCACTTGTTAAAGAGGTTGTCTTTTTTCCATTGTATATTCTTTAGGCAATATTATTTTGTAGATATTGTTTCAAAAGTGCTTTCATGCTCTTGAGAAAGGTGGGGAGGATGATATTTGTTACTGATTTCTTACCTTTCCTATCCTGCTTTGATTTTTCACTGGCTGTAAAAGTTCTTTCTGATGTTCCCGAGTCTAGTCATTAAGAACTTTAGTGAGGAGGATGGGGAAAGAAATAAAACTTCAGGTGTGAAAGATGAAAGGTATGTGGTGAGAAAGTTAGAAGGGCCATTGACTCAAAGTCAAAAAGGTAATTCATGAGTAGTTGGGAAGACTTCTGTGATTGGCCTTGTCTTTATTGCCTTGGAGTCATATTGGATCAGAAACATTGCCAGCTGACTATGAGGTTTTCATAGGGTTGAAAATCTTCATTACCTGTTCTGAAGATCAAGTGTTCACTCTTTATGAACCCTTTTTATATTTTACATCAGAGACCTCAAAAATGTTCCTTCTAGCAGAAGTAAAGCCCAACTTACCAGCTTATACTGTCTACTTCTGCCACTAGGTAGCTACTCCTTATGGTGTTCCTACTAAAATTATGAGACTAAAGGGAAACCCCTAGACCCTCAGAGAAATGATGGGAAGGAGTTTCCACACCAGACCCCCAAGATGGGGTGGTAATAAGTTGATATTTTCCTCAGTCTATTTTAAGTCAGGCAACTTGGAGTTGAATTTTTTTCTTTCCTCTTTCTAATGATACTTTGCTTAAGGTTGCATGGAAGCTTAAGGGAAAAGTTTAACTAGCTGATTCCCCACTGTATATCTCAGAGTTTTATCTCCTCTGCTAGTGTGGAGTGTGGTGATGGAAAAAGAGGAAAGTGTCATCGTTCTTATACAACAATCTTTCTTAATTTCTTCTGAGTGTTTATTTTTCATTATCTCCTCTTCCTGGAACCAAATTGTTCTCAGTTAGGGACTATTTGGTTTCAAGGAAGAGAAGCACTCAAATTAGCTCAAGTAGAATGTTTATTGTGTGGTTACAACATCTCATGTTCTAGACAGTGAGGCAATGCTATGGATGTTTATGGAGAAGAAATGAAATATAGTTTGGCCTTAGAGCATCTGAAAAAGGGAAATAGAGAGTAAGGACATAAGTCTGTCCTTTTTAAGAGACTCTTTGGTCTCTGTAATCTGTTTCTGTCCACTCTGATCTCTCTGCAGAGCATGCATTTTTCCTTATTCATGGTATCTTTGAACCTATAGTTTCAACTTGGTTCAGTGTCTTATAATGGAGGAAAAGTAGTTATCCAAAAGGAAACTGGAATGCTACTAAGAAGGGAGAATGAATTATGTGCTAAAAAATGAAAACTTTCCATGATAATAACCAATATAATCAAACCAATTCAAGTTGATTGAATAGTTTTCCGTGTCTAAAGTGAAAGTTACCATGCCACCAAGCCCAGGTACACAGCTCTATTCCTGAAACTGGAATATATCTAGCAATTGTTTGCTGACTAGTTGACCAAGTGATTGAATGATTAGAGGTGAAGCTAGATCCATGTCTGATTTATTGTGATTCATCTTTGTAATATTCAAATAGCACCTCATATGCTAGGAGTTTTTGTACATGGTAGTTGCTCAGTAAGTATAATATTAACAGAGTAAATTTCACTTCCTTTCTTCTGAGTATTTCACTCTTTTAAAAACAGAGTCATCGTGTAGTCCAGTGGTCTCCAAAGTAGATTGCACTGGGGTATGAAAAAATCATGACTTCTTTGTGTGTTTACGTGAAAAATAAGAAATATTAAATATATAACATAGGAACTGACACTGGTGCATTCACATATGTCAAATGTAGACTGCAGTTCACGAAGTGCTCTGAGGAGTGACATGGGAGGCTTAATCAAGTTATTTTCTCATGGGTGTTGGCTTTCAGCATACTTTCATTACAGTGGATCTATGAACACCATGGGTTTTGACTGTGGCGGGTCCACTTGTACATGAATTTTCTTCACTAAATATGTACTCCAATATCCATGTACTTGTGATCCATAGTTGGTTGAATTTTCAATGCAAAACTATGGATATACAGAGGGCCTATTATAAAGTTATACATGGATTTTTGACTGCATGGGAGTCAATATCCCAACCTTTGTGTTGTTCGGGAGTCAGCTGTTTATGTGTGCAGCTTATGTGTGCCTATGTAGATTGTGAAAGTAGTACAATTATATTTTTAATTAAAGTAACTCTCACAGAGTGGATAAAAGGCTTAAAAAGGTATCTGGAAAGAAACTGTGATTTGAAGATAATACCTATGATGACAAAACAAGGAAACAGTGAGAAAATAGTCAAGTAAACTCTTCTGCTCCTGTTGAGTTCTTTGTTAGTAATGTTAAGAGATAAAACAAATAATTATCTAGTCAGATCTGACAAGAAGTAGTAAAGAAAATTAGAAATTTTCCTGGAGCCTCTTTGTACTGTGGGTTTAAATCGAATACTGTTACCAGTAGGCATTGACCCAAAATGAGCATTGTGCTTGACTTTTATCCATGAAGCTGTCAGTATTATCATGACATTTAGAAACAGCATCCAGAACACGAAGGTCAGATTTCTACACCTTTTTTTACAGTAGTCAGGCAATACTCAAATTCACTTAGCATAATTTTACTGCCTTTACAGTTTTTACTTAAGAACAGAAGTTAAAAAGCATACATGGTAAAAGTTGCCTGAAATAATAAACAAAAATGTGTTCCTTTGTTGGCAAATATCACTGGAAGACGCCTAGAAAACACTGCTGAAGATCTGAAGAAACTATCATTATAAGGAGAAATTTGACAGTGTAAAAAGTTTGTGATATGGCTGGATGAAAGTACAGATGTTTCTAACTTGTCCTAGTTTATGATATTTGCTAGAATCTGTTTCAATAATGAAATACATTAAAAACTATTTTTTTCTCTGTCTCCACTGAGAAAAAGATATCCTAGAAGGCATATATTAATTATACATATATTAATGACTTCTTTAATAAAAAAGAAGGGGTAAAGCTAGAGGGACAGAACCACAGGAGAAATTTAGTCACGGCATCATCCATCGGCAGCTATTGCAGCAAAGAACTCAGAACCATAGTGCTTAAAATTCCAGGAATGTAGGTGTGGTGAATCTTGTGAAACAGAGCCTTTAATAGTAAAACTTTTATAATGATCTATAGCAGGGGTTGGCGAGTGTTTTCTATAAAGAGGAAGATAGTCAATGTTTGCAGGCCAGTGTTTGCAGGTCTCTGCCACAACTATTCAAGTCTGCCTTTGTAGGGTGACTGCATTGTTGTTCAGTTGCTAAGCCATGTTCTACTCTTTACAACGCCGTGGCCTGCAGCACACCAAGCTTCCCTGTCCCTCACTCTCTCCAGAGTTTGCTCAAACTCATGTCCACTGAGTCAGTGATGTTATTTAATCATCTCATCCTGTACCGCCCCCTCTTCTCTTGCTCTCAGTCTTTCCCAGCTTCAGGGTCTTTTCTAAAGAGTCAGCTCTTCGCATCAGGTGGCCAAAGTACCAGAGCTTCAACTTCTGCATCAGTCCTTCCAATGAATATTCAGGGTTGATTTCCTTTAGGATTGACTGGATTGATCTGCTTGCTGTCCAAGGGACTGTCAAGAATCTTCTCCAGCACCACAATTCAAAAAGCAGCCATATTATACAGCCTATTATACAGAGTGAAGTAAGCCAGAAAGAAAAACACCAATGCAGTATACTAATGCATATATGTGGAATTTAGAAAGATGGTAACGATAACCCTGTATGCAAGACAGCAAAAGAGACACAGATGTATAGAACAGTCTTTGGACTCTGTGGGAGAGGGCGAGGGTGGGATGACTTAGGAGAATGGCATTGAAACATGTATATTACCATATGTGAAACGAATCGCCAGTCCAGATTCGATGCACGAGACAAGGTGCTCGGGGCTGGTGCACTGGGATGACCTGGAGGGATGAGATGGGGAGGGAGGTAGGAGGGGGGTTCAGGATGGGGAACACATGTACACCCAGGGCGGATTCAAGTCAATGTATGGCGAAACCCATACAATATTGTAACGTAATTAGCCTCCAATTAAAATAAATAAATAAGCAGCCATAGACAATATAGAAATGAATGCTTGTGACTGTGTTCCAAAATAAAATTGTATTTATAAAAATAGGAGCAGGCTGGATCTGATACAAGGGCTGTAGTTTGCTGACTCCTGCTTTGTTATGAGCAAGGAATAGCCATGAACATAGAGATTCATTGTTTATCTTGTATCAAAGCACTTTAAAAGGTTGTTGAAGTTATAAAGACAAAAACTCTGATTTATTTACCTTTTTCTGTGATGACAGGTAGTTGTTGGTATTGTGCAACCCAGCAGATAAATTAAAAGAAAAATAGGCACAGATTAAATAGCTTGCCTCTTCTTGGTAAAAGTGACATTTAATAATGAGAAACAAACTACTTCAAAAGAGAAACCCAGAGGGCATTTTTAAAAATGGTTCTTGGGGAGTGTTTCTGTTATTATTATATTGTTCAATTATAGAAATTATATATGTTTGTCACATACATACCTAATAAACTTGGAAACAGAATTTTCCAATATGTTTAATAATCTCCTAAAGAGCCTTAGTGGGTTTTAAATATGTTTATTGAAGATATCAGTATTCAGTTCCTTCTAATTTGTTTGCAGGAATAAATTTTTGGCATCAAGAATGATGGGGAAAAAAGGAATGGTGGAAATTGATTAGCTAAACTTAAGCAATAATCTCTCTATAAATAGTGACTAGAACTGAAAAATGAGTGTTATGACTTAATAAGTGTAGTCAGTGAGAGACTTCTATTTAATTCTGTTCCACTCAAAGTTCTTTTCCCACCTATGACAAACATTACAATTAAGTGTTGATATAAACTGAACGTAGATGCAAGCCCTCAAACTGCCCTGACACAAAACATTAAACCAAGATTCTAAAAACAATAGCAAAGCATATTCAAATGCATTGCTTACAGTTTTTTGTTCTAGAAATTAAAAGTTTATTTAAAGGTATTTTTCATACTGTACTGGATTCTTTAATGTTTATCTTATTTAAGTTTTAATATATAAAGTAGCACATATATATTACATAAATAAATACACATGTATTCAAGTATATATGCTAACATTAAAAAAATTTATAGTGTGATATATGATCTAAAAAGTCCAGAGGCCGTTGTGTTGGTAGGGAGGCAGTGCAGCATAGAAAAACAGTCATAGACGGTGCCACATAGATCAGCTGTGATTAATAATGGTAATTACCATTTAATAAATCACTCCTAGAGCTAGGCATCATGTCAGGTGCACTGTAGAAATCATCGCATTATATCCTGTCCAAAATCATATGTGGGAAGCGTGACACGGCTGCACCTCCTTTTGTTTCTACCAAGCACATTTCCCAAGATACTTGGCAGGCTGGGTCTTTTGCTTATGAGTGAGGGCCTTGGGCCTCAGGTTCTTTTCAACTCTAAAATTGCTAGTTGAGTTCTGGTCTCCCAGGTGATAAAAATCATTAAAAGGTATTTCTGTGGCATCCACTGAACAAAAGTAAAACAATCTGTAAAATCACCCTTTCAGTTCAGTTCAGTCACTCAATCATGTCCGACTCTGTGACCCCATGGACTGCAGCACTCCAGGCCTCCTTGTCTGTCACCAACTGCCGGAGTTTACTCAAACTCATGTCCATTGAGGCGGTGATGCCATCCAACCGTCTCATCCTCTGTCGTCCCCTTCTCCCGCCTTCAATCTTTCCCAGCATCAGGGTCTTTTCAAATGTGTCAGTTCACATCAGGTGGCCAAAGTATTGAAGTTTCAGCTTCAGCATCAGTCCTTCCAGTGAATATTCAGGACTGATCTCCTTTAGGATGGACTGGTTGGATCCCTTGCAATCCAAGGGACTCTCAAGAGTCTTCTCCAACACCACAGTTCAACAGCATCAATTCTTCAGTGCTCAGCTTTCTTTATGGTCCAAATCTCACATCCATACAGGACTACTGGAAAAACCATAGCTTTGACTAGATAGACCTTTATTGGCAAAGTAATGTCTCTGCTTTTTAATATGCTGTCTATGTTGGTCATAACTTTTCTTCCAAGGAGCAAGCGTCTCTTAATTTCATGGCTGCAGTCACCATCTGCAGTGACTTTGTAGCCCCCCAAAATAAAGTCTCTCACTGTTTCCATTGTTTCCCCATCTATTTGCCATGAAGTGATGGGACCAGATGTCATGATCTTAGTTTTCTGAATGTTGAGTTTCAATCTAACTTTTTCACTCTTCTCTTTCACTTTCATCAAGAAGCTCATTAGTTCTTCTTTGCTTTCTGCCATAAGGGTGGCATATCTGCATATCTGTATATCTGAGGTTATTGATATTTCTCCCGGCAGTCTTGATTCCAGCTTGTGCTTCTTCCAGCCCAGTGTTTCTTATGGTGTACTCTGCATATAAGTCACCCTTTAACATATGATTATAGTCAACTCTCAATTCAGTGAGGGTTTTAGCAGGTAAGGATGGAATGGCAGCTTCAGAAAAATCTTCCGCCACAGTTTAAACAATACTGTAGTCAACTGTTATCTAGAGATGATTAAATGTAATGTTGGCTGGACCTCGGACAGTTTCATTTTCTTAGTGGGGCTGGGCTTTCAGATGGGCCAGAGTAAGTCCGTTCTAGGAAATCTCAGAAGGCAACTGGTCCCCTCTCATCTTGCTTCTTGTTGGAGTAGAAGCAGGTAATACAAACTCATTGTTTGCTGACTAGTTACTAACCCTGCAGTCTGGGAAGGCCTGCCACTCTCAGAGCTCTGCTGCACTTTGACCATGATTGTTCTACCCAGATAATACAGTGTGTACTGGGCATTGCCATTTCACAGGTGAGAAAATGGGCTACTTTCTCACTGACAGAATATGATGTCAGAATTGGGATTGGAGCCCAGGTGTGGCTGATTTCAAAGCCTCTATGTCTTTCAGTGCTTCTTTACTAAACCCAGTAGGGGTTTAGTCCTACTGGGACAGACATTTTGGACCAAGATTCTTTCTTTTTGACTCTCAAAACATGTTATGTTGGCAGATGCCAGTTCTGCTTATTCCAAATGATACCCTTTGCTTCTTTCCTGTGACTTTGCTGAGAATCATAAGGGACGTTGAAAATTATCCATTCCAATGCTCTCATTTTGTAATGAACAAAATTAATACCCAGAAAGATAAAATAACTTACCCATGTCCCCATCGTAATTAGTGACGGCTATAAACCTGCTCTGTTCAAACTTTTGAACTCCTCACATTTTGGGAAAACAGATGCCAGAATATAAATATGTGTGATTCAGCTAAAGTTTTCAAACATCTATAATTGAGCAACAGAGTTATAATTTTCTTTAAAAAAATAGACCAAATCATGGTTTTCCATCAAACTTGTTTGTGAAATCTACTTGGGGTGGCCCTTACAGACTACCAACCTTGGATTTGTTCTTATTCTTGTTTCCTTCGACTTAAAAAGATGAGCCATGTGATTCCCAAGAGTGGGGAAGCTTTTCTGATGTTTTCAATAAAGCAGTGTGTAGAGTTGGAACTCTTCTATTTTAGAATTTTTTTTCCTGGTCATGAGGCAGTTAGTAACCATCACTAAACTCTTTTCTATTTCCATCTGAGATTGAATTTCTAAAAAACTCTGATTAGTTTTTTTTTTTAGCTTGCACCTGAGCCTGTGGAGTTACACAAAGCCTTTAACTTGCCCTTTCTTCTTGCTATAAATAGTGACTGAATTTACTAAATAGCAGCTAAAAGCAGAAGAATTTTTCATTCTCATTCATTCATTCAAACAATTACAAAATATATTGAGCACTTACCAGGAGCCAGGTCCTGTGCTCACTGTCATCCTTGAGAAAACATTCATGGTCTAGTAGAGGAGATATAAACATAAAGAAATATGGTATTTGCAGTGATGCATGATGATTGTTGTCACAGAAGTGTGTGGCACTGGGAAGCATCTCTTTGCCCAGAGGAGGTGGGGAAGACATTGGAGGAAGTGATATTTGATCTGGGCATTAAAAGATGGCTAGGATTTCATCAAGTGGTATAGAAGGGAAGCTTATTTCAGAAGAAAGAATAACACAAAGATAGACAGTAGTGGATTTCCATTGAGTAATACACTTTTGGTGGTTGATAATGTAAATATGAATGACTGGTATTTCAAAATATTGAAGTCTATGAAGACTGATTTCAAGTTTTTAAAATCCACTTAAAAATTAATTTTTAAAGGTAAGCTGTAATTATTGTTGGTGTTTCTGGCTATCCTTGTGCTTCACTGTGTTATGTGCTTTAAAAAATATTTAATCTTCACACCATTCTATGATGTAGCTACTTAGGAGGAAATTGAGCCACAGGGAGCATGCTTTTCCAAGGTCAGAAGGCTGGTAAGAAGCCTACTAAGAGTTTTACTCTTCACTTGCTCTCAATAAAATTTTAATATTTAACCAAAATGATAGTCTCTACTATGAAGTGTAAAACATTTATAAAAGACCTTTAAGAATGATTTATTATATGGACTTTAAGGTATTACATAAGAGAATTTAAAAAGAGTTCATCATGTCCAAGGCTTTGAGAACGAATCACCCAGAGAGGTTAGATGACATGTCCATTACATGGCAAGTTGGGGTAGCAACTGATCCTCGGCTTCCTTAGACACTGCTCTGGTCCTTTGACACTGGGTGCCAGGTGTGCACCTGGTAGATACAAAAATGAATAAGAAATAGTGCTTGCAGAAAAGTTCAATAACTTGTCCAAAGCTCATAGAACCCACAGAGAAGGCAATGGCACCCCACTCCAGTACTCTTGCCTGGAAAATCCCATGAAAGGAGGAGCCTGGTAGGCTGCGGTCCATGGGGTCGCTGAGAGTTGGACACAACTGAGCGACTTCACTTTCACTTTTCACTTTCATGCATTGGAGAAGGAAATGGCAACCCACTCCAGTATTCTTGCATGGAGAATCCCAGGGACGGGGAAGCCTGGTGGACTGCCGTCTATGGGGTCGCACAGAGTCGGACACGACTTAAGCGACTTAGCAGCAGCAGCAGCAGCATAGAACCCAGGCAGTCTGGCTTCAGAGCTTTGCTCTTATGGAGGAATAGAGATGGGAATGGAATGAGTAGCCTCATTTTAATTCTGCTCTAAGACCTGCTAAAGAAGTTTCTTAAATATGTTTAGTGCCTCAGTGTCCCCATTTGTAGTCATATTTGCCTAACATGTCATAATTTATAAGGTAAATGAATAAGTTTGACTTTGATGGTACTTCGCAACAACCCAAAGAGGTACAGGGGAAGATTTTGTAATGCTTATTTTACAGATTAGGAACCAGACTCAGAGAGGCTAAAGGAGTTGTTCAGCTTTATGCAGCTCTATGCAGAGATGGGATTAGAACCCACAGAAGAGTAATCACTGTCCCTAAAATGCTTATCATATAGACTGTGGCAAATTTGTGTCCGCAAATGGAAAGCAGAATGTTTTCTAAGAGGTTCCGGGCAAGGTGTCTAAATGTTCAGAGGAGAATTAAATTATGTCCTATTGGCTTTCTGTTAGAGAGGCATATGAACTGGGTTATATATATAAGAAAGATATGGACAGACATTCCAGGGTGAGCATGAATGGAGACTTAGTGTGTGAATTTTTTTTCATCCTTCACTCCAGACGGCTGCTTCATTCATCACTGAATTTGAAGTCTCAGATTGTCCAGGCCCATCTGAAAAAGAGGCAGGTAGCTTGGCTGCTTTCCTTAGAACTGAAATCAGCTTCTATGATGTTCTCTGGATTCCCATGATACTCCTGAAGCCATGGCTTGTAGCTTTATTTTCTGCTGTCATGGTTATCTGACCATCCCATTAGACCACTGGCACCCCAGTCTAACATTCAGAAAACTAAGATCATGGCATCCGGTCCCATCACTTCATGGCATATAGATGGGGAAACAGTGGAAACAGTGGCTGACTTTATTTTTCTGGGCTCCAAAATCACTGCAGATGGTGATTGAAGCCATGAAATTAAAAGACGCTCACTCCTTGGAAGGAAAGTTATGACCAACCTAGACAGCATATTAAAAAGCAAAGACATTACTTTGCCAACAAAGGTCCGTCTAATCAAGGCTATAGTTTTTCCAATGATCATGTATGAATGTGAGAGTTGGACTATAAAGAAAGCTGAGTGCCGAAGAATTGATGCTTTTGAACTGTGGTGTTGGAGAATACTCTTGAGAGTCCCTTGGACCGCAAGGAGATCCAACCAGTCCATCCTAAAGGAGATCAGTCCTCGGTGTTCATTGGAAGGACTGATGTTGAAGCTGAAACTCCAATACTTTGGCCACCTGATGCGAAGAGCTGACTCACTGGAAAAGACCCTGATGCTGGGAAAGATTGAGGGCAGGAGGAGAAGGGGATGACAGAAGATGAGATGGTTGGATGGCATCACCGACTCAATGGACATGGGTTTGGGTGGACTACGGGAGTTGGTGATGGACGGGGAGGCCTGGCGTGCTGTGGTTCATGGGGTAGCAAAGAGTCGGACACAACTGAGTGACTGAACTGAACTGAATTGAACCCCAGTCTAATATCTGTGGCCTTTCTGTTCTGTGGGTGATATTTCCTGTCCTCAGCATTGGATACCATCCATTGTCCACTTGGTTGACCCTATACAGTTAATTACTAAGGCAGCTCTGAGCTCTAGCCTACTTTCCAGTCCTGTCCTCTTCTCAAGATGCCTCAAGGACCTGATCTCATCTGCCTGAGATCTTGACAGGAGAAGGAAATTCAGAATTGCCAGTGTATTGGATGTACTTTATGAACTGTATAAACTTTCTAAGAGTGGAGATATCTTTTTTTATAAAAAAAATATTTACTTTTTGCTGTGCTGGGTCTTCACTGCTGTGAGTGGGCTCTGTAGTTGTGATGAGTAAAATAATCTATTTCTCTTTGTAATTTTATTCTTGTTGCTGAGTGTGGGCTCAATTGTAGCACACAGGCTTAGTTGCCTTGTGGCATGTGGGATCTTCCCAGACCAGTGATCAAAACCATGTCCAATGCAGGAGGATTCCAAACTCACTGGACCACCAGGAAAGTCCAGAAATATGTATTTAAAAAATTAATTAATTTATTTGGCTGCACTGAATCTTAGTTGTGGCATGCAGCATCATCAGTTACAGCATGCAGACTCTTAGTTGTGGCATGTGGGATCTAGAGCCCATGCTCTGCAACAAGAGAAGCCCGTGGTCCACAATTACTGGGGTAATTTTTTTCCTTAAATGTTTGGTAGAATTTGCCAGTGAATCCATACAGGCTTGGTGCTTTGTTATGGGAGGTTATTAATTACTGATTTAATTTTTAAAAACAACATGGGCCTGTTTAGTTTATCTGTTTCTTCTTGTGTGAGTTTTGCAAGTTGCGTCTTTCAAGAATTTAGTCCATTTAATCTAGTCTATCAAGTTTGTGTGCATAGAGTTTTTTACATATAGTATTTATTATCCTTTTAATGTTCAGAAGTTTGGTAGTGATGACATCTCTTTTATTTCTGATACTAATAATTTGTGTACTCTCTTTTTTTTTCCTTAGTTAGCCTAGCTAGAGACTCATTGATTTTCTTGATTCTTTCAAAGAACCAACTTTTGGTTGCATTGGTTTTCTCCATTGATTTCCTGTTTTAAGTTTCATTGATTTCTGCTTTAGTTGTCATTATTTCTTTCCTTGTGCTTATTTTAGATTTAATTTGCTTTTCTTTTTCTAGTTTCCTGAGGTAGAAACTTAGATTATTGATTTTAGATCACTCTTCTTTTTTAATGTGTGCATTCAATACTATACATTTCTCTGCAAGTGCTGCTTTTCACTGTATCCTAAACATTTTGATAAGCTGTGTTTTCATTTTCATTTAGTTCAAAATATTTAAAAATTTCTCTCTTGAGATTTCTTATTTGATTCATGTGTTGTTTAGAAATGTGTTTTTTGTTTTTGGCTACACCATGTGGCATGTGGGATATTTGTTCCCCTTCCAGGGATCAAACCAGTGACCCCTGCATTCAACGTGGGGAGTCTTAACCACTGGACCACCAGGAAAGTCCCAGAAGCATGTTTTTTTTTCCCCAAAATCTCCACGTATTTGAAAAATTCCAGTTATCTTTCTTTTGTTAATTTCTAGTTTAATTCCATTGTCATCTAAGAGCAGACATTGTATGATTTCTATTCTTTTAAATGCTGTTTTCTGGCCTAGCATGTGTTTTATTTTGGTGAATGTTCCATGTGAGCTTGAGGAAGAATGTTTATTCTACTGTTATCAGATGAAGTAGTCTATGGATGTCAATTATATTCAATCCATTGATAATGCTGTTGAGGTCAACTCTGTCTGGATTGATTATCTGCCTGCTGAACCTGTGAATTTCTGGTAGGGGGCTGTTAAAACCTCCAACTATGAAAATGGGATACTCTATTTCTCTTTGATACTAGCTTTTCCAGGACTCTAGCCTGATCTTGACCAAAATACTTCAGTGTTACCCCACTGCCTTTAGAATAAAGACAAAATTTCTTAACCTGGTTTATAAGGCCTTTCATGTTCTTTCATTAGTAGCCAAATGTGGAGAGTTTAATAAATATTTATTGAATAAATATATATATGAAAGCATCCAAATAGCAAGGAGAAATAGAGACTGGTCTTTGCTTACCTGTAAGAGATGCTTACAGTTCATCTCTTAACCATGTTTACCTCTACTTCACATGCTATATTCTAGCAATATTCTTCTGATTTCTTAAAATCTCTGTACTTGCTGTTATCCTCACATATGCCATCTTCTCTTCCCCCACCACCAACACACACACACACGCCTAAATAACCTTCATTTGTTCTTCAGGACTCGCCTTAAAAGACATTTCCTCTGGGAAACTTTTCCATCCTTTTAGAGTTGGTGGTTCTCATTTCCTGTATTTCTCATTTATAACAGCCTTTTATGTTCTAGTTATTGTTTGTTTTCCCTGTCAGACTAAAAATACACAAACATATACTTAAAAAACTTTTTTTTTAGTTAATAAATAATGAAAGCTTCTAAACAGAGAATGGAAACAGAGAACAAAGGCTGTCCCACTCCTGTAGACAGGATGTCCCAGTTGAATAGAAAGCAAGGTGGAGCTGAGCCCTGATCTGGAGCCCCCCACTAGAGAGGGATATTTAAATGTGTCATATCAGGTAGCTCCTCTACAATGACTTAACCCCTTCTGGGAATGCAAAGAGAGGGGCTGTCACACTGTGATAGGCTACCTGCCTTTGAGGACCCTAATACAGTAACCCTTCAATGTCTAGCAGTCCAGGATTTGGCTGAAGGAGATGGACTCTTGTCTCTTTACCTTGCGCAACCTTTGAGGGTCTGAGAGTGGAACAGCCTTTTGAGGGTGGTGGAGCACTGAAAAGACTCCCACAGTTTTGTAATGGCATTGATCAAGGAAACATCAGTAGCCAGTGAAATGCGTCTCTGGAGAATAGATAGCTTCCAGTAAAGGAACAGACAAAAGAAATTTCTTGAAGCTAAATTATTTATGTTCATTGCTTTTCTTTTTGAATTGAAAGACATTCCATTGGAAAGAGCTTCTCAAAGACTGAGAGAGGAATTTTTAAGAAAAGGAGTTAAGAAGGTAACTGTGGCTTGGAAGAATAGATTTGCTGAGCCAGCTGTCACTCTTATACCCCTTTTAGAGGAGGTGGCACTTCCCCGACTGTGGCATTTCTCTTTGGCTATTCTGATCTCACCTTCTTGCTCTGCCCTTCTTCAGAGCCACAGAAATTATAGTAGTGGTCTGCTTTTCCTTGTCTCTGTTCTTAAAGTTCTCAGAGCTCAGTGCACCTCTTCTTGAATTGTCTTAGAGCTATGAAACCTCATTTTAAGCAAAATGCATATTCCTGAAAAATTGTGGATAAATTAAGATAATTTTGAAAAATAATCAGGAAAACTTGCTGTTTGCAAACTGAAAATTATTTGTAACAATTATGCCCTGATGTATTTGTCTTATGAAGTGGAGTGAAAGTCGCTCAGTCGTGTTTGACTCTTGTCCATGGAATTCTCCAGGCCAGAATACTGGAGTGGGTAGCCTTTCTCTTCTCCAGGGGATCTTCCCAACCCAGGGGTCAAACCCAGGTCTCCTGCATTGGAGGCGGATTCTTTACCAGCTGAGCCACAAGGGAGGCCCGTTTGTCTTATAATTTCAGTTTTTAAATGTATGGCTTATTTAAAGCTAAAAATGTAATTTCCACAACTTCCAGCATTACTCCCTTAACACAGGATGGAGTCTCACTTGAAGAGATCTTAACTAAGAGGTAGCAGGTTCTCTGATAGTAACAACTCAACATGCTTTCCTGAACATCCTGTCTTTGGACCCCATCATAGCCCTGTAGATAAGAAGGGACATAAGATGCAGAGGAATAAAGTGATGAGTCTTTGACTTTGAAGTACTACAAGAGAGATTTATGTGAATGTTTTCATTTTAGAAACAATATGATTTGAATTAATTTCTTTCTTGTCTGGCTTAGAGGACCTGCTCTCTGCAGGTACACAAGGTTAGTTCTGGGCCTCGGCTCTTATTTATTCCTGTATTTTTGGGAGAAATAATTTTGTTCACAACCTTGAAGTCAAATCTGAGCCTTGGTTGTCATTTAGGCAAATTACTTAAAGATGAAGAGAAGGAGAAGAAAAGGATGAAGAGGAGGAGAAGAAAAATGTCATTAATTTGTGCCTGTTATATGGCCAGAAGTGAATTGTCCATTATCTCATTTAATTCTCTTCTATGAGACAGATATTATTTTCATTTTACTTTAATTATAAAAAGTAACTCAAGGTCATGGCAGCTTTTTTTTAAAAAAAAAAAAAACAACAGAAAAAGTGACAGTTAAAGTTCCTATCTACCCCAAACCTACTATAACCACAACCATTATTTTCTTGGGTTGCCTTCCAGAAATATTATGTTCTTAAATGTTTTTAGAGAGTGTATTAGGGAGAGAGAAGTGATTGAAGCATTAAAATTGCTGGAGTTGTGTGGGCAAACTTGTATAAGGAATCCAGAGGCCTTTAGGGAGGGAAAGGACTCAGAACTTTTCTTATCTAAGAACCAAAATTATTGAAACTAATGATTGACAGGGAGTGCATTGAGACTCCTAGGATAAAATCTCCATCAGGAGAGAAAGAGATGGACTATTGGCCTGAAGGTGTTAAGTAATGATGGATCCAGGTCTACATGCTAGATATCTTTCTTTGTCCTTTCCCATCCTGAGCTAAACTCTAGAAGCCTGACTTGTATAGACTAACAAGATACACTGATGGGGACTTCCCTGGTTGTCTAGTAGTTAAGACTCCATGCATTCATTCCAGAGTGCACAGGTTCAATCCCTGGTCAGGGAACTAAGATCCCACATACCTGTTAAGTGTGGCCAAAAATAGAATAGAAAAGAATAGAATAAAACCAATAGACTTCCTTGACTTCCACCTTCTGCTTGATTCTGGTCAATGAAAGTAGGAAATCAGAGGGAGGTCATGGGAAGGAGGTCTTCATGTTTATTCCTCTGGCTCATTTTCTAAAATGTTACCTAGGTCTGTCTACACCCCTAGACTGAAGTACACAGTTCATCTTAAGATGGCCTTCTCCTTATGACTGTGTTCAAGTTCTGCTAACTGCTCCGTTCTCTCACTCTTATGGACGCAGAGGTAGCAACATTCCACTGTGGTTGCTAGATTGGGATTACCCCACTATTCCCTGTGGGTGCTCTATATCCACTCTTTGTAAATAGTCCTTTATTTTTTCTAATTTGAAAACACTATATTTTTCAGTTGGGACCCTGCTTGATACAGTCGGTTTGGCAGTGGATGCTAGTACCTATTACAACTGAGTCATCCTGTTGTAGTCATCCTGGTGGCAGGCTTATGTCCTGGAGAAGAGGTTGGAGAAACTGTCTGAATAATCTTGTCATGGGGCAATCTTGTTCAAGGATAATGCAGAGAGGAGTCATCCTCCCTTGCCTTTTGAGGAACAGTGTCTTCTGGGAAGGAATTTCCACTAGCGGTGCTGGCAGCAATCAGAAGCAGAAGCTTGGTCCCAGTCATGGGCTTCTCATGTGCCAGGCAACAATGGTCTGTACAGGGATCCCAGCCCAGCCCTCTGTGATGACCTAGAGAGGCGAGATAGGGGTGTGAGGGAAGGAGACTCACAAGGGAGGGACTGTAATATATATATTTATGGCTGATTTGCATTGTAGTATGACAAAAACCAGCACAACATTGTAAAGCAATTATCCTCCAATTAAAAATTTTAAAAAACCCCAAAATTATGGAGAATAGATTAGTGGTTGCAAAAGGTTAAGGACACACAGGAGAAGTAGCTGTAGTTATTAAAAGACAACATGTGTGATCTTTTTGGTGATGGAACTGTACAAATAAAATTGATGAAGTCTGAAAAAGATTGATAGAGTATATGGGTATCAAAATTCTGATTGTAATATAGTACTATATTTGGGGGAAATGAGTAAAGTTATGTGGGATATTTCTGTATTATTTCTTACAACTGCATGGGAACCTACAATGATCCCAATGTAAAAGTTTAATTTTAAAATGTATGATTTGGCATAAGAGAATCAGAAGCTGGTTAAGTCTATGAGAAATGATTTTTTAAAATTCATAAGAAGGACACCATTTAATAATCCTGTATTTTCATAGCTAAATTAGAAGCAGAATTATAAGAAGTATTTTTATGGAAAATTGCTTTATTGGTCAACTGTGCATTAAAGGAGAAAAATAGAAATGGGAATATAAATGGAAATGGCATGCTCTTATCTTCTTTGGAAATAGTGTTAAATTTACTTCTTAAAAATATAACAAGCAGTTTTATTGGTAAAAAATATTGTACTCAACTATCTCTTGCTGCATATCAAATTTCCCGCAAACAGAGGAGCTTGAAAACAACAGCCGTTTTGTTATCTCTCATTGTTCTGGGCTCAGTAAGAAAGTTCTCGCTGTGGTCTGTCATGCAGTAGCAGTCAGATGGTGGTTGGAGCTAGAGTCATCTGGAGGCTTGAGTGAGTTGTTCATCCAAATAGCTTCTTCATTCTCTGTTGGGCAAGTTGGTGCTCACTATTGATCAAGAGTCAACCTAGAGCTCTCCATCAGAAGTTTGGTTTTCTCCCCACGCTCACATGTGCTTCAGTCGTGTCCAATTCTTTCAACCCCATGGACTGGAGCCCACCAGACTCCTCTGTCCATGGGATTCTCCAGGCAAGAATACTGGAGTGGGTTGCTGTTTCCTTCTCCAGGGGATCTTCCCGACCCAGGGATTGAACCCTCATCTCTTGGGTCTCTTGCATTGGCCAGCAGGTTCTTTAAAACCAGCGCCACCTGGGAAGATATATTCACATGGGTAGCTTGGAATTCCTCATAGTATGGTTGTCCCAGAGTAGTTCGAATTCTAACACGAAGACTGACTTTTCCCAGAACACATTTTCCAAGGGAGTTAGAAGCTGCATCAATTTTTATTCAGCCATGGAAGACACGCAGCATCACTTTGGCCATATCTATTGGTCAAAAGCTAGTTCCAGGTTGGCCCAGATTTAAGGGAAGAGAATGAATATACTGTGGTTGATCCCTGGGGGTAGTCTTTTAGGACTATCTACCATAAACTCCAGGGATAGTTATTCTGGTGCCAGTGTTGACAGTAGAAAGGATTAGAGATATCTCTTTGGAATGCCAAGGTTTCTGTTACAGACAAGGCTATAGCCTTGAGAGCAAACAGAACTAGCTTTTCATTTCATGTGTATGCAGGCTGGGGGTCCCTTTGGAAAATCAGGAAAGGTACTTGACTGGGAGTCTTGCAAACTGGGAACTTAAGTGGTCTACTTCAGGGCTTATAGTATTCTGGAAGCAAAATACCTCAGTTTCATATAAATGAAGAACCTGAAGTTCAGAGAGATTAAATAAATGGTAGTGTCAAGATTCAAACCTAGGTTTGACTGCTGCCCCAAATTCTATGCCAGGGGTATAGAACTCAAAAGGTCTATAGGGGCCAGACAAGTTCAATAAATGCATCAAGCTAGAGTAAGACAACTGGCAAGAAGCAGTTCATATGGTAGCCAAGCTGAACACCTGCATAAAATAAATTACCCTTATACCTACAAAACCAAACTAACCAGCCAAACAAAACTCAGCCTGAGGGCAGTGGCGTAGGTGGTGTAAATGATGGCTGTGGACAGTTGAGATGTGTTTGTGCCTTTTCTTCCAAAGAATGGGATTGGAATTTGCAGACTGGTGTTTTTCATCATCTGCCTGTAGAATTGCACATAAAGATACAAGTACTCTGTGAAAAGCCTTTTCCCACACTCCTACCCAAGGGCTGTCAATTAGATTTTACCATGATGTCCCCAAATACATTATTTCATTTAATCTGCACATACCCTTGGAAAGCAAGTATGATTATCTTCATTTCACAAATAAGGAACTGATTGCAGAGAAGTTATGCAACTTATACAAGATCATAAGGTATTAGGACCAGAATTCAAAGCCAGGTCTACATGATCCAAAATCCCTGGGTAGAGAGGAATTTTTCTTCTATTATAATGCCATCTTCATTGCTTAACCTTTCTCCTTTATGTGCAAAATCAGGATAATAATACCTGCTTTGCCTACTTGAAAACGTGATTGTGAAAATTAAATAAAAATGAATATTAAAATGTATGTCGTTTGTAAAGTGCTAAACACAAGCATGCAGTTGTGTTAATTTGTTTAACAGAAATGTATTGAGGATTTACTATGGGTCAAGCACTCATGCTGGAATACTGCAGTGCTAACTCATAACAGATGAAAGATCCTACATTTGTGAAGTTTACATTCTCTTGAAGCATCTGTACAAAAAACTAGATAAATATGTAAATTACATATGGCAGTTTGAAAAAGTGATAAATGCTAAAGAGAAAAATCAAGCAAGAAGGAAGATTAGGAGGGCTGAGGGGTAGGTTCCCTCATAAAGGGAAGTCCTCTCTATCAGGATAAGAAAGACCTCACATCTTCTTGGCTGAGGGGTAGCAAAGTACAGCACATTGGTCAAATCTGCCTGTGGCCTGTCCTCATAAGGCATGCAAACTAAGAATTTTTAAAGACATTTTAAAAAGGACTATAAAATAGCAAAGAGGAATATGTGCCTGAAAAGTTTAAAATATTTACTGTCTGGTCGTTTTACAGAAAAAGTTTGCAGATTTGATCCATTTTTCATCCCACTACTGTGGCAACTAGCTTTGCACAGGTTTAACCTGACAACATCGGGCCTCAGCTACATTGAGCATCCCTTGATTTCTGCCTCCTCCCACCCCTCATTCTCCATAGAAAGCTGTCTGACCCTCACACATGTGTAGCCTGGAGGTGTGAAGTCCTTAACACACAGGGGGAGTGACAGTGGGGAGTGGGGGCTGATAGATAAATACCTCCCCCCATTCCTCTCAGGCAATTGCTCTCGTCTGTGTCATATTCTATATGCCTCCCCAGAAGGTACTGGTAGGATTAAACTCTGCTTCCTTAAAGTAGTGACCAACTTTGGCTTTTCCTTTCTCTGTTTCTTTCCCTTTAGATTCTCTCCCTTGCTTCCTAACAGCTCTTGTCTCAGGCTCTGCTTCTGAGTGGAAACCCAGTCTAAGACTAGTGTCAAGAGTGGCCCCAGGAAGCTGGCTTGCATGCTGAGACTCTGGAACTGGGTTATGGTTAATCTTCTGTGTGAAGTGATGAACCACAGGAATGTTTTGAGCAGAGAAGTAACCTGACCTGACTACTATTTAAAAACAATCATTCTAGGGACTTCCCTGGTGGTCCAGTGGCTAAGACTCTGCGCTCCCAAGGCAGGGGGCCGAGGTTCAATCCCTGATCAGGGATCTAGATCCCACATGCTGCGGCTAAGACCTGGTGCAGTTAAATAAATAAATTTGTTTAAAAAAAAACAAAACAAAAAAACAATCATTCTAGCTGTTGTATTGACAACGGACCTTAGGGAAGATGTTTGCCCTGGTGGTGATGGTCACAGTGAAGGTGGTGCGGAATGGTTGCATTCAGGATATAACTTGAGTCAGTTAGATTTGCTGGTATTTGGATGTAAATTGGGCTTGCCAGGTGGCACTAGTGGTAAAGAACCCACCTGCCAATGCAGGAGATATAAGAGACTCAGGTTCCATCCCTGGGTCAGGAAGATCCCCTGGAGGAGGGCATGGCAACCCACTCCAGTATTCTTGCTTGGGGAATCCTATGGACAGAGGGGTCTGGTGGGCCCACAGTTCATTGAGTAGCAAAGAGTCGGACATGACTAAGGCAACTTAGCATGCACAGATGTAAATTATTAGAGAGAGGCATCGAATAAGTGTTTGGCCTGATCAACTTGAAAGATTGAGTCATTAATTGTGATAGGAAATACTATGGGAAAAATAGTTTAGAGAATAGTTTAGAAAAATAGTTTAGAGGTTTAGAGAATCAGTGTGATGTATCATTTTTCTTTTTTTATTATTCATTCTTTCAATTTGTCAAATATTAAATAGGCAGCTACTGTATACCAGGAACTGTGCTCGGCTCTGGGAATTAAATGGCGAGCAACAAAAATACGGCTCAATCCTCCTAAGTACTCAAAGTCTAGCAAATTTGGTGTTTATAATTTAGTGTGATAAATGCTTTGGTGATTAGATGAAGAGTCCTAAGATCAGAATGAAGGAAGAGGAGGAGAATGGAGGGAGGAGGAGGATGGAGGGAGGAGGAGGATGGAGGGAGGAAGAGAACAAGGATGAGGACAAAGAAAAATTTCCTTGACATTGAGCTTCTGCTCTGCACCCGGCTCTGTGAGCTGCTTTATCCTGTTTAGTCTCACTTACTCCTCTCTGCCTCCGCGACATAGACATCAGAAGGAGCAGTGGTGGGGCTCAATGGGATGACATTACTCAAGTTCTGTAAGAGGTATGTCTTGATTCCATAAATGAAGAAAATATCTAGGCTTGTGTCAGAAACCTAGTGCAAATCTTTGTGATACAGGCAAGGTGAGGGCTTTTGAAGTCTTTTTTCCTAGATTTAAACCCAAATCTTAGGATGCCACCCTCCTGTAGCCAGCTATATCACAGGAAATCACAGATAGGAGTACACGATGGCTGGGCCTCCTTCCTTATGGGAGAAGGCTCTGCTCCTCTGATTGCTCTTATCCCTAGCGAAGGAGGTACAGGAGCAGGTGAGCTACCAGTCTACATGACCTTCAGACCCACCCAGATACTGTATATAATTCAGATTAGTGTTTGGTCTTCTTGGGAGAAGAGGGAGATAAGTGGGCAGAAGAGTAGAGAATTTCTTTTCCTCCTGAAGGTAGGATTCAGTTTAGTTCAGTTCAGTCAGTCATGTCTGTCTCTTTGTGACCCCATGGACTGCAGCACGCCAAGCTTCCCTGTCCATCACCAACTCCCAGAGCTTGCTCAAACTCATGTCCATTGAGTTGGTAATGCCATCCAACCATCTCATCCTGTCATCCCCTTATCCTCCCGTCTTCAGTCTTTCCCAGCATCAGGGTCTTTTCCAATGAATCAGTTCTTCTCATCCGGTGACCAAAGTACTGAGTTTCAGCTTTAGCATCAGTCCTTCCAATGAATATTCAGGACTGATTTCCTTTAGGGTGGACTGCTTGGATCTCCTTGCAGTCCAAGGGACTCTCAAGAGTCTTCTCCAACACCACAGTTTAAAAGCATCAATTCTTTGGTGCTCAGCTTTCTTTATGGTCCAAAAATGTAGGATTACTTCCCTTTTATAGATGAGAAGTTTAGTAACTGGTTCAAGCTCAGTGAGTAGCAGAGCCTATGTCCAACCTAGGTCTGTCTGATTTTTTTTTGACTCTGCAGAAACAGTGTCTGTGGCCTTTGAAAAGAGAACCTGTAGTCAAGTGGAGAAAAAAATGTGACATATTACAAGCTGCTTTAAAAAGTCTAGAGGGCACAGGAGTTCTTAAGGGACTAGAGAGTACCAGGACAAATGAAATTTATGGGACATGTGACTGAACATGCCATGAAAATACTGGGCTTGCCAGATTTCAGTTCTTTCTGAGAAGAGTTTAGATCAAGAAAACAAGCTGAGATTGGCTAATTGTTACCCAGATTTCTGACCCTGCTGAAATGTGTCTCATGTAATTCTCCCTGGGTTTCAACCTACCATGCTCGTGTTTCTTTCTTTTAATAATTAAAAAAAATATGAAAATGACAATTTGACTATAAAAACAATCCATGTTCATTGTAACAAACAATAAAATTAAAAATTTGTGGAGAATATTTTTAAAAACTATCCATAATCCCCCAACTCAGGAGATATCACAGTGAATTTGTCTGTACACATCCTCCAGGATTTCAAAACTGCATCTATGTTTCCAAGTGTAACATCATGTCCTTTCCCTCACTTGTTAATATATTCCAAATTTGGTGTAACTGAGAAAAGTCTTGAACAATGTAACTCCAGGAAGATAATGAATCAGATCTACCTTGGGGGAGCCTTTTTTTCCCTTTTTCTCTGTTACCTGTCAAGTCCAGGGTAGCCTCCAGGGGTATCCTGAGAGTCGAGAATGAAGGCTCCAGACTTGTTGAGAAGTTGGAAAACAATTGAATAGAGAAGAGATGCCAACTCTGAAATCTCTAGGCCTGTGGACTCTGTTTCATTTAAAATATAGGACTTGAAACCCACTTTAAAGTTTTGATTATTCTTCGGGCCTTCATGTGTATTCTCAATGCACTAAGGCAAGAGTCAGCAAGTTTTTTCTGTTAAGGGCCAGATAGTAAAATATTTTAGGCCTTCTGGATAATACTTTCTTTCTACTCAACTCTGCCACATTAGCAGAAAAACAGCCATAGATATGTAAATGGTAGGCATGACAGTATTCTTATAAAACTTTATTTATAAAAATAAACGGGAAGCTGGATTTGGCTGGAGGACTATAGTTTACTAATCCTTGCCTAGCTAAGGAAGAACATTTAAAAAGAAATTATAGCATTTCTCTCCATCACCAAAGGTAGGAGCACTGGGCCTACACACACACACAGACACACACACACACAGACACACACGCACAGACATTCAGCACATTCACTCACACATTTCAGTTTTTAAAATTGTGGTAAGTATACATAAGATTTACCATTTAAATGAGTTTTAAGTGTACAATTCAATTGTATTAAGTACATTCACATTATTGTGCAACCATCATTACCATTTATCTTCAGAACTTTTTTTGTTTTGCAAAACTGAAACTCTGGACCCAGAGTTAAATAATAATTCATCACCCTTTACCCTCAATCCCTGGCAACTAACATTTTACTTTCTGTCTTTGTGAATTTGACTATGATAGGTCTCTCATATGAGTAGAATTTTACATTATTTGTCCTTTTTTGACTAGCTTATTTCACTTGGAAAACCTGCTTGGGAAAGTACAGTTGCAGGACAAACAAAATTAAAACAGGTCACACTGTGACCCACAGTGAAAGGGAAGCTCCTAGTTAACTCCATCACAGTAAATGATCTGAGTTTGTCTTTTTTTTTTAACCCTGATTAACTTGGCAGGCTAAACTAGTGTATCTATCAGTGGATGATTGATATTTACAAATAGTCCCCTTTGCTGGACATTTAGGTTATTCCCAATGTTTTTCTGTTACAAGCAGTGCTTCAATAAGCATCTTTGTACATAATCCTTTTCTGCACATCAAATCACTTTTTAGTGGTGGCTGAGTGATTGTATCTTCAGCAGTAGCTTTGTTGTGACCGTGGATTGTTTGACTCCAAAAAAGTTGTGGATCCAAGATGACTACTGCTAAAAACATTGCTTGACTGGTCTTCAAGAGAACTGGCAAGAGCTAGACAAGACATCCAGACTTCAGCCCTACAGGTTTTTTCTCAGGGGAGAGATCAAGGTTGGTGGTGAAGGACAGGAAATCAGGAAGGACATTAGAGCAAGACTGACCAGGAAGAAAGGCCCTGGACTTAAGCCCAAGCTGGTAAATTGAGCCTGTTTATTGTGGATGCCATTGAGGGTGAAGGAGAAGTGGGGATAGAGTTCTCTGAAGAGTAGTTACATAAGCCAGAGGGACTCCCCCTAGCTTAATGGATCCTTGGTCTGTTGGATTTACAGGAACCTTGGAGGAAGAAAGTAATCATATGGTTCTATTCCATACTGTGAAACTGGCTGTGTTAGAACTATTAAGCCATATCCAATTGTCTCCACTTTCTAGGCATATGGAAGGATATGTTTTCTTATCTCTTGCAAGTCATCAGGGCCATGTGACTAGTTCTAGCCAGTGGACCACAAACAGAAGTACTGTGTCATTTCCAGGATGAGATGGTGAAAACCCAAACTTTAGCTTCCCACCATCTTAGAATACCTGAAGATGTTGTGCTGTGATGGTGACATTACAGTATAGAATCTCTTTTAACTTGGGTCCTTGGCTGACTTTGTGGAGTACTCACTCCCATGTATTGGGATGAGAAATAAATTTTAAGTTGTTGAAATTTTAGCACTGTTGCCTATTCTGTTCTGACTGTCCCTGTGCAAGGTCTAAGGGCAGAGTTGGAATCTAACTCTAAGTCTCTGTAACCTTAAAACCTGTATTAGTATTCCTAAATCATGCAAGTCTCTGGTTGGTGTGATTTTGGGAACACAGTGGTTTGGGGGCTAGGACACCAGATCTTGGATCTAGGAATATGACTAATCCTGAAACTCATAAGATTGAGGGAAGGAGAACACAGGCTACTGATCATACTTCCTGCTCCTGTTAGAAGTAGGAACTGATTTGGGACGCTGACCCCACAAGCAGAGGCATCAGTAGATTCAGTGTTAGATAGATGAGTAAAGCAAAGGGAGGAAAAATAGAGGAGGATGTGGGTTGGTGATGCTCCTTGTTACCACTGAAATCAAGTAATCTCATTTCCAGAATGACAGTGCAGATTCATTTAAATTTACCTCAGACTTCCATCCTAGCTTACATTGCTATATGTGGGCAGGCAAGGCATTAGAAGTCACAGGTATCTTAGAGTCAAAAAGTTATTAATCTGGCACATGATAGAGTTACAGCTCACTGAGAATTAGCTTTCTTTTGGATTTAGTCACCTTGTCTTTACGTCTTACAGTCTCAGCATCAGATGATCCCTCCCAGGCTTAGGCTTCAGGTGCGTCCTGGGTGATAGGTCCCTGTATTCTGTGAAATCTATGGAGAGCTTCTCAGTTCTGATTGGGTCCATCAGGCCAAATTCACTGACAGTTTTTAGTCTCTTCTAAGCTCCTAGGGACTAGAAAAAGGAAGAATGTTGTGAAGGATTTCCCTTTATTTTATCTTTTATATGAGAGCTTGGGATATAACCCAGAACTCCAGGAGGAGAGACACAGTGTACTATCAGGGTCCCCGACGGGAAAGAAGAAACAAAAATCATTTTTTTAAAAAGTTCCAATTTATCACCTCAACCATAGGCATGAGATTACAGCAAAGATTAGGTGACATACCTTTAGAATAGTGCCTGGCAGGCAATGCGAGCTAGATAAGTATTCATTCACTTTCTTTCTACTATATCCTCAAACCATTTGTGTGTGTGTGTGTGTGTGTGTGTGTGTGTGTGTGTCAGATATTGTAATCGAAGTATACTAAACAGGACCATCTCATCTCTGAGCAGTGCACCATCAAGAGATCAACACCTACAGGGTTATACAAGCCACTGACACAAGTTCCTAGAATGCACGACGCCATCAAACATAATCTGCCTGTGGGGCTCGATCTCTGAATTGGGTTCTTTTGGTTGCAACACACAGAGACTCAGTCAGGTTAGTCCAAGAAATGTCTGTGGGGCAAAGGGGAAACAATCTCATGGAAATCCAAGAACAACAGGCAAAACAAGCCAACCTGCATGGCACTGGAGGTGGGTAGTGGACCGGTGCCTCTAAGGATCTCAGCAGCGGACTTTAAGGATCTTCTCTAAAGGGTTCCCCTGAGAAATGCCGCACATATTATCTCTTAGGTCTGCTTCGTGTATCTGCCCGTTTCTCTCCTTGCTACAAACTGACTTCTTCTCTGTACACTGTGTCTTTTCTCTACCTTGTGGTTTTTGCTGTCTTCTGACTTGGTTCGTTTATCACTAATTGTAGCATCTCCAGCTTCTCTCAGACTTGTGACCCTCAGTTTTCTGTATACTGCCCAATATATTGGGCCTATTTCTTTTTTTTCAAAGCTGTTTTCTAAGTGCTAGACGTGTAGTGTTCAGGTCACAGGTGAGCCTTGTTTAGCTGTGGAAAAATCCAGCTAAGCTTCTCTGGCATGTGGGATCTTCCTGGGTAAGGGATCGAACTTGAGTGTCTTGTATTGTCAGGCAGATTCTTTATCACTGAGCCACCAGAGAAGCCCCGGGCCTATTTCTCAACTTAAATTCTTAAGGATTTAAATATATTCTATATTAATTCTATCAAGAGTAGAATTGAGTTGGTCCAGTCTTCCCTATATGGCAGATCTTTCTCCTGGGTCACATAATAAGCCTCTGTCTGCCTTGGGGTTAGGTGTTCATGCTAGTATGGCAGGAGAGAGGATTTGAGGGTTTGAAGGAAGCCAGGTGGCTGCATGGTGGAACTTAGGGTAGAGGTGCTTAGATTTGAGGGCTGCAGAAAAACAGTTTCCTTTGGAAATGGCTATGAATATGGCAGACATACCTTGATTGGCATGTGTAATAGAGATTCATTGAATTTTGAATTTTTCATTATCCAGTTTAGAGATAGTCTTATCCAAATCCTGTAGTTTACATATGAGGACCGGAAACTCAAAGGGGTACAGTGATTTGCCAAGGATTGCATTCTAAGTAGTAGAGTAGAAATTAGAATTTGATTCACTGTGTTTTCTAGTATATTAAGTATAAATGTTTTTTAAAAATTCGTGATGACCTAGTACGTGTGAGGCACCGGAACAAACAAAAGGAAGATCCTTGCCCTTGGGGGCTTATATTCTAGACGGGGAAGAAAGATAGTAAATCCAGTCATGAAAAACAAGTAAATAATATAGTGTGTTAGAAAGTGACAAGTGTTATAGCAAAAAAAGAGTTAGGAGGATTAGGAATACTGGGGGTGGAGAGCTATATTTTAAAATAGGGAGTTCATGCTTTACTGTATTCCTGAAACTAACACAACATTGTAAATCAACTATGTGTGTGTTGGTCGCCCAGTTGTGTCTGACTCTTTGCCACCCCGTGGCCTGTAGCTTGCCAGGCTCCTCTGTCCATGGAATTCTCCAGGCATGAATACTGGAGTGGGATGCTAGTCCCTTCTCCAGGGGATCTTCCTGACCCAGGGATTGAACTCAGGTCGTCTGCATTGTGGGCAGATTCTTTACCATCTGAGCGACCAGGGAATAAAAATGAAAAAACTTAAGGTGCTTAGGCCTCAATGGGATCATAAGAGAGAGCAAGTTCCTGAGAAATAAGGCTATGTGTATTCCTTCCTCTCCCCCTGGCTTAATGCCTTGACTGTACTGAGTATGGAGTAACTGTTTATTGAACGGAACACTTGTAGAAATGTCCTGAAGGTTAAGGAGGACAATAAAAGTCTCTTAAGTTTATCTTCTCTTTTGGTATCTTCCCGAGTCACTTCATTTCAGCAGCACGCTTCATGAAGCCCCCTCATTACCATATAAGTCATTGCAGAAATGTGCCATTTCAGTACTCCTGGGACTCTTAGACTCATGAAATGCCTTGTAAGCACTCTTAATACAAAGTTGTGGAGAGAGCTTTAATTAACAGAGAAAACACAACCTAAGCATTAAATACAACACGACTCAAAGTTCCACAAAATCCCATTCCCTTGGAGGCATTGGAACAGTGGGGAGGCTCTTTGTCAGTGGTGTGCTGGTAAACGTCTGACAACCAGCTCTCTAGGGCTGGGAGGAGATTATGATTTGTAAGCTTGCCCATTTCTGTGGTGTAAATACTCTATGGTTGGTTTAAAGTTTAGTTAAAAACTGATATCACTGAACATGGGCTTGGGAAAAGAGGAGCAGTAGTATAGTATGATATAGTATTTCTTTCATACAGATAGCACGGATGTAAGTAACCTTAAGAGCACATCTAAATACAGTAAAATAATTAGGAAGTGATGAGTTTTGAGTATTTATTATTATTGCATTTAAAATAATTAACTGAAAGTTCACATCATTTTAAATAATGTTTAATGACCGGTTAGCAAAAGTTCTGGAAACTTAACGATTGGCTCTTGTGAGCTGATACGCGGCAGCCCCAGTGTACCATTGATCCCAGGTCCTTTTGCACGCCATTTCCTCGACAAGGACCAGCTCACTCCTTGAATTCTTGGGGATCAAATGTAAAGATACCTCACTGCTCACATCTCCGCACGGCTGCCATCTGTGCCTTCTGCCACATGACAGAAGTAAGTGGGGTTTTGTAAAGTCTTAGGAAAGTGCCCTTTTCTAGGTCAGAGCCACCTGGATTGGGCACATGCTTTTATTCTTCAGCGGACTTTGATGTCTTCCATCCCCATATTCTTCACCTCACGTTGCTCATGCCCCCTGTACTATGTTCCACTGCTGAGCTCTGGGCTGTCAGATTTCAGCTCTTGAGCAGGCATTTGTGGAGTGCACATTGTGAGCTCACTCCCCTCCTTCTTGTGTTACTGGGTGTCAGGCCCTGGGCTCTGATCCCATTCTCTCATGGGGTCCTTACAGCAACCCAACTAGACAGGTCTTGGGTGTGTGTGTGCTCAGTCGTGTTTGATTCCTTGTGGCCCCATGGACTGTAGCTCGCCAGGCTCTTCTGTCCATGAAATTTCCCAGGCAAGAACACTGGAGTGGGTTGTCATTTCCTACTCCAGGGGATCTTCCTGACCCAGAGATTGAACCCAAGTGTCTTGTGTCTTCTGCACTGGCAGGTGGATTCTTTACCACCAGCACCACTTGGGAAGTGGTAAGATGGGTCTTAGTATTCCGATATTGCAGATGAGGGCACTGTGGCCTAGAGGGAGGAAGTGACTTGCCCATAGTCCAGAAGTCACATCTTCAGTGAGACATTGCCTTTGACATGGAATATGCAGACAAACACCTGTCACCCCTGGCTGTGGCTGGTTGTGGACTCGTTTTGCTCAATTTAGGGGGACTCAGATGTCTTTTCTGGTGTGCTCTACCACAGAATCCCAGCAGGGGGACACTTGGGAAGAAGGATAGAGCTATATTTGGGGTCAGGTCTGCTTCCTGAGAACGTCCATGACCCCATCACATTCACTCACACACACTGGTGGCTGCCAGAGCTGGATCCTGGCTCCTGAAGGGGAAAAGCCATAGGGAGGCCAGCTCGGCTCGTCCCAGTGCCGGCACTGATAGCAGTCCGGGTGCCGTTCAACTGAGCAGCAGATGTGTCCTCTGGCAGCTTTCTTGAGGGGAAGCCAGTTTTAGCTACAAAGCAAATGTTGAAGACCAAGCAGGAAGAGGAGGTGAGGGTTGTAGGGCCATAAAGATTAATTTCCCAGAAAACCCGCATTCAAGTCAAAGTGCTCCTATTTATTAGCTTTGTAGCCTTGGGCTTAAAACTGCGAAGTTTCCTCTTCTGTAGAATGCAGGGGAAGGGTGAAGTGTGATAGAGGCTGCCATCTGCATGTGAGGTGTCAGGCTCCCTACATGGAAGGTGCTGCAGTCAGCACGCGCTCATTACTGTTCAAGACAGCCCCATGCCAGGCTCATGGTCAGAACGCCACAAATGCCGGCTATTATTCTATTAATCCTCATAACCGTCCTGTGATTAGTAACAGAAAGAATAATTGTTGCTAGCATTTCCCGTGTACTTTCTATGTAGCCAGCCATTGTTTTAACTTATTAACTTATTTAACTTTCCCGACTATCCCATGAGATTAGTTCTATTTTTAACTGCATTTGGAAAATGAGAAAAATTGGAGCACAGTTAAGTTAAATATATTGCCAAGGATACATAGCTAGAAAGTGACATGTGGGCTTTTACTGTCCTCACTTTACAAAGTTGGTCACTGTGGCACGGAGGGGTTGCCTGGCATGCTGAAGGTCAGACTCAGCGCAACTCTTCTCTGTGTTGCTAGGCAGGTGAAATGACACGACAGAATGAAGACTGCCTCTTTGAACTGTTGTTCTGTCGGCTTCAGACAGGGGTGAATTAAGTTCACACGTTCTGTTTTTTCTGGTCTAGGTACAGCAGCTGGCCAGAGACACTGGGGCCTTTAGGAAGTCCTGTTTGGACTTGGGGGATTATATAGGCGGGTGCTGACAGCCAGTTTGGTATGCAGGCCCTGGACTTTCCATCCCCTTGGGACAGCCCAGGAGTCACAGCTTATCTGACTTCAGAGCTGCTGCCAGCTGGAAGCCTCCAGAAGGGAGCTGACTGACACCTGGCCACGATCACATGCAGCTAGGTTGCCAGCAGTCACCCTGTGGGTCTCTTCTAACCACAGCGATCATCTCCAGAGCCTGAGCCCTCCCTGGTGCCCAGGCCAGTAGGCAGCTTGGCAGGGGGAGGGGTACCTGAGGCCCCAGTGCGGTGGAGAGAATCGGGGTGTCAGGGGGACTCTCTTAGCTCCCTCTTCTTGCTGGTGCTCCCCACATACCCCCTCTGTCACCTGGGAACCTTCCTTCTTCCCAGGAGCTGCCCACTTCCCAGGATGGAGTGGGGACGACAGTTAGGTTTTTGTGGAGGGGTCCCAGAACCCCAGAACTGAGGTGCTCTTTGAGAGCAGGTTGGTGCCACATGCCTCTAGGACTGTCTCCTTACTACATTGAGAGCCTTCTGGGCAGGAGCAGCTCAGGGTCCCCCTTTGCTGAGTCAGCACAGGGCCAGGGATGATGTTGGGGACAGTCACGTTTCCTGAGGGAAGGCCTCTTGCGGTTATTGGGTTGGAACTTGATGTCGTGGGCGGAGGTGGTGGTGGCAGTGGCAGCATGGGGTGTGTGTGTGTGTGCGTGTGTGCACGTGTGTAAGGAGTTTTAGGGGAAGGGGAACAGAGCCACTCTATTCTGGAAAGGGGCAACGGTGCCAGTCTGGTTGTCCTGTTTAGCAAGCATGTATACTGCTGGTGTGTCAGGAAGGCTTTGGATACAGCTGAACATGGCCTTGACTGCTTGCTCCCTCTTGTATGGTGTGGATGAGATGGTGGTCATGCACACCTTTTCTCTGAGCCTCTTCATCCCTAAAGGAAAGGCATCTGTCCTCGGTGTGTGGACTGTCCTGGGTAGAAAGGGTGAGAGCCTTCCTGTCTGTCCCACTGTGAGTATCTTTTACCAAATGAGGGAGCAAGGAGGCAGGGGAACAAGGATACTGGTTCAGTGTCTCTATTGGGACTGGCATTTGCAGCTCCTTAATCCTCTCTGCCTGGAAATCCCCGGGGGCAGCAGGAGAGTTTCTGCCAGGAGATGAGGTACAGAAGAGGCTCAGCTTCCTAAAGTGGAGTCCTCACCAAGCTCTGCTGGAGGTTTGAGCTATTCTCTTACTGATGGGCATATAAAGTCCTGCAAAGAGCACCAGATTGGAGGACAAGATTTGGTATTCTGGCTATGTCATCTGTCGAATTGCACCAGCGGGTGGGGACAAGTTTCACTGGTCAGGCGTCTGAAGGAAGTTCTACCTGGATGCTGCCTTGTTACTCCACCTGTGAGTCTCTAATTGTTACTCGTCCTCCTCCCATAATACCCTGTTTAAGACTTCCTTTTGTCTCCTCCTCCAGACACTCTTCCTTCTCCCTGCACGACAGTCCCCAGACCTTGTCTCTCATATCTTGAAGACTCTGCACTGCAGGCTGCAGCTGGATGTGAAGAGAGGTTTCCTCTGCCCAGGCTCCTGAAAAAGCCAAGGGAGAAGCTTGGGTGGTTGACAGGCTAGGCTTCCTGAGGATGGGCTCAGTGGGAGGGTGAGAACTAGACTTCAATTTGGTGTCCCTCTATCAGTAATGACCAAGCCCTCTTTCTTCCTGAATAATCTTAAGGCAAATGTCTGTATAAGAATTACTATCTTATGAAGATCATACAGTCCAGTTATAACATGAAATTCCTCTAATTAAAGTGATTTGATCCTATGTATGAAATATTAATCTTGACATTATTGTGCTAGTTATATATTCTCCTCCTCCCAGGGCCTATTTTCACTGCAAAGGGACTATGAGTCAATGAAGATGAATCAAAACTTCCAGAAAACCTGTTTTGTTGTGACCCCTAGATCCTCCCGGAGAGAAGTGGTAGTGGGTAGAGATACTGTTCGTATAGCTGCCACAAATAGTTGCCTTCATCCCCATGCCACACCTCCCCTTACAGGATTTTATGCTTTACAGAATCACCGTCATTTGCATTATGTGAAATCCGTAAAACACAAGTCTAGAGTAAGTAGTCCCCTCCATTACCGTTATAGGAAATCTAAGACTCAGAGGGGTGACTGAGCTGTCTGTGGTCACACAGATATTAAGCAACTTAAGAGTTTCTTAAATTGCCTTCTATGCCCTCTTCCCTCTGCTCAGCTGCTTCAGCCTACAATCTCTGTGGGGGAGGCCACACCCTACCCACCACCAGCAAGGAAAGAAAGTGCTCAAAAGATACCCAGTTGCAGCTGGTGCAGAGCTGGCAGGAATGGGAGAGGGGAGCAAATGTCCTCTAGGCTGGGAGTCCAAGTCATCATGGGCAGCATGGGGAAACTGGAGGGAATCAATCTAACAGCTGCCTTCAAACCTGTGTGGCTGTTTCTGTGCCCCTCCTCCCAGTGGATGGCCGTACCATCCACCAGCTGCCCCGCTGGAAACCTGCTGTGATTCTGATCCTCGAATCCTCACATCCTTTTGATTCTCTGCCCAATCAGTCACCAGTCTGTGTCCTGTCTCCATCTTCCATGGCTCTCCTGCAGTTCCCTCATCTCCATCTCCATGGCTAGCACTCTGGCACTGTGTCTCCCTTCTCCAGTCCATGGGCACTCTGCCTGCAGGCTGTCTCTCCTCCTCCCAACTATCTATCCTCAATGAGATCTTTGCAGTGAATTTTAGAAAGGAAAAAAAAAAAAAGGCAAATCTATCTGTGTTATCCTTTAAAATCCTTCACTGGCTCAACATTGCTTTCTGAATGCAATGAAAACCCATTAGCTGGAGCATTAAATTTCTTATGTTGGCCCCTGCTTACCTCTCTAGCTTCACCTCCCCATGTGCATGTTTTGCTCTATCACATGCTGAATTTGCTAAGCTCCATGGATTCTGTCGTCTCCCTTCTTGCCCTGCTTACTCCTATTCCCCCTTCAGTCGTCATCTTCTCCGAAAAGCCTTCCTCTCAAAACCTGCACTGAGACTGGCCCCTCCTCAGTACCCCTTCAGGAGGTAGGGACTGAGAGAAGCTGGGAAGGTGGTTGAGAGTCTCCTATAGTGGAGTGCCCAAAAGGCATTTTAAATAGAGAGGTCACACATATATTGTCCAGTTTGTTTGTGCATTTTGAAGTGAGGCAACCCACGTCAACGTCCTCTCCCTTCCCTCTCAACTGTCAGTAAAGTTATTAAGGAATGTTCGTGTGAGTGGGTTTGTGTGTGTGCCTGTGGGGAGGGCAACACTGGGGGAAAGGACTTTGAAGATGAATACCTGGGTCAACCTGGAGACCACAGATGTGGAATAAGATTCAGGGGAGACCTTGGAATGTTGGGAGGCCCTAGGAAGCCACAGAATCTCAAGGAGTCCTTTGAGCTGCCTGAGGGCATTACCGGGAATTTTGAGGCTAACAATTGGAGATATGAGACTAACAACTTCCCCTGATATCTGAATTATATTGGAAAGGAAAGCAAGTCTCCAAGGGAGCTGTGGAAGTAAGAATAAGATGCACTTTTGTGTCTTAATAATTTAGCTGCTAGGGAAGAAGCTGGGGTGGGGGTGCACAGTTAGGAGAGCTGGACCCTCATCTTCTAGACACTTGTGGCTCCTTCCCCCACATCATCTGGGTCTCTGCTCATATGTACCCCTCAGAGAGGCCTTCTCTGACCAGCAGAATACAGTTTGTATAAAAAGAGTAGTTTGAGAAGTCAAATTTTGAAAACCTCTATCTTAAAACTAGAATATTCTGAAAAGCATCATATTATTATCTGTTGACCTGTCAATCATCTATCTCTAATGGGTCGTTTGATTCAAGTAAAACCAAACCTGAGGCCTCCCAGGTTGCGCTAGTGGTAAAGGGCCTGCCTGCATATCCTGTGAGAAATAGGAATTGCTAAATCCTTTAAGTTGGAGGAGTGACATGATCAGACTTGTGTTTCACAGATGTTGTTCTTGGAGCAATGTGAGGAATTAGACTAGGGGTGGGGAGACCTGTTAGATGACTGTCCAGATAAGAACTAATAAGATCCTAAACCAGGGCTGAGGGGATGAAGATAGGGATCCAACACTAGAGAGAGTTCAAAGGTAAAACTTGTAAGACTTAAGACAGGAGGGACCAGGTGGCAAGGAGATTTCTTGCTTGAGTAACTGGGTGAGTGGTGGCACTCCCACATAACATCTCCTTTTCCCTTACTTCTTCCTGATAACATCAGGATGATGATTAAACTAATTTTATTCTTTAAAAGGGTAGCCATCCTTAGATTAAATCCTTACCTGCTTTGGCAAATTTTCTGCCTTTTAGGTCCATACCAATCCAAGGGGAAGACCAGAAACTTGCCTTCTCAGCCTCCTTTGCAACCAGGATCTACACATAGGAATCCAACTCTACTAGCTTGAGATGCTAGAATTTTTTTGGAGCCTGGTGACAGGAAGAGGGGGGTGCCACGATGATGTGTCTCTGGTGGATGCAGTTCCTGGAGGGGTCAGAGGCAGAGGTGTTCGAGATGACCCCCAAGCCCTGCCTTTTCCCTGAGGTGAGCTTGTGTCTGCCCAGTGGTTCAATAGTTATGTCTCCTCCAGGTAACTCTGTGGTACGATTGGGTATTATTCCTGGAGACATAACCTTCAGTCCTCTCAGGCATTTTATGAGTTTCCTAATAGCCTTTCATAAATCTCTTTTCTGCTTAAATTAGGTCAAATGGTTTTGTTTGCAGTTAGAATCCCTCAGTGATATATTTCTCCCTGGTAGTTTGGCTGCAAGCAACAGAAACCTTCTCCTCCTGATTAAAATAAGTAACTAGTTACCTCAAAGTAAAAGTTACATAGTGGCAGCCCAATCATTATTACAGATATGTAGTAAACCTTTACTGTGTGCTGGCCACTCTTGTAAAGTGCTTTACACAAGTACTTCATTTACTTCTTGTATAAATTATCTTGGGCTTTCCTGGTGGCTTAGCAGCAAATAATCTGCCTGCAATGCAAGAGACACAGGGGATCTGGGTTTGATCCCTGGGTCAGGAAGATCCCCTGGAGAGAGCATGGCAACCCACTCCAATATTCTTGCCTGGAGAATCGCATGGCAGGCTGCAGCCCATAGGGTCCCTAAGAGTCAAACATGACTGAAGTGACTAAGTACGACGCACGCACAAATTTCTTAATTTTACCAAAGAGGAACAGAAGCTGAAATATCCCAGTATCACACAGCTAGTGAGGGTTAGAGCAGCCACTTGAACCCTGGCAGTCTCATTCCAAATCTGATGCTCATAACCACCCTAAACTATCTTGGTATTACAGAAGCTCATCGTTTATGCAGCCTTATAGTTCATCTAGTCCAAATTGTACCTCATACCTGATTCCTTTGTTGTACCCCCAAACAAGTGGAGAATGATTAACTCTCACTAAGGGAAACGGGGGCATCCCTGGTGGCTTGGTGGGAAAGAATCCGCCTGCCGATGCAGGAGATGCAAGTTTGATCCCTGGTCTGGGAAGATTCCCCCGGAGAAGGAAATGGTAACCCACTCCAGTATTTTTGCCTAGGAAATCCATGGACAGAGGAGGCTGACAGGTTACAGTCCATCAGGCCTTAGAGAGTTGGACGTAGCGAACCAACAACAACAACAAGGAAAGTGGGTGTATGGGACCGTATTAAGAGGGTGGGGTCTTTGAGAGCTGATTAAATCACAAGAGGAGAGCCCTTGTGAGTGGAATTAATGCCCTTAGAGACCCTGGAGACATCCCCTGCCCCTTCTTCCATGCAAGGGAACAGTGAGAAGACAGCCATCCATGAACCAGGAAGCAGACCCTCACCACACCTGCATCTGCTAGTGCCTTGATCTTAGACTTCCCATCCTCCAGAACTATGAGAAAGATAAATGTTGTTTAAGCAAAAAAAAAAAAAAAAAAAGATTAAATGGAGCAAGAAGACCTCCTTGAAATCCCCCCATTTCCAAGAATCAGGTACCAGGCCGTACTGGTTAGAATGTATTTGGCTGCAAACAACATAAACCCCAATAAGTGTCTTAAATCTTACAGAGATTTGTCATGTCATTTATCAAGAAGACAGGATGTAAACAATTTCAAGCCTGGTTAAGTAGCTCCATGTTATCTTAGATCCAGGCTAAGATCTAAGCCTGGATCTTGTATCTTTCTATTTTGGAATATCCTCTCTTGGACAGAGCCTGTCAGGTTACAGTTCATGGGGTCACAAAGAGTTGGACCTGACTAAGCAACTGAGCACACACATTCTGCATCCACAGAGGACTGGATTGTTAGCTTCAGATTAACAAAATGGCTGTCCTAGATAGCTGCAGACATTGTGTTTTTTCAAGACTGCTTTCAAAATGGGAGGTTGGGTGTTAACAGCAAAAAGGGGTCTCCTTTCCAAAATGGTACTCACTTCTAAAAGTCTGACTGGCAGCCATACCTATGTTTTGGGTCTTCCTGTAATCCAGTCACTAGGAACGAGAATACCATGAATGGCTTAGATGATTCGTCACCTGGAGAAGGGTTAGTCCTACCTTCCCTGAGTACTTTACTGCCTGCCTAACACCTAAACAAAATCTGGGTTCTGATGTAAGGAAGAGGATACATGGGAGCTTGGCTGTTGAGTAGGCAGTAGACAGGGTCTACCACAGTAGACTGTGGCGTCAGGACACACTGGGCTTCTGGTCTCAGCTGATTTATTTATTTGCTTAAGAAATATATATTTTTAATTAGCATCGAGTACTGTGTGATCTTTGGACCTGCCCATTACTTGCTGTGTGTTTTGAGAAGTTATTTGACCTCTCTGGGCTTCAGCTTCCTTCTCCCTAAAATGAAATGGCCAAAGTAGATGATTTCGAGGTCTTGCCTCATATTCTATTCATATCTCTTTTGTCTTTTATAACAGGTTTACATTAAGAGCTATAATTTTTGATTTAGGCTAGTTTTGCCAATGGACAGTTGATACCTTCTTACCACTTAAAAGCTATGTTTTCAAGGTGGGATTCCCATACTCTTGGGGTATGAGTGGTGAGTCAGTGGGTATGATAAGCCATAGGATAAGCATGGTGCATCTTCCAGAGTTTTGCCCAAAGATTTGAAGCAAGGCCTTTGAAATTTTTGTTTTCTATTATATAATTGGGAGCCTATTATGGAACATGGTGCAAAATTCTCAGACTTGGATAATGGCCACATCTCTTTTGGGGATATGTGTTTGATCTTCACTGTAGCTGTGGGTCTTTAGATAGAAAACCTTGTGTGTAGCAATGACTAACATTTTCTGAATTCAGAAAGTGACAGGTTATTTGCATATCACTTGGGTTTGCTTTCTTTAGAGTTCCTCAACCTCAACACATTGACATTTTGAGCCAAAAAATTCTTTGTAGGGGAATTTGTGGGGTGCTATTTGCGCATTGTAGGATGTTTAGCAGCATCTATGGTCTCTACCCACCAGATGCTAGTAATGGTCCCCTATGTGTGACTACCAAGAATGTCTCCAGGCATTGCAAAATGTTTCTGGGGGGTTGGGAGAATGGCTCCAGTTGAGAATCAATGATGTAGATGGATTAATATTTGAATTCTTAACTCTCCTTGTTATTTGGGATTGGTAGTTCTGCGACTTTGGACAAGATGCCTGATTTCTATAAACTTCAGCTCCTTTATCTGTCAAATAGGGCCAGTTCGTAAGATTGTTTGTCTACACTAAATGAGTTCACAGGTATTGAGTTTAGTACAGTACATAGTCTTAATGGCCTTCCACTAATTTTAGTTTTCTTCTTCCCTTTGGTTTTCTGGAGATACAGAACTTTCCAATTGAAAGCGATCTTAGAAGTCATCCCACCGAAATTCTTCACTTTATAAATTAAGAGACTGAAGTCCATAGAGAAAATCTGTCTCCTCAACCCTGAATCTATCTTATACTCAACTAATGTAAAAGAGACATACCGAGGTGAAACTGTACTGAGCAGATGAGGCTCTTTCCTGTCAAGGTTGATTTGCAAGATTCTTGTCCCTGTAGATTTCCTCATGATGTATTACCTCTGAGAGAATTCCAAAGCACTAAATTCTACTTGTGACTCAGACTAAGTTCAAATGTTTGGTTTCAGGGACTATCAATTGTCTGTTTAGAAGCACTTGTCCTGTGCTCTTTGAATGTTGGGGGATGTTAAGCATTGAAACAAAACATATGAAATATGGGAGTTAATATTTGGACCAGTCAAAGTTTAAAAAAAAATTATAATCATCAAGAAAACTTAACAGCTGTTCAAGAAACAGAGCAAAAGAAAGAATCAGAAAGATAAATGGATGACTCCAATTTTGCTTTCTTCTCTGTCAAAGACAAGGCTATTTGACAAAAAAGACTGGGACAAACTGATAAAAGGTACGGAATTCCCTGAAAGGGGAGACATGGGGATAAAGGCTGTCCTAAAAGAATTTTTCTTCTGGACTAAGCAAATCACTTCACAAGCTATTGGGAGATTTGCTGGTGAGATCAAACAGCCACTGTCAATAATCTGAGGGCCTCATAGAAAATGAGAGTCATCCAGAAGGACTAAGGATGGGCAAGTGTCTTGATTTTCAGGAAATACAATTAATTTTCCCACTTCACCCCCACTGACTATGAATTCATGAGTTTGGCACCAGTCTTAGGCAAAGTTCCATAAAAGATTATACTATTAATGGCTGATGAGTGCCTATAAACTAAGCAGCAATGCCTCTAAGCCAGTAGCATTTCAGTAGAACAGGTCATGCTAAAGTAATCTAATTTCCTTTTCTGATTAGGGTGGTTAGAATGGCTGAGCAGGGTTGTGAGGTAAGCATAGAATATCCAGATGACAGCAAGGCCTGTCTCTTGTGATATCATTAAAGGCAAAATGAGGGAAGATGGGCAGGATACAGATAATCATGTGGTGGCTGCATAATTGTCTCCAGTGAATAACAATTAGTGGATGAATAGTGATAAGAAAGCAGATCCCCAGTGGCTACTGTGGGGCATTGGCCCTGGGCCTGGGCTTGAACACACTTTATTAGCATATTAACCAGATGAAACCATGATCTGTTCTCTGTTCTTGATCATCCTCTGTTCTCTGGGAGATCTACTTGGCCCTTAGGTCTTAATGAAATGATAGATATGAGTAGCCATGGTTTGTGCCAAGTGACCCCGAGTTCCAGGGTATAGCTTATTGAACTCGTTGCTCTTGGGATATGTGCTCCATGGTATTGATCCTTGTAGATCTGGCCCATCACTACCTCCCCAGTTTCATTTTTGCTACTCCTTCTCCGTGCTCCCAAGGTTTAGCCATACCAAACTGCAGTTACCTATATACGCCATGTTGTTTTATGTCCCCTTTATTTTGTACATTTTCCTGTATCTAACCTGAGTGCCTTTCTTTCTTTCCTACTTCTTCATCTGCCTGACAAGATTCAGTTCAAGACTCTTATTCAAGACTCAGTTAAACCTGGCTTTCCTCTGTACAGCCTTTCCTTTCATTCCCACCGCTTTCTGGCACCATTCCTAATAAATTCTTTCTCATCTGAATTTTTGTACTTGCACCTACCGCTGTTTAATAATCATCACGCTATATCAAAAACCTACCTACTTATCTATCTCCTCTGCCCTCTGTTCTCTACCCCTACCAATTACCCTACCCCAGTTCTCTACCCCTACCAAAACACTTTCAGGTCATTGAGGACAGGGACTAGATCCTACCAAAGCCTGGTATTTAACAGAGGCACTCAGTAAAGGAATTAATGAATAAAAAATCAGTGAGTGAATAAATAGCTTGTATGAAAACTGTTATTCTGGCTCTCTGTTACTGAGTTCAGCCTGCTGAGAATCACAGTCACATTTTTATATATCCTGGGTACTTAGATGAAGCTTTCTAAAGGATTTTTAAAAAATGGGATTCCTTTCCTATTGCCGCCTGCTACCTCAATAAAGGCTTATAAATACATTGAAACAGCAACAGAACTGTTTATCAGGGTACACACAAACCACACTGCCACAACCTCACAGAGTTTCCCAGGGCTGTTAGTGCCTCTGTTCACTGGGAAGCTCACAGCAAAAGCCCAGTTTTTCAAGGCTCCCCTCTGTACCCAAGAAAGCACATCTATGCCACCTAGATATCATGAGGCATTTTTAGAAGTGCTATCTGTACTTTTCAAAAGGGAGTTGAGCCTTACTCATCTTATCTTTTTTCTAGACTCAGAAAGTATGTACCATTTTATTTAAATGCAACCAAATCAGGGAGGCATAAACAATAATTCAGCCTTCCTGGTACTTTAGGAAGAGTCTAATTATTATGGGAAGATCTGGGCCTTTTAAAAAAATGCTCCACAGAGCATAATGAAAGAATTAAAATTCAAATGGGGGCACCAAATGCAAGTCAGCAGGCATTTATATCTGTGCCAATTATTCAGTTCTAAATAGCTAGACCAGGCAGCATTTGTTGCAGGTTGGCCCAGTTGCCTAACTGGAAGACTGGCAGCCTGGCTTGCTACCAATATCCCTGAGTCCATTCTGGTCCCTGTATAATGAGAGTTGGCATTTAGTGCCCTCCAAAATGCAAGGGATGATACTTCAGTCATGATACTTCACACTCAGAGTCAGGACTGGCCTCACACATAAATTCCTGCCAAGCCAAGGTGCAAAAAGCCTGAGGTTTCAGAACAGGCAGACCAGGGTGTGAAATCTGCAATGAGATCACAGTGTCTGAAGGAAACTCAGACCTAATTCAGATGCCCCTTTAAAGGGTTGAGTTGGCTAGTGCTTATTAATAATGTCATATATTTAAGTAGAAGTTTCCACCATGGCCTCCATGATCTCATATGCCATGGCTAGGAAGCTCTACAGCAGTTGGATCCTGCTTTGCAATTGAGAAATGAGGGCTAGAGGGCTCAATAGAGTGTGAAGATAAAGAGAAACTTAACATGTTTGTGGCTGTTTCTACAGGGGAAGTGTCATGGGTGAAGATCCCCTTAGATATCAGGATGGGGCATGCCTTTAATCTGCTGTGGTTCAAGCTCCCCACTTTTGGAGACAAGAAGACACTGGATCACACTCATTGCTCTTCTCTGCTTGTCATTTTAGGTCTACTGGCTTGAAAAGACATCTGCAGGACCTAGAGAAGGTAAGACTGGGCTCAGAGAGAGAAAAAACACCTGCTTTTAGCCTCCTTAAAACAACAGGAGGATATGAAGTAATTAGGGCTTCGTGGGACCCACTTTCAAAAAAGAGTAGGGCAGAGATAAAATCAGATCCCTGACTCACACTGTGATGGTTAATTTTATGTGTCAACTTGGCTGGGTCATGGTACTCAGATATTTGGTAAACCACCAGTCTAGATGTCTCTTTAAAGGTATTTTTTAGATAAGATTAACATTTATGTCAATAGATCTGGAGTAAAGCTCTTTGATTTAGGATGATTCAATTTAATGATTTTTTGACTTTATAATGGTGCAAAAGCAATATTCGTTAGAAACCATACATAGAACTTTTTGAATTTTGATCTTTTCTCTGGCTAGTAATATGCAGTAGGGTACTCTCTTGAGATGCTGGGCAGGGCAGGGAGTCTCACAGCTCCCAGTTAGCCATGCAGTCACAAGGATAAATAACCGATACATTTATATCCATTCTGTACCCAGACAACTATTCTGTTTTTCACTTTCATATAGTATTCAATAAACTACACAAGATATTCAACACTTCACTGTAAAATAAGCTTTGTGTTAGATGATTCTGCCCAACTATTGGCTAATGTAAGTGTTCTGAGCATGTTTGAGGTAGGCTAGGCTAAGCTATGATGTTTGGTAGGCTGGGTGTATTAAATGCATTTTTCACAACATGTTTTCAATTTATGATGTGTTTATTGAAAAGTCATCCCATTGTAAGTCAAGGAAGATATGTACCCTCTGTTGATGGTCTCAGGAGAAAAAAGACAGAGGTTGTTTGACAAAGAGGGAATTTGGCCAGCAGGGAGTTTTGGGACTCAAACTGCAATATCAACTCTTCTGTGAATCTCCAAGTGCTGATCTTCTCTGCAGATTTCGGACTTGCAAACCTCTACAATCACATAAGCCAATTTCTTAAAACTTTCTTTCTTTTTCTCTGCACACATATAAACATACTCACCCTAATTGTTCTGGAGAAGACTAACACATATACAGTACACTAGAGGAAATTCAGTTGAATTAAAGAATTAAATGTAAACAAACAAAAAGATAAAAGTACTAGAAGGAAATATTGGTACATATTTTGGCAGAGGTGGGAGAGAGTGAAGGCCTTTGTGAAGAATGCACACCACTGGCAGAAACCATAAAGAGAAAGATGGATAGATTTGACTAGGAAAAGTCTATATCTTCTAATTTTCCAAAAGTACCATAAGCATATAAAAAGGTAAATGATAAACAGGGAAAAATTCACAATGTATGTTTTGAACTAAATTTATATTTAATTAAATTTATATTTAATACAAAAAACTTATCTAAAGGAATAAAATAAACTGACTATCCTAATAGAAAAGTGGGCAAGAAAATGCAAGTCACAAAGAAAAACAAGTGATCAATAAACATAGAAACATATTCAATATCAAAGAAATGCAAATACAAATAAAATGTAATTTTTGCCTATCAGGCCATCAAAAGCTTAAAAGTATGCTTATGTGCAGTGTTGGCAATAATGCAGCAAAAGGGACCACTATTGGTGGAATATAAATTAGTATACCTTATCTCAGACTTCCCTAGATTTCCATGTCTAAGATCAACAACAGACAAATGTACAGACATATATGGAAGTATGATAATCTCTGCACTACTTATAATAGCATACTGTTGAAAATAACCCAAATGTCCATCAATATGGTCTTTTAGTTAAATAAATTATGATAAATTCACATACTAAAAATGGACTTATTTATTTTTTTATTTATAACTGTAAAGTTATATTCATTTCTTGAGGCAGATGCCCGTTATTATTAAATGAAAATGAGAGTTACAAAAGAATATGTACAGTACAATCCCAGTTTTGCAAAATATTTATTCCATATGTATATAAATCAACAGTCTTGAACAGAAGAAAGACTAGAAAGAAATGTATCAAAGTATTGACAGTAGTAAGTGAAGGATTATGGATAACTTAAATTTCTGTTTGAGTGTATGGTGGAAAATGGAGGATGTTATCTACAATTTTCTACTATAACTGTATATTACTTGTATACTAAGAAAAAGGTTGTCGTTACTATTTTATAGCACAAAATGTATGAGGTGGAAGAGATGACAAAGTTGGGGGGAGCAAGTAGAATTAGGAACTAAAAATCAGAGGCAACAATATCCAGAACTTTGTAAGAGCTCAAAAACTGCTGTCCTAGTCTCAGATTTATTTTTGTCATTCTTCTGTTTCTCTGACTTGATTTGCAGTATACTTATGAAAAGGGGGCTTTTTGTGGGAAAGCAGAGAATGAGGGAGGCAAAGGAGACCGCATCTTGTTCATAACCTATCTGATAGGGATGAGAGTGGGAGTCAGCACTAGAGAGGGATCATACAGCCTGTGAAGAGAATAGAGAGCAGACAGTCCCTAGGGTCACAAGGAGACAGGGGTAGAATGGCCTGTCTGAAAGAAGCAAGAGAGGTCTACCTATCAGGAGCTAGGAGTTTGGGGGCAGACACATATGGGGTAGACCCATCCCAAATATTTGCTGGTCTCACAGCAAGAGGTCCATAGACCTACTTCCAGATGTGCATTAAGTTTGAAAACCACTCCATACTATATTCACAAAAATCCAGCAGCCCTGCATGTATATCACAAGGAGAAAATTAAAGAATTCTTCTCTGGAGAAACTGTTTCCAGGTGGAAAGCTTGTATATTCTGGCACCCCCTTTGAAGAAAGCCAGCTTTCCTAACAGTCAAGCCCAGCATTTAACAAGACTTACCCCTGCAAACACAGCCTCCATCAGCATTTTAGTTCCCCATGATTAGCCATGAATGGACAATCAAGAATCACGAAATATTTAAGGAATATTTCCAACATTAAAAAGAGAGGCCAAACCAAGGACAGGGGGGAAAAGACCATATATGCAGCAATACTACAAAGTTTAGAATTAAAATTCTCTAAAAGAGAAGAGAAGATACTGCTTTTCTTAAACAAAAGCTGTGATTTTTTTTTTTTAAAGTACAGAGATAAAACAGAATATATAGAAGTAAAAAAATACGGTACCTGAAAGTTTTAGGGATTCCCATGACTACCCACACATCCAGTGCTTCTGTAGTACTTAGACTCCAAGATGACTGTAATCATGTCCATTATTTATTACAGAAGAGGATGCATAGCAGGATCATAAAGGGGGAGGCACATCAGGCAGATTCTGAAGTTGCCCAGCACAGGTTTCCAAAGTTTTTCCTCTGGGCAGCGTGGGGTTGCTGCACAGAATATGCTTTGGCTTTCAACAGTGAAATATAAAAAACCCATGCAGCATTTTTGCCAGATAAGCCATCTTAAGACTCACAGTTCACAGTTTTTAAGGCTGATCATTTAAGTACTCTCTGCCTGTGGAACTAGCCACAATTACTGAAGTTCCTGACTGTCAGAAGAAAAGCAGGTGTTCATCCTAAATCATTGTTTGCACAAACAATCTAGTCAGGCTAATAGAACAGAATTCAGTGCCCCAGGGACTTAAAACACTTTAACACTTTTTATCACTTAATAGCAGGGAGTACATACCAGAGACTAAGTTGCCAGGAGCCATCTTTAAAACCTCCTAGAGACAGCACAACCAGACCTGCTGTGTGTGTTAACTCTCTCCTGCAGAGTGAAACTGAAGATTCAATAGGGGGGAAAAAAAAAGAGACAAAATTGAAAAAAAACTTTTTTGAGAATAGGATGGGAAAAAAGATAAAGAACTAGAAAATACAAAAATCATAAAACTAGGGAATTGGTCTAGAAATTTGATATCTAAGATGAGCAAACAGAAGAAAATAGGAATTTTATTCCATAATATAATAGAAGAAAAATCTCCAGACCTGAAAAACCAGAGTTTTCAGATTAAAAGAGTCCATTACCAACACAACCCAGTAGAGGCCCATGAGGAACAGATTGTGGGTTTTACTAGTGTCTGGGACCTCCAGCTATACCAAGCTGGCACCATTTGCTCTTCAATAATTCATTAACATTTTAGGTGGCTTCTTTTTACCGGTTTATCTTGTGACTACCATTTTCCCCCTTCTTTGCCAAAAGCAAATGTTTATGTGTCTTATTTCTTTTTGAAAGAATTTGTTTGAAATTCATTTTACTCAGTTGCCTTGTGACCTGAGCTCTTCAATATACTCAAAAAATTATCATTTCTAAAAGATTTTTAAAAGGATGGGAAATCTGTTTGTATTTTTTTTTTTAGCTTAAATTATTAAGGAAATGTTCATTTCTCAGCTCTTCATTTGGCTCCTAAGCTCTCTATTTTCTGACTAACCATTGGTATGTAAGCTGTTCATAGGGTGTGATCTGTCTCTTTTTGGTCAACACCATATGGAGACCAATAATACTCATCTAACAAAGGCTTGAAGACCAAAGACCTCCGGGTTCTTCTGTGAAGACTTTAAAAAGGAGTGTCAGGCTGAATGTAGACATATTTCCTCTCTTCTTAAGGAATTATAATTTCTCTCTTTTGTTTTTATAGCTTATTAGTAGATGGAAGTTATTCAGATATTTCTGACTCAAGACATTTTCTAGTAGTCTAGAGAGCAAGAAAATCTTAAGTAAATTAGTCATATTTTACAATTTTATTCCTAAAATTTATTAAGATATAGTGGATTTCTATGAGTCTCTGTTACAAATATAAAATAAAATATTTTTTCTTGAAAAGAGCACATAATGTAAAATTAAAATGAACTATTTTTTAACATGAAGCATATGTGCAACCTTTGTAGAGTCCCTTCTCCTCTTTGGACCTTCAATTATAAAATGAGGTTCTAGGACTAAGTAATTTCTGAGGTTTCATTTGTTTTTTTTTTTTTTTTAAGCAGCTCTATTATGATGTACTTCACATACTATATAATTCATCTCCTTAAAGTGTACAATTGGGGTGTAGTACATTGTTAATTTTTTTAGTTGTGGTTAAAAAATGCAAAGTCATTCAGTCCTGTCCAGCTCTTTGCAACCCCATGGACTGTAGCCTACCAGGCTCCTCTGTTCATGGAATTCTCCAGGCAAGAATACTGGAGCTGGTAGCCGTTCCCTTCTCCAGGGGATCTTTCTGACCCAGGGATTGAATCTGGGTCTCCTACACTGCGGCTAGGTTCTTTACCATCTGCACCACCAGGGAAGCCGCTAAAACAAAACATGACATAAAATATATATGTGAAAAAATATAAAACACAAAATTTTTCTTTTAACCATTTTTAACAATGTAAGTGTATATAATTCAGCGGCATTAATTGCATCCACACTGTTGTGCAACCATCATAACTATTTCAAAAACTTTTTTTTTAAATTCTCAAACAGATAATTCTGTTCTAGATAAAACTCTTCTAAGACCCTCAAACCCAAACTGGAAAAAGACTAATTTCAATTCCCAGTCCCAGTGTTATTAGGTCTGTTATGTGCTATTACACATTTATATACACTCTGAGTGTTTTCTAAGCCCCATCACAGGCACATTAATGGCTCTAAAGAAAGTCAGAGCAAAAGGGGAGAATGACATGTCGGTTTTAGTTGGATCTTGTAATTGTGAGACACCAGAGAGTCTTCATACTCCCATCAGCAGGTTTCAGTTAACTTTCAAATTAAGCCAGATGGCTTTCAAAAAATATCCACTACCAATTGGTGAATTTTGGAACTTTTGGATGCTGTATCCACACGTTCTCTTAAGGAAGTGACTGGAAAGCTGTTATGGACACCCCTGCTGAGAGAGGATCCACATGTCCTTGGATATTCCTTCAGGGTTTGTGCATTGTTCATAGCACAAGAACTGGCTGAAATTTATTTCCTGGTGGTCCTGAGAATTTGTTATCCTTATACATTGCAGTACCTTCTTTGGATTGTTGCTGGATTAATATCTCCATAAGATCAGACAAATAAAACTAGAGAAGTTGCATCTGTTTGCATATTGACCACATAAATTAAACTTGCTGTCCTGGTGGAATGGAGCAGAACCCTATGGTCCTTGCCTCCCATGCCTTCAGCCTACCTTTGGTCTGTGAAAAAACTTTAGCCATAAGTTTAATCAGAGAAATGAGAAAATGCAGAAGCAAAGGAAAACCAAATAATAAGTCAAAGAAGACCAAATAATAATAATGTAGTCTTAAGCATGGGCTTTCCTGATAGCTCAGTTGGTAAAGAATCCACCTGCAATGCAGGAGACCCCAGTTCGATTCCTGGGTCAGGAAAATCCTCTGCAGAAGGGATAGGCTACTCATTCCAGTATTCTTGGGCTTCCCTTGTGGCTCAGCTGGTAAGGAATCAACCTGCAATGTGGGAGACCTGGGTTCAATCTCTGGGTTTTGAAGATCCCCTGAAGAAGGGGAAGGCTACCCACTCCAGTATTCTGGCCTGGAGAATTCCATGGATTATATAGTCCGTGGGTTCGCAAAGAGTCTGACACGACCGAGCAACTTGCACTTTCACCTTCACTTTCAAGCATAGTCAAGGACCTTTAGTTCCTCCTCAAGGGCTACAGATAATATTCTGAGCCATTTCCTGTGAGCTGTCTTATAGATGCTGAAACCCGCACCAGGTGGAAGAAGTTAACTACATGATGACCAGACTGTAGCCATGACATTGTTGTTGTTCAGTTGCCCAGTTGTGTCTGACTCTTTGCAACCCCACGCACTGCAGCATGCCAAGCCTCCCTGTCCCTCACTGTCTCCCAAAGTTTGCCCAAGTTCATGTCCACTGCACTGGTGATGCCATCCAACCATCTCATCCTCTGATGCCTTCTTCTCCTTCTGCCCTCAATCTTTTTCAGCATCAGGGACTTTTCCACTGAGTCGGTTGTTCACATCAGATGACCAAGATATTGGAGTTTCACCGTCAGCATCAGTCCTTCCAATGTGTATTCACAGTTGATTTCCCTTAAGATTGGGTGGTTTGATCTGCTTGCTGTCAAGAATTTGCCTCAAAGTGACGGAAACAAACTGACCCTGAAAGTGAGGACTAACTGCACCTAAAAACAGTAAGACAGGACTGGTCAGATCACCACATGACAATTTTAAGACAACTGTCAGAGCTGACGATGCTGTCTCTGAATGTAACACCACCCTTCCTCCCCAACCCCCCACCCCCACCAATGGCCCATTGCTCGCATACAAAATAAAGCAAACTTCCCCTTTCCCCCAGCTTGCCTCTTTGTTGGGTTTTGAGAGATGAGCAGCTGGACCCCACTTTTGGTTACACTTGGAATTGCCATCTTTTTCCTTCATTGTTCTTTCTAAAGTCTTTCAGGGACGTTGCTCCATCCATTATTATCCAGAAGTTGCACCAGTGCGTAGAAGGCTTAGGAAAGTGAGTTTCAGCTGCCTTAAAATAATGTGAAGTGTCTTTTTAGACAGTAAATTCTCCACTACTGGGTATTCAAGTAAATGTTGGATCATTAGGTATCAAAGATATGGAAGACTGTTCCCGGATGCTATAGGACATTGAGAAAGATGATTAACAAGATTCCTTCAAATTCTGAAATTCTAAGACATTGTGGGTAGCATTGCATAGTGGTAAAGAACTTGGACTTAATCATACAGACCTGGGTTCAAATTCTGGATCCTTTACTTAGTTAGCTATGTAGCTTTAAGCAAATTGTTTAACCTAGTTTTATACTATCTCCATCAGTAAAATGAATATAATCATAAGATTAAATAAATTAATGCAGGGGAATGCTCACAACAAGTGCTTGGCAGTTTAATGCATACTTAGTAAATATTAAGCATTATTGTGATTTTTATAAAAATAGTAAGAGCCACAGTTTTTAAAAAATGAGTTAAAAGTTCTGTGTTTATAACCTAGCCCTGCTTCTCAATATCCATATGACTCTGGGCAAATCACTTCATATGTTTGGGCCCTGACTTCCTAATCATAGATGTTTAGATATACTTTCTTTTAAGATTTCTAAATGGTCTTTCTTTCAATCAAAGGGTCTTTCTTTCTTTTTAGTCAAAAGAATTATGATGATTTTTATGGGATAGTAATTTCTTATGGACATTAAAACACAGCAGTACATGAACCAAGAACTTCCAGATGTACAAGCTGGATTTAGAAAAGGCAGAGGAACCAGATATCAGATTGCCAACAGATGCTAGATCATAGAAAAAGCAAGGGAATTCCAAAAGAAATCTACTTCTACTTCAATGACTATGCTAAAGACTTGGACTGTGTGGATCACAGCAAACTGTGGAATATTCTTAAAGAGATGGGAATACCAGACCACCTTACCCACCTCCTGAGAAAGCTGTATGCAGGACAAGCAGCAACAGTTAGAACTGGACATGGAACAACAGACTGGTTCAAAATTGGGAAAGGGGTACATCAAGGGTGTATATTGTCACCCTGCTTATTTAACTAAATGCAGAGTACATCATGTGAAGTGCTGGACTGGTTGAATCACAAACTGGAATCAAGATTACAGGAGAAATATCAACAACCTCAGATATGCATATGATACTACTTTAATGGCAGAAAGTGAAGAGGACTAAAGAGCCTCTTGATGAAGGTGAAGGAGGAGAGTGAAAAGCTGGCTTAAAACTCAACATTCAAAAAACTAAGATCATGGCATCCAGTCCTATCACTTCATGGCAAATAGACAGCGAAAATGTGGAAACAGTGTCAGATTTCTTTTTCTTGTGCTCTGAAATCACTGTGGATGGTGACTGCAGCCATGAAATTAAAAGACACTTACTCCTTGGAAGAATATCTATGACAAACCTAGACAGTGTATTTAAAAACATCACTTTGCTGACAAAGATCCATATAGTCAAAGCTATGGTTTTTCCAGTAGTCATGTATGGAAGTGAGAGTTGGACCATAAAGAAAGCTGAGTGCCAAAGAATTGATGCCTTCAAGCTGTGGTGCTGGAGAGGACTCTTGAGAGTCCCTTGGACAGCAAGGAGATCAAACCAGTCAATCTTAAAGGAAAGCAACCCTGAATATTCATTGGAAGGACTGATGCTGAAACTGAAGCTCCAATACTTTGGCCACCGAATGCGAAGAGCTGACTCATTGGAAAAGACCCTGATGCTGGGAAAGATTGAGGGCAAGAGGAGAAGGGGGGAGACAGAGGCTTAGATGGTTGGATGGCATCACTGACTCACTGGACATGAGTTTGGGCCAACTCAGGGAGCTAGTGATGGCGTCGCGGAGAGTCAGACATGACTTATCAATTGAACTACAGCAACAAAACACAGAAAGGCAGTCTGGCTTTATGGCAAAGTACTAAACCAGGTGTTCAGCCTCTGATTTGAGTATTGAGATGTTAATTTTGTGCTGTCTTGATATGCAACCAGAGTGCTCAAACTACCGCACAACTGCACTCATCTCACACGCTAGTAAAGTAATGCTCAAAATTCTCCAAGCCAGGCTTCAGCAATACATGAACCATGAACTTCCAGATGTTTAAGCTGGTTTTAGAAAAGACAGAGGAACCAGAGATCAAATTGCCAACATCCGTTGGATCATTGAAAAAGCAAGAGAGTTCCAGAAAAACATCTATTTCTGCTTTATTGACTATGCTAAAGCCTTTGACTGTATACATAACAATAAACTGTGGAAAATTCTGAAAGAGATGGGAATACCAGACCACCTGATCTGCCTCTTGAGAAACCTGTACGCAGGTCAGGAAGCAACAGTTAGAACTGGACATGGAACAACAGACTGGTTCCAAATAGGAAAAGGAGTATGTCAAGGCTGTATATTTTCACCCTGCTTATTTAAATTATATGCAGAGTACATCATGAGAAACGCTGAACTGGAAGAAGAACAAGCTGGAATCAAGATTGCAGGGAGAAATATCAATAACCTCAGATATGCAGATGACACCACCCTTATGGCAGAAAGTGAAGAAGAACTAAAGAGCCTCTTGATGAAAGTGAAAGAGGAGAGTGAAAAAGTTGACTTAAAGCTGAACATTCAGAAAACTAAGATCATGGCATCTGGTCCCATCACTTCATGGCAAATAGATGGGGAAACAGTGGAAACAATGGCTGACTTCATTTTTTTGGGGCTCCAAGTCGCTGCGGATGGTGATTGCAGCCATGAAATTAAAAGACGCTTACTCCTTGGAAGGAAAGTTATGACCAACCTAGACAGCATATTAAAAAGTAGAGACATTACTTTGCCAACAAAGGTCCATCTGGTCAAGGCTATGGTTTTTCCAGTAGTCATGAATGGATGTGAGAGTTGGACTATAAAAAAAGCTGAGCACCGAAGAATTGATGCTTTTGAACTGTGGTGTTGGAGAAGACTCTTGAGAGTCCCTTGGACTGCAAGGAGAGCCAACCAGTCCATCCTAAAGGAAATCAGTCCTGGGTGTTCATTGGAGGCACTGATGTTGAAGCTGAAACTCCAATACTTTGGCCACCTGATGCGGAGAGCTGACTCATTGGAAAAGACCCTGATGCTGGGAAAGATTGAGGGCAGGAGGAGAAGGGGATGACAGAGGATGAGATGGTTGGATGGCATCACCGACTCAATGGACATGAGTTTGGGTAAACTCTGGGAGTTGGTGATGGACAAGGAGGTCTGGCGTGCTGCAGGCCATGGGGTCGCAAAGAGTCAGACACAACTGAGTGACTGAACTGAACTGAATTGATATGCAATCTTAGGCCATTGTTTGATAACTCCATGGCTAGGTTTGTCCAACAAAATTGGAGATAACCGTCTATACCTTCTCTTTGTCTGCAAGGGATGGTTTGAGGTATAGTGATTTTTATTCTAAGAAAATGGCCTTTGCTCAATGTAGGGTCATATTATTTTTATGAGCTTAAGAGTCACTTGGGAACATAGAATTGACAAGGTTAAGTCATCTCACTTTTTTTTTTTTTATTTTTTTTTATTAGTTGGAGGCTAATTACTTCACAACATTTCAGTGGGTTTTGTCATACATTGATATGAATCAGCCATAGAGTTACATGCATTCCCCATCCCGATCCCCCCTCCCACCTCCCTCTCCACCCGATTCCTCTGGGTCTTCCCAGTGCACCAGGCCCGAGCACTTGTCTCATGCATCCCACCTGGCCTGGTGATTTGTTTCACCATAGATAATATACATGCTGTTCTTTCTCACCTTCTCCCACAGAGTTCAAAAGTCTGTTCTGTACTTCTGTGTCTCTTTTTCTGTTTTGCATAAAAGGTTGTCATTACCATCTTTCTAAATTCCATATATATGTGTTAGTATGCTGTAATGTTCTTTATCTTTCTGGCTTACTTCACTCTGTATAATGGGCTCCAGTTTCATCCATCTCATTAGGACTGATTAAAATGAATTCTTTTTAACGGCTGAGTAATATTCCATGGTGTATATGTACCACAGCTTCCTTATCCATTCATCTGCTGATGGGCATCTAGGTTGCTTCCATGTCCTGGCTATTATAAACAGTGCTGCGATGAACATTGGGGTGCAGTGTCTCTTTCAGATCTGGTTTCCTCAGTGTGTTGCCCAGAGTGGGATTGCTGGGTCATATGGCAGTTCTATTTCCAGTTTTTTAAGAAAATCTCCACACTGTTTTCCATAGTGGCTGTACTAGTTTGCATTCCCACCAACAGTGTAAGAGGGTTCCCTTTTCTCCACACCCTCTCCAGCATTTATTGCTTGTAGACTTTTGGATAGCAGCCATCCTGACTGGTGTGTAATGGTACCTCATTGTGTTTTGATTTGCATTTCTCTAATAATGAGTGATGTTGAGCATCTTTTCATGTGTTTGTTAGCCATCTGTATGTCTTCTTTGGAGAAATGTCTGTTTAGTTCTTTGGCCCATTTTTTGATTGGGTCATTTATTTTTCTGGAATTGAGCTTCAGGAGTTGCTTGTATACTCACTTTTCTTAAGACAATCTTCTTTCTTTTTTTTCTTAAATTATGAAATGTGATAATGTATTTTTAGTTGTAATTTTGATATCAAGCTCTCAAAAATTAATAGAATGAATAGAGAGAAAAGTAGAAGGATATGGTAGACCTGGAAAGCACTATGAACTAATTCAACATAATTAAGATTTATGCAATTTTCTCACAAAAGCAGGATACAAATTCTATTCAAGTTCCCATAGACTATAAACCACGAGACACTGGAACATATCCAGGCACATAAAATAGGATGTGAAACTTTCATAGTCTAAAGGTATTGAAGTCATACAGAGTCTGTTCTCTTATCACTGTGGAATTATGTTAGAAATCAGTATCAAAAGGTATTTTAAAATAACCCACATATTTTCAAGTACAATGGGACATTTACTGTGAGAGTAAATTATCTCACTTTTTATATCAAAATTGAAATCTCTGAGAGTTCTTGAAGAGGGATTTAATATTTGATTTACCAGGGAATCAGTGATGATCTAGGGGGCTTCCCTAGTGGGTCAGTGATAAAGAATCCATCTACTAATACAGGAGATACGGGTTCAATCCCTGGGTCAGGAAAATTCCCCTGGAGAAGGAAATGGCAACCCACTCCAATGTTCTTGCCTGGGAAATCCCTTGGACAGAGGAGCCTGATGGGCTATAGTCCATGGAGTTACAAGAGTCGGACTTTGACTTAGTGACTAAACACACACACATAAATGATCTATTACCTTTTCCTTGTTGTTGCCATTAAATAATCTGTTTTTCTGCCTCTAGATAGGATTTCTTAGAGTATATAGTTTGCTTTTCTGGGCAAGTTATGATTTCTACTCTTGTGAAACTTGGCTTCTCAGTTCTTGTTCAGTGTTTCCACTTGTTAAGTTGATTCTTAATCAACTGTAAAACCGTGGGGATGCTAAGGATGGAGAGGTGGTGGATGGCGGAGGTGGTGGTTGAAATCTTCTATCATATCTAGTCTTTATAATGATTGGATCATGAGCAAGAAGAAGGAGTCATAGAAGTTTTATGGGATCAACTGGATGTTTCTCCTAGCATCCAAGAGGGTTGAGCTGTTACCTGTAAGAGGGAAAGAGTATAATAGGTCATAAAGAGGAGAGCTTGAGAGTCTATCTAGACAGACTCAAATTTCTGTCTGTGCATAGGAGGTCTGATCTCTCTGCCCCATTCTCTGGGTGTCTCTCTCTCCTATAACTCTCAAACCAATTTCTAATCCATGCTTCTCCATAGGGTCTCAACCCAGAGATATCCAGCTGTGAGTTGTCCCACAGTAACCTTATCCATGTCCCAAACTGGACTTAAGAACTTTCTCTACCTCATGCTATTCTTTCCCTTGTGTTTTAGTCTCTTAGTTCAATCAACCATCTGGATACTCAAGCTTAAATATCTGTAGCCATGCTCAACAATTTCTTCTCCTTGACCCTGCATCATTCATTCAATAGACATTTACTTACCATCTACTATGAACCACTGGGCTTCCCAGGTGGTGCTAGTGGTAAAGAACCCACCTGCCAGTGCAGGAAGCTAAGAAATTCAGGTTCAATCCTTGAGTTGGAAAGATCCCCTGGAAAAGGGAATGACAACTCACTCCAGGATTCTTGCCTGGAGGATCCCATGGATAGGGTTGCAAAGAGTCTGACATGACTGAAGTGACTTAGCAGGCATGCACAAACCATTGCTAGACATTATATCTTAATAGAAGAGACAAAGATGATTAAAGACATGACCCTGAATATAAGCAGCTCAGTTCAGTTAAAGAAGCAAACAGGCAAACACAAAACAGTCAGATACAAGTCCTTTTTGTTCTGTTTCTTAAATAATTCTGTCTCTTAAATAATTCCCTCTCCATTCCCACTGCCAATACTTAAGCTCAGACCTTTATTGGTCTGGATTACTATAATTATCTGGCATAGTTCCTTCTTTCTGCTCCTATTCTGGAAATACCCTACTCCCAAAGTAATTATTTTAAAGACACAATCTGCCTCAACACACACACCTTTGCATTTTTACCTCCCAGCATTCCACATATCACTCTGGACACTGTGTGTGTGTGCTAATCGCTTCAGTTGTGTCCAACTCTTTGCAATCCTATGGACTATAGCCTCCCAGGTTCCTCTGTCCATGGGATTTTCCAGGCAAGAATACTGTAGTGGGTTTCCATGTCCTCCTCCAGGGGATCTTCCCGACCCAGGGATCGAACCCTTCTCCTGCATTGTAAGGGATTCTTTACCACTGAGTCCCCAGGGAAACCCCACTCTAGACACTATCTCTCACCTAATTTTAGTCATAAGAGCATTTGTGGCCTTGAGAATACTATTTCTATGCCTAGAATTCCCTTCTCTACATAGCAGACTTCTATTAGTCTGGTTTATGTCCGTTCCTCTGTGAAATTTTTCTCAACTATTTAGGCAGGACTTAATGTTCCCAGAGAACTCTTTATACTTCCATTTATACCATCAGTTATGCCACACTTTTTTTTTTATTCATGTTGTTTTTATTGTTTTTTACTTTTTTTTTTTTTTTTATTTTCTTACTGGCCTGTACCCTCATTAAAGGAATGTGTCTTGCTCCTATTTCAGTCCCCAGCAGCTAAATTAATAATTGGAATAGAGTAAGTGCTCACAATTGTTAGAAATATGAATGGCTTTTCATGAAGCATGGATGTGAATGAACCACATGAATGGTTCTATACTAAGATTTAGAACGGGGAAATACTGACTTCTTAGACATGGGGTTCTGGAGTTGTCTTCTGGCTGGGATAAGGTCACCATTACTCTGAACTTCCTTCTGCCCTCTCACAAATGGAAAACATAGCAGAGTCCAGTTTTCAATAGGAACAGCCAGCTTCCTGCCAGACCAGACAATAAGGATGATGCCTCATGTACATCATTTAACATAGTCCCAACAGCCCTTTGAGGGAGATGTCCTTATTCTCATCCTGCAGGGGATAGAAGCTCATGGAGTTAAGGGGGTTATCCAAGATCCTACAGCAACTAAGGGCTGAGATGGGTTTTGAACCCATCTCACAGAAGCTGCATTCTTTGCAACATTCTATACTACTACAAATTTTAGGTTGTGGTTTGAGTACTTGATAATTGTTACTGCATTGGGGTAATAAGATTATCATGTAAATGTCATTGGCAAGAAAAATTTTAAATGTTAACAGGCCTTTAAAAAAATTTTTATTGGAGTATAGCTGTTTTACAAGGTTATATTAGTTTCAGTCATACAGCAAAGTGAGTCAATTATACATATACATAAATGCACTCTTTTTTAGATTCTTTTCCATATAGGTCAGTACAGTGTATTGAGTAGAGTATTACTGTGCTAAATAGCAGGTCCTACTTTTCAGTTATTTTCTTATTTTTGGCTGTACCACACAGCATGTAGGATCTTTGTTCCCCAACCAGGGATCGAACCCACACCCCCTGCAGTGGTAGCACAGAGTCTTAACTACTGGACTACCAGGGAAGCCTTAATAGTATACAGTCCTTGAATATGTATTGTGAGTCCCAATGAGCTGCACAATTTGGCTTACATGTATTTAAGATTTTTGCATTGAGAACATAAGTGAAATTTGTCTGTAGTTTCTTTTTGTGTCGGTCTTTGTCAGATGTTGGTGTTGATTTTATGCTGGTTTTGACTGGTAATAAATTGACAGTTATTTGGTGAATTACTATCCTGTAGAGTCTCAGTCTGGGAAATTAAAGATTTCTGAATTTGGGTATCTAAATCACACAGTTATTTGAGCTCATGCTCTAGATTGCAAGCAGTAATTCTGGATTACAAAGAATTAGGGTGATAGAGTAATGCCCTTGTTTGCCACATTTATAGACCCTAGTTGAGTTCCTCTACCATCAGATAGATTATCAGTAGTTATTTTTCATGTGGTGAAGCAATATAAGTAAGCCATCATTATTAACTAGGAAATGAAGATTGATAATGAAGGCTATGAAGAGCAAATGAAGTATTAAACTCTCAGGATGCTAGACTCAGCAGAACATCAGGGATCATTTAGTCCAGTCCTTTCATTTTACAAAATGAGACTGACGGAGAAAGGCAGGAATGCACCTGACGTAGCTACTTAAGGTCGGAGACTTGATCATTAGAATACTGCTTGCGTTACTTAAGTTCCCTTTGTAAATCTGGAAGTAGTTTACAGCAATCTGGATGTATCAGTACAGAAGCGTACTTGTTTTCTTAAAGTAAATTCACTTTATTTTTATTGTTATATTTCCTCATGCCTTGGTGACTTAATCTATAGATGTCAAAAAGTAACAGTTTTTATACTCTGTGTAGGAACAAAATTCCATTCTATAGATGTACCAGACTTACTTACCTACTCTTCTATTGATTGATATTTAAGTTGTGTTCAATTTTTAAAATTGTAAATAATGCATATGGTGAACTTTTTAAATTTTAGAATTTTAAAGTTTATAGCTTACAGCTGGTTCACTGATCATCCAATCATTTATGAAGCATTCATTGCATGCCTGGCACTGTACTTCTTTTTCTTTTAACAACATCAACAACTAGCAGGACAAACTCTGCCTGTCAGTTCATAAGATGAAGATGGGATTTCTAGATATACTGCCCAACCCATAATAACCTTCATCACTAGAGCTATAATTTTAAGAGAGTTTTCTCTGTATAGCCACTGTGCCAGAAATTTTATAAGTGTTTATCCATAGATCAGTTCAGTTCAGTTGCTCAGTCATGTCTGACTCTCTGCGACCCCATGGACTACAAGCATGCCTGGCTTCCCTGCCCATCACCAACTTCCGAAGCGTACTCAAACTCATGTCCATTGAGTCCGTGATGGCATCCAACCATCTCATCCTCTGTTGTCTCCTTCTCTTCCTGCCATCAATCTTTATCAGCATCAGGGTCTTTTCTAATGAGTCGGTTCATTGCATCAGGTAGCCAAAGTATTGGAGTTTCAGCTTCAGCATCAGTCCTTCCAATGAATATTCAGGACTGATTTCCTTTAGGATGGACTGGTTGGCTCTCCTTGCAGTCCAAGGGACTCTCAAGAGTCTTCTCCAACACCATAGTTCAAAAGCATCGATTCTTCGGCACTCAGCTTTCTTTATGATCCAACTCTCACATCTATACATGACTACTGGAAAAACCATAGCTTTAACTAGACGGACCTTTGTTGGCAAAGTAATGTCTCTGCCTTTTAATATGCTGTCTATGTTGGTCATAACTTTTCTTCCAAGGAGCAAGCATCTTTTAATTTCATGGCTGCAGTCACCATCTGCAGTGATTTTGGAGCCCCCCCCAAAATAAAGTCTCTCACCATTTCCGTTGTTTCCCCATCTATTTGCCGTGAAGTGATGGGACCAGATGCCATGATCTTAGTTTTCTGGATGTTGAGTTTTAAGTCAACTTTTTCACTCTCCTCTTTCACTTTCATCAAGAGGCTCTTTAGTTCTTCTTTGCTTTCTGCCATAAGGGTGGTGTCATCTGCATATCTGAGATTATTGATATTTCTCCCAGCAATCTTGATCCCAGCTTGTGCTTCATCCAGCCCAGCATTTCTCCTGATGTACTCTGCATATAAGTTAAATAAGCAGGGTGACAATATACAGCCTTGATGTACTCCTTTCTCAATTTGGAAGCAGTCTGTTGTTCCATGTCCAATTCTAGCTGTTGCTTCTTGACCTGCATACAGATTTCTCAGGAGGCAGGTAAGTAGTATTCTCATTGTACACATGAAGAAATTGAGTCTTAGAGAGTAAGTTCTGCAAGGACATATAATGAATACATGGTAGAAATGAGTTCATTCATTCATTCACAAGTTTTCTCTTGTTTTGTTTTTCTAGGAGGGCCTACTAAGTACCAGTCATTATTCTAGAATCACATTGAGAGGTACAATGGTAAGTAAACCAGATATGGCACTTACACTCTGGCTGGCAGACAACAAATAAGTAAATAAACATAAACATATATAATGTGTCAAATTGTGACAAGTGCTACGAAGGAAATGATTGAGTCCAATGGCAGAGAGTCCTGGAGGCAGGGTGAGGAAGACAGCTGCTTTAGACTGGGTGGTCAGAGAGACCTTTCAAAGGAGCTGACATTTAGCTGAAACCATGTAAAGAGTAGGTGGAGTTCTTTCAGCAGGGGCCACAGCTGGTTTGAAAGCCTGTAATGGGAAAAATCTTGGCATACTCTGCTGTGGCTGCAGGGAAGCTGGCAAGGTCAGGGTGGCCCAGGATGAGTGTAGAGAGAAAGCAGCTTTGATGCTACAGAATTCCCTGACCACGGGTAGGAGCATCCATTCTATTTGCCATGGAATGGGACTGCTGTCACAGGTTTAAGCAGGAGGTGAAATGGTCTTATTTATATTTTTAAAGAAGCACTTTGAGTTTTCTGTGAAGATAAGGTTAGAGAGAGGAAAATTGAAGTCCTGAGACAAGTAAGGAAGATGTAGTAATAATCAGGTGAGAGATGACAAGAGCTTGGGCTTCTTGGTGGCTGTATTAAGGTTGGGGAGGTGGGGAGGTAGACCTGCTTGTTTCTCAGTGATGTAAATGGCAGGGCTGTGTGACCTTAGAATCTACCCCTTCCAGTGCCACAGAAATGCAACTCACTGGCTGAGAATGGAGAGACCTTATGGATTCTTATTTCTGGAATCTTTTAAACCCTCTATGTTGGTTTCTGAAAGTTGAATACTCTCTTTTTTCAAAGTACTTGCAAATGTCTTTGTCAGTTTCACCACCCACATTTGTGATGCACTGGTAAAACATTTCTGCAAACCAGGGCTGTTGCTCACACTGACTCCTGACTTCATGCATTTTGCAAATGCACAGCTTAGTAAATGTGACTTCCTGCTGTTTGTGGTTTACAACACTGCAAGGGATGACTCAGTTCAGTTCAGTCGCTCAGTCGTGCCCGACTCTTTGCAACCCCGTGGACTGGCCACACGCCAGGCCTCCCTGTCCATCACCACCTCCTGGAGTTTACTCTAACTCATGTCCATTGAGTCGGTGATGTCATCCAACCATCTGATCCTCTGTTGTCCCCTTCTCCTCCCACCTTCAGTCTTTCCCAGCATCAGGGTCTTTTCCAATGAGTCAGCTCTTCACATCAGGTGGCCAAAGTATTGGAGTTTCAGCTTCAACATCAGTCCTTCCATTGAATATTCAGGACTGATTTCCTTTAGGATGGACTGGTTGGATCTTATTGCAGTCCAAGGGACTCTCAAGAGTCTCCAACATCACAGTTCAAAAGCATCACTTCTTTGGCACTCAGCTTTCTTTATAGTCCAACTCTGATATCCATACATGACTACTGGAAAAACCATAGCCTTGACTAGGAGGACATTTGTTGGCAAAGTAATGTCTCTGCTTTTTAATATGCTGTCTAGCTTGGTCATAACTTTTGTTCCAAGGAGCAAGTGTCTTTTAATTTCATTGGTGCAGTCACCATCTGCAGTGATTTTGGAGCCCCCCAAAATAAAGTCTGTCACTGTTTCCATTGTTTCTCCAAATATTTGCCATGAAGTGATGGGACCAGATGCTGTGACCTTATTTTTCTGAATGTTGAGTTCTGAGCCAACTTTTTCACTCTCCTCTTTCCCTTTCATCAAGAGGCTCTTTAGTTCTTTGCTTTCTGCCAGAAGTGTGGTGTCATCTGCATATCTGAGGTTATTGATATTTCTCCTGGCAATCTTGATTCCAGCTTGTGCTTCATCCAGCTCAGCATTTCTCATGATGTACTCTGCATATAAGTTAAATAAGCAGGGTGACAATATACAGCCTTGACATACTCCTTTCTCAATTTGGAACCAGTCTGCTGTTCCATGTCCAGTTCTAGCTGTTGCTTCTTGACCTGCATACAGATTTCTCAAGAGGCAGGCCAGGTGGTCTGGTATTCCTATCTCCTTAAGAATTTTCCACAGTTTGTTGTGATCCACACAGTCAAAGTCTTTGGCATAGTCAATAAAGCAGAAGTAGATGCTTTTCTGTAACTCTCTGAGACAAAAACTGATAATCATCTCTTATTTTAAGATACAAAGAACTGGGAGGCAAAAGGAGTGAAGAAGGAAGCCCTTAAATGCTTTGGATGAATTATTGCATTTATAGCCTAAATGCCTAAAGTTACATTTCTTTTTTCTTTTAAAATATGCTTTTGAAAATTATTTTTCCCTTTTCTCAAAAACAATGAATATTTATTACCAGAAAATAGGAAACTACAAAGAATAAGACATAATTCCACTTACCCGGTGATATCCCACTTACCCAGTGACATCCCCTGTAATCTTTTAGTGTACATGAAGGTAACTTTTAAACAATCAATCTGTTTTATTTTTACTAATATTAAAAATCAATCATGCTCATTTTAGGCAGTCTAAAGTATATAGAAAATTACAAATAAGAAGGTAATTTGCTATCCAAGGGTGGACATTGGTAACATTTGAACATGTTTTCAGGTCTTTTTAGTGTGCATGTTTTATATAATTGATATAGCATCTATTTTCTACTTAATATTACAATTAAATAATTTTTCTGTGTTATTACAAGCTCTTCATAATTATTACATTTAGTCATTACATAAAACTACAATCTTATTTGCTACTATGTGCCTTGAATTCCTAACTGCCAGGAAATCCAACCAGTCCATCCTAAAGGGAATCAGTCCAGAATATTCATTGGAAGGACTGATGCTGAAGCTGAAACTCCAATACTTTGGCTACCTGATGTGAAGAACTGACTCATTTGAAAAGACCCTAATGCTGGGAAAGATTAAGGTGGGAGGAGAAGGGGACGACAGAGGATGAGATGGTTGGATGGCATCACCGACTCAATGGACATGAGTTTGGGTAAACTCTGGGAGTTGGTGATGGATAGTGAGGCCTGGTGTGCTGCAGTCCATGGGGTGACAAAGAGTCAGACACGACTGAGCAACTGAACTGAACCGAAATATATGAAATAAAAATAATACCAACCTCACTGGATTATTGTGAGAGTCAAATGGGTTAGATGAGTTGAAGAGCACAGTCCGTGATGTGTGGTTAATATTTAAACAGCGTTAGCAGCTATCATCAATTCCTTCCTACGAGTTTAGTCTACTTCATTTTTTTTCATTGTTTTATGTAAATCCTTACTGAAAATCTTATCTACAAAGCTCTTTATGTATAGATTATTCCCATTTCTTTTAGTGTTAATCCCTAGAAGTGAACTTACTGGGTCAGAGGGGATGCATAATGTTAAGAAATTTAACACTGTGTGTGCAAGTGTCCCTACAGGATATGTTGCACGTATTGAGATTTGATTTCTGTTACAAGGGGCTGTCTTGTTGGCAATTGCCATGTGTAGGTGGGTGGTGTCACAGGAGATGACCCATGGGGTTAATATTCTGGATTTAGAATACTATTGATTTTTAACTGCAACATAGAGGAGAGGGAGGAATATTGTCCTAACTGAGTGAAGCAGAATCACCTAGGGAGCTTTTTAAAAATTAAATTCTCTCTTCCCTCTTTTCAGCGTCATTATGCACCCACCATGGCAGCATGGGTCATGCCTTTTCCTTCTGAAAAACATCTCACTATCCTCTCTCTTCTAAATCACTGATAAAATAACCACTTTGCAGATAGAAGTGTGTTGGACACACTTTACATGTGTTGGACAGGGGAAAATTTTGAGAAACAATCAAGGGTTTAGGAGACGGCAAGTAGTGGTTAGGACTACGTCTGAAGCGAAAGCGGAGATTGCATCTGTCAACTTGGAGAGAGATGGCTTGATACATTCCTGTGGCTGTCTGTAGTTGTTCACAGCTTTATTCTGGAGCCTACTAGGAGACTATCTGCTGAATTTAAAGTGTGTGGTGTTTAAGGCGGCTGAAAGAAAAAGGAAAATGAAAGTCACTCAGTTGTGTCTGGCCGTTTGAGACCCCATGGACTATATAGTCCATGGAATTCTCCAGGCCAGAGTACTGGAGTGGGTGGCCTTTCCCTTCTCCAGAGGATCTTCCCAACCTCGGGATTGAACCCAGGTTTCCCACATCGCAGGTGGATTCTTTACCATCTGAGCCACAAGGGAAGCTAAGGAGGCTCTCGCACCACAATTGTGTTTTCATTCTGCTCTGAGATCAGTTTTCAAGCCCTAGGCTGTTCCCTTTTATCCTACACCCCTACTGTGGTGGACTCCTTATCAAAGCCACTGTTCCTCCTCTTCCTCAGCCAGCCAGACTATTGATAGCACACAGCTTTTAGGTTTCCCCTTTCTAGGCTGTGAGTGGGGCTATTTAGCTTGTCCCAGGCCGAAGTCTAGCCAAACAGACTATTCTATCTCCTTGGCCACAATGATTTGTTCAGAGGTGGCACAGGATTGAAACTGGAGGCTATTTTCTTGGAGCTATCAGGAAAGACAGAAGAGTCTTCCTCTGAGGTGCAGGCTATATGGACGATGTAAGTGCCAGCTGCTGGAAGTCATTGTGAAGCTTTCTACCATAGAAGAGAATGAGGCCATATGCAAAGAGAAGCAAAGGGAAAGATAGAAGGAGACATGGGGAGTTCAAGGACATTGTTTGAACTCCTGGTTTTAGTTGTAAAAGCTAGTTTTCTTTTAATACTTTTAAACGTCTTCATGCATTTTGCCCACTCCCCATCTCTCACCTCTGGCAACCACCAGTCTGTTCTCTGTATCTATGAGCTTGGGGTTTTTTTTGTTGTTGTTGTTGGTTTTTTGTTTTAATTTTACATATATGTGAGCTCATATGGTATTTGTCTTTCTCTGTCTGACTTATTTCATTTACCATAATAGTCTCAAGGTCCATGTGTGTTGTCTCCAAATGGCAAGATTTATTTATTTTTTTATGGCTGAATAGTATTCCATTGTATATACATACCACATTTTCTTTATCCATTCATTCATTAATGGACACCTGGGTTGTTTTTGTATCTTAAATATTATAAATAAAGCTACAATGAACATGGGGTGCATATATCTTTTCCAGGTAGTGCTTTCTTTTTTTTTTTTCAGGTAGTGCTTTCATCTTCTTTGGATAAATACCCAGAAGTGGAGTTGCTGAATCATATGGTGGTTCTATTTTTAATTTTTTGAGGAGCCTCCATACTGTATTCTGTAGTTTGCATTCCCACCAACAGTGCGCAATGGTTTCCTTTTCTTCACATCCTAAACAGCACTCGCTGTTTCTTGTTTTTTTGGTAATTGCTATTCTTATGTGAGGTGATATCTCATTGTGGTTTTGATTTGCATTTCCCTGCTAATTAGTGTTGTTTGGCATCTTTTCATGTACCTGTTGACCATCTGTATGTCTACATTATTTTTATATCTTGATGAGTAAATAATATTCACACTTATAATTCCTTGCAGGTTTGGACACAGGTAGCTGGAAATTGTAAGTTCTCAACAAATATTTGGGTATTAAGTATTAAATAAATGAATGAATGAGTCGGTGGTGTAGTAGCAATTTGGTTTCAGAGTCAGAGTTTTAAAGGTTAAATCATTAACCAGGAATGGGCCAGGGAGGTTGATCCATGGCTTAATGATTGCCTGTTGAGAGTTACGGATAGAATCAGAATCAGGTAAATTGAAATAAAAAAGTTCCAGCTAGTGCCAGAATGGCTCAGAACTGCCTCTGCTGCTGCTAAGTCACTTTAGTCGTGTCCGACTCTGTGCGACACCATAGACAGCAGCCCACCAGGCTCCCCCGTCCCTGGGATTCTCCAGGCAAGAATACTGGAGTGGGTTGCTGTTTCCTTCTCCAGTGCATGAAAGTGAAAAATGAAAGTTAAGTCGCTCAGTCGTGTCTGACTCTTAGCGACCCCATGGACTGCAGCCTACCAGGCTCCTCTGTCCAAGGGATTTTCCAGGCAAGAGTACTGGAGTGGGGTGCCATTGCCTTCTCCACAGAACTGCTTCTACCGTGCATCAAAGCAGCATTTCTAGAAACTTGGCACTTCCCTCATTGTCAGGACTGAATCTTAGGAACATTCCTATTTGTACCACCAGCACCATAGTCTCTGTCCCCTCTTTGGTCTTTCAGCTGTCCTGGGAGGCACCAACTGACAGAAATGAGAGTCCCAGGACATTCAAACCATAAAACTCTTCAGAGATCACAGCTGGTAAAAAAGATATGGACATATACTGATGAGGGTATAAAGGCCCAGAAAGGTGGATTAACTTGCCCAAGGTTACACAGCGTGGTCAAGAACTCGGTGTGAACCGACATTCAGTAAGGCTCCTTCCACTCTACTGGTGGTTTCAAGGTCTGTGCGTGCTCAGTCACCTGAAGGAGCAGTTGTGCTGCAGACCTGTTAACCTGAAGTTTTGGGGAACATAAAGTTCTCCATTTGATTGGAATACTAACAAGTTTTGGAACCATTGCTGTATCTTGTGTTTTGCTCTTAAATTTCTAAGACCCTTTGTGACATCAACCTAAAGTGTTAGACTCAGTTCCAGTCTGAGTAATGACCTGATTTGGGGACACTTGGTTTTCCTGTGCCTTGTACTCAGGCAAATAGACCATGGAAACATTTTATTACTTATAAGCAACCTCATATCCAATATCTCAAGTGTCCTCCTAACAATATTATATTACCCCTGTATTTCCCCAAAGAAACAAACACTCAGAGAGGGAAAATCACTTGTTTGAGATCTTTGTGACAGTAGATAGCAGTTTCAGCCCAGCTCTCTCACTTCAAATTATACATTGTTCCACACTTTTTTTTAACGGCACTTATTTTTTTTAAAATAGGTACATCATGCAGAAGGTAAATCCAATAAGTACAGGGAGTGAAAAGCAAAGTAAGACCCCCCCCCCCAACCTTAGTCTGCTATCTGTCCAATTTTTCTCTCTGAACACACCACTGTTACCAGTTTCCGGTGTGGGATTTCAGAGATTGTCTATGCATTTTGAAGTGAATGTGTATGTGTTTGTTTAGCCTCACCCTCATAAATGGTAGCTTAAAATGCATGCACAGCACCTTGATTGTTTTTTTAACAATATATTTTACCTTGGTATACACAGAGCTGCCTAATTCTTGTCAAATATTGCATAGAATCCATTGTCTCATGTTATTTGACCAGTTTCAGTTTGAATAATGTATATATTTTTTATGAGTTTTTAGTATCACAAACAATGCTGCAATAAATATCATTATATACGTATCATTTCAACATGTGGTAGTGCAACTGTGAGCTAAATTACTAGAAATAATTTTCCCAGTAAAAGGATATGTGTACATTTAGAGTTTTGACAGATCTTGTCAAATTACCCTACTCAGAGGTTGTGCTGTTTTGTACTGCCTACAGCATTGTATGAAGGTGCGTATTTTTCCACACCCTTGGCTAGAGTGAGTTTAATTAGTCTTTCAGTCTTTGCCAATCTGATGGGTGAAAAAAATAGTAACTCAGTGGAATTTTAATTTGCACAAAAGTACTTTTAAATTTAAAAAGCTTTAAGGGATTGAACTACAGAGTGAGATTGTGAAATTCAGTGTACTTGAGCTATATTTTACTTCCATTTTGGGGAAGCAGCTAATGCAGTCCTTTTCCTTAAGCTTTAGAATGATCTCTGAAATTTGGAATTTTGCAACCTTAACAGTTCCCTGGGCTACCCTGGTATCTCAGCTGATAAATGTTAATTCTAAGAAAAGGCCAAAACATGTGTAATCCTAATAAGTCCCTAAAGTCCATTCTATCCAGTTACATTTAAAGAAGAAACAAGTGTCCTTCTAAATGGAGCTATTAAAAATGAATTCTATTTTGATTCAAATCTGGTAAGGAATATTGAAGAGGGTCCAATTCCTAGCCTTGAATTGTACTTCTCAAAAAAAATTCCTCAAGTCCAATTCTCTTCCACCCTGAATCTGCTCCGGAGTCTCTCACATCCCATTCCTCCTTTATCCTCAGCTCCATCTTCTCTTCCTCCATCTACTCCTAGTTGTGATAAGAAAAAGACCATCCATACACATAAAATGAGGTGTACCCTCTTAATAGCTTTTAAGAGTATTTGTTGCTGTTTAGTTGCTAAGTCATGTCTGACTGTTTTCTGACCCCATGGACTGGCTCCTCTCTCCATGGGATTTCTCAGGCAAGAATACTGGAGTGTGTTGCCATTTTCTTCTCCAGTGGATCTTTGCAACCCAGGGATTGAACCCACATCTCCTGCATTGGCAGATGGATTCTTTACTGCTGAGCCACCAGGGAAGCCCTTTTAAGAGTATAGTACATTATTAACTAATTAATAGTGTTAATTATTACCATTAAGCATAATGTTGTACAGCAGATGTCTAGAACTTTTTCATCTTGTGTAACTCAAACTTTACACACACCAAACATACCTCTTCCCCTGCCCCTAGTCCTTGTCAATCACTGTTCTATTCTCTTCTATGACTCTGACTACTCTAGATACTTCATATAAGTGAGATCAAGTATTTGTCCTTCAATGACTGGCTTATTTCACTTAACATGATGTCCTTAGGGTCTATTTTCCTCTATTTCCCCTCTTTCCACTATATCCCAGCTCTTGGGTAATTCAACTTGATATCTTGTTAGGTTGTCTCTGCTTCTAAGTCATATATATCTACCCATTCTACAGATTCTGCATCTCAAAACACAGGAATTGGCCAACCCAAGAGAAAGGGAGAAACTAAATGGAAAAGCACACAGATTCTTTTATACAAAGAGAAGATTATAAAGCTCACACACTTACTGAATTTTGTTAGAGACACTAATAGATGTCTTAGACAGGAGAGTTAAAACTAGAGTTTTGACTGGGAAAATGAAAGTAAAAGTCAGATTGAAACAGAGAAAAGAGGTATAATTGGAATATGTACCATATGCATATTTTATTTTATAATTAATCCCCAAATTTGGCTTTTTGGGGTGAATTCTATTCTTTTGCCTTTGACTTTTTTTATAATCAGAAGGGATACTGTCTTGCTAATAATGTAACCTTCATCAGAAGACAATGTTCTTGAGACTCAGTTTCCTTAACTGTAGAATGAGAATAAAAATCTTGTCCCATATGTTTAATTAGGTTTTTTGAGGGTCAATTATAAATTAGAGGTATTTGACAAATAAAATCATTTTTCTGTGTGGTCATTTGAGAAAGGCAAGGGTCCTCCTCCATTCCATCAACACTGAGATTATCTGAATCAAAAGAAACTTGAAAAGAATCTTCATAAAATTTAGAAGATTTGGGAAATTATGCTGTTCTTTCTATATTCATCTACATATTACTGATAAATTGGAGATGGTGAGGGATGGGGAGGTAGATTAACTGAAGGTGAGATGCATGGTGGGCTACTGAGAGGGCGTTTATTCAATGGCAGCAATGTGTCCTAGGATGGGTGTGAAGGGTGGTTTTTAAGTTCCACAAATGGTAGACAGAATAATGGCCTTTCACAGATATCCACATATCAGTCCTTGGCATGTGCAAATGTGTTACATGAAAAAAGACTTGAAAAAAGTCATGAAAAAAAGACATGAAAAAAGTCACATGAGACTTTGCAGATGTGACTGTTAAGGATTTTGACATGTGAAGGCTGTTGAGGGTAGGGGAGAAATCACAAGAGTCCTGATAAGAGAGAAGCATGAAGGTCCAAGTCAGAGAGAGGAGATGTGACAACAGAAGTAGAGACTAAAGTCATGTGCCTTGAATATGGAAGAAGGAATCATGAACAAAGGAGTCAGGGCAGTCTCTAGAAGGTGGAAAAGGAAAGAAATATTCTCCCCCAGAGCCTCTAGAAAAAAAACACAGCCCTGTGGACATCTTGATTTTAGTTCATAAGACCCATTTCAAACTCTAACCTTTAGAACTGTAAGATAGATTTGTGTTGTTTTCAGCCACAATGTTTGTGGTTATTTGATACAGCAACTGTAGGAAAAGAATACACTGAACAATCCACCTGAACTATGAGTACAACTTGTAGAGGAAAAGAATTGTGAGGACAAAATGTAAGAGTTCTTTTGATAAGTTCTGTAATACTTTTAGAAGTCACGTGGGAAAATCGCTAACTGAGCTTATTGTAGGAAGGGGTCACATTTTCCTTCTTATTTCACAGAAGCATTTTTGGTTGGAATACATTGCCAGGGCAAGGCATCGAGGAAACAGGTGGGTGATGGTGGTGATGAAAACAGACTCTGATTCCAGGGACACAGAACAACTGCATATTAAAACAGCAGGAGGTTATCCCAGAGGAGGGTCTCTATGTGCTGATTCTCAGCTAAGAATCCTGACTCAGATGCTATACTAACAAGGGTTTAGAATGACATTGTGGGTATTCCCTGTTCACTCTGGGAGTTTCCAGAAGTACCTGAAGAGCAGAGAGTTTTCTAATGTACTGGAAATCCTACTTGTGTAGAAATGACTTTGAAACTGATGAATATCAGGAATTAATGATATTATGACCACATTTGTACTAATGGGTTGATGCACTTGGACCATTTGCTTTATGGCTTTGAAAAGAAGAGAAGCAAAAAGCAAAGGAGAAAGGGAAAGATATTTCCATTTGAATACAGGGTTCCAAAGAATAGCAAGGAGAGATAAGAAAGCCTTCCTCAGTGATCAATGCAAAGAAATAGAGGAAAACAACAGAATGGGAAAGACTAGAGATCTCTTCAAGAAAATTAGAGATACCAGGGGAACATTTCATGCAAAGATGGGCTCAATAAAGGACAGAAATGGTATGGACCTAACAGAAGCAGAAGATATTAAGAAGAGGTGGCAAGAATACACAGAAGAACTGTACAAAAAAGATCTTCACGACCCAGATAATCATGATGGTGTGATCACTCACCTGGAGCCAGACATCCTGGAATGTGAAGTCAGGTGGGCCTTAGAAAGCATCACTACAAACAAAGCTAGTGGAGGTGATGGAATTCCAGTTGAGCTATTTCAAATCCTGAAAGATGATGCTGTGAAAGTGCTGCACTCAAATATGCCAACAAATTTGGAAAACTCAGCAGTGGCCACAGGACTGGAAAAGGTCAGTTTTCACTCCAATCCCAAAGAAAGGCAATCCCAAAGAATGCTCAAACTACCACACAATTGCACTCGTCTCACACGCTAGTAAAGTAATGCTCAAAGTTCTCCAAGCCAGGCTTCAGCAATACGTGAACTGTGAACTTCCAGATGTTCAAGCCGGTGTTAGAAAAGGCAGAGGAACCAGAGATCAAATTGCCAACATCTGCTGGATCTTGAAAAAGCAAGAGAGTTCCAGAAAAGCATCTATTTCTGCTTTATTGACTATGCTAAAGCCTTTGACTGTGTGGACCACAATAAACTGTGGAAAATTCTGAAAGAGATGGGAATATCAGACCACCTGACCCGCTCTTGAGAAACCTGTATGCAGATCAGGAAGCAACAATTAGAACTGGACAAGGAACAATAGACTGGTTCCAAATCAGAAAGGAGTATGTCAAGGCTGTATATTGTCACCCTGCTTATTTAAATTATATGCAGAGTACATCATGAGAAATGCTAGGCTAGAAGAAGCACAAGCTGGAATCAAGATTGCCAGGAGAAATATCTATAGTCTCAGATATGCAGATGACACCACCCTTATGGCAGAAAGTGAAGAGGAACTAAAAAGCCTCTTGATGAAAGTGAAAGAGGAGGGTGAAAAAGTTGGCTTAAAGCTCAACATTCAGAAAACTAAGATCATGGCACCTGGTCCCATTGCTTTATGGGAAATAGATGGGGAGACAGTGGAAACAGTGTCAGACTTTATTTTTTTGGGCTCCAGAATCACTACAGATGGTGATCGCAGCCAAGAAATTAAAAGACGCTTACTCCTTGGAAGGAAAGTTATGGTCAACCTAGATAGCATATTAAAAAGCAGAGACATTACTTTGCCAACAAAGGTTGGTCTAGTCAAGGCTATGGTTTTTCTAGTAGTCATGTATGGATGTGAGAGTTGGACTGTGAAGAAAGCTGAGCACCGAAAAATTGATGCTTTTGAACTGCGGTGTTGGAGAAGACTCTTGAGAGTCCCTTGGAATGCAAGGAGATCCAACCAGTCCATCCTAAAGGAGATCAGTCATGGGTGTTCATTGGAAGGACTGATGCTGAAACTGAAACTCCAATACTTTGGCCACCTCATGCGAAGAGCTGACTCATTGGAAAAGACCCTGATGCTGGGAGGGATTAGGGGCAGGAGGAGAAGGGGATGACAGAGGATGAGATGGTTGCATGGCATCACCGGCTCAATGGACATGGGTTTGAGTAAACTCTGGGAGTTGGTGATGGACAGGGAGGCCTGGTGTGCTGTGATTCATGGGGTTGCAAAAAGTTGGACATGACTGAGCATCTGAACTGAACTGAACTGAACCACAGTGGGTGGCTTTTTGACTTTTTTAACATTGGAACCTGAAAATGGGGTCAAATTTAGGAACAGAGAATTCTGAAATCCCTGAAGTTCTGAAAACAAAACAAAACAGATTTTATTTAGCAGCAAGTAGAGACATGAAATGACATGAAACTATTGTCTTTATTTCTCTCACTTGGTATGAAATGCATACATTTCATTGCAGAAATAGTAATGTTTTTGATTATGAGGTGCTGCTCTAGACTTGAGTGAAGTGTTACATAATATATAGTAAATAGCTGATATTTCCTTTCTAAAATGTAAGTCTAAATCTAAAAGCATTTAATCTCAAGAGTTCAGATAAGGGATTATGGAGTTACAACTGGGACCAGCCATTTACTTAGCATACTGGGTTGAATGGTGTCCCCCAGAATTCATGTCCGTATGGAACCTCACGATGTGAACTCAGAAATAGGGTCTTTGCAGATGTAATTAGGTCAGTTAAGATGAGGTCACACTGGATTTGGGTTGTCCCTAAATCCAATGACTTGGTGTCCTTGTAAGTGAAGACACACAGAGAAGAGGGCCATGGGATGCTGGAGTTAGAGACTGGAGTGATGCAGCTGCAAGCAAAGGAATGCTAAGGATTGCCAGCAACTATCAGATGCTAGGAGAGAAGCATGGGGGCGGTTTCTCCCTCAGCCTCTGGAGGAACCAACCCTGCTGACACCTTAATTTTGGACTTCTGATCTCCTGAATTGTGAGAAAATAAATTTCTAGTGTTTTAAGCCACTTGGTTTGTGGTAATTTGATATAGTGGTCCTAGGAAATTAAAACACTGGGCAAGAACCAGTTTAGCTTAGGAATAACAATTGGAGTTAGAATTTTGAAAGTTTCATTAAGTTATTCAACAGAATATCTCTTTCAGTAAAAGAATGGTAGCATAAGTATACCTTACATAGTGGTATTACATTCTCTTTTTAACAGTGTTAATAGGATATTCATTGCAACACTGCTTTTAAAAGAAAACATTGAAGAAGCATTGAAGACTAATTATATAATTATAAGGAGCAGGAAAATCAATTACAACACATCCATACTGTAGAATAATAACCAAGCTAAAAAATTCACGCCTTTGAAAAGCTTTAATGGCATGTAAAATTGCTCATTTTGAGTTGAAAATAAGATATGAGAGTTGTCAGAACTCATCACATTGTACATGTTAAATGTATGCATTTCAGTGGCTATGTCACACACTGAATGTATCTTAGAAAAACCCTATAAATATATTGAACTCTAGTCAATAGATTTGCTTTTGTAGTAGCATGAATTAGCAATTCTGAAACTACGTATCTTAGGCTTAAGCAAGTGAGTAGATATACTGAGGATATGGAAGCTAGTTTTTTCACTGTTGAAAAAGGTAGCTTCAGGTGTGAATAGGTGGAATTTCAAAATATTCTCTGAAGTGTTGGATTGAAACTGGACGTGTTAGTTTCAATTCATGTTTTTTAGTATATACTTTTAAAATATATTATGTATAGAAGGATGAATATAGAAGAATCATAATTATATAGGTATAGAAATAATTATATATACATAGACAATTTTTAGCTCTGTCTTCTGAGAGGGCCTAGGAGAAATGACTCAGTAATAAAAGTGAGCACACTTAGCACACAAAAGTTGGTTTCTAAATATCACTTTCCAATAAAAGGAACTGAGACTCCTTGGAAAAATTGCTGGTTCCAAGTGTGGGTCAGGAAACACAAGATAAATCTGGATCATCTTGTGCAAGAAAGAAAGGAATTTCTTAAAGAACAGCAAGAACATTTCAAAAGAACGCAGAAACCAGCTTGAAAAGCTCCGTAAATATTGGGAAAATTTTTTTTTACTGAGAAAATTACTCAGTAAATATGGGACAATTTGTGCAACAAAATAATGATAGTAATGGATTATAACTTGTTAAATAAAATCTATGGGGCCATATTTGTATCAATAAAGGAATAAATGAGCAAATAAAAAATGAGAAAGAAGGAGAATTCTTTCAGTAGAATACTGACAAATATAGAAAAGAGTGATGGAGACAGAAAACCATTAATGAATGCTAAAATTAGTGGATGAATGAGGTTCACTAGGAGGTTTAATGAAGAATGGAATGCTTACATAGTTTCAAATTATCTCCTCATAAATCACTTATTAATTTTAAAGGAAAATAGCCATGTTAGAGTGGCGACAAGCTAGCAGACTTTACTTTAACTAAGTGATCAAAGTTAACAAACCAGTATTATTGTCTACTGGTGAGATGCACTGAGAAGGATACAGCATTACTTTGGTGGTATTCCTGCCAAAAAGGCAAAATATGAATCTGATCAGACAAATCCAAATTAAAGGACATTGTACAAAATAGCTGGCTTGTACTCTTCAAAAATGTCAAGGGCAAGAGACACACACACAAAACAGTGAGGAACTGTTCCAAATGAAAGGAGATTGAAAATTGTGAGAATTAAATGCACCTAAGATTTGATTTTAGACCAAGAGAAAACAATCTATAGAGGACATTTACGGGACAACTGATGAAATTTGAATAAAGATTGTGGACTGTGAATTGCATCAATATTAGATTTCCTAGTTTTGATAGCTGTACTGTGGTTATACAAGAGACTCAATGTCCTTATTCTTAGGGAATATGCACTGATTTCTCCAACTTACTCTCAGATGGTTTATATCAAAAGCATAAATACACATAAGTACATCTGATAAAACAGATGAATCACATGTATTGATGAATCTGGGTAAAGAGTATATGAGTGTTCTTTCTGTTTCATTTTTACAACTTTTTTGTAGGGAACATTTGAAATTATGCTAAATTAAAAAGTTACAAAAATAAGGTACAAACCTCTGTGTAGTATAGAAATAAGTTTGAAAGTTTAAAACATTAAAATATATTTATTTACCTTATTTATGTACATAAGGAAAAAGCTGGAAAGAAATACAATAAAATATTGTCAATTGTTATATCCTCATTTAAGTTTTAAGGATTATTATAAAGTTTCTTATTGATATTCAAAATGTTCTGTTTTCTTACTACACTTGGAATAAAGTCCAATGACTCTAAATGTCCATTGACCTCTTCAGGGGGAGATACTGTTTATCACTACATCTAAATAGCTACTCTCCTTTTCCCCATCACTTCCTATTCTCTTATTCTGGTTTAGTGGTGTCAACTCCCATTAGTGGCAGAATGTTGGAAACAAACATACAGTCTCAAGGAAGGATTATATATATTATAATACAGCTGTAGTCATAACTACCAGGCAGTCTACATTCTGGAAAATCTTTTCTATGTGTTTTTTCCAAAAAGAAGAGCTTGGCTGTCCTGCTTCTTGGCTTGTGGTCAAGCTACCAGAATAAATTCCTTTCTTCTTCTAGTTTCTTCTCTTACCTTTTGGGCAACTGCAGATAGCCAACAAAATCAAGAGTTCAATTCCTGTTGTTTCTTTGCTTCCTCAGTTCAGTTCAGTTCGGTCATTCAGTCGTGTCTGACTCTTTGCGACCCCATGAACTGCAGCGCGCCAGGCCTCCCTGTCAATCACCAATTCCCGGAGTTTATTCACATTCATGTCCATCAGGTTGGTGATGCCATCCAACCATCTCATCCTCTGTTGTCCCCTTCTCCTCCCACCTTCAATCTTTCCCAGCATCAGGGTCTTTTCAAATGAGTCAGTTCTTCGCATCAGGTGGCCAAAGTATTGGAGTTTCAGCTTCAGCATCAGTCCTTCTAATGAATACCCAGGACTGATCTCCTTAGGATGGACTGGTTGGATTGCCTTGTAGTCCAAGGGACTCTCAAGAGTCTTTTCCAACACCACAGTTCAAAAGCATCAGTTCTTCAGTGCTCAGCTTTCTTTATAATCCAACTCTCACATCCATACATGACTACTGGAAAAACATTAGCTTGGACTATATGGACCTTTGCTGCAAAGTAATGTCTCTGCTTTTTAATATGCTATCTAGGTTGGTCATAGTTTTTCTTCCAAGGAGCAAGCATTTTTTAGTTTCATGGCTGCAGTCACCATCTGCAGTGATTTTGAAGCCCAGCAAAATAAAGTCTGGCACTTGTCTCATGCATCCCACCTGGGCTGGTGATCTGTTTCACCATAGATAATATACATGCTGTTCTTTCGAAACATCCCACCCTCACCTTCTCCCACAGAGTTCAAAAGTCTGTTCTGTACTTCTGTGTCTCTTTTTCTGTTTTGCATATAGGGTTATCGTTACCATCTTTCTAAATTCCATATATATGTGTTAGTATGCTGTAATGTTCTTTATCTTTCTGGCTTACTTCACTCTGTATAATGGGCTCCAGTTTTATCCATCTCATTAGAACTGATTCAAATGAATTCTTTTTAACGGCTGAATAATATTCCATGGTGTATATGTACCACAGCTTCCTTATCCATTCATCTGCTGATGGGCATCTAGGTTGCTTCCATGTCCTGGCTATTATAAACAGTGCTGCGATGAACATTGGGGTGCACGTGTCTCTTTCAGATCTGGTTTCCTCAGTGTGTATGCCCAGAAGTGGGATTGCTGGGTCATATGGAAGTTCTATTTCCAGTTTTTTAAGAAATCTCCACACTGTTTTCCACAGCGGCTGTACTAGTTTGCATTCCCACCAACAGTGTAAGAGGGTTCCCTTTTCTCCACACCCTCTCCAGCATTTATTGCTTGTAGACTTTTGGATAGCAGCCATCCTGACTGGCGTGTAATGGTACCTCATTGTGGTTTTGATTTGCATTTCTCTAATAATGAGTGATGTTGAGCATCTTTTCATGTGTTTGTTAGCCATCTGTATGTCTTCTTTGGAGAAATGTCTGTTTAGTTCTTTGGCCCATTTTTTGATTGGGTCATTTATTTTTCTGGAATTGAGCTGCAGGAGTTGCTTGTATATTTTTGAGATTAATCCTTTGTCTGTTTCTTCATTTGCTATTATTTTCTCCCAATCTGAGGGCTGTCTTTTCACATTACTTATAGTTTCCTTTGTAGTGCAAAAGCTTTTAAGTTTCATTAGGTCCCATTTGTTTATTTTTGCTTTTATTTCCAATATTCTGGGAGGTGGGTCATAGAAGATCCTGCTGTGATTTATGTCGGAGAGTGTTTTGCCTATGTTATCCTCTAGGAGTTTTATAGCTTTCTGTCTTACATTTAGATCTTTAATCCATTTTGAGTTTATTTTTGTGTATGGTGCTAGAAAGTGTTCTAGTTTCATTCTTTTACAAGTGGTTGACCAGTTTTCCCAGCACCACTTGTTAAAGAGGTTGTCTTTTTTCCATTGAATATCCTTGCCTCCTTTGTCAAAGATAAGGTGTCCATAGGTTCGTGGATTTATCTCTGGGCTTTCTATTCTGTTCCATTGATCTATATTTCTGTCTTTGTGCCAGTACCATACTGTCTTGATGACTGTGGCTTTGTAGTAGAGTCTGAAGTCAGGCAGGTTGATTCCTCCAGTTCCATTCTTCTTTCTCAAGATTACTTTGGCTATTCGAGGTTTTTTGTATTTCCATACAAATTGTGAAATTATTTGGTCTAGTTCTGTGAAAAATACCGTTGGTAGCTTGATAGGGATTGCATTGAATCTATAGATTGCTTTGTAGAATAGCCATTTTGATAATATTGATTCTTCCAATCCATGAACACGGTATGTTTCTCCATCTGTTTGTGTCCTCTTTGATTTCTTTCATCAGTGTTTTATAGTTTTCTATGTATAGGTCTTTTGTTTCTTTAGGTAGATATATCCTATAGTATTTATTCTTTTTTTGCAATGGTGAATGGTATTGTTTCCTTAATTTCTCTTTCTGTTTTTCATTGTTAGTATATAGGAATGCAAAGGGATTTCTTGTGTGTTAATTTTATATCTGCAACTTTACTATATTCATTGATTAGCTCTAGTAATTTTCTGGAAGAGTCTTTAGGGTTTTCTATGTAGAGGATCATGTCATCTGCAAACAGTGAGAGTTTTCACTTCTTCTTTTCCTATCTGGATTCCTTTTACTTCTTTTTTCTGCTCTGATTGCTGTGGCCAAAACTTCCAACACTATGTTGAATAGTAGTGGTGAGAGTGGGCCACCCTTGTCTTGTTCCTGATTTCAGGGAAATGCCTTCAATTTTTCACCATTGAGGGTGATGCTTGCTGTGGGTTTGTCATATATAGCTTTTATTATGTTGAGGTATGTTCCTTCTATTCCTGCTTTCTGGAGAGTTTTAATCATAAATGAGTGTTGAATTTTGTCAAAGGCTTTCTCTGCATCTATTGAGATAATCATATGGTTTTTATCTTTCAATTTGTTAATGTGGTGTATTACATTGATTGATTTGTGGATATTAAAGAATCCTTGCATTCCTGGGATAAAGCCCACTTGGTCATGGTGTATGATTTTTTAATATGTTGTTGGATTCTGTTTGCTAGAATTTTGTTAAGGATTTTTGCATCTATGTTCATCAGTGATATTGGCCTGTAGTTTTCTTTTTTTGTGGCATCTTTGTCTGGTTTTGGAATTAGGGTGATGGTGGCCTCATAGAATGAGTTTGGAAGTTTACCTTCATCTGCAATTTTCTGGAAGAGTTTGAGTAAGATAGGTGTTAGCTCTTCTCTAAATTTTTGGTAGAATTCAGCTGTGAAGCCATCTGGTCCTGGGCTTTTGTTTGCTGGAAGATTTTTGATTACAGTTTCGATTTCCTTGCTTGTGATGGGTCTGTTAAGATCTTCTATTTCTTCCTGGTTCAGTTTTGGAAAGTTATACTTTTCTAAGAATTTGTCCATTTCATCCAAGTTGTCCATTTTATTGGCATAGAGCTGCTGGTAGTAGTCTCTTATGATCCTTTGTATTTCAGTGTTGTCTGTTGTGATCTCTCCATTTTCATTTCTAATTTTGTTAATTTGGTTCTTCTCTCTTTGTTTCTTAATGAGTCTTGCTAATGGTTTGTCAATTTTGTTTATTTTTTCAAAAAACCAGCTTTTAGCTTTGTTGATTTTTGCTATGGTCTCTTTAGTTTCTTTGCATTTATTTCTGCCCTGATTTTTAAGATTTCTTTCCTTCTGCTAACCCTGGGGTTCTTCATTTCTTCCTTCTCTAATTGCTTTAGGTGTAGAGTTAGGTTATTTATATTACTTTTTTCTTGTTTCTTGATGTAAGCCTGTAATGCTATGAACCTTCCCCTTAGCACTGCTTTTACAGTGTCCCATAGGTTTTGGGTTGTTGTGTTTTCATTTTCATTCATTTCTATACATATTTTGATTTCTTCTATGATTTTTTTGAATTTTCCAAGACCGGATTTATGGCCCAGGATGTGATCTATTCTGGAGAAGGTTCCGTGTGCACTTGAGAAAAAGGTGAAGTTGATTGTTTTGGGGTGAAATGTCCTATAGATATCACTGTGAGGGTCAAATGTCATTCTCTTGAAGATTCTTGTTTACCCCTTTTTGTGCTGTCCTGGGGGGTCCCCAGGCAGAACTAGCTGCTTACTCCTCCATGCTCCAGTTGCTTTTTCTTCTTTTTCCTATGAGAGCATTTACCAGGTTGGGTGGAGATTTTTCTTTTTAGAAGTTTCACTTCCCTGGCTGAGCTGAGAGCTTTCCCATGAGCACCAATGTGCCAATTTTATCTCTGCATCCCTAGTGCCTGGCACAGAATCTGATGAACAGCAGAGCATGTTACATGCCTATAGAAAGTGGGGAATTCCAGTTCTAGTGGTATTTCTCCCTTGAAATCTTTTAATCCTTTAAATAAGAGTAATTTTTGCATCTGGTGAGAACTGAGCACTCTGAACACCTTCTGCCTTGTTGTTCAGTTGCCTAGTTGTGTTCAATTCTTTGTGACCCCATGGACTGCAGCACGCCAGACTTCCCTGTCCTTCACCATCTCCTGGAGCTTGCTCAAACTCGTGTCCATTGAGTCAGTGATGCCATCCAACCATCTTGTCCTCTGTCATACCCTTCTCCTCCTGCCTTCAGTCTTTCCCAGCATCAGGGCTTTGAATTGTAGTTATCTGTGAGTATTTTTTCTTTTTAATTTACCCTCCCACTCTCTCATGCAGGGCCCCAGTCACATGATTGCTGAAACTGCATCTTGTTCATTTTTGAAACCTGAGCAGTGTCTGGCCTATGCATTCCATCGTTTGTTTAAGATACAGTTCCTGAGCAAGGAGCAAGGAATATGACTCAAGCATTTGATGCACAATACAGTTCTTGCCTTTTTTACATAGGCCTATTCAGCAAACCACTTCCCCATTGCACAATGAATTGGAGGGTGGGGCTGACTTCAATGTTAAAATCAGTCAGGGTTACCAGAAGTCTTTTACCTACCTCTGACTAGAAAGCATTAATTCACAACTTACTTCAAATCCAGGCCTGTCTCTTTTACCAAGAATGTCAGAATAAGGATCTGAATCATTGTACATGTGCAAAAAACAATGCAAGCTCTGAGCAGGACAAGGATTGTTGGAACTGATGGAAGATAAAATCCAGGATAAATGATTGGATTATAGTTCCCACAGTCACAGAATTTAAAAAAAAGTTTTCTGACCTTTGCAGCTATTATGTTCCATTACTGCATATGGCTATTCAAGATTAATTGCACTGGTTGTCATTACATTATATTAAACTTACACTATAGATATATGACAGTTGAATAGAGGTTTTGCCAGAGTCCAGTACCAACTTGGTGAGTTTTTTTATTCACTGAACAAATGTTTACTAGCTTATATCATATGCCAGCTCTATTTTAGAAATGGCTGATAGAGAGACAAACATGACAGACCCTGCCGTTGCTCTCATTTATTTTTTTCTTTTTTGCTATTAAGTAATCCATGCTGACTGTATTTATCCTGGTCACTAAACTTGCAGACTTGCTGTGGGGAGTGGAGAGAATGTTTATATAGCATTCAGATGTTTTGATAGGCAGTATGTACTATGTAAGAACTCTATGTGATTAGTCTCCAGCACAATATTAATGTGTTAAAAATCAACCATGAAATTGCATTTCTAAGGTCCTTTTGCTTTTGACTTTAATATTTCTTAATAGTCAAGTCCACTGACTTTCATTTGATTATCAGTTTTTAAAATTAAACTTGTTTGCACCATTTAACAGAGAAATAGTGTTTTGATTCCTCTTGGAATATAAATGCTCCATTCTGAGTAATATTTTGTAGAGTTGTTTTTCTTTAATATCCATATTTCCTCCTCAATCTCACAGAACATTACAACTAGGAGGAAACGTGAGTATCATCTAATCTAATGCTGGTTAAACACTTTCATTCTTTTCATAATATTTGAAAATGCTTCTTTTCTGAAGACTCAAGGTTCTGGAAAATTTTTGCCTGCCAAACTGTATTTCATTATTAATTACCAATATTTCATTTTTCTCACTTTCATTGAAGATGTTACTGCTAATCATAACTTACAATTAGTATGAGGCAACTAGAATTATGGCAGGTGGCTATTGATTCTGGAGCCCAAATTACTTGGGTTTGAATTTTTGTTCCACCATTCACTAGCTGAGCAACCTTGAGCAAATTTCTTAACTCTCAGTGCCTCTGTTTTCTCATCTGTACATGAACTATGATGATAGTACATACTTCATATAGAGTTGTGAAGATTCCTGCATTATTGTAGCCCAAACAAAGAAAATTCCCCTTTGTTATCCTGTCAAACCAAAAGAGACTTCTTTTAATATTAGATTTCTAATAAAATATTATTTTATTTCTAATAAAATAAAATATTAGAAATATTTTAGCTTGCGAGTACTCATTACTATACCTTTTAAGACTCCAGTGAGTTTCTAAGGGATTTCTATTTGAGAATAAACTTCTCTTTGATGATGACAAACTTGAAACTTAGAGAAGTTAGGTGCTCGAGGGTTCCCAGCTGGTCAGGGTCAGACCAGCACTAGAACCTGGAACTTCAAATTGGAGAATTGTGCATTTATCAGGCTAATTATAAGCCTGTTCATAAAGGTCACAGATCCTCCCAGATCATGAGGTGTGGAATAGACACATGATGGGAACATTAGAAGCACTTACTATCAGGAATTCTTTGTCCACTGAAGGAAAACAAGTAATGGAAAGAATTCCAAGTATTGGAAAGAATTCCAAGTATTGGAAAGAAGACATCTTATAAGGAATGTTTCCATGATTTGGAGATTCCAAATTATCATATATCACTGCAGAATACAACTTCCTCCAGAAAATGCATTACAGAATAACCGAGGAATTGAAGTAACTCCATAAAGCCCTTAATAAAGTCTGCAAATATTTTCCAGGCAAGAATACTGGAGTGGGTTGCCATTCCTTCTCTAAGGGATCTTCCTGACTCAAGGATCGAATCCATATCTCTTGCATCTCCTGCATTGGCAGGGTGATTCTTTACCACTGTGCCACCTGGGAAGCCCCTATAAATACTAGACTTTTAAAATAGATTCTGTCACAGAAATAAAGTTAACACCATACGCTGATATCATTACTAAAACAAAGCAAACTGTGAGCTTAACTGAATGTATGAAAATTCAGTAATGATGATGGACGCCAGTGACCACTGCTGCCCAGTGAAGGGCTGACGGATGTAGCAGTGGTCAGAAATGGCTACACTGCAGGATGAAGGCCCTACATAGAGCTCCCACACTGCCCTCAGCTAGACCTACTGGGTGCTGAGTGAGCTTCTCAGTCAGTCTCAACAGTTTCCCAGTCCTGTCTCAGCCTACGTGACAACAATTATTTGTCATGAATTTTCTGAGAAGCTCCTGAGTAGTTGAGATCTGGGAATGATAAACCCAAGAATGCCTAAGCACTATTCTCAGGGCTGGTTAATATTTGTATAAGCTTCTGAGGGGACTGTAAATGGATACATGCTTTGGGGAGGACAATTTAATATTTGATTATTATAAGTTTTTAAATTGTCCACTTTCTTTTATCAGTAAATCCACATCTATCAATCTATTGTATGTATTAGGGACACATGGACAAAGAGATACTCAGAGCTACCTAGCAGTGTTATACAATAGCAAAACAGTAAATAATCTCAGTGGTCATCAACAGGAAACTGATTAAAAAATTATTGTGCATTTACAATAAGAAACTACACAGCCATTACAAATGATACTTTAGGGTAAAATTTATTGATGTGGAAAAATACTTAGGATATGAAAGTGAAAGTAGCTCAGTCGTTCCAACTCTTTGTGACCCCATGGACTATAGTCCATGGAATTCTCCAGGCCAGAATACTGGAGTGGGTAGCCTCTCCCTTCTCCAGGGGATCTTCCCATCCCAGGGAGAACTCAGGTCTCCTGCATTGCAGGTGGATTCTTTACCAGCTGAGTTACAAGGGAAGCCCAACAATACTGGAGTGTGTAGCTTATCCCTTTTCCAGCAGATCTTCCCAGGAATCAAACTGGGGTCTCCTGTATTGCTGGTGGATTCTTTACCAACTGAGCTATCAGGGAAACCCTATAACATGGAATAAAAAAATAAGAATACAAATTTATACCATGATGATACCACAAATTTATTTATTATTGATGCCACAAATTTATACCACATATGATCCCATTTATATGAAAAAGAATATGTCTTCATTTAGAAGGAAGACTGAAATGAAATACACCAAAATATAAATAATGATATATTTAGAGGTGGGTTATAAGTAATTTTTCTATATATTGTATGGTTTCTATGATAAGTATGTAGTACCTTTTAAATCAACTATCTTTATTAAATAGTACATGCATATATTTACAAAATTAAATATGGAATGGAAAGAAATCCAGACACTTAGTTCGTTTTTGCAGAAAACAGCAATATCAACAGTTTCTCCTGTATTATTCCAGAGATTCTACAGTGTAGGAGTTGTGTGTAGTATATGTGTATGTGTGTGTCTTCACATTCGTTCATTCACAAATGGAAGAATACACAAAAACTGTCTTATACTTTACTTCTTTTCCATAGTGATCCATTTTAGAGATCATTCCACACTAGTAAATATACAGCTGTCCAATTCTTTTTTTCTTTTAACTGGCGGTGCAGCATGGCTTGTAGGATTTTAGTTTTCTAGTCAGGGCTGAACCCAGGCCCTGGCAGTGAAAGCACGAGTCCTAACTACCATGCTGCCAGAAAACTACCCAATTCTTTTTAATAGCCACAAAATATTCCCTAGAATGAACAGAACATAATTGGTTTAGTTGATTCTCCATTTATGGGCATTTAGTTGTTTATTATCTTTCACTATTATGAACAATGCTCCCATAAACAGCCTTGTCTGTGTGTCTTTAAGCACAGGTACAGGTATCAGTTCAGTTCAGTCACTCAGTCATGTCTGACTCTTTGAGACCCCATGGACTGCAGTAGGCCAGGCCTCCCTGTCCATCACCAACTCCCGGAGTCCACTCAAACTAATATCCATCAAGTCGGTGATGCCATCCAACCATCTCATCCTTTGTCCGTCCCCTTCTTCTCCCACCTTCAATCCTCCCCAGCATCAGGGTCTTTTCAAATAAGTCAGCTCTTTGCATCAGGTGGCCAAAGTATTGGAGTTTCAGCTTCAGCATCAGTCCTTCTAATGAATACCCAGGACTGATCTCCTTAGGATGGACTGGTTGGATTGCCTTGTAGTCCAAGGGACTCTCAAGAGTCTTCTCCAACACCACAGTTCAAAAACATCAATTCTTCAGCACTCAGCTTTCTTTATAGTCCAACTCTCACATCCATACATGACTACTGGAAAAACCATAGCCTTGACTAGATGGACATTTGTTGACAAAGTAATGTCTCTGCTTTTTAATATGCTGGCTAGGTTAGTTATAACTTTCCTTCCAAGGAGTAAGCGTCTTTTAATTTCATGGCTGCACTCACCATCTGCAGTGATTTTGGAGACCCCCCCAAAATAAAGTCTGCCGCTGTTTCCACTGTTTCCCCATCTATTTTCCATGAAGTGATGGGGCCAGATGCCATGATCTTTGTTTTCTGAATGTTGAGCTTTAAGCCAACTTTTTCACCCTCCTCTTTCACTTTCATCAAGAGGCTCTTTAGATCTTCTTCACTTTCTGCCATAAGGGTGGTGTCATCTGCATATCTGAGGTATTGATATTTCTCCTGACAATCTTGATTCTAGGTTGTGCTTCATCCAGCCCAGCATTTCTCATGGTGTACTCTGCATATAAGTTAAATAAGCAGGGTGACAATATACAGCCTTGACATACTCCTTTTCCTATTTGGAACCAGTCTGTTCATGTCCAGTTCTAACTGTTGCTTCTGCAGGTATATCTACAGTGAATTTCTTGATATAGAGTCATTGAGTCAAAGGCTTATACACAGGAAAAATACATACTCAAATTTTGAACATTCATTTAGTGATCATAGTACATGATCCAGAAACACACGTTTTGAAAAATCTAAATATAATAACCCTAAATAGTTCTTATTTTAAAATATGATTATTTTTTTATTTTATTTATCATGATGTATTTCCCCACTATATAATAAAGAGCATTTGTTGCTCTTTATTGCAGAGGCAATGTCCATCATTAGCAGTAGGCATGCACTATAGTTGGGAGATAGCAAGGCATCAACAGGATATCAACACAACTATACCAACTCAACCTCTCCATGCACAAAAAAGTTAATTTATAAATATACTCATGTCTCCTAGCTATTGATTCTAAAATTCCTTACTCCTTATCTAATATACATATATGTTGAGAAAGCAAGCAAACAAATTCATTGTTTCCCCTAAATAATAAAAGTAGGCCCAGTATCATCCTTTAATAAAATGTGCTTGCTTCCCTTAAAAAAATATACTTAATACACAGCAAAATAAGTAAAATAAGTTTAGCAAAAAAACCTGTTAAATTCAGTTTAATTTTTGGCAAGGAACTAAATAATACTTTCTTTGTGCTCAAGCATGTATTTTCCTGAATTGGACTTTGTTATTGTATTGTGATTGGTGATTGTACTTAAATTTTGACAAATGTCATTATTTTTTAAAACTTTATTTTATATTGAGATGACTTTGGTTTATAACATTATATGTTTCATGTGTAGAACCTTCTATTTCTACTTCTGTTTATACTACAATGTGAAAAGTGAAAGGAAGTGTTAGTCGCTCAGTTGTGTTTGACTCTTTGCAGCCCCATGGACATGCCAGGCTCCTCTGTCCATGGAATTCTCCAGGGAAGAATGCTGGAGTGGGTAGCCATTCCCTTCTCCAGGGGATCTTCCCAACCCAGGGATCGAACTCCAATATCCTGCATTGCAGGCAGATTCTTTACCATCTGAGCCACTAGGGAAGCCCACTACAATATGCTCACCAACCAAAAAATTTCCTTTACATCTGTCACCATTCATTTGATCTCCTTTGCCCATTTCCCACCCCCACAGACCTTCCCCTCTGGTAACCTCTACTCTGCTCTTTGTATCTGCGTGTTTTTGTTTCCTTTGGTTTGTTCATTTATCTTGGATTCATTTGTTTTTTATATTCCACATATGGGTGAAATCACATGGTATTTGTCTTTTTCTGTCTGAGTTACCTCACTTATTAATATTATTTTTTTAAAATATATTTTAATTGGAGGCAATATTGTAGTGGTTTTTGCCATACATTGACATGAATCAGCCATGGGTGTACATTTGTTCCCCATCCTGAATCTCCCTCCCTCCTGCCTTCCCATCCCATCCCCCATAGTCATCCTAGTGCACCAGCCCTGAGCACCCTGTCTCATGCATCGAACCTGGACTGATGATCTATTTCACATATGGTAATATACATGATTCAATGCCATTCTCTCAAATCATCCCACCCTCACCTTCTCCCAGAGAAGAGTCCAAAAGTCTATTCTTTACATCTGTGTCTCTTTTGCTGTCTCACATATAGGGTCAGTGTCACCATGTTTCTAAATTCCATATATATGTGTTAATATACTGTATTGGTGTTTTTCTTTCTGACTTACTTCACTCTGTATAATAGGCTCCAGTTTCATTCACCTCGTTAGAACTGATTCAAATGCATTCTTTTTAATAGCTGAGTAATATTCCATTGTGTATATGTACCATAGCTTTCTTATCCATTCATCTGCTGATGGACATCTAGGTTGCTTCCATGTCCTGGCTATTGTAAACAGTGCTGCAGTGAATATTGGGGTACATGTGTCTCTTTCAATTCTGGTTTCCTCAGTGTGTATGCCCAGCAGTGGGATTGCTGGGTCATATGGCAGTTCTATTCCCAGTTTTTTAAGGGATCTCCACACTGTTCTCCCTAGTGGCTGTACTAGTTTGCATTCCCACCAACAGTGTAATGGGGTTCCCTTTTCTCTGCACCCTCTCCAGCATTTATTGTTTGTAGACTTTTTGATAGCAGCCATTCTGATTGGTGTGAGATGATACCTCATTGCAGTTTTGACTTGCATTTCTTTGATAATGAGTGATGTTGAACATATTTTCATGTGTTTGTTAGCCATCTGTATGTCTTCTTTGGAGAAATGTCTGTTTAGTTCTTTGGCCCATTTTTTGATTGGGTCATTTATTTTTCTGGAATTGAGCTGCAGGAGCTGCTTGTATATTTTTTAGATTAATTCTTTGTCAGTTGCTTCATTTGCTATTATTTTGTCCCATTCTGAAGGCTGTCTTTTCACCTTGCTTATAGTTTCCTTCATTGTGCAAAACCTTTTAAGTTTAATTAGGTCCCATTTGTTTATTTTTGCTTTTATTTCCATTACTCTGGGAGGTGGGTCATAGAGGATGCTACTGTGACTTATTTCAGAGAATGTTTTGCCTATGTTTTCCTCTAGGAGTTTTATAGTTTCTGGTCTTGCATTTAATTTAGATCTTTAATCCATTTGCAGTTTATTTTTGTGTATGGTGTTAGAAAGTGTTCTAGTTTCATTCTTTTACAAGTGGTTGACCAGTTTTCCCAGCACCACTTGTTAAAGAGGTTGTCCTTTCTCCATTGTATATTCTTGCCTCCTTTGTCAAAGATAAGGTGTCCTTAGGTGTGTGGATTTATCTCTGGGCTTTCTATTTGTTCCATTGATCTATTTTTCTGTCTTTGTGTCAATACCATAATGTCTTGATGACTGTAACTTTGTAGTATAATCTGAAGTCAGGCAGGTTGATTCCTCCAGTTCCATTCTTCTTTCTCAAGATTGCTTTGGCTATTCGAGGTTTTTTTATTTCCATACAAATTGTGAAATTATTTGTTCTAGTTCTGTGAAAAATACCGTTGGTAGCTTGATAGAGCTTGCATCGAATCTATAGATTGCTTTGGGTAGTATACTCATTTTCACTATATTGATTCCTCCGATCCATGAACGTGGTATATTTCTCCATTTATTTGTGTCCTCTTTGATTTCTTTCATCAGTGTTTTATAGTTTTCTATATATAGGTCTTTTGTTTCTTTAGGTAGATTTATTCCTAAGTATTTTATTCTTTTCATTGCAATGGTAAATGAAATTGTTTCCTTAATTTCTCTTTCTCTTCTCTCGTTGTTAGTGTATTGGAATGCAAGCAATTTCTGTGTGTTAATTTTATATCCTGCAACTTTCCTATATTCATTGATTAGCTCTATCAATTTTCTGGTGGAGTCTTTAGGGTTTTCTATGTAGAGGATCATGTCATCTGTAAACAGTGAGAGTTTTACTTCTTCTTTTCTAATCTGGATTCCTTTTATTTCTTTTTCTTCTCTGATTGCTGTAGCTAAAACTTCCAAAACTATGTTGAATATTAGTGGTGAGAGTGGGCATCCTTGTCTTGTTCCTGACTTTAGGGGAAATGCTTTCAATTTTTCACCATTAAGGATAATGTTTGCTGTGGGTTTATCATATATGGCTTTTATTATGTTGAGGTATGTTCCTTCTATGCCTGCTTTCTGGAGGGTTTTTATCATAAATTGATGTTAAGTTTTGTCAAAGGCTTTCCTGCATCTATTGAGATAATCATATGGTTTTTATCTTTCAATTTGTTAATGTGGTGTATCACATTGATTGATTTGCAAATATTGAAGAATCCTTGCATCTCTGAGTTAAAGCCCACTTGGTCATGATGTATGATCTTTTAAATATGTTGTTGGATTCTGTTTGCTAGAATTTTGTTAAGGATTTTTGCATCTGTGTTCATCAGTGATATTGGCCTGTAGTTTTCTTTTTTTGTGGCATCTTTGTCTGGCTTTAGTCTTAGGGTGATGGTGGCCTCATAGAATGAGTTTGGAAGTTTACCCTCCTCTGCAATTTTCTGGAAGAGTTTGAGTAGGATAGGTGTTAGCTCTTCTCTAAATTTTTGGTAGAATTCAGCTGTGAAGCCATCTGGTCCTGGGCTTTTGTTTGTTGAGAGATTTCTGATTGCAGTTTCGATTTCTGTCATTGTGATGGGTCTGTTAAGATCTTCTATTTCTTCCTGGTTTAGTTTTGGAAAGTTATGCTTTTCTAGGAATTTGTCCATTTCTTCCAAGTTGTCCATTTTATTGGCATATAGTTGCTGATAGTAGTCTCTTCTGGTCCTTTGTATTTCTGTGGAGCTACCTCACTTAGCATGATGCTTCCAAGGTCCATCCATGTTGTTACAAATGGCAAGATTTCGTCTCTGTTTATGACTTGGTAGTATTCTATTGTATATGTATATCACATCATTTTAATCCATTTATCTGTTGATGGGCACTTAGGTTGTTTCCATTTCTTCACTTTTGTAAATGGCTGTGAGGAACGTAAGGGTGCATATATCTTTTCAACTTTGTGTTTCTGTATTCTTTGGATAAATACCCAGAAGTGGGTAGTTCTAATCTTAATTTTTTGAGGCATCTCCATACTGTTTTTCATAGTGGCTGCACACTTTACATTTCTAGCAACAGCGTATGAGGGTTCCCTTTTCTCCACATCCATACCAACAGTTATTTCTTGCCTTTTTGTTAAGAGCCATTCTGACAGGTGTGAGGTGATATCTCATTGTGGTTTGATTTGCTTTTCCCTAATAATTAGTAATGTTGAATTCCTTTACATGTGTCTCTTGACAATCTGTATGTTGTCTCTGGGAAAATGTCTATTCAGCTCCTCTGCTCCAAATGTCATTTTTTATAGATTTCCTTATTCTGAGTTTTCTGAGATATTGACTTCTAGTTTCAAAACACTCCCTATTTTGGCAGCAGGTAGCACAACTCCAAACACATACCAGAGGTAACTGATAATTAGAAAGGAACCTAAAGATCGATTAATCCAAGCCTCTTAAGTTTGTAAGTTCAGAAACTGAAGCTCAGAGAAAGGAAATGACTTAGCTAAGGCTGTATGTTGTGTTAGAAGTAGAAACAGGGTTAGACCCTAGTCACCTGTTTCCCCTTCTTGAAATGACTGACTGCTGGTTCTCACAGATTTACATTCAGCCATGGAAATAGATTTAGCTTGGATTAAAACTTCTTGTTTCTTTTTTATAGCATTGACAGTTTTTATTCCCAGTGACAATTAACTCTGGAAAAAAAACAACTTTGGGAATTAAAAATTTCTGTGTACCCTCTACAGTGTATTTAAATGTGAAGTGGGACAAAGAGCAGAACAGGTTAGATTTGGATGCTATATGGGGAAATTCCTTGACACTTGAGCATTCTGGATTATTCAGGAAATGCCTCAGAGACTTGGCTTTCCTCTGTATTGTTGTTCTTGGAATTGCCATGAGGCCAGGGAAAGAAATGGGGCCCCCACTAATTATTTACAACAAATTTCCAGGGGGACCAGATTTTATCCTTGATGAACAGATTTTAAGATCGCAGTCCTTCTGCCTCTTCACCCTAAGGAGACTGGGCTCTGACAGGTTACCCTGTCTCAAGGGAGCAGTGGAAGTCTCAAGGCGAGACAGCGACACAGAAGGGTAATTACAGCCTTTAGACAGAATAGGGTTATGCTTAATTAACAGAGTTGCTTGGTTCCCAAGGGGTCAACACTTGCACAACTTTTTCTACAGATTAAAAGGAAGAAAGCAGACATTTCTAAGTCTAGGAGGATGTTCGGAAGTCTTTCTCGGGCCTATAATTTTATGAGGGCTGTGTGGTTAAATGCAAAGGAATGAGCTCAGCCCTCTTGAACTCTGACCTTCCAGGAAGCAGAAAGAAACTCATTTTATAGACAAGGAAACAGGCATGGAGGGGAGGTGACTAGCCAAGGCCACAGAGCTGGTAAGCAAGTCAAGCCTAAGCCATAAAATCTTAGCGGTTACTTTTGCTTCCACAATGACCAAGATGCATTTCCTACTGTTTTCTTTCTTAAAATCTAGATAATCATAGAAAGCATTCAGTATAGTCACAGTAGGATTCTGCCTTGTTTTTGTTTTAGTTTTATTGTTTATTTTGCCAAAAGGTGTAAACCCATTTTGTTTTTTCATATCTGAGGCAAAATGGACTCCATCCTTCATGTCTCTGCCAAAGGCTACCTCCTGGTGAATTTCTCATTCCCCTCTGTGTTAGGTTTCTCCCCTTTTAAGCCTTCAGATCATTCTATGTTTACAAACTCTATATGTATATTAGGTCTGCTCTGGATTTTCAGGGTCTGGCACCCAGTAAAGGTTCAGTAAATGCTGGCTGTAATGAATTCAGGCTGCCCTGAGCAGAGCAGTGGCACAATGAGCCCTGTGAGACAGCAGAGTTCTCATGGATCCCATGATGCTCTTTCCTCTTGCAGCCACTGGATCCAAGTGACATATCCATAGCCCCATTTGGTAGAGGTAGATAGGCCCTAGGCTCAGGCACAGGAGGCACCTGCTTAGCTCCTCTACTACTAACGAGCAGGACAACCCTGCTCCTCCATGCTCTATGCTGCCTGGAAATCTTCCAGCCTATAATCCCTCTTAGATTTCAAGTGTACAGCTTTCAGTTCCTCTTCTGTTTAGAAGGCTAGGCTTGGCTTTTGGGACAACACGCCCCATATTCTCTCTGAATAAAATAAAATTAATAGCCTTTGCCACTTATCAATTCCTCCTTTTAAATATATATATTATTAAATTTTCTTGCTATTTTAAAAATTGGGCTTCCCTGGTGGCTCAGACAGAAGAGAATCTGCCTGCAATGTGGGAGACCTGGGTTTGATCCCTGGGTTGGGAAGATCCCTTGGAGGAGGACATGGCAACCCACTCTAGTATTCTTGCCTGGAGAATCCCCGTGGACAAAGGAACCTGGCAGGCTCTAGTCCATGGAGTCACAAAGAGTTGGACCTGACTGAGCGATTAAGCACACACATCTTTAAAATTACCCTGTGGAGTAATTTTGCACCCATTTTACATATGGGAAAGTCAAGGATTGCTGAGGTAAACTAACGTGCTAAAATATGCACCCCAGTAAGAACAGGAACTCAAACCTGGAACACTTGACTCCAAATCTCATGTTTTCCCCACTTGGGAAGAAGGACCATATCTTATGCACTTTGTAATCTGTGTAGTGCTTCATAAAAAGGCCTATCCCTTACTGAATGGAATGAAAGGCCTTTCCTATTGATAGAAGCCAGCTGCACAAATCATAGCTAAGAAGCACCGTGAGTTGTGGACCAGGGCTTGACTATATCCATTTTCTCTATATCTACTGCTAACCTTCTGGGGCCAGTAAACCTTTCACCAATGGTTCAAAAAGAAGAATTTCAAATTCTGACAGGACTATAAACCTTATCTGTGAGTTTGAGGCTGGGAAACTGTTTTGCTAAAATATTTGCACCTCTTGAAATTCTTCCACTCCTTATACTTTGATTTATTCTTTTTTCTTTATTAACTCATTTGGTAAATATTTATTGTTTACTATGTGCCAGATACAGTTCAAGGCACTTCATCACATCTCATCCTTCACCTTCATTCATTCATTCCTCTCTTAAGTCACTTATTAGTCACTTATTAATGGTGTAAAAGGCACAGGTTTTCATTTGTTGTACATTTTATTGAACTATCTCTGGGATAATTAGGGAAGAAAGAAATTTAGCAGCAGTTTTCCCAACCAGCCCCAAGTACCTGCCCCACTGGGTGAGGAGGGGACAATCTGGGTCAAATGCATACAGCAGTAAGAAAAGAGTTTCAGCCACGCCTTTTACAGATTGTGTGATATCAGGAAACCATTTACCCTCTCAAGAGTCTCAGTTTTATCCTGTGCAAAATGGGGATTACTGCGTAGATCTGTGGAGGATCATATGGGAATTTAAGTAAAAATGTCTATTCTAGCAAAGGGCTCACTGTGGCCAATGTTCTCAGCACATGAGATGATGATGTCAGTCCCCAAGCAGCTTTCTTCCTGCCAACACCACCAGGCAGGCGGTTCAGAGGCATCTTGACAACATCGGGCAGCACATGATCTCCCCTAGTCACCTCGGGGAGGCTGCGAGGCAGGGTTACGTTAGGGCAGAACACAGTCCAATCACAGTCTTTGTCTTTATCAGCCTGAGCAGCAGCACAGTCTTGGAGCACAAGGCGGTGACATTCCAATTCCCTGACTGAACACTTAAGGAAGGGGGTTCTTGGAAAGAGATGAGGGTGGGAGGGGGCTGACTGGCAGATCTGCAGCCTTTTCTGCTCCCCTTGCATTTCCCTTTCAGCAGTTGCCTGTTTCCTAGGCCTCTTCTGGAGAGGAGCTGAGCTGCTATCATTTTTCTGATTCTGAGGCAGGTGGGGGTAGAAGGAGTGTGATTTGCTTCCATGCTCTTCCCTGGGAGATGCACTTTTGGGGTCACAGGAAATACAATGGTTTCCACATGCATGGAGGTTGGCCAATTCCCAGATGTCTAGGACTCAGAATGGAATTTTCAGGAAAGCAAGGCATTCCTGCCCTTTGAAGTTCCCATCCTGTTTTCCACCTGTGTGTACAGCAGTGTGGGTGCTCAGGCTCAGTATGTGTGCTGAATGAAAGCAAGAGCTCTCATCTGGGAAGTCACAGGAAAACAGTCCCTTCACCTACTGCCAGACACTATTGCAACTTCCCTCTGGTCTAGTCTGGGGTTGAAAATGTGTTCAGTCACTTATAAACTCACCCAGTAAACACCGTATTCAACAAACAATGTTTGTCCTTGCCTTGGATGAGCTGCTGCTGCTGCTGCTATGTCGCTTCAGTTGTGTCCGACTCTGTGCGACCCCACAGGCAGCAGCCCACCAGGCTCCTCCATCCCTGGAATTCTCCAGGCAAGAATACTGGAGTGGGTTGCCATTTCCTTCTCCAATGAATGCATGCATGCTAAGTTGCTTCAGTTGTGTCTGACTCTGTGTGACCCACAATGGACAGCAGCCCACCAGGCTCCTCTGTCCACGGGATTCTCTAGGCAAGAATACTGGAGTAGGTTGCCATATCCTTCTCCCACTGGATGAGCTAACAAGACATATATCTCCTAGAAGGGGTGGGAGGGTCACTTTATACTTCTGTAATGGAGACTGCAATCAGTGGAAACCTCCAATGATGAAAACATCTTTGTTTTCCTCATGCCTGGTCAGCTCATCCCATAGAGCTTGAAGCTCTCACATAGGTCTCTGGGACAGTGGGTGGGGGAACCTGACCTTGAAGTTTTTATCCCTCTGAAATGGGACACACAATCTCAACTCTGCTGGTCTCTGTGTGATCACAGAAATTTTTTTTTAAAGTCAGTTTCCCCATATGCAAAAGGGTACGTTTCAGGTAAGGATGGAACCAGGAGGGTGCCTGTAAAATGCTCTAACACAATGCTTATTAGTACTATGGCCAAAAAAACCTCACTGCAAACCAGTGACCATCTGTGGAAACTACCCTTTATTGATTGGATGACCTTGAGCAAATTACAAAAACTCGCTGTACCTCAGTTTCCTCTTTTGTAAATAGGAGGCTACCTTGGCTGTTCGAATGCAAGATTGAAAATAACGCCCAGCACGGTGTCCACCACACTCATGGCTCTAAGGCGGTGGTTTTCTCCCCTGCACCATGCCTGGAACTCATTTCCCCATGCCAGACTGAGCGACAAGCATTTTCCAAATCTGTTCGATGCCCGGCCGCCCCACTGCCTCTTGCTCCGCTCCCTGCCACACCCGCAGCTCCATGACGTGCACTTGGAGAAATCGCTGCTACCAGGCCCGCGCCCGCCCGCCTGCCAGCACACGCGCACCGGGGCCGCGGCCCGGAGCAGCGTCTGCTAGTTACCTTTCACCTAGTTCGGCCGGCTAGCCGCGCTGGGTAACTCGAGGGCAAACGCGGAACCCAGCGCGCCTGCGCGCAGCTCGCTCCCAGTCGCAGTGAGTGGCCCGAGCGTTTATTTTCTGTTGGTTTCCGTTCCCTTCTGAAATGAAGGCTATGGGCTTTGCGGATGTGCGCTAATATCTGGGTCTGTAAGGGGGTAGGCACAATCTCAGACTAGGGAGGGGGAGGGTGGCGACCGAGGCCACCCCTCGCGCATCGCCCTGCCTCGGCGGACTCCTCTTAAGTTCTCATCCACCTCCTATCAGATATCTTCACGTTCCACATTCTTCTACAACTGGTCCCGATTCAGCTCTGCCCTCTCAGTTCATCGTTTTCCTCAAAACGCGGTCAGGAAAGGAGTCTTGGGCTTCCGAATGGAGCACACGCCCGCGGAAAAGCCACATAGGCACAAAGTTAATGTTCCCAGTTCTGCCAGGAAGGGGCCCGAACCTAACAACAGGTTTGAAGTGAAAAGGAGCACATTCTTTTTTTTTTTCCATTTCTCAAATGGCTACGTTGAAGACGGCCGAGGCCGCCGCGAGTCTCGGGGTTACTACCGGGCACAGGGCGGGGCGTGCGCGGCGCTGGGGGAGGGAAAGACTTCGAGCTCAGAAACCGCAGTCGCAGAAATGCTTTTAATCATCTAAGGAGGTTTTCAGTTCCCAATCACACAATCTCGTCGACGGTTTTCAGGGGTCCTTGTCTCGTCTGCTTCAGGGATCCTCCATCTCTGACATCCCACAGACTTAAGAGCAGGGAACATGATCTAGGATATAAAATAAGAACCAGATGTGTGCAAAAAAAAAAACAAACCAAAAACCCAACACCAAACACCCATTTCTTTTCTTCCTGTGGTCTGATCCCTTTGCTTCCTTCCTCTGGTTCCTGTATTTGGTACAACCCCAAAAGAGTGATGGCCAACCAGGGTTTGTCCAGGCTCTGCCACCGACCGGAGTGATTTAAAATAAGCCCCTTTCTCTCTCCAGGATGGGTATCTTCTCGTGTAAGATGTAAGGGTTAGCCCTCACGGCCCCCCTGGCCCTGCAACATTAAAGTTTAGGTGAGGAGTCCTAAGATTTTCAATTCCCTAATGTCATGTCTCCTCCATTTCAGATCGGACCAGCAGGGAATGCTGTTAAAGAGAATTACCATCAGAGTTACAAGATTGTTCCATGACTGGACATTTTGAGGTTTTCTAGGTTTCTTGAAAGGTTGTGTAACTGTCTCAAGACATGACATTTAAGGTTAAGTACATAGATCATTTCCTCTATGTACTAATAGACGTGAGAGCACTTCCCCCTAATTATCTGTCTTTGACTCTGCCTTTGCCTCCAGCACCGTGTATAATGCAGCTAGTTTATTCTCTTAATGAATAAAATAAAATTTGTGACTAGCAGGGATAGGGGTCTTATGTGTGTGTATGTGTGTGTGTGCTCAGTTGCTCAGTTGTGTCTGACTCTTGGTGACCCCATGGACTGTAACCTGCCAGGCTTCTCTGTCCTTGAGTCTTTCAGGAAAGAATACTGGAATGGGTTGCCATTTCCTCCTCTAGGGGATCATCCCAACCCAAGTACCAAACCAGTGTCTCCTGCATTGACAGGCAGATTCTTTACCACTGTGCCACTTGGGAAGCCCCAGAGGGGTCTTTTGCTTTTGCTTTAATGTGAATAGATTTTTAAAACTCATGAGCAGATAAATGTATCACAGGAAAAAAAAGTGAAGGCGGAACATAGAGAAACCATTAAAACAGTATTAATCTGATAAACCCTAAATGAGTCTATACATTTTAACAGATTAGTATAAAGTCCAGCACTTAGTTTAAAAAAAAAACTACTGACATACTTTATGTGGAGGATGGAAATAAAGTACCAATAAGTGTAGAGCTCCTTTATATCTTTACCTTATGTAACCCCTATAAAAATACTGTGAATTTAATGAGTACAAAGTAATGGTTTCCATTTTGCAAAGGACAGGCTAAGAGAGGTTAAACATCTGGCCCAAGGTCACACAACTAGCATGTGATAAAACGAAATCTGGGGTTCCTAAGACCAGGCCTTCTGCTTTAGGAGTGTGTGTGTGTGTGTGTGTGTGTGTGTGTGTGTGTGTGTGTGTGTTTATATGTGTGTACTCAGGCACACATGGAGGTGGCGCTGTGGAGAAGTGCTGAGAACAGATTTGATTGGAGATAGACATTTATAATTATTATTATAACTGATATTTATTGAACTTTATAATGTTCCAAGTAATGCATTAGCACCTTTCATGCATGAATTCATTAATTCTTTTAACAGCCTTATTAGGTAAATAATACTATTGTCTCTTTTTGAGCAACCAAGGAAACTGGGACCTAAAAAAGAGAGTTGCCCAAGTTCTCACAGGAAGTGGTGAAGCAAGGATTCACCCTGCGACTGATTCCAAAGCTCAAGGAGGTCCTTTGTTCTATGGGTTTCTCTTGGCTGAAAACTCAGGATAAATCAGCAATGAATGTGGATTCAAGGAGCCAAAGGGACCCCAAGTTGTGTGACTAGAAATCCAGGGTTAAGAATGAAGTGAAGGGTCCTTCTCTCCTGTGTGGTGGTCACAGGTTACCTGAAAAGCTGAGCTCAGATCTGGGCACCATCCATGCAGACATGGACTTACCATAAGATGGTATAGTCAGGAGCTTAGGGTTTATCCAAGATGAAGGGCCTGTAGAGGAGCTGCATTTGGCTCCTCTGACCTTGGCCACCACCTTGGTACACTCTACATTCCCAAGGCCAAGTACCATATATGAGGCAATGTGGTGCAGTGACAACTGCAAGGGATTCTGAGTCAAACTCACATAGTTTTGACTCTGCTTCTCTCTTCCCGGCTAGATCATTTTTAGTATATTCCTTAACTTCTCTGAGCCTCAGTTTCCCCAGTTATGAAGTGAGAAGAATCAGACCTACCTTGCAGCATTGCTATGAGAACTTACTGAGGTAATGTATGTTTAGTAGCCATCCTCTCGCTGTTTCTCATCTCCATACAAACACAGAGCAAGGATGAGTCTAATCTTTGGCCAATAATTTAACGAAGTCCTTGAAAAGGATGGTTTCCCATCTTCAGCAAGGTATTTATGTGACTTGAGGTGGTGGTTTTTCAGGGTTTAGCCAGGTTTTCTTTTCTTTTTTTTTAAAGTAGTGGACTGGAAAGAACATGATAGATTTGTTTGTGTAATGGAACAAGAAGAAATTGGAGTCTCAGGCAATCTGAAGGGGGGGCGGGGACTGCGGAGAATAGTATGGAAGGGGAAGAGAGAGGAGGATTGAGGATGCTGACAGAAGCTGAATCCTCAAATGTGGATGTGGTCAAAGGCCGTATAAAGAATAGGGATGACTGATACTAAATTTAAAATTGATTGGGTGTTGTAACCTAACCTTCCCTTTCCCTGAAGTTTCAGTAACGTTTGCTACATATGAGAACACTTTGATAAATTTTGTGTGGATATTAAATTGAGTTAAACATTTAAACTTATATGCAGAGTACATCATGAAAAATGCTGGACTGAATGAAGCTGGAATCACGATTGCCGGGAGAAATAGCAATAACCTCAGATATGCATATGACACCAAATTTATGGCAGAAAGCAAAGAAGAACTAAAGAGCCTCTTGATGAAAGTGAAAGAGGAGAGTTAAACAGTTGGCTCAAAATTCAACATTCAGAAAACTAAGATCATGGCATTTGGTCCCATCACTTCAAGGCAAATAGATGGGGAAACAGTGACAGACTTTATTTTTTTGGGCTCCAAAATCACTGTAGATGGTGACTGCAGCCATGAAATTAAAAGATGCTTGCTCCTTGAAAGGAAAGTTATGACCAACCTACACAGCATATTAGAAAGCAGAGACATTACTTTGCCAAAAAAGATTTGTCTAGTCAAAGCTATGGTTTTTCCAGTAGTCATGTATGGATGTGAGAGTTGGACTATAAAGAAAGCTGAGTGCCAAAGAATTGACGCTTTTGAACTGTGGTGTTGGAGAAGACTCTTGAGAGTCCCTTGGACTGCAAGATCCAACCAGTCCATCCTAAAGGAAATCAGTCCTGAATATTCATTGGAAGGACTATGCTGAAGCTGAAACTCCAATACTTTGGCCACCTGATACGAAGAACTGACCCATTGAAAAGACCTTGATGTTGGGAAAGATTGAAGGTGGGAGGAGAAGGGGACAACAGAGGATGAGATGGTTGGATGGCATCACCAACTCAATGGACATGAGTTTGAGTAAACTCTGGGAGTTGGTGATAGACAGGGAGGCTTGGCGTGCTGCAGTCCATGGGGTTGCAAAGAGTTGGACTTGACTCAGTGACTGAGCTGAACTGAACTGAACTGAAACATTTGGGAGACACAATGTACAGATCAAAACAGTCCTCAAAAAGAATAATTCTGAAGAAGCTGGTATTTAGAGCCTAAGCTAATCAAGAAATATTAGGTACCCTTGGAAATTGAAGGAGCTATCCAAGTATGTTTAGCTGAAATTGGCTTTACTTTGCACTGCCAAACTGAGGCAAGGCTGCTTCCTCTCCTCTTCATGTAGACCCAATATTAAGCTCATTGACCACTGGTGATAGAAGAGGTTCCCACAGACCAGGATGTTATCAGAGGAGGAAGTGGAGAAGTTGCTTCAAATCTGGAGGCTCTCTGCCCACAGATGAAGAAGCGTATATTGTTATGGTTAAGGAAGACCCCACCCCTGGGTCCTTTGTTCCCTGTGTTGGAAATTCTCTTAAGGAGAAGGTAATTTGCAATAAATGAGTGCTCTCCAAACACTGGCTGAAATGTCCTGAAGGAGGTAGAAGTAAGAGAGGCTTTTGAGGGATGGGATGCTTAGGATGACCATAGAGGGCAGCCTAGTGGGTGTAGGGAGACAGGTGAGAGGGCGCTGCAGGAGGGGTGAACTGCAGGGAAACAGGGAGGCACCAAGGACATAGGGTCCTGCAAAGCCCAGGGAAGCTGTAGTGTGGCTGCTGGCAGGATTGCACTGCTCTGTCCCTCTTGAAGCACCTGGCCTCATTGCAGGTCCTCCAAGCAACCTCAAGTGAGCTTGGAAGGCCTTTGAGAATTGTCGAGGGCCCTGGAATTGACCTGGAGCAAAAAAAAATTATTAAAACCTAGGAAATGCTCGGCAGAGATGGGTCCCCCCCATCCCAAAGTCTTTGGTGGGAACTGTAGCTATAAACTGAAATTTATTGGAGGAGCCAGAGAAAGGTAGTATGACAGACCCTTGTATGGATACTGCTATTAGTTACCTTCTCTAAACCTCAATTTTCTTAGGTATAAAGTGACATTTACCTCACAGGGTTATTTATAAGATAAAATGAGACATTGCAGGTGAGCATGTTTTGAAATATAAATAAACTACAGAAATGTTATTCCTATTGCTGAGAAACCATTATTAGGGCATTATTCATAATCAGTCATCTCAATTTCTAGCTATATTTCAGTAGTGAATATCTAACCTCACCACAAAGGGGAAATCAGTAGCATCAGCTGGTTCACTATCTTTTATTTCATAATTAGTTACACTGAATCTTTCCACTGTGCTACAATCCAGAGAGATGGTGAGCTAGCTGGCCACTGGGGAAAGTGCTTTCTCATCTATTAAAGTATCTTTCTCATCCATTAAAAGGTTTACCTGTGGCTGGATGCTTTTTTCATTTGCTCCCTCCCCTTTCTTTGGCAAGTCTCTTTATCCTTAAGTCAAATTGTAAATAATTTCCCAGATGCAGACAACCTTCTCTTGAGTCCTTCTCCACCCATCCCATCAACCCTCCTTTAAGTACTGATGCATTTTCCCCTCTCACATTCTGGCAACTTCAGCTCCCAAATAGAGATATTTAATAGCCATTCTGCTCTATAGCAAAAAATCGATATACTAAAGGAAAATATAGATTTCCAGGGTGGAACAAAAAGGTTCTAGGAAGCAGAACATCTGTCACCTTCATAAGTTGTGCCAAAGATTCTCATGAGACAATCTCAGAGTTCGTTGGCATTTTCCCTTCTTTTACTTCATGAGCATTTAAGGTAAAGAGCTGTGATGACTTGTTTTGTATTCATTTGACAGATTCAGAATTACAAAATACATTTGTGGGAAATACAGGAATTTAAAAATATACAACTTGGAAGCATCAGTCATAAACACAGCATCATCAGAAGGCAAATTAATTGTACCCAGTGTTTAAAGACTGTGGGCCTGAGGAAGATGGAGTATCCTTTTTTTAAAATTAAAGTTGCTATGAAGTCTATAAACTGATAAACATTAAAAACAGTTAATGTAGGTTATTTTATTCCTACTTTAGTGACCACTTGAACCTGCTACTGCTTTACTTCCACCTCATTCCATCCATAACCAGACTTAATAATAGCTATAATCATTGAACATTTGTTTTCTTCCAAGTGTTGGGCTTATTTACATACTTTATCACATTTAATCCTCATATTACCCAATAAAGTCTTATTTCTCTCAATCTTGAGAATGAGGAAGTGCAAGCAAGGGGATGTAAAAGAATTTGTCCAACATTACCATTCTCATGAGTAGCAGAGCTGGCAAGAGGACTTGGCTTGTCTGGCTCCAAAGTCCCTGCTCTGCAGCATTATTTAGAATTCCTTCCTTTGTTGCTGACACAATAGCTTCAATTCCCCACTCCATATCTGTACTCCTTATTCCAATAAGCTACTTTTGTAATACTGCTTTCTTCTTGAACAAACCCAGTCATAATTATAATAACATTAGTTACACGGGAAGGTCTACTATATTCCTGTCATGGGGTTAAACTCTCATACAGGTAAATTCAGGTCTGGTGAACCCCCTCACTCCCGTCCCTTCTTCATTATCATCATATGTAAGAAAACCAGGGGAAAAAAATGAAAAAAAATTAGACTGAGAATCAAAGACCTAGAGTCCCTTAGTTGCAAAATTAAAATAACAACCACTTTGTGTTCAGAGAGTAATTGTGAGGATTAAATTAGATAATGCATATAATAGTGCTTTGGAAACTGGCCTGGTCTCTACAAAGTATTCCTGCAAGCTATGTTAATGTCTAGTTGTGTGACCTTGACAAGTCAACAGTTCCCAAGCTCAGTTTCATTACCTCCAATGGGAATCAAAGTTCCTACCACTCAGGGGTGTTACAAGGATTAAGAGCTGAGTAATCCACAGTAGAGGGCATTTGAATCTGTATTTCACTGATACTCTTTTAAAGTGAGTTTTCATGGCCATGTTCTTTCCAAGTTTCTCAAGCATCTCTTCTCTTCCCCTTCCTCATTCTCCTTTGCTGACAGTCTCTCCTATTCACATCCCTGAGTCGTCTGAACCTTCAGCTCTCTAGTCTGTCTCCACATTCATTTCCACTGGGGGCTTTCCACCTTATGGGAGCCAAGTCACCATTTTATCAGTTCTTGTTCCTGTCCTATGCTACAAGTCTCCCCAGTTTCTGACCTTTCTTTGACATCTTTTAGCTCAGTGCTGGGCAGAAAGTTAAAATGCAGATTCTGATTCACAGGGCTGGAGTGGGGCCTGAATTTGCATTTCTAACTGTTTCCAGGTGACATTAATGCTGCTGGCCTGAGGACTATGCTTTGAAGAGCAAAAATCTAGCCTGTGAGCTACCCCCAGAAATCACCTGACCAGTACGGCTCATCTTACAGGCTTCAGAGCAGCTTCCAGAGTCTTTTCAGCTGGACTTTATCCATTCTACCCCTTTCTCCCTGTGACAGAGCCTCCCCTCCCCATCTTTAGTGGGTACCTGGCTACGGAATAAAGACAACATGTCCAAGTCTCCCTTCCAGCAATGAATGGCCTTGAGACTACACTCCGGATGTGAGCAGAAACGTTTTGTGCTACTTTCAGGAAGAATTCTTAAAGGGAGAGGACGTATCTACTTCTCCCTTTCCTCCTTCCTGTTGGTTGCAGTGTAGTCATGGTGTCTGAAACTCAACAGTCACCTTAGTTGGTAAGGCAGGTGTGACATGCCAAGCATAGCACAGCGGCAGCAGAGAATGAGCCTGAGTTCCGGGTGTCGTGGAGAGCTGCACCCACTCTGCATTGACTGCCTCCAGACTCCTTCCCCGTGAGCAGGAAATGCAAGTCCTGCATTACTGATGTTTGGATTCTTCATTGCTCACAGTTTAGTCCTAACTATCAGGTCCTGCTCACCACTGAACCCCCCTCCTTGCTTGTGTGGACAGGTAGCAACTGATGTGTTCCACTTGATCCTCTGAGAGTACAGTGGTTTCAGTCCACCTCCACGCTCTCCATGAGTCACGTCTCCAGCCCAGAGGTCTTCCTTATTTCCCTAAACTTGTTTTCTCACCCAAACCCTGTGCCAATGGTCCTCATCTGGTGTCTTTTTTGAGATACAGACTGTTGTGCCTGGGCCTGGAGTTTCTGGTACTAGGGGAGGGGCCCCCAGCAATCTGTATTTTAACATATACGTTCAGTGATTTTGGTGCAGGGCATTTGTGGGCCACATGTTGAGAAACACTGCCCAACTTTTATTATATTTTGCTAATTTATAAAATTATGAAATATTTCAATCCCATACAGAAAAACAAAATGAATATAACAGATACCTACAACGGAGCTTTGTCAAATTTTATTTAACTGTTGTAAAGTATTTCATACTTTTACAAACCTAAATTTATTCTTCTGTTGATGGACATTTAGGTTTTTTCCAAATTTTGACTATTACAAATAATTCTGGAATGAATGAACATTCTTAAATACAACTCCTTATGTATACTTGGGGGAATTTAAAATTTAAATCTTATAACAACCTAAAGAGGTGCCTGAAGGCGTAGTAATCTCCACGAAACCTTTCTAGCATCTTCCTCCAATTGTTCTTATTACCACTCAGCATTTCCTTTCTCTGCATCATACACTTAAGTGTCTCTGTAATTCATGTTAAAAACAACTGGCATGGTGGATATTGCTAGTTCCTGTCTCATATCCATTCACCCTCTTTTTGTTATTACCAGAACATCAGTTTGTTTGGGATGGCAGCATGCCCAGTTTTTGAAAAAACAAACACATTACTCTCTATCTCCCATGCAGCTGCTTTGGGGGCAGGGTTGGGGTGAGGGTAGAGTGAGGCTACTTGGGGATCTGCTGGGGAGTCTTCTGACCAGTTACTGGAAAGTCTTGTTTTCTTGATACCTGTGCTGTTCCCTTTCTCTTCTTCCTCCTTCTCCTTCTTTTTGTCTAAAACAAGGGTGAGAGGCCGGATGTAGGGCCCCTGCCTTGACCCCTATGTGGATTCTGGTGAAGCAAAAAGACAGAGGGAATCTGAGTACTTGATGGCATTATGGAGCCTGCATACAACCCCAAGTGCTCCCAAGAGTAAGAAACCTGTATTTGATTAAGCCTTTTGTAGTCAGTTTTCTGTTCCATGCAGGCAAAACAATCCCTATCTGCTACTAAGAATTTCACCTTACTTGTGTTTGCCCTATCTTTCTCTCAGTCTGTTATGGACTGGAGCTCTCCCTTCCATCAGAACAGATTCTTGGAGTGTGCCGGTCTGAATATAGGTCATGATAGGTGAATGGTTTTTGGCTAATTAACTAAAATTTTATCTTTAAGATGGTAAATTCCAGGCAATTTGAGGGTATCTTGAAACCATTTCATTGAATAATTCAGATTCTCTGCCGCAAGAGATTCTTAACTTTAATCTGACTCTTACAAAATAGCTCTGGTCAACAAGTGAGTTGTTACAGCTGAAATACTGATTTAAACATTGTCTTCATAAACTTAAATTGCTGTGGACTTAAGTTTTAAATAGTAACATAAACCCTAACACTTAGAATAAGATCTAATATAATAATCACTTATTTCCTTCAAAATTAGGATTCACTTCTCAGGTTGGAAATTCAAATGATATGGAAAGAGGTTTTGATAGTTCTGCTGAAACATATCGATATCTAGACAGACTGTGCCATTTTGAATGGTGTGCAGTCGTGTCCATTGACATTTCATTTGGATCCTATCAGCATCTTCCCAATAAGTGCACACTTAACTTTTCTGCTTGGCTTCAGTAATGCCGAGCTACCTCACAGGAAGGCGTTGCAGAAATACTAATGAATACGATTGTCATGCACTTAAAAAATATAAAGTGCTACCACAATGCACAAGGCAATGATATAGCACCATTTGTCTGAAACATATTGTTCAATGCAACTCGAGAAAAGGTACTAAAGTCATAAAATAGTCATCTTGCTATGTTCAATGGACAGTCAAAGCTAAAACAATCTGGATTGTTTTGGAAAACTTGAATTTTTCATTTTTCATTGTTACTTTTTAAAATGTATCTTTATTTATTTGACTGCACCAGGTCTTAGTTGTGGCATGCGGGATCTAGTTTCCTGACCAAGGATCGAACCCTAGCCCCCTGCATTGGGAGTGTGAGTCTTAGCCACTGGACCACCAGGGAAGCCCTAACTATTCCTTTTAATGATGTTTTGGCATCATCTTACCTCTGATTTAAACAATAATTCATGTGAGAATATAAGGTTCATACTTACAGTAAGTCATTTGAATGAATTATACTCATAAATGAATTAATAGTTTAAAATTGGTAATAGGTTACAGATGAGCTGTTACTTATGAAAATTTAAAAAACATTGCAATTCATCTTAAAAAACAGGATCTCCCTCCAAATAAGGCATTCTTTGTTTCTCTAGTAACACAGTTCATTCATTAGTTCTACAAAGAGTGAGACGACTACTAGCATCCAGGCTTGGGGACAGGAACTAGGGAGAAGTGTTGTGGGGATAAATGGGGCACAACATCTGTGAAAACACCTGGTACTCTCTTGGTTGCTACTCAAGAGAACCAATAACAAAGGGGCCTCAGGGTAACAGAGAGGCGTCTAGAATAGGGAGAAAATGGGAAGGATGCCATGGTCTGTTCTGATAAGGGCTTTGAAATGGAAAATGGGAATGTGAGGATTGCTCCTTATAACAGTGGGCAAATCACTGCAGTGCCTGAGGCCAGAGAGGACTAACACTCAATGGATTGAGGATTTGCAATAATGAATCAAACATGAACTTCCACCATGTACGGGTTGCAAACACATTTGCCAGTGAGCACCTACCCCGATCAAGAGGACTTTAAACTGATCCTTGTGGGGGGAGGGGGAAATGCCCAGATCAACCTGTTAGGCAAGTTACCATGAAGTATACACAGTACTGAGAGAAGAAAATAGGTATGGGAGTTGCCTAATGAGTCACATGAAAAAATAATAGGGGAGGGAGTTGGAAACAATAGTTAAGAGCTTCAGATATCCATATACCAATAGGATGTGCATAGGTAATAAACAACATGCAATTGACATGATAACAGGACAGTAAATCAAGTGTCTCAAGTTGCACTGAACTGTGGTAGTATGGGAATCAACCCACTTGCTGCCCGTCCCTATTGCATCAGATGTAAGAACTTCTCTGATACCAAATGTGAATCATTTATTAATAGCATGGTGCCTAACACAGAGTTGGTTATACAGAAAAATTAGCTTGATATAAAACCCTTTTAAATTCCTGAACTTCTCTTCCCCCCTACTTCCATCTCAATAAATACACCATAATCCATCCAGTTTTGCTCAGAAATCCCACACCCTTCTAACTTTTTAAAGTATACACCACATCTTGTTGACTTTACCTGATACATATGCCATCAGGTCATTTCTGTCTCTCTAATATATCACCGCCACCATCTCTGGGTCTATTCCAGTAGTTTCTCAGCGAGTCTCCCCAGGTATATCCTTACCCCCATCCCCATCTATTCCTTACCATGCAGTCAGAGCCTTTGTTTTAACACAAAATCCACTCATGTCTTCTCTTATGTTTCCACTGTTTTTCCATCCACAGTTTCCCATCACTCAGGGTAAAAAAGACAAAAGGCTACACTTTAATATAGCTGACAGTGTCCATGTGTTCTAGCTTCCACTTGCCTCTTCAGTCACATCTCTCTGTCCTTGCCCACCAACTTTTAGCTCCTAAAATATGCCAGGCTCCTTCTTTCCTTAAGATCTGTGAAGACATTACTTTGCCTAAAACGCTTTCCTCTGTCATCTTTGCCTCATTCACTCCTATATCAGTTTACCTATTGATTTTCTTTTAGAAAGTCTTCCCTGACCACCGGGTAAGGGAGTTCTCTTAGAACACATACTTAACACATACTTCACTAGAACACATCACAGTTTGTAACTAGTTTTTGTAAAATTATTTCTTTAATGACTGTTTCTCCGACAAAACTTATAAAAAACGTTAAGAGCAGGCATGATGTCTGCTTTGCACACTGTTGTAGCCCTGCTGCTGCTGCTGCTGCTAAGTCGTGTCTGTCGTGTCTGACTCTGTGCGACCCCATAGACGGCAGCCCACCAGGCTTCTTTGTCTCTGGGGTTCTCCAGGCAAGAATACTGGAGTGGGTTGCCATTTCCTTCTCCGGTTGTAGCCCTAAGACCTAGCAAAATGCCAAGCAAATGGTGAATACTCTGTATTTGATAAATAAACAAAGCATCTATGATATACATCAGATTTAAATATTAAATTAAAAGTTATTGTACAGGATGTTGATAGAGTGAATACTATGTATTTGATAAATAAAGCATCTATGATATACATCAGATTTAAATATTAGATTAAAAATTATGGAACAGGACTGTGTGTTTTGGGGCAGGTAAGCAAGGAGTAGATGAGAACTCCCTACTTTGAACTCAATTTTGCTACGAACCTAAATCTACTCTTTAAAAAGTCTATTAAAATTTTTTAAGCTACTATGCAAAATTTCAAATGTATACAAAATTAGAGAGAATGAATGGATCCCCATGGACCTGCCAACTTAGATCTTAGTATCACTTGAATGTTCAAGGTGACTAGTGAAATAACTTATTTTTAAATTGGCTTCAGATTTTACAACTGACATAAAAATAGAATGATTTACATTTATATATTCTGTGGAAATGATAAATCATAATATTTTAAAAGCATGATATAGGCCTTCACTTTTGGGACTTTTCAGTCCCTAAAGGGTCCTAGTGCACACTCACAGCTCTCTGATTTCACAGGGCACATAGCACTGGCTACTTCATTCTGTCATTTGGACATCAGAATGTACTGGTCCCCTCAAGAGCATTTGAAACCAACACAAAAGTCCTAATTCATTTCAATGACCACTCACCCTTACCCTTCAGCAGTTTTAGACAAAAGTAAGACAATTAGCCACTGTGAGTTACACACAAACACACATATATACACACACACAGACACACAGCTTTGAAAACACAATGACTAAGATGTTTACCCAAAGAAATACTTACAGTTCCTTGAATGTGTTGGCCTGCTTCCCACCCCCAGGTCTTTGTACTTGCTGTACCTCTGCCTAGGTGATGCCCTGGCTTCATCAGCAGACTTCCACTTATCCTTCAGTCCTCAATGTGTGACTCCTCCCCCGAGGAGCCATTGCTAACCTTCATACTTCCCCTCTGACATAAATGGCCTTCTCTGTGTTCCATGCTGTCTTCTGCTAACCTCTGACCCTGCACTTGATTTAATTTGCTGTCTATCTTTCCAGTTGTCTGTAAGCTATGTGAGAACAGAACCAATGAACTGTATAAAGAAGCATTGTAATGTAGGAATTAAGCAACAACATGTAAGTTTCAGAGTTTATGAAATATGGCTTCAAATTATGATCCCAGCAACTATTGGCTTTGAAACCTTAGGCAACTAAGCTGAGCCCCAGCTTCTGTCACATTTTAAGTGGTGATCCTAATAACTACATCACAGAATTGGAACAGGGTTATGAGAGAGTATAAATATAAAGCACTTAGAAGAATGAGTACCAAGGACATAGTTAATGCTCAGTGAAAATATGTTGAAAGAAAGAAAGAAAAAGAAGGAGAGGAAAAAGAAAAGGAAAGAGAGGAAAGAAGAGGAATGAAAGCCCATGTGAAAAAGCAAATGGATGAAAAATCCCCACAGTTAATAATGGTTTCTAATCTTGAGGATTGCTCTTCTCTATTTAGTTATGGTGAAATTATAGGGACTTTAATGCTTTGAAGTTGAAATTCGTCCAGTTCCCTCTGCCTTTTGTGAAGAAAAACATGCCTTTTAATTCTTTTTAAGCCATCGCCCTGAGGGGGAGTGCACGGATCGGATCTGCCTTTCCATGTATCCTTATCGGCTGATATGATTTTCATCCTTCAGCTGTTCTTTTGTGTCCTTGGGCTCATTCATTTTTGATGGGCTTCATATGCTTTATTGGGCTTCCCTGATAGCTCGGTTGGTAAAGAATCCACCTGCAATGCCGGAGACCCTGGTTTGATTCCTGGGTTGGGAAGATTTGCTGGAGAAAGGATAGGCCACCCACTCCAGTATTCTTGGGCTTCCCTTGTGGCTCAGCTGATAAAGAATCTGCCTGCAATGCAGGAGACCTGGGTTCAATCCCTGGATTGGGAAGAGCCCCTGAAGAAGGGAAAGGCTACCCACTCCAGTATTCTGGCCAGGAGAATTTCTTGGACTGTATATCCATGGGGTTGCAAAGAGTCAGACACGACTGAGCGACTTTCACTTTCACTTTCATATGCTTTGTTAACCTGAAAATTAGATTTACTGAGCATCTACTACTACAGAGAATTACAACTAACACAATATTGAAACAACATGGTCTTTTCAACTTTGCTTTCCCATCCCCCAGGATTTGGCAATATTAAGCATGTGTGAGGTGAAGTGGTGAGTTAGATGACCCAATGTGTGTAGGTCATGTACTTAGTCATCTTGTGGCTGGAACAGAGCCTCTGAATGACAGGTACTTTTATCTTTCTCAGAAAAGCTCCATTTTTAGCTCCTGCTATATGCCCAGTATTGCAGTAGATACCACAGTGGATAATAAGGGAAGTAAGATTCAACTTTTGCCTTCAAGGAGTTGACTGTTGAGTAGACACAGACATAAGTGCAAGCTAAAGAAAATGCCACAGGAGAAACACAAGAAAGTGCTCGAGGTTTCAAAGGAGGAAAAGGGTATATCAAATTGGAGATATTACAAAAGACTTTATTTGCTCATCTATCCACCCATTCAATGAAAAATACTTACTAGGTGCCTATTATAAGCCAGGCACTAAGGTAGCTATTAACAATAAAAGATAAATGACCCAATATTCCTAACCTCAAAGATCTTATATTAAAGTGGGAGGGATGCATATGTAAACAAACTAAACCATTAGTCCATTCATTCATTTATTCAATATTTATTGAAGTGTCTGTTAAGTTCTAGGCTCAAGGATGAGATAAACATGATCCCTCTGGCAAAAAGAACCCATAATATAGTTCAGGTGATAAGTGCAGTAAAAAATTTCAGTAGAGTGTGTTAGGTGCCATGTTAATCATGAAGTCACATGAGAGTGAAGGTACAGTTAATTCTTTCTGGGGTCAGGGAAGTCTGAGGGGAACAGAGTGGAGTGGATATTAGAGGATGCCAGGTGGTTGTAAAGAGGGAGAAGGGCATGTGAGACAGGTTGTACGACACAGCTGGAGTAAGAAGCAAGAGTCGAGATGTGTTGGGAGATGGAGACCAGACTGTGGACGACTTTGCAGTCCTGGAGCTAGAGGAATGGAATGTCAAGGAACTTGTTAGGAGACCAAAAAGATAAAAGTATTCAATTAGGAAGAAATAGCATTTCTCAGGAAGAAGTTGCCTCTTCTTGGATTTTGATTGGTGCAAATAATGGAGAGAAGGAATTCCAAGAAGAGAAAACCACTTAAGCCAAAGGTAGAAAGCTCACATGTACGACTGCAGAGCGTAGAGAAACCTGTGGAAGCAGCTTTTCCTGTGTGTCTAACTTCAGTTCATGCCATGTGTCTAGTCCTGACTCTGACCATCATACAAAAGAACACAGCAGGGATATCCCCCATTCACTCCTTTCTCTTCAAGGTTCAGTCTTGCGGATTCAGAGAGTTTTTTCGAAGTTAGGAAACTAAATTTGTTTGCAAGGTAGCCAGATCACATGGCTTGAGAGCCCTGTGACAAAAAGGTCCCTGAGGCTCCAGTGCAGAGTGACCACTGGGCCTGACTCCTCCTTCCAGACTGACCTACACCAAGGCCTCTGCCCTGCGTTGGGGGCTGGGAAGGCAAAAAAGGAACATGCTTGTTTTCTCCTTCTGAGTTTGGAAATGACTGAGAAATAAGACCAGGAGGCAGACCACTGGATATCAAAGTATCATTTTTTGTTTATTGATAAAGCTGACCTGAACAATGTGGCCTGACCTGCAGCAAGATGGGTTCCTGAAATGCTCGTCCTGATCTTTGCTTACCCTGCAAAACCGGCTTAGCCACGCTCGCATGGCAGACATGAATGCAGGTGTTCTGTGGACAGGCTAGCTCTAAAAGGACACACATAGAGGGAAAAGGCAGGGGCAGATTCACCAGCTGGTAAGTCATCCCTTCCCTTGGGAGTAGGGAGAGACCAGAGAGTTCCTCCATACTTTTCCATTTCAGGGAAGTGACTTTGAAATTCTCTTCTTTCTGTGGAAAAGCAGAGAATAACTATGGACCCCCAGCCCCCTCCATCCCACCACACACACACACTCACACTAACTTTTTTTTACCCTTCATTGCCTCCTAGGATTTTTATTTTCTACTGCCCAACTAAGCACTTAATTATTTACTTCTAAGTGGGAAATATTTCTCTCAAATCGGCAAGCTCCTTAAAGTCAGAAAGCATCATTGGTGTTTTTTGTTTTTTTTAAATCTCTTCCCTCTCACAGAGACTAGGAAGAAAGAGGGAAGAGAAGAAGTGAGGGAGGAAAGGAAGGAGAGAGGATATCACAGGTCACCTTGTACCTGTGATGTACCTAGAATGGGTCCCCTGCTGCCTGCAATTCAGTCCCTGTTAAATAAATGTCTTGCTTAAATTCTGATTATTCCAATTGGCCCTTCAGGTGGTTGAGTTTTCTAACAGAACTTTCACTCTTATGGCAGAACCTTGTTTCTGGACTCCTGTGCTGCCTTTCTGGTCTGATTTCTGCCCCTGGAAGGGTGATGCCCTAGCACCCCCTTCCCTCTTTTCAAGCTCCCCCTTCTTGATGAGCCCTTCCCTGTCCATTTGTACTAATCTCAGCAAGTCTCGCTAGTTTTTGAGCTCCCACCTTTCCTCTCTGATTTGGCCTCTTTGTTGTCCCTAGATCCCTGATTCTGACATCAGGAGTCTGATCTCATTGAACAAGCACAGTAGCACTAACACGCATCCAAATTAGGGCTGTCATTTGAAGGCGTCACCTGGGAAGACTGCTTCACATGGCTAGTCCAGGGATGTTGCTATTTGTTCTACTTTGTATGTGGGGACACTGACGCTCTGGGAACTTTGAAACCCATCAAGGTCACACATCAAGTTAGAGGAGCAGCTGAAACCTGCCCTCTGCTCTCCTTCCACATGATTTTCCTTCCGAGGAGCTCACAGGTCCCAGAAGAAGTGATCTCATAACTCTATAGCAGTACTTGTTAATCTTTTTTAAGTCATGAAGTCCTTGAGGAATCTGATGGAAGCTAAAGACATGATCTCTCAGGAAAATATACATCCACTCAAAACATCCACTCTCCAGGATGAGAACCCTATAAACAGAAAAACACCTTCTCCCAAATTTCATCAACTATTATGCAGCATGACTCTCTTTCTTATCTTCTAGACTTTCATCCAAAGTGACTTCTGGCTGTTCCCAAATATCAAATCCCTGAAGGAACGAGATGTTCCAGTGCTGAGGAGGTGCAAAAGAATGTGCTGTAAACTCAAAAGGCATTTCCACAAAGAGCATTCCAAAGATGTTTGAAGAAAGCCAGGGTCCCTGGAAAGCATGGTTTCTCCAGATGACCACCTGGAAGAGGGTAGCCTCTGTGTTTCTGTCCTGTTTGGCTCTTAAACATTATCAGTCCCTTTCCCTGTTAGGCAAAGCTCATAGAAAGGCTTTGGTGTGAAAACTTCCTATCTGCTAAGTCAATGAGGGGCATTTCCAAAGCTTAGCAGATACTGCCTCCTCCATGCAGGCTTCAAGGGCCTCTCCAGGCAGTTTCACGCTCCTTCTTTCTTGTTCAAATGTTGTATAAATCTGCATCTCTACTTGCATCTCCACTTCTGTTAACAGACTTGGAGCACAGACCTAAAAGGCTTGTGCTTTCACCAGATTCACACATGTCATCACTGGACCTTTTCTAAGAGACCACCACTGTGTTAGCACTGCAGACACCATGGTGAACAAAACAGTGTTGCAGACTCTCAAGAAAGGCAGGCAAACAAGACATAGTGTGCTTAATGCTATCCTTAGGGGAATACAGGGTGCTTTATGGCCCAACCTGTGTCTGGGGAGGGGCACATTTTAAGCTATAATAGGATGCATATCTTTTCAGAGCCCAGCACAAGGTATGTGTTCAATCTTAAACATTTCCATCAGCAAACTTCCCTCCTCTGTGTTTGCTGGAGGGCTTACTCCTTGAGGGCAACTGCTTACTAAGTTAAGAGTGACTTTTGTCAACCAGGGCTTGATCATTCTGAAAGGCAACTTGCATCAAGTGTTGCTGGTTACCTCCTCTAACTGTTTGTGAGACAACTGTGAAGTGGTGGAAAAAGCAGCGGATTTGGAACTCCTGGAGGCTGTCGTCCTGAGGCTTTGTCATCAGTTACATTCGTGAGTTCCTGAGTTCTTGGGTCACTCAGTGTCCGTCCGTTTACAGTACTGATGACCCTTTCCAGAACAAAGAAAGCTCTGGAAGCCCTTTTCAAGCTTAAGCGCTTAATCTTTCTATCTATCCACCTATCTAATCTATCACCTAGCTGGTTCCAGCCTTGCAGGAGGATTGGGGTGACGCTAAGTTTCAGAGAACTGCCGAGGGTATTGCTTTGTGGGGCCTGTGGCTCAAGCCTTTTGCTGCCTCACATGACCTGGATTTGGCAGAAAGGGGGCAGTTTGAATTCCAGGCGGGCTAAAAGGCCTTGGCTGAGAGACTCGAACAGATTTCACAACAGAGCGGGGAAGGCTTCCCAAGGAGAGATAGGAGAGGGCGGGGATGTATGCGCGGCTGCAGTTCTGCAAACTGTATAAGGGGAGTGGGAGAGTCCTGAAAGGCAGGATGAGGTAGAGGGAGAAGAAAATTGGACAGCTTTCATCATCTCCTGGTGAACAAATGCCGCCCGCAAGCCACACCATCTCAAACTGGCCTAGGGCTAGTGTCCTACCAATGTCCCCGACTCTGCAACGCGCCGGGAGAGGTGAAGGTGGAGCAAGACCAGCTTGCGCATGCGCGCCGCTGCCGCCAAGCACTCGACAGAACCTATAGCCTCTCTCCTTTTATCTCCGGTTGTGTCTCAGAGCACGCAATCCACAGCAGCTTCAGAGTCTGTAGGCGGCGGGACGCGGTGGAGGTAGGAAGAAGCCTGCCAAGAAGGCATAGGGCCTGGAACTACAGCTCCCAGCAGATACAGGGTAGGCCGCGCCTTCTTGTGGGCGGGCCCAAGCTCCGCCCCCATCTCCTCCCCCCGCCCCCCCCCCCCGACCCGGCTTAAAGCGGCAAAACCACGTAGCCGCAACTGCTGGGAGCCCGTCCTGCGCTCTTTATCCCAAACTGGGCAGAGTGGGAAGCGGTAGTGTCTTTTCATTTTGTACCTAAACAAACAACGCAAAACAAAATAACTGTAGTTTTAGCACATTTAGACGCTCCTCTCAGATTCAGCATTTTGTTCCTACTTCACAAATTCTGAATTGTCGATTTAGCAAATGAGAACCTAAAAGATGGCTCGTGTGTTAAATTTCTGTAAGATAAATTATTTTCCCAATTATGTGGGAGCAACTTTATTTTCTTTTCTAGTTTGAAGGTGGCAGTGGCTGATGTCTAGTCTCACTTTTTTTTTTTTTGTAAATAGACTCAACACAATCAGTAAGACGGGAATCTGTTAAATCCTGCAGTAAATCATCCTGAAAAAGTGAAAGCTTATTTGTTGATTTGATAAATGTTCTACTTGATTTTCTAAGTTTTAACTTTTGTAATGAAGTGTTTTTAAAATGCAGCATACTTGAAATTATGTTTTAAGGTGTAGATTTTAAAATCTACTTTTAATTGTAACCTGATTTTTTAATAGGATGTGAAGTGAAGTTTAAAACTGCTACTCTTTGCTTGCTGCTATAGGGAAGCGAAAAGTGATGATTGTTAGATGGTATGAAGAATAGTTACCGGAATAGTGCTACTGGGGTCCAAGGTCCTCATGGCTATACTGGGTTTCTTGAACAAAAGTTTCTTTTATTGAGAACTGACTTAATTTTACTGTGTTACAGCAATAAAATTTAAGAACTTTCCTTTTCCCTTCCTACCTCAAGTTCTAACCCTGATTTCTCACAGTCACCAGTAAGCTACCTCCAAATGCCAACAATGAACTTTTGTTTTTTGCAAACAAAAACTTTTTAAAGGCCTCAAAGGGAATCAGTTTAAAACTTGAATGCAGAAGAGTTTTCTAGGGGTTGGGGGATGTCTCAACTTCAGGCGGCTGAGGTTTATGACTATGTATGCTGTCAGTCTGTGTAGTGCCGCATTTGAGGACAATATGAAATTGGTCAACTTTGCCAAAAATTAACAATTTGTATAATTTTTGTTTGTTCTTTGTGTGTGGGGGACCTCAGTAATAGGCATAGTGAAAACTGGAAATAATAGTTGGTGTATAGTGATTTTTGAAAAGATTAGAGAGTAGATATTGTGCTCTAAACAAACCCTCCATACGTTCTGAAACATTAAATAGGGGAGAAAGCAATACTCATGATATTTGGTAATATTTAAAATTTTCCCAAATCTCAATGCTCTCTTTATAGTCATGAACAGAACATGTTTTCTGGCTATCAGCTCTTCTATTAAACATTCAGTTTATCAAGTCTTGGCCAGCACAGTAAGACAAGAAAGAATAAGATCTAAGACAATGTTTTTGTGAACAAGAAAATTTCAAGAGAACCTGCAGACAAAGTATTAACACTTTTTAGAAAAAGCAGCTGGAAATAAGGGCAATATATAGTAATCAAATTTATTCCCATCACTGTCAACAAAGGACAAGCGTCAGTTTGACAAAAGATGCCACTTAGAAGAGCAACAAACCTAGAATAAATCTGAAAAATGATGTGCAGTATTTTAATGAAAGGAAATATATTTTATTAAAAAACATTAAGAAAACGTGTAAATAAATGAATGGATATATTGTATTCATGGACGAAAGGAATCTATTTTATAAAGCTATTAATTCTTCACAAATCTATACATTGAATGTAACCCAAATCAAATTCTTATTCCATTTTCAGTGTATGCATCTTTACATACACAAAATAAGTATTTAGTGCATTTAGAATTATGTGTGTGACTTAGCAAGATTATTCTAAAATGTGTGTGGAAGATCAATGGTTCATGAATTAGCAAATTTTTAAAGAATAAGGTCGAACCCTACTACATATTAAGACTATAGTCATTAGATAATGTGGTATTGTTGCTGGAATAGGCAACTAGACAACAGATCAGGGCCTGGGCATATAGAAGAACTTAGGTGATAGGTCATTGAGAGAAGATGTTCTATTCAATAAATGAACATATGTCTCTCAACATATTAATTAAATAAACAAATACATTCTGATGATTGAAATCTTAAATGTAAAAAGCAAAACTGAAAATTTAAATGTTCTCCTATATATCTTTATTAACTTGGTCTTAGAAAGGATTTCTTAAACAAGCTACGTACAGTAAAACCATGAAGGAAAACATAGGTAAATCTGACTGTATTTAAAACAAGTAAGAGGAAATTCCCTGGAGGTACAGTGGTTAAAGCAGGCTTTCACTGCTGTGGATCTGGTTTTGATACCTGGTCAGGGAACTAAGATCCCATAAGTCGCATGTTGCAGCCAAAAATAAAAATAAAAACAAGTAAAGAAACAAATGAAACTTTTGCACATTAGAAAACACAAATGAAAAGGCAAGGCGCACAGTGGGAAAACATTTACAACTCAGAGGTGTAAGATTAGTATTCAGAACATTTAACTACTAGAAATCACTTAAAGACAAATGATACAATGTAATGATACAATATAATAGTGAATGAAGATATGGCAATTCCTAGAAAAGGAAAATGGAATGGCTAATAGTGAAAAGATGCTCAGCTTTCCTGGTAATCAAGGGAATACTAATTAAAACAGCAAGAAGACATCATTTCATGTTTATCTGACTAGAAAAATTAATAAGACCAATAATATCCAATGTTGTCAAAAATGTTGAGCAACAGGAACTCTTGTCTACTTCTGATGTTAGTATAAATTGGTTGAGTTTGACAGTATCATGAAAAGTCAAGGTTACAAAGCAATTTCACTTTGTATATATATTCTAGAGAAAATCTTGTACATATGCATAAAATAACATGTTGGAAAATACTCATTCATGATGATGATAGCCCAAAATAGAATACAATGAAAATGTCCCTCAAGAGAGGAATGAATAAGTAAACCAAATTCAATGGACTACTATAAAGCAGTAAAATGAATGACTTACAACTGCATTGTCAGTATGTATAGAAAACATAATTAGTGCAAGAAGAACAGGTTATAGAATGATGTATATGATGTCAACCCGTTACCACTTAACATAAAGTTTGGAACATATACAATACTAGTTATTGATTATGGATACTTTCATATGTAGAGAAAGTATAAAAAGCATACACAGGATTAATAAACACTAAATTCAAGAAGAAGAAAGTAAAATTGAAAGGAACTTCAAATGTGTCTATAACATATTTCCTTATTTCTTGAAATTTTCCACCAAAAAAGAAATGGAAAAGATGGACTGGCCTATTTGTTGAACTGCAGTTACATTTTCAGATAACTTTCTGAGTTTCCTTTATAATTCGCAGTGAGCCGTCACTCTCTCTGTAGGATCCCTTGGCACTGAGGACTAAGGCATGCTGGAGTCTTGCTGACAGCCATCTGCCCAGCTTTCTATCTCCACGTTTCTACAACGCAGTGGAACTAGTGGAGATAACATGCTTAGCTGGCACTGAGGAATTTAAATCTGGCTGAGAATTCTTATTCTAGAAGTAGGACGGGTGCAGGCTGAGAGCATGGCTCTCTACTGCTGATCTCTGGTGGATGCCGATAAAAGCTGCAGTTTTAAGCACTTAAACACCTCATCTCTCTGTAGGCATCTTCCAATCAAAATGGGTAAATTAATCCATTGGAATCCCAGATGCTAGTGGGATGGCAGCTGAGCCAAATTCTTGAATAAGGGTCTCTTCATGCCCCCCTTTTCTTCCACTGGTTTTCAGTTTTAGAAAAGGTGCTTTTGGGGGTGGGCAAAATGAGTTCAGTTCAGGTTCAGTTAAGTTCGGTTGCTCAGTTGTGTCTGACTCTTTGTGACCCCATGGAGTGCAGCACGCCAGGCTTCCCTGTCCAATACCAACTCCTGGAGCTTGCTCAAACTCATGTCCATGAAGTCTGTGATGCCATCCAATCATCTCATCCTCTGTTGTCCCCGCTCCTCCTGCCTTCAGTCTTTCCCAGCATTAGGGTCTTTTCCAATGAGGCAAAACGAGTGAAGGTGGTCAAAAGGTACAAACTTTCAGTTATAACATGAATAAGTCCTAGGGGTATGATCTACAACACAGTGATTGTAGCTAATTATATTGTGTTGTATATTTGAAGATTGCTAAGAGAGTAGATCTTTAAACTTCTCGTCATAAGAAAAAAATTCTGTAACTATGTTTGATGATGAACTTATTTGTGGTGATCATTTTGCCACATATACATATCAAGCCATTATGTTGTACATCTGAATTAATATAATGTTATATAGCAATTATATCTAATTTTAAAAAAGAAAAGGTGCTTTCAGAATCATTTTAAAAGGTTTGAAATGGTAAGAAATCCATGTTCACAGAGCATAACATACCTTGCTTTACTAAAGATACTTAATTGTGAAAATTTAATTTGGCTGAAAATTTTTAATTCTTGCCTTCTGATTATTTGGGCAGCACAAGTCACAATCATTGGCTACTGAAAAGTGTATCCAGTTTTTTTCTCCCTAAAACAAGAGCATTTGGAATGAACACTTGGTAGGACATGTTGGCTCTTTACCACCTTCACCTGATGCCTTGACTCATAGGTCCTCCTGGATTCTCAAGTGATGTGAATGACCTTGGAATGCTTTTATATTTATCAGCAAACACATCTGATTAATTAGACACCCACATTGACACCCACATTGATACAATGCTCTATTGAGCGCCTGACAGATACGTTTTTAAAAGGACAGTCTTTGCCTCAATGGCTTAAACTCAAGTACTGCCAGTTGTACGGGCTGTTGGGTCTTCATCTTTGGCTACACTGTTCACCCCTTCCTAACCTCCAGATTGTTGGAACCCCTTCCTAACCTCCATATTGTTGGAACTGTTTGAGTTCAGGACTGTAGGGTCTCCACCATCTCCATGAGCCATGAAGTGGGTATTCACTGAATGCTTTGGCTGAAGGTGGTAGCAAAGAGTTTCTCTGTCTTTAGGAAAAGTCTAATAAGCCTTTGCCATGGGCAGTTGGCTTTTTAACATCTCAGCTGTTTGTTTTTCTTTTTAATTTTTTTGTCCTTAATTTTTTCTAATTAATTTTTAAAGTAAAGATGACAGACAATATTATATTAGTGATTTGACATTTATATACATTACAAACTGACTATCACAGGTCTAGTAACCATCTGTCACCATACAAAGTTAGTGTTAATACAATATTATTGACTACATTCCCTATGCTGTACATGACATCCTCATGACTTAGTTATTTCCTAACTGAAAGTTTGTACCTCCTTCACCTGTTTTGCCCTCTCCCACCTTCTCAGCTAGTTTTAATCACATGGGTGAAATCACATGGGCAAAAAGCTAGCTACAACTTGTTTCAATAGACTTTCACCCTGGAAAGGGGAAGTGTGTATGTATGCACATGTGCGTGCTCAGTTGTGTCCCAGCTATTTGTGACTCCATGGACTGAGCCTGCCAGGCTCCTCTGTCTATGGGATTTTCCAAGCAAGAATACTGGAACGGGTTGCCATGTCCTGCTCCAGGATGTCTTACTGACCCAGGGACCAAACCTGTGTCTCTTTGGTCTTCTGCATTGGCAGGCAGATTCTTTACCAACTGCAACCACCTTAGGAAGCTTGTTTCATTAGAGTTGCGCATAGGAAAGGGGAAGTACTTCATTTTAGCCCACAGTATAGAGCTCTACCAATCAAAAATCACAAAGGCAGTACCGGGAGCTAATAACACCCACTCACATTCATACTTCATTCATTGTTATGATGTGGCTTTTTCCTGTAAGGGCTTCCCTTGTAGCTCAGCTGGTAAAGAATCCTCCTGCAATGTGGGAGATCTGGGTTTGATCTCTGGGTTGGGAAGATCCCCTGGAGAAGGGAGGGGCTACCCACTCCAGTGTTCTGGCCTGGAGAATTCCATGGACTGTATAGTCCATGGGCTTGCAAAGAGTTGGACACGACTCTTTTTCCTGTAAGGAGTAAAGCCAAAAGCCTTCACCTGTGTAAACATGATAAAGTTCTAGTATCATACAACTGAAATAAATAGCAGCAGTTTAGAGAAAGAAGTTCTTGGTTAATAGAGATGTGATCAACACAGTGTAATGTGAGGATTCAATTTCCACAAGAACAGGAGAGTGATGGTCTTAAGAGTGGTTTCTATCTTCTAGCTTGTTACATTAGTTAATCAGCTTATAGCCCAGGCTGCCTCTTTCTTGGTGAGGATGGCTTTCACAGTTTCAGACACTCAGGAGATTTAGGAGAAGGACTTAGCCCTCTCAAAGAGGTGATGTGGGGGGACTTTCAAGTTTGAAAGAACAGGAAGTCAGGCAACTGATACTGAGGTCATGGTGACTTGTGCAGCCATGTGTGGATAGAGGGGGCCTGTCAACAAACTGCACCAGATGCCTCAACATCTTCCCAGGGAGATGTTAGAATGTGGCTGTTTCTCTATTTTCTTTTTTGCTGGTGGAATGTAAAGTATTATTAATCATCAGATGCCAACTATTCACATGCATAGTGGAATCCTAGGTGAATAGGGGTGGGGAGAATTTATGTCTTTGGTTTCATTCTCCCATTTAGAGAGCTAGGAAATTATATGTGATTCACAGCATGACCATTTCTGGTTTGCAAGCAGTCCATCCAGATGATATAAGAAAGAGCTCTTTCCTTCTTTCTTTCCATTTTTTCCTTTCCCCTACTTCCCTCCCGTTTTCCTTCTCATTCACCTAATCATCATCCATCACCCATCCATGCATCCATGCACCCAATATTTACTGAGTGCTTTCTATGTGCCAAGCTCCTTAGACTAGTAGCTATGATCCGGGAAGAGAGAGAGTAGAGGCCTGTTCAAGGGCAGGGCAGGGCAGTGGGGATAGAGAGTAGAACAGAAAAGTGAGGGAGTTTGACAAGACATGAGACCCAGCAGGAGGTAAAGGATGATGATGGAGAAGTCAAAGACAGCTCCTTATTGGAGGTTCTCCTCCCATTTTGCAGAGTTCTACAGTCTCTGCCAGGAACTCTGGAACTTGGGTACCACCTGAAACAAACAAAATATGGTCTTCAGTCTTTCAGTCTTTCTATGTATAATTTATAGTGCTTAGACTTGCTGCCTCAAGGTTCTGCTGGGCGAGGTTTCACTTGATATGCTACCACATCGTGACTGTGTATCAGCTTACATTTTTAAGAGTTATAAGAAGCTTACCTGGCTGAAAAGTTTAAATTTTAAATAAAATTTTGAACCTCCAAAGTCATATAAGAAAAACTAGTGAAATATTACAGAACAATCAGATAGTCCAGGAGACCAACTAAAGACTGAGAACATTGATGGCAGAGAAAAGGTATTGGAAATGAGACATAAAAATTTGCTGAGACTAGTCAGATAGAAATACTGAGGGCAAATCATTAATGACGATGGAAAAGCAATAAATATTCTTGTTACAAAGAGCTCTTAGATGCAGGAGTTAAAAATACACTCTAAAGATTATCATGGTAGGAGGATTTCTCTGGCCTCTCTGTTTGAGACATCTACTGTATCACAAGAGCTTTTATAGGAGACACAGGCAAAGCTCAGAAAGTATGCACAGGAGGACAGCTCTGTACCGACATCTCTGTGTGGCTGAATCTAATCACAAACAACCATATGTTGCTCTCTCAAGAGCCTGATTATTGAACTCATTAAGTGCATCTAAGAACATAATTGTTAATTTTGCTTATAATGAAATGCATGAATAAATAAGTGCATTAATACTATAGTAAAATCTACTGAAATATGTTGGCTGGTGGAGGTGCAAAGCACCAGAGGAGGACAGGGAAGGGAGAATATTCAGCTGGGGAGGGCTGTGTCCCGGAATGTGGCACATTGACACTTGCCAAAGAGAGCTGACATTCTTCCCCTGCTTGTTCTACTTCCTAAGGCAGGCATGTCTCCTAGAGTAATTTTAGAATGACTTCTAGTAAATAAAAACCAAAATACCTAGAAAGGGGAATGCAGCTAACAGAAGTAGGTGGTAAGTCACGAGAATCCCAACCCAGCAGTCTTCCTTATGCTTCATACAGCAACTGAAACTTCTGCTTCCTTTGTTTTCATACTCATCTAAATTCACTCATTTTAGTGTTCAGTTCTATAGGTTCTGAAAAGTGACCTGAGTCATGCAACATCACCAAAGTTAAGATGCAGAACTGTTCTATCACCCCTCAGAATAGCCTGTGCTTCCCCCTTGTAGTCAACTCTTTCTCTCATCTTTAATCCTGGAAACCAGTTATCTTGTCTCTGCCTCTTTAGTCTTTTCCAGAATGACATGTAAGTGGAATTATATAACAGCATAGCAACTTTTAAATTAGGGGTTTTAAAGCAAAGTGAGTGAGCAAGAACAAAACCAGAGCCTATTCCCTGAATATTCTAGTCAAGTAAAATTTACTGTGTCAGACTCCTCACATCTTTCTAATATCCCTCAAAATATTTTTCCTGATTAAAGTGACTTTTGTTTTTCTTTCTCTGGGTCCTAACCCTCAGTTGCTTAAGAATTTTGGGGGTAGCTTTGCAAGTGTTTTCTGTTTGGTGATGATCATGGGTCTGTCTCTACAGAGGAGACTTGCTTCTCCATATCCTGTCTGGGAGAAAGTCATTTTTTTTTCTAGAAATTTTATAAAATCTGAACTAAAGAGAACTTATTTCAAGGAGTTCAATTAGGATTTCCCTGAAAGAGACCAGACAACTAGAGTGTGGGAAGTATAGTAAAGCACATAAAAATGAGAAAAACTCTAAGCATCCTCTTTTATAAAGGTCAACTTCATACATAAAGGAACATACAATTCCTGAAACATAAAGCCAACACCTGTGGGTTTGTTGGGATGCACTCAAATGCCATGAGGAAGACAAGCCAGCTCTAGGTGCAGCATGAATTCATTGCCTGACTCTCTATCGCCATTTCTACTCTTGCTCTTCGTGACCCGGAACACATTAACTATAAAAACAGATAGTAGGAGAGCTGGATTTTACCTTTAATTTCCCTTGGCTATTACTGGTTTTTTTAACAATGGGTTTGGGGATGTGGATTTGTTTTGTTCCATTCCGTGAAGTATGGAATTGATAATGCTGCCAGTCCGGGATAATGATGGGGTGAAATTCAGGCTGCTTCCCGCTTCCTCCACCTTCATCGGTAGTATTTATCGGGCATCCACTCTGGACTAGGGAAGTTGCTGTTTGGCTGCTGCTATCTTAGTATAGTTAACTTCTTCCTATTATGTCACCTTGCTTTCCCAGCCAGTTGTTAAATCATTGTATCAAATCACTGTGTATGCCTGCTGGTTTGGGGTCCGCCACTGTGCTTATGACCAGTATTAGAGGACTAGTCAAGGGGCGCTGATAGTAACATTATATAAACAGAGGGATGGAGACAGTGGCATGGTAACCTATGGGGACAGCATATGCATGAGACCCTGTATTTTCTCAACTCTCAATTTGTTATAAAATCAAGGTCCTGGAAAGACATTAATATTTTTGTTTGCAAATACATTATATCCAAAGTCTTACCCAAATATGTTATGATTTGTTAATAAAAATAAAATTCAATTCTGCATGCAATAAATCTAACTTTTATATAGGAAAAAGTAAATTCATGAAAATGATGGGTTTTGTATACAATCTCTGGCATCAGATGGTGAAACAGATGGTTTGTAAGCACATAGCAAAGAAAACAGCATGGGTTTACCAAGAGCAAGTCATGCTAAACTAACCTTGTTTCCCATAATGATTGTGATAGGATTGACACTGATAGAAAAAAGAAATTCCTTAAAATCAGTGTATCTTGATTTCAGTAAGGTTAAAATAGTCCTTGAGGATAAGATGGAGAAAATGCACTGAAATGGTAATGCAGTTGATTTGTTGCTATTTAAACAAGTGGTTTATGGACCAGGACAACCTTGAGGGAGGTATACAGTGGTATGTTGGAGGACTCTAATTGTTCCTTCATTTTATCAATAACCTGAATGAAATCTGTACATTTTTGAGAGATATTGAATACAATGAATATCAAAATCAAGTTTTTTTAAGAAGAAAAAAAAGCAGACTGGAACAATACCCCAAACTAATAAAAGATTTTTAATAAAGACAGATGTAAAGTCCTAAATCTGTGCCTTAAAAAACATATATGTAAATATATATACATGTATAGAATGGGGTAATCAACTTCTTGTTAGTTCATGAAGAGAAAACATGGATATTTAAATCAATTTCAAAAGTCAGTCAGTCAGTTCAGTTGCTCAGTCATGTCTGACTCTTTGCAACCCCATGAACCGCAGCTCATCAGGCCTCCCTGTCCATCACCAACTCCCGGAGTTTACCCAAACTCATGTCCATTGAGTCGGTGATGCCATCCAACCATCTCATCCTCTGTCGTCCCCTTCTCCTCCTGCCCCCAATCCTTCCCAGCATCAGGGTCTTTTCCAATGAGTCAGTTCTTCGCATCAGGTGGCCAAAGTATTGGAGTTTCAGCTTCAACATCAGTCCTTCCAATGAACACCTAGGACTGATCTCCTTTAGGATGGACTGGTGCGAGGCACAGTAGCAGCAGAGAGGAGCTACCCAGAGTCCAAGGTCAGGAGCGGCGACTGAGAGGAGATATCCCATGTTCAAGATCAAGAGCGTGGCAGTGAGGAGATACCCCGTGTCCAAGGTAAGAGAAACCCAAGTAAGACGGTAGGTGCTGAGAGAGGGCATCAGAGGGCAGACAGACTGAAACCACAATCACAGACAACTAGCCAGCCTGATCACATGGACCACAGCCTTGTCTAACTCACTGAAACTAAGCCATGCCGTGTGGGGCCACCCAAGATGGATGGGTCATGGTGGAGAGGTCTGACAGAATGTGGTCCACTGGAGAAGGGAATGGCGAACCACTTCAGTATTCTTGCCTTGAGACTCCCATGAACTGTATGAAAAGGCAAAAAGATAGGACACTGAAAGATGAACTCCCCAGGTCGGTAGGTGCCCAATATGCTACTGGAGATCAGTGGAGAAATAACCCCAGAAAGAATGAAAGGATTTCAAAAGTAATGTGAGTCAACTGTATAAAATGGGGGAAGGAACAACATGTACTGAATGTCTAGTTAGAGCATAAGAGAGAAGATGAAAAGGTTGGAGGCGAATAGGAGGATGAAATAAGAATAGGTGAGCTTCCTAGGGGTTTAAAAAATTAGTAAATGTGTAGGAAATGGCCCCAGAACACAAGTTATCTGGGATAGGGAAGGAGTCAAGTAGGGCTTTCTACCCCTCTCTTGTTCTGAATAAGGGTGAGGGGTACGTGCGTGTGTACTTAAGTGTGCGTGTGTTTATGTCCAGATAAGTAGGTAGCTAGGTGGTGATCAAAGAGTATGTCTTAGGTAGTTTGTGCTGCTATAACAAAATAACACAGACTGGGTGGCTTGTAAACAACAGAAATTTATTTCTCACAGTTTTGGAAGCTAAAAGTTTGCAATCAGGGTGCCAGCATGGATAGGTTTTGGTGAGGGGCCTCTGCCAAGTTGCAGACTGCTGTCTTTTTAGTGTATTCTCCCATGGCAGAGAGAGGATGAGAGAATTCTCTGGAGTCCCTTTTGTAAGTCTGGTATAGAGAGGACTGCACCATCATGACTTAATTACCTCCCAGAGGTCCCACCTCCTAACACCGGCACATTTAGGGTTAGGATTTCAGCATGTGGTGGGGTGGGGGTGGACACAGACATCCAGCCCACAGCTGCATGTGCTCCTTCTCCCCCTGCTCCCACCATGCCTTCCCCCAGGACAATCCAGTTTGTCCTTATCATTCCATGTTCACTGTTGTCGCTAATTTAGTGCCAAGCCTCATTGTAGGAATTGGAGACACAAGGTTGAATAAATCCATTTTCTACATAAATTGAGCTCACAGTCTGGAGGGGACAAATGGACATTGTGTCTGCAAGTCGGCCCGCTGAGAGCTGAGAAATGAAGTTAGGAATCTAGAGTTACTCCGTCATCAGTCCAGTGACTAAGTGTCATCTGCGCAGACTTTCATGGCTGGAGGGGATTTTGGACATCTGCTTGGTGTATGGTTTTCAGAGAGTGCCTTGTGGAATCTTTGGGCTCTCGTGAAGCTTTCTTAGGGGTTGCTTTGTACAAGTGCATGCTAAGTCACTTTAGTTGTGTCCGACTGTTTGCAACCCTATGGAATGTAGCCCACCAGGCTCCTTTGTCCCCGGGATTCTCCAGACAAGAATGATAGAGTGGGTTGCCATGCCCTTTGCCCTACTTGTAAGGGGGAGATCAAATCAGAAGATGTCAGAGATCCTCCCTTACTCACATTTTAAGCAGAGCAGTTCTACTTCTGTTTTATTTGTTCATTATACACAGATGAATTAACCTGAAGAAAGGGTACTGCTACTGCTAAGCATTTAACCATACTCTAAGGCCATGCAGGGGAAGAGGGAACAGTGGCCAAAAGGTATTAGAATTTGTTTGATGCAATTAAAATGTTTTAGTTTTATACCTATTACATGTTCATATAAAGACTATTCATTCATTGGCTATTGGAATACCTGATAAGCTAAGATCCCATGTGCTTCTAAAATCATCCTAAGATTTTCCTTCAGAAGTTTAGCTTTTTCATAGGACTTCAGACTCCCTGAGGGTAAGACTTTGCCCTATTCGTTTCTGTTTCTCAAATGAATAACACTGTGCCTGATACTTACGGGCGTTCCCAATGTTTGCTCAATGTATAAGGAAGGAGTTAAATTAATGTACTAATTGGACCCAGAACAGATCTTCTAACTGGTTATGGAAAAACAAAATAAAACTTTGAAACCTCATTCAACTTTCGATAACCTAATAAGCTGAAAAAGCATATATACACACATATTATACTGCATTAGTAATAACTATAGCAATCAAACTACATATTGATTGGTATCGGAGAAGACTGAACATTTGGTTCTGAAGCAGTGTCTTTTCTTTCATTTGTGAGCACGCAGTCTCCCATCCCTTCCTAGTGAATCCTGGAATCTAAGTTATAAATAATAACAGAGTTCTGCCAAAGATATTTCTTACAGGAGGGATATGTAACTTCCTTTCCTGTGATGCACTGACTCAGTAAATAGCTACGCTTGTGAATTCCAATTAACAATAGCTTTTGTTCTTTCTGGTCAGACTTTCAGACAGATATAAAATCTTCAGGATTCCTGTAGCCATTTCTGAGTGTAGGCTGGAAGCATTCAGACCCCTCCAGAGGTACTTGGGAACCAGCTGATACATGACTATCTGGCTTGGGTTTGGCCAGGCCGAAGCCTCCTGGACACTGTGGTTCTCCTCAGAGAAGGTGCATGCTGGGTGTGCAGTGAACAAAACACTACTAGATAGTGTGTGGAGAGAGTACTTTTCTCAGTCTTACCAAAAGTGTTAACTTGTAAAGCTGGCTACTAGTGCATACACACACACACACACACACACACACACACTCTGACGTATTCATGGAAAGAATCTTTTGTAAAGAATGGAAGCCAAGGTTTTATGTAGACCAAGAAGGGGAGGATGATATTCTCAGCAGGGAGTTGACAAGCAGTAGCTATGAATTATCCCAGGAAAACCAGGGAAGTCTCCTGAAGATATGGGAGTTGATTAAGAGCCCTGCTTTTGATTAACAATTCATAACTCTTAAATTTTCTCTGGTCCTTTAGGGCACCCCTCTTATCTAGAGTAAATAAAGGAACTTTACAAATTGTTCCTTAGACTTACATTTGGAGACCATGACTTTATAGGAGAATGTAATTTTCCTCATTCTGGATAACTGAGTTCTATAGCTAAGGACCCTGAGGCAAACCTTGTAGTCAGGTGTAGCTGGGGCATATTGCTTCTTCTCTTGTGAATGTGAAATGGTGCAGGAGGCAGAAACCCACTTTTAGACATGAGATTTATGTCAGTGGTACTTGTTTTTCTCAAAATAATCCCATCTCAAAGATGGCCTCCATCTTGTCAGTGAAGTCCATCCTCTGAGATTGCTTTTCGGAAGGTGGATCCATATCTTATTCTTCCATCCACATTCATTACATACAGAGCACGTATCATATGACAGGTTTTGCAGATACATTAGTTAACTGGCCACTGCCCTTATCTTCAAGAGTTACTGGGAAGAGGCACAAGTGTTTCTAGTATATATTACTGCCTAAGAAACTACCCAAACCTAATGCTGAAAACAAAACCAGCAATTTATTTTGCTCACAAATCCCTAATTTTGGCAGAGAGCAGAGCATGAGCTCATCTCTGTTCCACATCTTTTGGGGAAATTCAAAGGGGGCAGGGATCACATGATGGCTTGCTTCACTAACCTGTCTGGAGGTTGGTGCTGGCTGTAGGCTGACATCCTAGCTGTGGCAATGGCTATAACACTGCAATATGACCCATCAGTATAGTCCTCCCACTTTTTCACTGTATGGTCATCAAGGTCCAAGAATGGGTAACCCAAGAGAAACCAGCAGAAATTGCATTTTCTGGCTTGCTTCAGAAGTCACACAGCATCACTTCTAGTGCATTCTGTTCCTCTGGGCAGTGACAAAAGCTCACTCTTATTCAATAAGAGGAGAATTAGACTCTACCTCTGAATAGGACAAGTGTCAATATGCAAACATGGTTTAAAACTACAACAAGAAAATAGACAATTACCACAAAATGGAAAGGGTAAGCACTGGGCTTGGGTAAAACATAGGGTTAATTCAGTGGTGGGGAGCAGAAAAGACTTCCTAAAATAAATTATATAAACCTCATTCCTGGGGAGTTAGTTGAGATTAGTCAGGAGAATGGGACAGCATGATGGGAAGAGTGGTACATGTAGAGGAAAGTAATAATAATAGTAATAAAAACTGAGCAAGCTGGCATAGTTACAAGTAGTTTGAGAGAACCAGATGTAAAGTATGAGAAAGAGTGACACGGTATGAAGCTGAAGAGGTGGCTACGAAAGGCCTTGTAAATATTTTATGGGTCTGGACTTTATCCTGCAGGCAAATGAAGGAGTCATTGAAGTGTTTTAAGTAGGGAATGATATGATCAGATTTGTATTTTATTAAAAAAAAAAAAACAAACCCACTCAGCTGTAGTGTAGAGAACTTATCATAGAGGAGAGCTTGGGGTAAGACAGGCAGTAGATGAGTAATTCAAAGGCTGCTGGAGTATCCAAATAAGAGATGATCATGGAGTGGGTTAAAGTCATCACTGGGGTGGGAAGAAAATGCAAAGCCAGGAGATCTGAAGGTTAGAATTGAAGGGACTTGGTGATTAATGGTTGGTTGTTGGGAGAGAGAAAGGAGTCAAGGGTAAGAATAAGACTTTTGCCTTGCATAAGCAGGTGATATCATTCACTCTTTTATGGGACATGAGGAACAGTTTTGGGAGATAGGATTATGGGATGCTGATGAATTTTCTTTTGGTGTGATTGTGGGACATTCAAGTGGGACTATTCATTGGGCTGTTGGATATGTGAATTGAACTTATACAGGAAGACTGGGCTTTGAAAAAAAGATTCGAGAGTCATCAGCATACTGAATTTGTAAATGGCAATTGCAGACTTGGGTGAACAGAATCTAAAGAAAGCAAAAAAGAAACCTGAATTGCACCAGTTTTTGAAAGAATGGGGAAGAGGAAGAGAACCCCACAAAATGGATGATAAAATAAGTTAAGCAAGTTGCCAGATAGCCAGGAAGTATGGCGTCATGGAAGCCAAGGGAAGAATGTTTCAAGAACAGTGAACAATAATAGAGGCTATAGAGAAGTCAAGTAGCTTGAGAGTTAAAGAGGCCCCTGGGTAACTAAGACAACTGGGCCCCTGACATCCTCTTTTTCTCCTGTACCTTTTATGAGGTTAGTCTCAGAGCAATGGGGTGTCCCAAGTAGCTGTGAAAATCAACTGATAAACAATATGGAACGTAACTGTAGATTTTGTGGGCAAGTGGGGATGTAGTTATATACTACCTACTGAAACTTGATGCAAATCTTTACTCATCTCTGTTCTTTCTCCAAAATTTCTCTTCCTTTACCTTTTGTCTCTTCTTTGTGTACAAGCCTCTTTCTCTAGCTTCTTCAGTACCACCATCCTCCAATATCTTATTTCTTTTGTTATCTTGTTCACTGTCCCCTTTGCACTTTGTAGGGCCATTAGTAATAAACAATTTTAGAAGTATAATGGTTATGTTTGGCAACCTGGAGTTTCAAAACTAACTAGGCCAAGAAGAATTTTAGTATAGTGGTGGGGATAGAAGGCACATTATCAGTGTTAAAAATAAGTTAGATTTCTTGTTAAACATGTTAGACTAACCATATACTTTTATCTCCATTCCCTTTTCAAACCTCACTAAAATGACAGTTAAAGCTTCCAGGAAGATGGGCTCTTCAGATCCCCTGCTCTTAGGAGCATAACTCACCAGAGGCCTTAGTTGCTACCGCTTAGTTGCTACCACTGCCTTGATGCCAATCCCAGACTTTCTGTGAGCTGTTCCTGATGGTACATGGTAGGGTTTTTAGGGTAAGTAGGATTGGAGAAGACCCTGATGCTGGGAAAGATTGAGGGCAGAAGGAGAAGAGGGCATCAAAGGATGAGATGGCTGGATGGCATCACTGATGCAATGGACATCAACTTGCGCAAACTCCAGGAGATGGTAAGGGATAGGGAGGTCTGGTGTGCTACAGTCCATGGGTGACTGAACAACAGCAACAAAGGGTTACTAATACAACCTCATTACTATGATGCTTCCCTGGTGGTTCAGATGGTAAAGAATCCACCTGCAATGCAGGAGACCTGGGTTCAATCCCTAGGTTAGGAAGATCCCCTGGAGGAGGGCATGGCAACCCACTTCAGTATTCTTGCCTGGAGAATCCCCATGGACAGAGGAGCCTGGTGGGCTATAATCCAAAGAGTTGGACACAACTGAGTGACTAAGCACAACAGCACAATGCAACTTCATTGCTATGAGACTCCTCCAGTGGCAAGATACTGGTTTGAAGGCTCCTCCCTGGCCTGATCAAATCTTTCTTAGAACCACAATGTAGTTCTATATTCTTCCTACACAATCCTCAATTCTTTCCCTCCTTTTTCCTGCAGACATCCAAATTGCATGGCAGTTGGAAGCTTCTGCTGCCCCCCCCTTTCCTCTAAATAAACCTCTTATATGTATAATCCAATCTTGACATCTGCTGCTCAAAGGACTCAAACTAACACAATTGTAAATTTAGAAAGGTAGACATTCACAGGGAAAAGGAGATAAGATGACAGCAGGAGAGAAATGTCAGCAAAATTCTGAAAGATGGAAAGTTGGTAGATGAAAGGTAACAGTCTTACCAAGGAGAAACCTAGGTACCAACAGAGGGGCTAGCCAACAAGACGGGAGCTGACATGAGTTGCAGTCTTCAAAAGGCTCAGGAATTAGAGGCATATAGCACAGGGCGTAAGGCTGAAAATATGAAGAAATTGGTTGAAAAGTCTGCACAAAGAGCAGTTGGCCACCAGATTCCTTCTTTCATGACTAGAATCCAAGTGAACTACCTCTCTTGTAAGGAGACTGAAGATGCCAGTGTTGGGAACACCAGACACAGTGGAAGGGTGATTAACTGCAAGTCTGTGAGCTGGTGTGAACTCCCCCAGTCTCTAGCAACTGGCAGCCTTCTCCTTAAGAAAGGATCTCAGAATGTCAATAGCCATAGTAATTAATATACCCCCTAGATGGGAAATTAAAGAACTTTTCTCTGGTCTACCCCAAAGAAAATAACAAGTGATATCATCTTTTGGAGTCCCCCCAACACAATTGCCATCGACAGGTACAATCATCATATAGTGAAATCCACCAGTCCATATATTGACTCTCTAAAAGACATAGACAGACAAACAGAAAAGATAAAAGCAAGTCAAAGGAAAAGAGAAACAAGACAGTGGCTGGAGAAACATTTATAGATAAACCTTTTAGTTACTACGTTCGGAGAAATGAGTTGTTTTGTAACCATGAAACAAAAATGAAACTCTATAAAAAAGAAACAGTCAGAAAATAAATAAAATATTAAAAATATGAAGGCAAAAAAAAATAAGTAGACAGTTCGATGAATAAATTTGTGGAAATATCCATTAAAGTAACACAAAATGTCAATGAGATTAAAATGGGAAAAAATAAGCAAAAAAATGGGAAGATCAGTCCAAAGAAGTTCAAATTTGAGTAAAAGTAGGTTCCAGAAAAAGAGCAAAAAAGAAAGAAAAGAAATAAGGAGGAGGAGGATATAGGCATTATGAAATAAAAGATAATGTTTCAGAATTGAAGTCTATGTCTCTAGGATAAAAGGGCCAAATGAATGGCCAACACAATGAATTTAAGAAGACCTGTACCAAGGCACGTTTTTGTGAAATTTCAGAACATTGGCTCAAAGAGAAGCTCCTAAAATCTTCCAGTGGGAGAAGGAGAGGAGAAAGAATAAGATACCAATCATACACAAAGGATTAGGAACCAGAATGCCATCTAACATCTCAATGGCAGCCCTAGACTCTAGAAAACCATAAAAGCAATCTTTCCACATTTTTAGGAGAAATGTTTTCCAATCTTAAATGCTATACTCAATCAAACTACCAATAAAATTAGTCTGGAATAAAGTTATATAAGATCCTTAAAAATGTACTTTTGATGCAAGTTTTTTCAAGAAGATCCTGAAGGATATACTCCACCAAAGAGTGAATAAACTAAGAAAGAGGTAACTAAGTATAACCTAACCCAATACAGGAAAGATGTGAGTCTCCGTATTTAGAGGCCTCCAGTTAACTCACACATAAGACACATCAGAAGCTTCCCTCTACTACCAACAACTTAGACTCCCCTTTGTCCAGTTACAGCATTGAAAATTTGAGGCCCTAATTCTTACACAATTCTTTTTTAAATGTCTAAATCCCTTGCTATCAATCCACTATTATAATGACCTGGTCCAATAATTTTCTTATCAATAATCTATTAACTCATTCACTTATTGAGTGCCCACTATAGTATAGTTGAATTTGAAGAGAAACAATGGGGAAAAATAAGTGTGAACAATTATTTTCTTTTCTTTGTGTTTTCGTTAAGCCTTCCTTTCCCTGAGGCCAAGGTCTAGTTTGAAAGAGGAACAAAAAAATATAGATAAAGGGATTTCTCCCACTCTGAATTTTGTATAAGTTAGGTATATGCACACATATCCTTTGAGATGAATATGGAACCCACTACATGTGCCAAAGTCTGAAGAATGGGACTTTAAAAATGACCTCTTTCTTCCAGGGAAACTATTAAGACCCAAGTGATGCTGCAAGTCGTGTTCATTTTCTAAAGCTCGTATATTTGAAATCTTGTACCTCTAAGTGCAGAATAGTTTTGCCTTCAACCTGCTTTGGGTTTGAGAGGTTGTCTGAATTATAGGTGGCCCAAATATTTAACAATATTGGGATCTGCACATGAGCTTCATAATTTTGATGTGTATTTAAGAAGCTGCTGGTGCTTGTAAGGCATGTTGCAGATGCAACTGATGCCATGCTTCTATCCCTTCTGTCCATCCATGCTCATTGATTCCTGCTGAAGATAGTTTCCACAACATAGACAGATTCCCACCCAAGCACCTGGTTCTCTTTTCTCTGTGTATGGGCTTTCTTGGCATTATGAAGAGCTTGTAGAGCCTCACACTGGCTCAGCCCAGAAGTCCAGGGGCATCAGCACCCATAGGGCACAGGGCAGTTCTCAAGCAATGGGAGATGGAAATCAGTGGATAAAACCAGTCTTCCCGTCCACCCGTGGAATGACTCTGGGCAGGGCTATCTCTGCTTTTGCATGACTTGAAGTTGACTGACCTTGGGTGTAAGGGAGCAAAATTTGCCACCACAAAATGTGTCTCTTTGGCATGAGAGTTATTTTAGGTCGGTTGTTTTTAGGAAATACAGACGATATAGGAAATTTTGTTTTGTTTTTTGTTTACCTCCCCCTTAACTGACTAAAAGAATTAGATAAAAGTCCTGGTTCCAGGAAGAACAGTGGCACCAGAGATATCTACAAAGAATATGGGCCACATGTGGTAGGGCTTTGGGAAACAAAATCCTCTACATTGTCCCATTGTCCCTTAGTGGCATAAAAGCATATGTTTACCAAACATTTGTTTTTCACATCTTCCTTTAAATTGTTTTTCTCCCCTTTGAAGTCCCAGCCTCCTACCCTCTTCTTCTGTCAGATGGCATGTAAATTCAATTGCTTAACTTGTCCTTGGATCTCAGATTTTCATGGAGTTCCCATATGTACATAAATTTGGTTTTTCTCCTGTTAATCTGTCTTGTGTCAATTTAGTTGTTAGGCTAGCCAGAAGACCTAGAAAGGTATAGGAAAAGTTTTTCTCACAACAGCTGGCATAGTTGGCAGGATTAACTTTGTTCACTGACACTAGTTGCTCTGAGGCTATTACTGCTAAGAGATTCAGCCAACATAATGTAAGATTCTTACTACATCAGTCTCCCAAATCTCTGCCTGCAAGGTCTATTGAAAGCCATAATGGTAAGAGTCCTTTATTTTCTTTTTCTAAATTTAGATTAGCAGGAGAAAATATTTGTGGAACTAGTTCCTTACGTCACAGAGACCCTGGTGAAAGTTTGGTTAATGACTACTCTTGATTTTTATTGATACTTTTCGTCCCAAAGATGGTCACTGCTTTTCTTTGTCTGTTGTATTGTTTGTCTTGTTCTGTATGTTGAGATCGTGGCTTTATGACCAGTGAGAGTACGCTGATCTCCACCAGCTGAAAGGTACATGTTCCAGCATGTATTTGGTGGTCAGTGTAGTGGACTGAGATTCCAAACAGCTGTAGCCAGTTTGTCAGAAGCACAGTTAAAAATCTGGGCTTGTAACTGGTGTCTCTTTGTTCCACGGTGCTAGCTCTCAGGGGGAATTTGTCATAAGTCCAATGAGGGACCTTGTCTTTCCAACCTTTGTTGTCTTATTAGTGCTGGAAAGTCAAATAGCGCCTGCCTGCTGCCACAGATTAGTGGGTCTGTGACTGGAGATGTCTTATATTCTTGTGGGAAACTAGAGATACCATCTGCGCTGCACTGTTCTTAGTTCAGGTGACAACAAGGTCTTTGCTTTCTTAGACTAATTCTGGGAGTGAACTTTCTGGATCTTTTAAGGGCTGCATCTTTTGCACTCTTGTGTGGGATCCCTCTTGCGTCTTTGTTTAAACTATAAAAAGATTTATTAGTTTGAGTCACTATTTCAGAGGTCCTATAACTCATCAATGGCCAGGTTATGGATCCTATGGCTTGGCTATATTTGAAAGAAAAAAAAATTAGAGACCTCTCATTGTAAACAATTGTCTTATATAATCATCTTATATAACAGCTAGCCTGAGGGACATCCTTAATAAGGTGCAAGGACAGAAATTAGAATTAAAGTAAAAGTTTACTTAAACCTGTTCCTATTTGCCTTCAGATATTTGCAGATACTGTAAAAAATCAGAACATTGGAATTACAATTGTTCCGCGCTTAAGATTAAGAAGGAAAAGGAACAAGAGGAACTATTTGAAAATTGGGAAAATAAAAATAATTTTGAATATCTAAGAACTATGATTTAGTTCTACCAAAAAAAAAAAAAAGATGGCCAGACAAAAATGTGTGTTCCACCCTGTTTGTAGCTAGATATAGCTGAACAGAAAATGTGAGTTAAACCCCAGTTGCAACTAGGGCCCTACCAAACTGCAGCCAGCCCTCAAGGAAATTACAACCTAGAATTACAATGACCATTCTGAGGAACATTCCAATTAGATAAGATCATTTAAAGAGTGCACTTAAAAGCAAGGGCTCCCAAATCAAACAAAGAGAAAAGGATACCTATTTTAATTGGTATGCAGGAAACTTCAAAAGGCTTCTAAATTTCAAAATAGCTTTGTTGAAAGATTTGTTATAGAAGGCAGAAAGCAAAATAGAAGGCCACTGGTCTGACTGAACTCATAACCACAGCTGATATTCAGAACCTAATAAGAAAATTTTACACCTCGTCCCCTAAGTTCAGTTCAGCTCAGTTCAGTCGCTCAGTCATGTCTGACTCCTTGCAACCCTATGGACTGCAGCACACCAGACTTCCCTGTCCATCACCAACTTCCAGGGCTTGCTCATACTCATGTCCATCGGTTCGGTGATGCCATCCAACCATCTCATCCTTTGTCCCCTTCTCCTCCCACCTTCAATCTTTCCCAGCATCAGGGTCTTTTCCAAAGATTCAGTTCTTCCCCTCAGGTGGCCAAAGTACTGGAGTTTCAGCTTCAGCATCAGTCCTTCCAAAGAATATTCAGGACTGATTTCCTTTTCTCCTTTCTTTTTTTTTAAAAAAAATTTATTCTATTCTATTTTATTTTTTTTCCATTTATTTTTATTAGTTGGAGGCTAATTACTCTACAATATTGTAGTGGCTCTTGCCATACATTGACATGAATCAGCCATGGATTTCCTTTAGGATAGACTAGTTGGATCCCCTAAGTTAAATGCACCCAAAGAGAAAGAAAAGCATACAACATAAGTAGATAGATAGGTCTGTCCTTACGAAAGCAACTCAACTTGCAGATTTATTGGAAAGGCTTCTAAGTATTCTGGTTTTAGGAAACCAAAGCCTTTCTTGGAGAACCTACATTTCTTCCCTGTGCCTCTGAGATGTAAATGTTCTACAAACTTCAGGGAGGTAAATTTTCTTTTTTTCCCCCTTGGCCATGTTGCATAGTTTGCAGGATCTTAGTTCCCTGACCAGAGTCTGAACTCATGCTCCTTGCAGATTCCTAAAAACTGGACCACCAGGGGATGCCTAGGGAAGTGATTCGTTTTTTAAATTTATTTATTTTTAATTGGAAGATATTTGCTTTACAATATTGTGTTGGTTTCTACCATACATCAACATGAATCAAATGTTTTTCAAGTTCTTGTGATCTAGGATTAATCTTTAGAAAATAAAAACAAGTTTATTGATTTCATGAAAACAAGCATGTCTTTAGCATTACCAGTGCTTTGTTACTTTTATTCTACTTAGATTCACTAAAAGTCAAATAAATTCATGTTATCTCTATTACAAAACTTGTCAGCCAGAAAAAAAAGCTTGTTGTTGATGGTTGACTTTGTTAAATGTCTCATGAAGTATTTTTTCTGTAGGTAATTTAAATGTAATCATTTAGAATAAATAAAATTAAATAGATATAAATAGGATCAATTTTTTAAATAATAATTACATATCATTGTATATATACTCTAAAATAACTTCCAAAATCTTTTTGGTTACTAGAAACCTTAGTGTTCTGCTAAGTTAAGTTAAATTAAGGAACTTAATGAGCTAAGTTCCTTGAATATCTAAATCACTTCCAAATAAGTTAAAATACTGAAACATAATTGCTGAATAAGTCTAAGTTTACCTACTTTTGACCTCTTATTACAGAGGAACTAAAGATGTTTGTAAACCTGTTTTGGGCCAATTTGAAAACATTGTTATGAGGAAACATATGTTTCTAGAAATTTCTAAATGTATCCATACATTTGTCAATAAAAAGAATGCTGGTATATTCGTAATTGCTTACGTCTTAGTTGTTATTATAAATTAAGGCTTTTAAGGGTTAAGTAGTCTAGCACATGATTAAAACTACTAGAAATGATGCGGTAAAGCAATTCTGCATACATGGAAAGTAGAATATATTTTGGGGTAAGAAAAAGTGTGAGATATGGAGATACTTTCTTTGTTGGGTGATATGAAAGTGATTTTGTCCTAAAACTGATTATTTGTAAATGGAAAAGAAAACAAGCGACAAACTAGACACAGAAAGTTGTAGAAGCTTTATGGAAAAAGGAGTATTTGGAAAGAAATTGTAAGTGTGGTCAGGACTAGATAAGATTGGAATGAATTTATTTAAGTAAATGAATGTTAATATCAGAGGTAATCAAGTGCAAAATTAGAATTGGGTTTTCTCTGTTAAAAGGGTAAACTGTTATTGAACTATTGGTCTGCTCTTGATAAGAAATGTAAAAGGTTTTTCTTTATTTTTAAAAACAGCCTGCCTAGAAAACAAGGATACTATGTTTTGTCAAAATAATTTCCTGTGTTTTCTGTCTTCATCAAGTCTTTGATTACTTAAGTAAACCAAATCTTCTTTATATTAAGAGTAAGTTTGCTTAGAACTATGTAATTTTCTATATTTGCCTATAAAATCTTAGTATGATTAAGTGGATAACTAAGTGTTTTTCACAGTCATCTATGGTTCTATTTGACCAACTGTTTTAAAACCTTTTGATGTTTTTGAAAGACTTCCCAAAACCAAATTCTAAATGAAGTCCTTTTTGATCTCAGATTAACTTTGAAATTTTCAAGAATTTTCCTGGAACATTTTGAAGTATGTGTTCTCTCTCTTTATAGAAAGGGAGAAGTTAAGCTAATTAATCTTATTTGGTGTTTTAAATTACATGGAAACCATTGTCAAAAAGTAATACTAAGTCTTCTGTATGTTGTATCTCTATACTTATACGTTATAAGGGTTTCAAAAATTATGTGAAATTACTAAAAATCCAGTGTGTCCTGGTGTAATGTTGTCATCATAAGTTCAGTTATCTTAAAATGTTGTTCATCACAAAAATAACCACACTTCCTTATCAAGTGAACTCTAACAATAGGCTTTTAAGGTCTTATAATCTATAGACGACTTTCCTGGTGACTCAGAAAGTAAAAGCGTCTGCTTACAATGCAAGAGGCCTGGGTTCGATCCCTGGGTTGAGAGGATCCCCTGGAGAAGGAAATGGCAACCCACTCCAGTACTCTTGCCTGGAAAATCCCATGGACGGAGGAGCCGGGTAGGCTACAGTCCATGGGGTCGCAAAGAGTCGGACACGACTGAGCGACTTCACTTTCACTATAATCTATAGACAGGTGTCATTTTACTCTGATGCTTTTGCAAATATGCTTCATCTTCAAAGAGATTCATGGAGAGGACTTCTCACACATATTCCAGAAAGCAAGTTTCTGATAAACTTTCAGATTTTAAAAAATTTATTAATTAATTTTATTTTTGGTTTTGCTGTGGTTTTGTTGCTATGCGGGGTCTTTCTCTAGTTGCAGAGAGTGGGGGCTGTTCTCTAGTGGTGGTGCATGGGCTTCTCGTGGTGGCTTCTCAAGTTGCAGAGTACAGGCTCTGAGCGCACTGGTTTTAGTAGTTGCAGCATGCAGGCAGGCTCAGTTGTGGCACACAGGCTTCGTTGAGCCACAAAATGTGGAATCTTCCCTGATCAGGGATCAAATCTGTGTCCTCTGTATGGGCAGGTGGATTCTATACCACCAGGGAAGTCTAAACTTTCAGATTGTACCACTGAACTGGGTAAGAATTTACAGAATCCTAATGGAGAAATTGATAACTTCATAAATCTGGTAATAAAAGATCAAGATCAATAATAATTAATTACATGGGACTAAAGGAACTGATAAAGATGATTATAATTTTTTTGCGATTTCATTTTACTTGAAACATTGCTGATTTTTAAAAAATATTTTATTTTCCAAATATAAGGACGCCTTTCCCCTTAAGCTAACTATAAAGAAGTTAACTATGACCTAGAGTAATTTGGTAAATTATATCTTTATAAGTAGAATAGAAACATCTATCTTTTTCTCCCTACCTGATTCCTCCAGAATTCAGAAACTCTCCATGAGTATTCTTATTTTCATGGCAATGTAGTTATTTGCATAAGTTCAATAAGAGTCTGTTCTTCTTGAAATAGGACACAATAAGAAACATTGGTTGTATTGCCAGGGCTTTGACTGCAATGTCCTATTTGAGAGAGCATGCTTAGACTCAGGTATTACCAGACAGCCTTAGGGAACTAAAGTTGACTTTATGAAGCCAATTAAAAGCCCCTTGGAAAAACAGCCTAATACCTTGCTTAGGGTTCCCAGCAGTCTCACCAGGTGAGTACAGAAGGTTACTTCCTGGGAGGTGCAGGAACCGCAAGTCGTTTTGAGCACCTCAGGAAGAGAGAAATTCATGCAAATCTATAGGTACTGCAGCTAAGTCTAGTGGCAAATTCTTGGCTTGGCTTCCTAGCATTGCTATTGTTCAGTCACTAAGGCATGTGCAATGTGAAATTCCTTATGAAAAGGAATTCCAGCAAAGTAAATGTAAAAGCCTATATGATCAATTACTATTCTTGCTTCACTTTTGTAAATGACTAGGCCATGTGTATTGAAGCTAGACCTATTTTTGCAAACAAATTAGCCTCAATTTGGCTGTCATTTTAGAGAGAAAGATTATGTTTCAGTGATACATTTGTGGATATTAAATTCTAATATTGTCCATTGTCTTTGAGGTTTATTATCTACATGTGAACTGTTCTAGATCCTGAGGATTATTCTAGCTGTCTCATATTTGGCTATAAATTTCCAAGTTAACATTCCCAATTTCTCCCATCCTTTTGACTTGAAATCACTGAGAACTAAAATTTCTCTTTTCCTGAAGTCCTACAAACTGAAGCTAGTCAAAGCTATAAGCTTCAGAGAAATCATCACAATGCTTCATATTTATTATTATTGTTATTTTTATTGGAATATAGTTGCTTTACAATGTTTTAGTTTCTGCTGTATAGCAAGGTGAATCAATTGCACATATACGTACATCCACTATTTTTTAGATTTCCTTCCCATTTAGGTCACCATGGATCATTGAGTAGAGTTCCCTGTGCTATACCACAAGTTCTCATTACTTATCTATTTTATACATTATAGTGTATATATGTCAATCCCAATCTCCCAATTTGTCCCATTACCCACCCCACCCTTGGGAACCATAAGTTAGTTCTCTACATCTGTGACTTTATTTTGTAAATAGGTTCATTTATACCACTTTTCTATATCTAGATATTTTTCTCTTTCTGACTTCATGTATGACAATCTCTGGGTCCATCCATGTCTCTGCAAATGACACTATTTCATTCCTTTTTATTGCTGAGTAATATTCATGTATATATGTACCACATCTTCTTTATCCATTCCTCTGTTGATGGACATTTAGGTTGCTTCCATGCCCTGGCTGTTGTAAATAACTTTTCTTGTTTAGACAATTTTCTTTGTGCCTGTTGCTATGTGAGTCAGTCAGAATGTTTACCAGTATGTCTGATAACATCATAAGAGACATTCAATCAATCTACAAACCAGGGAAATCTGATTGTCACTGCCTGCTCTCATTTTATCTAAATGCTTTGAACTGGACATCTAGAAATCTTCTCAACTGGTTGCCTTCAGAAGTTTGAAAATAAGATTATGGTCTGCTCCAAACACTAACCATTGTTTTTCTTTTGTTTCCATAGAAATGCCTCTAATTAAATACCCAATTGCTTCTACCGTAGGCCTATCTTGGGGAACCTCACTGCATCATGGTCTCCTGAAATGAGTTTAACTGAACTAACTTATTGTCAGGACTAAGAGACTGATTCAGTAAGATGAAACAGTCTACCAATTCAACTTTTGGACTGTGAAACTTCTTGGGGAGCTTGCAGTGGTGGGACTACAGGGGAAGAAAATATCCTTCCCTACTCCTAAGATGTGTCTCTTTGACAGAAGAATTATTTTAGGATGATTGTTTTAAGAAACAGAATACTGGAAAACTCATTGCTTTTGCCTCCCTCTTAACCACCTGAAAGAATTTAGATAAAAGAACCAATCCAGACAGGGCACTACCGAGAGAGGTATCTACAAATATGAGCTCAGGATTACAGGGGGAACTTGACAGGGCCTGGAGGGCAAAGTCTTCTTTGTGTTCTATTGTCTGCATGGCAGAGCAAACATTTGTTTACCAAACATTTGTTTTCCCCATCTTCCTGTAAATCATTTTCCTTCTCTCTGAAGCCCCACACCTCTACCTGATTCTCTTCTTCTCAGATGGCATGTAAGTCTTGATTGCCTAACTTGTTCTTGGGCCTTATATTCTTAAGGAGTTCCTGGACATACATTAATTTGGGTCCTCTTCTGTTAATTTGTCTTATGTCGATTTACTTATAGGTCATCCAGAGGAACCTAGAAGGGTGGAGGGAAAATATTCCTCTTCAACAAGAGTGATTGCTCTCCTTAAATTTTGCACCTTGACTGCTTCATTCATTCCTCCCAGGTCCTGGCTCTGATTCTCAGGCAAGTTCCTCATAGTTTTGAGAAGGTTTTCAGCAGAACTGAGCCCCCGTAGCTCACAGTTAATAACCTACTTATTAACATACCTTTTACTGTTTTTTCTCTTTTCTTTGTCATCATACTTCCTCACTGGTGCATTCTGGGATTGCCTTTCACCCATTTTCTCCTCAACTTCTACTCCTGAGGGAATGTAAGCTAAGACAAGCATCTCTTAAAATGGTGTTTCCTCTCCCCACCCCCACTCCACCAGTGATTTATTTAAGTTTATGATCAGCTTATGATATCATTCCATTAGCTGTAGAGGTTTATCTTCTCTGAGGCAGATCTGGGACTCAGATGTTCTGGTGTTCAGGGTTAGGCAATTACATCCTTTCAAAGACCTCACTGTACAAGTTCAAACACATACGTGTGGGCACTTTTTGTTTTGGGGTGATTGAGGAAGGAGATGTTGAATGCTGTTGCTCCTGTTTTGTTTCTGCTGAAGAGGCGTGAGGGAAGATAAAGACCATGGAAGGATAAGAAGGCAAGAAGTGGCTGGATAATTGCTTCAGACTTTCCCTTCACTTTGGCCTATGGCTGAGGGCCTGGCTGTGAGCCCCTGTGGGACTGATGCCAGAGCAAGTAACAGAGTCCTTGTTCAGACAGACTGGAAGCTTGGGGTACACACAGTCCTGCTTTAGGACAAAGGTGGCCAAAGGCAGCACTCATTGAGCTACACATGCCCTCCTTTCCCACTTCAGCCCCACCCCAGTCCCCTAGACCACAGTGTTCGTTCTGGATCAGAGACCAGCCTGCAGAAATAGAGCCAGTGGAACATCAGGGAAGACCCAGAGCAGGGCAGCTGGACTAACAGAAAGCCTATATCTGCCGTCAGGGGCTGGTGCACTGCAGTCTGTCTATGAGCAGGAGAAAGCAAAGGACCCTTTGGGAGGGGGTTAAATTCCTGAATGAGCAGGTAGAGGAATGGGACTGACAAAGTTTAGGAGACTTTGTCCATATGACCTAGCTTGTACTCAAAGGCAGGTGAAGCCTGGGCTATTTAGCTAAATAATGTTTGCTATGAGTTTGCTGGCACTCACATGATTTAATCAACATGTCCAACAAAAAGCCCTTGAGTCAATTATCCTGGGCTCTAGCCCTGTCACCGATAATAACCTTGGGCAAGTCACTTGACTTCTCTGTGCTTCAGTTTCCTTCATCTTATAATGACCTCATTGGGAAAGATGAATGCTGAGTTTCTTTTAAATATTAAGAAAACCAGAGTTCTTTCTCCAGAAATTACTATTGACCACACAGAGTCCTAGAGAATGTCACACCATGTGGCTCCTGTCTTGGAGTTCAGAAGTGGCCCGTGAGCCTGGGAGCCTCTTTCTCTTACAGTGCTCTTGGATAAAATGTCAGGTTATGGCCAGATACGGTGGAGTTGAAAAGGAGTGTCAGCTGCAGCTTTTGTAAATGTCTACTTTGGGACTTTATTTTAAATGTTTAAGAGACAACTCTTAAATTGATATTTTATTGTCTTTGGGACACCATGCCTTTATTGAGTTCATTGTAAATCATGTATTTGAGCATGAAACATAGGTTGCCAAAGTGGCAACTGACTGCACCCATCTGTGGTTAGTATCACTACGAACAAAGCTAGTAGAGGGGATGGAATTCTAGCTGAGCTATTTCAAATCCTAAAAGATGATGCTGTGAAAGTGCTGCACTCAATACGCCAGCAAATTTGGAAAACTCAGCAGTGGCCACAGGCCTAGAAAAGGTCAGTTTTCATTCCAATCCCAAAGAAAGGCAATTCCAATGAATGTTCAAACTACTGCACAGTTGCTCTCATCTCACACTCTAGAAAGTAATGCTCAAAATTCTCCAAGGCAGGCTTCAATAGTACATGAACTGAGAAATTCCAGATGTTCAAGCTGGATTTAGAGAAGGCAGAAGAACCAGAGATCAAATTGCCAAGATCCATTGGATCATAGAAAAAGCAAGGAAGTTCCAGAAAAACATCTACTTCTGCTTTATTCACTACGCCAAAGCCTTTGACTGTGTGGATCACAGCAAACTGGAAAATTCTTCAAGAGATGGGAACACCAGACCACCTTATGGGTCTCCTGAGAAATCTGTATGCAAGTCAAGAAGCAACAGTTAACACTGGACATGGAACAACAGACTGGCTCCAAATTGGGAAAGGAGTCCTTCAAGGCTGTATATTGTCACCCTGTTTATTTAACTAAATGCAGAGTACATTACGCAGAATGCCGGGCTAGATGAAGCACAAGCTGGAATCAAGATTGCCGGGAGAAATATCAATACCTCAGATATGCAGATGACACCATCCTTATGGCAGAAAGTGAAGAGGAACTAAAGAGTTTCTTGATGAAAGTGAAAGAGAAGAGTGAAAAAGTTGTTTTAAAACTCAACATTCAGAAAACTAAGATCATGGCATCCGGTCCCATCACTTCATAGCAAATAGGTGGGGAAACAATGGAAACAGTGGCAGATTTTATTTCGTTGGGCTCCAAAATCACTGCAGATGGTGAGTGCAGCCATGAAATTAAAAGACGCTTGTTCCTTGGAAGAAAAGCTATGACCAACCTAGACAGCATATTAAAAAGCAGAGATATTGCTTTGCCAACAAAGGTCTGTCTAGTCAAAGCTTTGGTTTTTCCAGTAGTTGTTTATGGATTTGAGAGTTGGATCATAAAGAAAGCTGAGTGCCAAAGATCTGATGCCTTTGAACTGTGATGTTGGAGAAAACTCTTGAGAGTCCCTTGGACTGCAAGGACATCAAACCAGTCCATCCTAAAGGAGATCAGTCCTGTGTGTTCATTGGAGGGACTGATGTTGAAGCTGACCCTCCAATACTTTGGCCACCTGATGTGAAGAACTGACTCATTTGAAAAGACTCTGATGCTGGGAAAGATTGAAGACGGGAGGAGAAGGGGTCGACAGAGGATGAGATGGTTGGATGGCATCACCGACTCAACAGACATGAGTGTGAGCAAGCTCTGGGAGTTGGTGATGGACAGAGAAGTCTGGCGTGCTGCAGTCCATGGGGTCGCAAAGAGTTGGACACGACTGAGCAACTGAAATGGATTGAACTGAACTGGAACAAACTCAAAAATGCCTCTTACAGCTATCTGCTTTTTCCCTGTGCAGCCTGTGACTGATTTCTATCCTATGCTTATAACTGACACCTTGTTATTATTTTTACTCCCCACAGAGTTGGCCAACTGTTGTTTCAGAAAGTTAAATGTCTTGCCGCCAGTGTAGTTATGATGTCATGGTGTCACTGCTTTTGAAAGTAGAAAGTCCACTTCCACCATGCCATAATCTGGGGGCCCTAGGCTGAGACTTCTCCAAGTGAGCAGCCTTTCCTGGCCCAGGTTTTGATCTGGGTGGTACAGCTGAACTGACTATGAACTGTCCATTCATTTCTTATTAGCAGCCAGCCTGGACAATGATCAAACAAGACCAGTCTGACGATACAACAGACTGCTCTGTTTCAGAAGTAATTTTTAAGGAAGGATGTTGTCCTGAGGCTGCCCAGCATGGATGCTGAAAGCAAACAAAAATCACATGTGGTCTAATCAGAGGATCAGTGGGAAGGCACAAGATGAAAAAGAAACTTTTAAAAGCATATTACTAGTTTCTGAATATGCCAATACAACCTAATAACCCAGTAATATCTAATACTTATTGAATGCTGACTATTTATCAGCTATGTTTCAAGTATCTCAATGTATATTAACTCACTAATCTTTAGCACAAACCAGGGCAGGTACTATTGTTTTCCTCACTTCATAAATGACAAAACCCAGCCACAGAAATGGAAAATAACTTGACCATCCAGCTGCTGAAGGGTCAAAACTGGGATTTGAAAGCAGACCATTTAGTTTCAGTGTTCATACTAATTGCTGTATTTCTTTAAGAACAAGAATGTTTTTGTCTGTTTTGCGAATGTAGAAAGGAATGTTGTTCATTTTAACTATTTCAGGCCAGATTAGAAGTGGAGGAGATATGAGGAAAAAAACATGTTTTTTCTTTTGTATTTATACGGGATGATGGCAGTAAACTAAACTTATTGTGGTAATCATTTCACAGTATGTGTGAGTCAAGTCATTATGTTGTACATCTTGTGGTGTGATGTGTTAGTCACTCAGTTGTGTCCGACTCTTGGCAGCCCCATGGACTATAGCCTGCCAGGCTCCTCTGTCCATGGAATTTCCCAGGAAAGAATACTGGAGTGGGTTGCTATTCCCTTCTCTAGGGTATCTTCCCTGCCCAGGGATTGAACCTGAGTCTCCTGCACTGCAGGCAGATTCTTTACCATCTGAGCCACGAGGGATACACCTTAAACTTACACAATGCTGCATGTCAGTTATATTTGAGTAAAACCGAAAGAATGAAGGCAAAAAGAGGAAAAGAGTTGAACCAAGTGAAGGTCCGGTGACCCAAGCCTTGTGGCGTGGCTTCCCAGGCCTCCTGAGCTGGTCCCGTCCAGCCTCTGTGCCTTGTATGCTGCCACCCCAGCTGGGTGACTTTCCTGAGCTCTAGCCATGATAGGAGACCGTCTGCACCCATCTTGATTTGTTCAACTCCCCGTGATTGTATGCCTTTATACACCCTCCCTGCAGAGCCTTTCATCCATCTACGCTTGGTGAAATCGTCAGCTTTTTAGACTCAGCTCAAATGTTAACTCTTTTTTGAAACTGTTTCTGACTTTTCATTGTAGCACAAAGTTACCCAAGTGGTGCTAAAGAACCTGCCTGCCAATGCAGGAGACATGAGAGATGTAGGTTCAATCCCTGGGTTTGGAAGATTCCCTGGAGGAGGGCACGGCAACCCACTGTAGTACACTTGCCTGGAGAATCCCATGGACAGAGGAGCCTGGTGGGCTACAGTCCATAGTGTTGCAAAGGGTTGCACATGATTGAGGTGACATCATGCAGACTTTTTATCCCGGGTTGTTGCTTGTTTGTGCTTCCTCATCACCTGGCTTATCCCTTTATCAAAGCTTGTTAAAAAAAAACAAAAGTTCAACTGAATAATTGTGAAGATCTAATTGATTTTATTGGGCAATTCATGAATGGGGCTGCATCCCATCTAGCAAGTAGATGGGCACTCCAAGGGGGTTATACAGAATAGAAGACTTTTATAGGAAGAAGGGTGGGGCAAGCGAGCTAATAGCAAAAGGGAAGAAAGAGTTATTTTTTGGATAGGAAATCTTTTGGTGGGATGTGGAAAGGGAACAGCAAAGGTTTTATCTTGCAGACTGACTCTTCTTCTCTTAGGTGTAGAGAGGGCCCAAGTGGTAGATTACTTCATTGGTGCTGAATAGAAAACTCCAGACTGGTTGATTGATTACATTTCTGGTGTAAGTTGAAACTGCAATTAGGTTAGATATTAAATCTAGGTTTGGTATCATGGGCACAAGTAACACCATTTGGGCCTATATTTTTTGTTGTTGTTTGGTTTGGTTCTTTATTAACAGTTTGTTTCAGGTAATGTTGAAATTGTTTTCTCTCTCCTTATTAAACTGCTTCAAAGAGCTCAGTGGGCTCCTTCAAATCATGGTAGCATCTAGCAAAATGTGTGCTATAAATGTTTCTTGAAAAAAAAAGTCTAAAGCAAGTATTTCTATAAGCAAATAGGGTAGGAGATCCCCAGAGAAAGAGAATGAGGCATGACTTTCTTTACATAAGATAAGCCAATTTTGGCCTAAGCCATTTTGTGATCTAAACCTGGCCAAAGTGTTTGCCCTTGAACTAGTCTCAATAAATCTTAAGGGAAGTGAAGGAATATAGGAACAAAGGAAAAACAGTCAAGAAACCAGAATTTAGCAATAAGACAGAACCCTAGATGGCTCAGATGGTAAAGAATCTGCTTGCAGTGCGGGAGACCCAGGTTCAATCCCTGGGTCAGGAAGATCCCCTGGAGGAGGAAATGGCTACCCACTCCAGTAGTCCTGCCTGGAGAATTCCATGGATGGGCTATCCATGGGGTCACAAAGCGTCAGACACAACTAAGTGACTAACATTCTCTCTCACTCTATTTCCTCCTCAAAGGACATACATCAGAGTCTGATACACATCTTTGAGTTTTGCAGGAACTAAGGCTCCCACCTGAGTGGAGACGTAACTACATGTTGAGATCCTAGACTGGTCAGAACCTGAGGAATGATGATGCTGATCTATTCTGACCCTCCTGACTTCAGTCAACTAAAGCTTGAACTCTGTTGACCTTTGCCCCAATTCTAAGCTGAAGTCTCCACTGTCCAAACCCCTTCATGAAGGTGCATGTACCATTAGCTTAAAACTTCCCCAGTTCTGCTATGGGAAAGATCCCTGGTGTTCTTATTTGCTGCAAGTAATAAATCCATCTTCATTTTTTTGGCTTGACACCCACTAAGAGGTGAACCCAGTTTTCAGGTAACATTCCCATCATTAGATAACAATGGGCATTTCAGAGATTCTGTCTTCAGGCTTATGTAGAGAACTTTATTTTTGGTTCTGATTATCCTAATAATTTTGTCAATCCTTTCACCTATTTTGGCTTGTTTGCATAAATTATTGACATTTTATAAATATTTGGCTTTTTGATAATGAGATTATACTAACATACAAATTAAGCAGTGACTCTAATGATGGTGATGTTGATGTTAAAGCATACACACACACACACACACACACACACACACACACAAGTAACACCCTTATTTTCAGGATCAGCTGTAACACCCTCTTCATTCTACTAGGTAGGCAGGTATTCAGGTAAAATCTGTTGGAAGATATGCTGTTCCTATCCTGGACTTGACAGGAGTTTGGAATTTTTGACATAACTAATGAGCCTTGGAGGTTCTTAGAGTCTTTAAAAGAGATTTGAGCATAATTTATAAAATATAGAGAAACAATTGCTTGATTTTACTAAAGAGTGAAAATGACAACTGATTATGATTTCTGCCTTTGCTCGAAGTATAGCTCTACTCTTTTCCTAAACAGTTGCTGACCTCATCAAGGACGCTTGGCTCCTTGTGACTCAGGCCCCTCAACTTCGTTTACCTTTCCTTCTCCTCCATCAGAAAGTTACCATCTCCTGCCACAATGCTTTCATAGTTGGTCATCTGCTTTGCTGCAGATCCTTATAGACTCCTTCTTCAATCATAGTTTTTCTTTACTATGTTCAGTTTACTCTCTTGTATATTGATATTTTTCTCTTCTGTAGTTTGTTTCCTTAGTTCTCCCCAACACTGGACCCCCTGCCTTGGAACCATCTTTGTGTTTATCCTTCAGATCACCTTTAAGGCCATCTCTGCTTAGCTCAGTGTTAATCCTATTTAGTCACTAAAACTGTTCTTTGAGGTATGCAGCATCTAAATCAGGACTTCTAGCCATTAACTCTTGATTTAATTTAAAAGGTCATTTTCTTGCTCTTGGGGCTGAGGTTTTTTTTGGGAAGGAGATGGAATTCTTAGCAAAGTTTCACCAGGGAGAGCCTGTCTCCACTCTCACCTCTGTCCTCCAATCAGAACAATCTCCTTACCCATGAAATGTCTTGGCTGTTTTACTTTAAAGCTCAGCAGAACATTTTACGTAATGTTTTGGTGTGGCTGTAGAAAATTGATCCCTGCTGATAGAGAAATATTTTTGAAAAAAACTTTTCATTTTCAAACAATGAGTGTAAACTGGCTGCCCTGACCTTTACCCCACTTCTGAGCCTCTCCCCACAGGGCTGGGGTGAAGGAGACTGGGTGAAAATAAAATCAAATGTTTAGTGATTTATGTGAGTGTTTGAAGAAATTTTATTGACTATTTCTATAATCTTGAAATGTAGAAAGAATCTGTAAACATCAGAGCCAAAAACCCTAAAGGAAAAGATTTATAGACTTAACAAAGTAAAAAAAAAAAGGTGACAATCTTGGAAAAATATTTGTAATACGAGTAGCATCTGAGGAGTTAAAACACTTGGTTTACAACAGTTTAACAAAGAAAAAGATGAACACTAGGATACAAAAAGGTCAATAAATGTATGAAAAGATGTTCAATCTTATTAGTAATCAAAAAAAATAAAACAGTAAATTAGATTGGATTTAATTTTAACACTGATAAAAATGTTGATAAAAGGATGAAGAGCTAGGCATATTCATACCAATATACACCTATTAGAAAGCCTAAAGTAAAAAATTCTGACATTATCTAGTGCTTTCCCTCCTAATACAGTTGAATATATACATTTAAAATGGTATAATCAAAATGTCCATAACATATACTTAGTGAAAATAATTTCCAAATTATTAGTAATATGCAAATATATCAGTTCAGTCAGTTCAGTCACTCAGTCGTGTCCGACTGTTTGTGACTCCATGGACTGCAGCACGCCAGGCCTCCCTTCTCCCGCCTTCAATCTTTCCCAGCATCAGGGGCTTTCCCAGTGAGTCAGTTCTTCCACATCAGGTGGCCAAAGTATTGGAGTTTCAGCTTCAGCATCCAATGATGCTGCATTCACCTTCCAATGAATATTCAGGACTGATTTCCTTTAGGATGGACTAGTTGGATCCCTTTGCAGTCCAAGGGACTCTTCAAGAGTCTTCTCCAACACCACAGTTCTAAAGCATCAATTCTCTGGTGCTCAGCTTTCTTTATAGTCCAACTCTCACATCCATACATGACTACTAGAAAAACCAAAGCTTTGACTAGACGGACTTTTGTTAGCAAAGTATTGTCTCTGCTTTTTAATATGCTGTCTATGTTGGTCATAACTTTTCTTCCACAGAGCAAGCATCTTTTAATTTCATGGCTGCAGTCACCATCTGCAGTGATTTTGGAGCCCCCCAAAATAAAATCTCTCACTGTTTCCACTGTTTCCCCATCTATTTGTCATGAAGTGATGGGACCAGATGCCATGACCTTAGTTTTCTGAATGTTGAGTTTTTAAGCCAACTTTTTCACTTTCCTCTTTTACTTTTATCAAGAGGCTCTTTAGCTCTTCCTGCCATAAGGGTGGTGTCAAATATATGTTTGAATGTATGTGTGTGTGTGTGTGCACGTGCACTCAGTCATGTCTGACTCTTTGCAAACGCATGGACTATAGCCTGCTAGGCTTCTCTGTCTCTGGAATTTTCCAGGGAAGTATACTGGAGTGGGTGGCCATTTCCTACTCCAGTGTTTATATAAAGTATGTTTATATAAAAATCGTTTACAAATAATATAAATGGCATGCAATTGTTTTGCAAAATGAGAAATATTGGGTTGGTCAAAAAGTTCGTTTGCATTTTTCTATAACCCAAACAGAATTTCTGGCCAACCCAATGTATGTCCAAATACACATTTATTCACTGAAAAAATATCTGGAAGAATGTACACCAGACACATTGACAGAAGTCATCTCTGGGTAGTGGGATTATAGTGATTCTAACTCTCTTCTCTGTATGTTTTTCATAGTCTTTTAATCTTTATACTTTCTATAGCCTGAACATTTGACTATGAGCATGTATTATGCACTTTTAACATTTTTGACTTAACTTAATTTTTGACTTAACTATTTATTTTGATTTTTACAAAAACCCATGCAAAGGTTTAAGGTTTTAGTTCTAGACCATGACAAAATTTTCCCAAGTCGAAGCAGATGTATTCAAACATTACATACTCCACAAAAGTATCCTACCCACATCTACTATAAAAGAGAGAGCATTTGGCTGTTTATTGCTAGGATTGTTGAACTTTTCACCCTCCAGATATGTGTGGGTCACCAACACACTTCCTCATCTTGAGGAGTTGTCTTTGATATTTAAAACATAATTCTTAAAAAAAAAACAACAACAAAAATGTAATTCTTAGACTCAAGGAACATAACGTCAAGGTGTTTGTGTATGATTAAAAATCAAATAATGCATCTTGTTTAGTATAAAGTATGATTCTATGTATATGGTAATTGGGAGGATAAAATGGAAAGATTATCTGTTACTAAATTTAGAAATTATGTCCTGATAGATTGATGGTTGATTTAAATATAACTTCTTGTCAAGCATCTGTTTTTAGAATCAAATTACTACGACTCTACAGTTTCCTTGAAGTCTCAGAGTCTCAAATTTCTGTTTGCCTTTGTATGGTTTTAAGAAAATGAAGAGTGAAAATGCACATTTAATTTTCATTGTATCATATTTTATATGACACACTGTAGTCATTTCATGGAAATATAAGGTGACAAACAAATTGCTGAAGAAATAATTGTCACTACCTCATTGAATCTTAAGTCATTCAGAACCATGTCCCACATACTGAAGATTCGTTTGGGAATGCTTTTGTTTCCCCAGCTGCCCTCTTCTCCAGCTTTGCCTTATTGACCACCTCCAGTGGAGTGCTGACTATTTTTCATCTTGCTTTCTATGTTTATCTCCAGGGTTTAATTCAATAAACAAAGTGGCTTGGATCAAACCTTGGGCTCTCATGGGTTTGGAATGTGTTCTTTGGTCTCAGTTTTAGTTACCAAAAGGGAGTGTTGTTTCTGACCTCTTTGACTCTTCCCTGCTGATTTTACTAGGCCTTTGATACTAGTAAAGGCTGAGATTTTTGAGGAGGTGGTCTTGCTTTTGTTAGAGATGGTACTGCCTTTTATTGCTTCGTGACTCAAGATGTGTTCAATTACAATCGCAAAGGTGTTAAAAAAATCAAATTAAAAGTAGCAAAAGTAGAAACCAAGGTTTTGATCTTTAAGGAAACATGTGACTCATTATTGATGCAAAGATAGCAAATAAGAACCCTCATCTAGCTTTCATTTTGCCAAGATTTAGGTCATTCGTTGCCTGCTACACTGACAAGCTCCACCACTTCTGCCAACACATTCTCAGGGTGTACAGTGGACTAGCATCTCCCCCTCATCACACTCTCCCAAGAACTTCCAGGTCAAGGGGCCACAAACTCAAAAGCCTATAGGAGCTGGGCAGGTAGTGCAGAAGAGTAAATAAGACTGTTTAAGAAAAACAGGATTTAGTGGGGATTTGGCCAAGGTAGAGACAGCATGTTCCACCTAGAGAAACCTCTTTTTTTTTTTTTTTTTGGACAGAGAGCCTCTTTTTTTTTTGTTGAAGATTTATTTATGTAATTTTTGACTGTGCTGGGTCTTTGTTGCTACACACAATCTTTCTCCAGTTGCAGCGAGCAGGGGCTGCTCTTCATTGCAGTTCTCAGGCTTCTTACTGCGGTGGCTTCTCTTGTTGCGGAGCAGGCTCTAGGCATGTGGGCTTCAGTAGTTGCGGTGCACGGATTTAGTTGCTCCATGGCATGTGGGATCTTCCTGGACCAGGGATCTAACATAATAAATGCCTGCATTGGCAGGCAGATCCTTAAGCACTAGACCACTGGGGAAGTCCTCGAGAAAACCTTTTCTCAGTATCAGCCAGTTGTTGTTATGTGGGAATAGGCCTGGGGTGATCAGAGCTTCCACTTTTTCAATAGAAGCAAGAAATAAAGATTTTTGTGTGACATTTCCAATCTCATCAACCATTTCCAATAAATACCAACACACTTTAGCCAAACCATGTGTCTGAGAGCTGGATGTGACTATGGGTTGCCAGTGTGCAACTTCTGATAAAAACTAAAGTGCATAAACTTTGGGCGTCCAAAAGCAGGGTCCTTATGGAGGCTGTTCTGAGGTCAGGACCAGCACAGATAAAACCCAGCAGTGAACAAGAGTAACATGGGACTTTGAGGCACAAATCAGTGGTACTTTGGTGGTACTGCTCTGTGCTAGTGGACAGGGCTATTGGATGCTGAATATTAGATCCTAATTGGCTTTTTTAGATCCCAGTGGAAGCCCCCAGGGCTCTTAGGCAGTTCTAGGGGAGGGAGGGGAGGAAGGAAATCTCAAGAAAAAGATATTGGACTTCCTGCTAATAGGCAAGTGGGGATTTGAGTGATTAAATAAAAGATGAAAAAGAGATATGATCATAATTGAACTGTTGTCTGGCAAAGTAGTTTATACTGGTTAATCTAATTGAAAGTATCAATTTAAAAATCCACAGATTGGGATTTTGGAAAGAAGTCATATTTATTAAGTTATTATTGGACATTGCAGAAAGTTATATTGTTATTTGAAATAATAATAGTGTAGCATAATAAATGGTATTAATAATAACAACAGCTGTCTTTTATTAGTTTACTTTCGCCTTGGAGCGTGTGGGATCTTAGTTCTGACCAGGGATCAAACCTGGTGCCACCTGCAGTGGAAGCAGGGAGTCCTAACCACTGGACTCCCAGGGAATTCCCAATAATAGTTGTCCTTTTTTGAGCTCTTACCATGTACCATGTACTTACCATGACATGTACTTACATGACATGTACTTACCATGTACTGTGCCAGGCACAGTACAAGTGCTTCACATGTACTAACTCACCTAATACCCATAGAAACCATAAGAGGTAGGTTCTACTATTATTATCTACCATTGACAGATAGGTAAACTGAGACACAGAGAAGTGAAGTAACATTCCCAAGAACACACAGACACATTATACAAATAAGGAGTTTTCACCTAGCACTGTACTCCTAGGATTGGTTTAAAATCCTCTCACTTATTTATAAAGATACTCACCAACAAGTTCTGTCTTAACCATTTCATCTCTCCATATTCTCTTCTGTTCTTCATTACTGTGTGTACATTCTTCTAAAATATATTAAAGTTTACTGTTTCCATATGGTGATTTATGGTTTGCCTTTCTGCAGTTGTAAACTATCTCCTTACTGCTAATCTACAGACTCTGTCTTTAATGCCATTTTCCTTAGGTAAAAAATAGCATACACTTATCCTAGAAATTTTGTAAAATACAGACACGTATGAAAAACTTTCTCCTAATCCTCTCATCCACAGGAAATTGCTGTTAACCTTTAGGTGGCATTCTTTCCATTCTTTTCTATGCACATATATTCAATAAAAAAGACTGGAAATATACTACTATTTTTACAGACTATAAATCATATATACACATAACTATTAGCTTTGCTTTTTTCAGTTAACATTTGTCACAAGCCATTTCCTGTATCTCTACGTTTGAAAACATTATTTTTATTTTTAATGGCTACATAGGATTCTATCATATGAGTTTACCAGAATTTATTTTAGAATCTTTTCCCCATTAGATGATTAAATATTTTAAAAATACTCACTCATGGGGATCTTCCCTGGTAGTCCGGGAGCTAAGACTCTGTACTCCCAATGCAAGGGGCTAAGGTTCAATCTTTGATCAGGGAACTAGATCCCACATGCGCAACCAAGAGTTGGCATGCCACAGCTAAGATTCTGCATGCTGCAAATACAAAGGTCCAGTATGCCACAACGAAGATTGAATATCCCAAGTTCTACAAGTAAGACTCAGTGCAGTCAAATAAATAACCAATTTTTTTTTTTTTTTAATGCTCACTTCTGGAGAAAACATAGTGACAAACATAAGTATCTAACTGGATTTTTGGACATTTCCCTAGGGTAAATTCCTCCAAGTAAACTTAATGGGTCAGTAGTTCTTAACACATGTTGCTACATCGCCTGTCAGAATGTTGGGCCAATTCACATGCCACCCTCAGTTTTTATGATCTTCACTTTTGCAGCACTTTCCTGTTTCCTTAACCTCTGAGTTTATTTCCTTATTTGTCAGAACTGGACCCTCCACTGAGCTTTCTTTTCTCATCCCAGCAGTGTGCTGAGGGCCTCCCATCTCCAGCAGTAAGTAGACAGATGTGGGGACTTCCTGCTTCTGAGCTCTGCAGGGCAAAGAAGTCAATCCAGAGGAACCAGCTTTAGGCTCAGCTCTGTGGGAAGCCCCAGGCATCTGGGAGTGGAGCTCATCCCCCACTAGCTTACATATTGTGGATAATTCTGTAAGGGGAGGTTTCTGGGACAAGTAACCGGGCTAAGAAATTGCTCAGATTTCACTGGACAACATCAGTCACCGGAAGCATGGCAACAAAGAAGGGAAACAAAGGTCTGCTTCTATGGCCTGGTCACAGCACAACATCTGGACAGTGTTGTCTTTGAAGAGGCACAAACATTCCTTCTGTCTAAACAACTTCAGAAGCTATGAAAGGCACTGGTGCAAGGACAAGTCAAACCAACACAAGACCACCAAGGGGACAATAAAGGCAAGACCTTGCACTCCTAAAACAACTGTCTTCAAAATGCTGAAGTGGAAAAAGAGGCTTGCCTCTCCAGCAGGGCAAAAGAGAATGGTAATCTGGAACATTTCCTAGGATTTCTTTGTTTTTTAATGACTTATTCTCTTATTAATATGTCAGAGAGAAAAAGTGCTCCTGGCTAAAAAATAATGGCCCCTAATCCCAGAAATCACAGCTAGCAAAACAGATTCTTCACAAGTGTCAGAAAAGCACCCTGAATGAGAAGAGAAGAATACAAGTACATCACTTCTTTTATAAAAAATGCTTGATTTCTTTTAATCCCCAGAGTCCAATTATTTTCTTTTCAAATTTAAGGGTACTGTCTATACTATTAATTAAGGGTTCAGTTCAGTTCAGTCGCTCAGTTGTGTCTGACTCTGCGACCCCATGAACCACAGCATGCCAGGCCTCCCTGTCCATCACCAACTCCGAGTCCACCCAAACCCATGTCCCTTGAGTCAGTGATGCCATCCAACCATCTCGTCCTCTGTCATCCCCTTCTCCTCCTGCCCTCAATTTTTCCCAGCATCAGGGTCTTTTCCAATGAGTCAGCTCTTCGCATGAGGTGGCCAAAGTATTGGAGTTTCAGCTTCAACATCAGTCCTTCCAATGAACACCCAGGACTGATCTCCTTAGGATGGACTGGTTGGATCTCCTTGCAGTCCAAGGGACTCTAAAGAGCCTTCTCCAATAACACAGTTCAAAAGCATCAATTCTTCAGCGCTCAGCTTTCTTTATAGTCCAACTCTCATATCCATACATGACCAATGGAAAAACCATAGCCTTGACTAGACAGACCTTTGTTGACAAAGTAATGTCTCTGCTTTTTAATATGCTGTCTAGGTTGGTCATAACTTTCCTTCCAAGGAGTAGGCATCTTTTAATTTCATGGCTGCAATCACCATCTACAGTGATTTTGGAGCCCCCAAAAATAAAGTCAGTGACTGTTTCCCCATCTATTTCCCATGAAGTGATGGGACCAGATGCCATGATCTTAGTTTTCTGAATGTTGAGTTTTAAGCCAACTTTTTAACTCTCCTCTTTAACTTTCATCAAGAGGGTAGTTACCTATTAATTTGAGTACATAAAAAATATCTATCTGTAGTATTTATCTCTTTCTCTTTCATCTACTCTCTACCCCATACATTTTTTATCTAATGAATTCTATTTCTCTCTCTTCTCTGTCCGTTTTGTCTCCTGCTTCTTGAAAAATAGTACAGCAGAGTTAGTTATTTAATCCCATCACTCTCCTTCAATAATCTTTTTTTTTTTTTTTTTTTATTCACATCCATACATGACTATCCTTCAATAATCTTATACAGGAGGCCAGGGATGGAGATGAGAAGAAAGATTTTCAAGTAGGGGAACTACATGAGATGCAGTGTGGGAGTGGGGAGTGGGCAGAAGGAAAAAAGGAATGGGGAGATGGAGAAGATCCAAAGGCCTTCTATGCAATGTTTGCAAAAGTCTTTGTAGGTTTTCTAAAGGAACTTTGAGGGATTACTTCTCTGTAAGCAATGGAGAATCATAGGAAGTTTTTTGGAGGGGAGTTTGATTAGATACTTTTTGGCTTTGTGTTAATTTGATTAGATTTTTCCCTTCAAGCAAAAATCACTCCATCATGGTAGGAAAGATAAATAGGAAGAAGAAGAAACTAAAGGCAGGGATAGCAATTTGGAGGTTATCCAGAACTTTGACTTGGTTTTAGACAAGTGAGGATGAAGAGGACAGGGCAGATTAAAGAGATATTTAGGAGATTCAATTGGCTTGGGTGCTTTTTAGAATGAGAAGAAAAAGATGGGGACAGAGAGAGGAAAAGTCAAACAAGTATGACTATAATTTCCCGCAGTCAATATGTGGATCGATCATTAAATGAAATTAAAACACAAGACACATATAGAGGAGGGAGATTTAAATGAAAGATTAAAAAATTGGTTTGAGATTTACTTGCAGAATGTCTTGTTCAGTGTTGTGCTGGTAAATGTTAAAACTGGCTTTCCAGAAAAAAAAAAAAAATAGACAGACAGAAAGACAGGAAGAAAAGAAAGCCCTGATTGTATCAGATGTGAAAGTTACTTATTGCAGAGTCCGGAAAAGATATACATACCCAGTCAGCAATTATGAGCTGGAATGAGCACACCACTGGTCTTGCTGGATGCTCCACGCTGTATGGGGGGGCACCGTCCCAGAGCACAGCAAGGAGGTGAGAGCTGGGGATACCCAGTTTACCTGAAGCCAAGGGAGTGGATTGTGTTAAAAAAAAAGAGAGAGAAAACCAGTATCAGGAGACATTATATAAGGACAGAGAAAGTCAGGGAAAGAGTTATTAAAGAGGCAGGAGAGTCAGAAGAGAACCAGATGCAGGAAATTCAAGAGAACTAGATTCAGGAAGGAAGATGTGGTCAGTAGTGTTGCATACCAGAGATCAGGTAGCCCAGGGACTTAAAGGAGGTCATCAGTGTTACCCATTCAGTGGTTTTTCTCTGCTTGAGGTATTTTCTATTTTTCTACATGAAAATATTTTATAATGATGAGAATGAAAGCACATATACCCCTCTCTCTCTTTTTAAGGAGGTCATTAATGGATCTGGAGAGTGGTGGGGGCCAGAGTTTGCCTGAAATGGGTTGGAGACTGAATAAAAGAGAAGGATTACAGAAGAAACTTTTTCAGCAGTTTGGCTCTTAAAAGCAGGAGAGCTTGAAGGGAGGAAGGTTAAAAGGATGGCTTTTAAAAAGAATTATAGCTTATTGATCAACCGGTAAATCAGGGGAATATATTTCTCTATAATCCAGACTAACTGGTTCATCCCAGTGACAAGCAGAACAAACTCAGGAACAGAAGCAGTAATGGTTTTGAATCTTGCATGTGTCAATAAGAGTCACATTAATAAAGAAGGGGATTGCACTGGTCTGATTATGTTGAACTTGTAATATTGAAAGCCTATGCAATACCTGGTTTACTCCACAAATAATGGTGATTCCACCCCCCCTTTTTTTTTTACTATCTTTAGCTTGAAAGTTTGTTTCTAACCATGTATTGGAATTAAACTGACTCAAATATGAACTGTAGGTCCTTTAATTCCACTTTACATAAAAGAAGAATTGTCTTTTTTTCTTCGTTAATTTTGAGGCACCTGTCATTCTTCAGGAATTCTCAAAAAGCCCAGCTATCAGGTCTTATTAATTGTAACAAATTCTGCTAAGGAAATTATTTTTAGAATATTTTCTGTTCTATTCTTCATTGACTTCCTATAATACTCTTCCCGCCTCTGCCCAGAGTTTCTAGGAATCAAACAGCATGGTATGCATACCAAAAATACATGTGTGGTGAAAATAATTTATATTTTAAATAATTTGTACATGTACATTTATGTGGGGGCTTCCCTAGTAGCTCAGCTGGTAAAGAATCCTCCTGCAATGTGGGAGACCTGGGTTCTATCCCTGGGTTGGGAAGATCCTCTGGAGAAGGGCAGGGCAACCCACTCCAGTATTCTTGCCTGGAGAATCCCCATGGACAGAGAAGCCTGGCAGGTTACAGGCCATGGGGTTTGCAAAGAGTTGGACATGACTGAGTGACTAAGCACATTTATGTTATATGAGTGTTATATATCAAAGCAATTTCCAAGCAAAGCCTTTTGGGTAATTCCCAATTTAAACGGTCTCAATAGAATGATCATCTATAGCGCCATGACCTCTACCAGGATCTCTAAGGCCACAGCTACCTGAATTCTGTAATTAGAAGATGCCAGGGTCATCTCAGAGTAGAACTTCAAGGCACTCAGGCTGCACCGACAGACCAAGCTTCTCCGGAGACAGTAACAAAGAAGGGCCATTCTGCTCGTTTGGAAAGAGTCACCTAGGGTGGAGACCTGGAGTGTTGGTGTCGGTGTTAGCAGGAACTGATGGACTTGGGGGGATGTTCACTGAAGCATACTCAGGAACAAATTGACCTGTGACATTCGAGGGAGAGAAATTCACACTTCTGTACTCTCCCAAGGGACACATTCTTTTAACCTCTAACTTTTGGAATTAAGTATTTTTTTCATATGAACCTGTCATACTCGCAAAGTGTGGGCTTGATGAAGGCAGAATTAGGTGTTTGTGGCCCTTGGCCAAATAACTTAGTCTCTTTGGGGATTTAGGCTCTTTTATTGGTAGAAAGGAACACAACTGATAAGCTTATTTCAGACATTACAGTGTGTGCAGAGATGAGCAGATTCTTGATACCATAGGTTGTTCTCAGTTAGAAATGATTACATTTGACTTTGGGGCCATAGACCTGTGTATTTAGAATCAATGGCTGTCTTCTCTGGTGCTTTCACCTCCTTCTTGGCCTCATCTCCTTTCTCCAACAGCCTATCCTTGTCTCATTTGCACAGGACTTACTGTCACTCATTCCCTAGGAGAACAATCTGAGGGGTTACTTTAGTAGGGTGCTCTTGGAAACTATAGCCTTCAGTTTCAGAAAGAATGATTCTGGTGGTGGGGTTTTAATGATTCTGGTGATAGGTGGGTGGTGGGGTGGGGTGGGGCAGGGGATGGAGAATCAGAGAGACAGAATCGCTTCCACAGATCACACTTGGAGTGGTAACACCTCCTCCAGGAGCTTTCCTTTATATCTAGAGGTCAGAGAGATTACTTTGAACTCTTCTTCCCTATGCTTGGAATTTTAAAATTTTGGTATGGGAAATTCTTTATAGGCCATGGTTGGTACCAGAAAATGACATTAATAGGCAGCTATCAACAGGCTCTTAGTTTTATAGAGCCATTCTTCCCAGGAGCTCAAATGAACAAAATTTACTTTCAGAAAACCCCAGTGAGGCAGGGAGAGCATATATATAGTCTCTTTTATGCATAAAGAAATGGAGGCAGAAAGTTAGTGGATCATGTGGTTGTCAGATTTGACCCTGGAACCTAGGGACCAGGGTCTCCTCTTGTGGGCCCTGGACTTCAGAGGGTTTGACTCTGGCCCACCTCAAACCTCATCCCTTCCTAAGGATGAATGGTCTACAGGACCCAGGGGCCAGGTCACCAAGTTATGAGTAGCTGAGACCCCAGAATTGTCCTAAGGCCCTTAAGTGCTCTTCCAGGGCCTGCATGGGCCTCCTCACTGGATCCATCCTTAGTGTTGACAGAACCACTGACATGTGGACCTGGGTTCAAATCATGGTCTGGAGGGGCTTGTGCAGCTGGGGGCCCAGATGCACACCTGCAGATTCTTCTGGAATATGATGGAGCTGGGGATGGGAAGCAAAATTGTCTGGGAGCCTGCTCTCCTGCTCTACCACTTTCTTGTCAAACCTCAAGTCAAAGCCTAAGGAGTCTGGTTGTGAATCTACCCTTCCCAGTTGCTCCAAAGGTATCTCTGTCAAGTAGGAGGAACTTATTTTACAGTTTGTTAGCTTTACTTTTGAGTTAAATATTGAGACTTAAAAGTATGTGGGCCTCCATTTGTGCACTTGCTTCTGTTCCTCAAATGTTATGGTCCCTCTTGCTCTTGACTGTTAAAGCCAAAGCCAGACAAAGAAGCTGAAGAATTGGAATGGTTATGTAATTTTACAAGACTGCGATTCTCTAGCAGTACTTTGCCAACCTGTAGAAACCTAAATACAAGCCCACGTGTATTTATCTATCACTGCTGACTAACATGGTGAAAATAAAAAGGAGATTGGTCCACATTGCTCGGGTTTTCTGTGGCCTCCCCCCTCCTCCCAGTTTGCCAAGGGAGGGAGCAAGACAGTTTTCAGGGGTCCTCCTGGGACTTGGGAGGCCCAAAATTGGGAACCCCAAAGGTCCCTGAATTCCAAAGTCAGGGTTTGTGGTGGACAACAAAACCAGCCAATTGTCCAGAGGACTGTCCATCTTCTCCCCACTCTGGGCATTTAAAGGAAAAAAAAAAAAAAAAGACTAAAGGGTTGGCATCCCTAGGTTTTAGCCTTGCTTTCTCTTCCCCTTCCCTCTCCTCTCTCCGCCCCCCAAGTCCCTCCAGCTGAGTAAATTAACAAAGGAAACAAAAGTTGCTGAAAGAAGTAGTTTAGCGAAAGCGATTTTCACTCTTGCTGTTGGTTGCCCTGAACCTGGATAAGAGTCTCTGGCGGGCTCAGTCCCAAGACCGGCGTTCGCCCCTATTCCTGCGCTGGCGGGCATGTCTGGGGCGCGGGGCGCGCACCTACGCCGAGGGTAGGCGGGCTGCACCCCACTGGCGCCCTCCGCCCCCAGCCCCGCGCGCTGCTGGACGTCGCCCGTTTAAGGGGCGGGACGCGGCTCCACGTGCTTTCTGCTGAGTGACTGAACTACATAAACAGAGGCCGGGAAGGGGGCGGGGAAGGAGGGAGAGAACGGGCTTTGACCGATAGTAACCCCAGCGCTCAGCGCCGCCGAATCTATAAAAGGAACTAGTCGCGGCAAAACCCCGGTAATTCCGAGGCAGAGTGAGTGCTGCCGGGGCCGGCAGAGACGCGCCGACACCTCTCTCTCTCCCCGGGCGCAGGTGGGCAGAAGAGGGGGCGCCGTGCAACCAGCGCCGCCACAGCCAATTTCTCGGGGCGCTTTGCTCCCTTTACCCCCCTTCTTTCCCGAAGGGTTTTTCAAGGGGTTGGGGAAAGAGCCACAAACACAAAAGTGGAAAACAGGTAAGACCAGCGACTTGGCCGTTATTGTTTCGTTTCGGGCCGAGGGGACTTTGGGAAGCTCTGGGTTTCGGGGACTTTAGTCCGAACCCCCACATTCCCACCTACTGCAGAGCAAACAGGGGCTCGTAAATGTGGAGAGGATGTCCTAGGAGGAGCTCTGGCGACCCAAAGACGCGACATCTCTGCGCTCAGGATTCGCCCGCGGTGGAGCTCGGGGAGCATCTCTGGGCGCGCGGAGACCCGAGCGCAGTAGCTGGGGCGCAGTGGAATCGGGGGCTGCTGCTGGTGCTGGAGGCGCTGCCGCTGGAGTAAGGAGAGTGGCAGGTCTGGCACTGAGCTATTCCCTTTGTTTGGAAGCGCCTGAGCCGGTTGGAACCCTCTCTGGCTGCGGGTCGGCCGGCGCCCACCGGGAAAAATGCCAGCCGTCAGAATCCCCTCCGTTCCTAAGGAGCTAGTCCGGGTTGGGCTCTGATCTGGGGATAGGTCCCCTGCGCCCCCGGACTGGAGCAGCGCTTTATGGCTCACCACGAACGCGAGTGGGAGCCCTTAGCGATAGGGCTCTTTTGAGGCCTCGGGGGCTTTGTTTGATCAGGGGGTTCCTGTTCCATAGTCTCCTTACGCTTCCAGGAGCTGCCGTCTCTGACGCTGTGGGAGGCTGGGGATGGGGGTGGGGGAGACGGGCGGGGCGCAGGGACGAGAGTTTTGTTTCTTTAACAAACGTTGGCGGGTGGGGGGAGCGGTTGCGGGAACCTGGAGCTGAGGTGACCATTCCCCCTGCTCCCCCCCATCTTCCTGCCCTTTGCTGCGTGTCTCTTGGAGCAGCTTCAGGCAGGGCACGGATGGGGAAGCTGGGGTGAGACGGTGCAGCAGAATGACCGAGAGTAACCCCGGCGGGCGGTGCAGAGCTCGCGGCTCCGCGGGCGGGCTGCGCTTCGCGGTGGGGGGAGGGAGGGTTGGGCGCCGGCTGCCGGTGGCCACGGGGGGCACTGATCCACAGCGCCTCCTGGCCGGGTGGCCTGGGAATCGGCTCCTTGGCCGGAGTGAGGCCAGGCTGTAAGAGGCTTTGTCGCCCGCCGCGGTTCCGACCGAGATCCGGTGAAGACGGGTGGTTGTAGACTGGGAGGAAACCTGGGGGATCAGGCGAAAGTGCTTCTGCTTGTGTTTTAGAATGGTTCCCAACTCCCAGAGAGCTGCTAAATGGAAGGTTCTTAGGGCGTGGGCCAGTGCTAGGGTTGTGTGTAGGTGCTTGTTTTTCAGCACTCATCAAAAAGAAGGGAATAAACAAGATAAAAGAAAACAGAGAGAGAGAAGGAAAAAGGGAGAAAAAGAAATGTGGCATTGGAAATAATTGGCTCTTGTCTTTTGCAAAAGCGATACCGTCAGCTTTTAAAACCAGGACTTTTCAGTGAAACAAGAAAGTGAGTGCGTGGTATATGCATTCATATAATAGACGATAAATTTGATATTTAAAAAAATTCCTTGGTGATAAAAATCAGCTAGTCACTTTCTAAGGACCGATTCCCACCTCCCATCAAAGAACACCTCACAAAAGTTTGCAAGTTCAAAAGCAGAGTTTTAATGGTTCTTTAGACAATAGTTTGGGACCCAAACCTAAGTTTCGATCTTTTCAGACAAAATTTAAAACTCAACTAAAGAAGTACTTAGTTTCTTATCTCCCCTTTTATTTCAGCCCATTTTCCTCATAATTACTAGGAAATTAATGGAGGCTTTCTGTTGTTCATGTCATTCTCTTGAGACACTTATCCTAAATCAAAGGGAGTGTGAGAGCAAAGGGAGAAGGTTCTGTAGTAGAACCTCTTCTGATGGTAAATAATTTTCAAGTACAAAGTTTTCTTTGTCAGCCTGTTCCCCAAGTACTCCTTTTTTTTTTAACTTTTAATTTTATATTAAAGTATAACTGATTAACAATATTTGATAGTTTCAGGTGACAACAAAGGAACTTAGTCACACATACATGTGTCCATTCCTAAATGCTCCTTTTATAGGAGCTTTAATGCTTTTTGCATTAAGTTAATTCATGATAGAGTTTTGGGGAAACATTAGATACACAGAGCACAGTGGTATTTGCTTGAGAAAAAGCAGTAGAATCAGAGTGACCAGCCTTTGATGATCACAGTTCAAGGGGTGAGAATTGCTACTGCAGTCAGAGTAATTCTTGAGCCCCCTTGCAGGGACCAGCCTGGTGTTCCAGAATGATGTACCTCATTGTGAAATGGACACTTGTGATATGTGTCTCCCCTTCAGATGAGCATTTAAAATCTCAGCTCTCAATTTACATCTAAATAGAAGCCTGTAATGAACCCTGGACACCTTTTGACTTAGGACATATTTACAGTTCATGTGAGGCTAGCTTAGATTGGAAAAGGGTGATTAGGGTTTGATTGTTTCCAACCTCTGCTCTTAATGCTTACATTAAAAAGTCTTAATGCTTACATTATTAAAAATGAATGAAACCAAATGAAACTCAGTGACACAGTTTTTTTTTTTTTTTGAAACTCAGTGACACAGTTTTTTATCTTCTGTAGTATTTATCTTATATGGAGAGAAGTTGTAATATTTTTTGTTAAAAATTTTTTTAGGGGCTCTTCCTTCCCATAAGCTAAGTTGTTTATGCTATATTCAGCATGATTGTAAATTGTTAATATCTTTGCTGTTTTTATTTTCAGCTCCTAAAACATTAAATGGACATTGCCTTAGATTCCTTAATAACTTCCTCCTTAATTCCTGAACCTCTGACAGTCTAGAAAATTCCAATAGATATATCATTTTTGCATTTCTAAAATACTCTAAATTCCAAATACATTTTTATTTACTATCTAGACAGTAAAGAAATAATGGAAATTTAATACTCTTTATGGTCAATTACCTCCATATCAAATTTTAAAGATCTTGCTGAAAATTTGCTTTAATTTAACTGTTCTGGGGGAGGGCTTACACTAAAACTGAAACCTTCTTCATATCTGCATGTGGAAATAATCATAAGTGTGGAAGTTACTGCCATATTTATTTAATAGATAACACCAGGTGCCAAATACTATTTCAAATGCTTTTCAAATGCTATTTTAATTTTAACCACAAATCCACCTGTTATCCCTATTTTGCAGACTAAGAAACAGAGTTTCTGGCCACACACCTTGCAACTGGCAGAGCTAAGTTTTGAACCTATCCAGCGAGCCCCAGATTTCTTTGACTCCACTCTAAGCAGTGAGGTGGTGCAGTTTCAGTTGCTGTGGCAGAGGACTTTGCGAGGATGCTCGCTGAGTTCTGGTACATATATCTCCTCTAGTACTTAACGGAATCTACAGCCTATGTCTTATTTCCCTTGTTGCTGTGAATGGGCCAGCCAAATTCTCTTCAGCGTGTTGGGACATTGATTGCATAGGGATTGCAACACCATGGGAAGGACAGACAGTAAAATTTGCTCAACTCTAGCTCTTGGTTTAAAACAAAAAATTTGCTGTTGTTTCAGTCAAATATTTCTAAGTCTATAATGATCTCCAAATCTTTCCCTGTGTAATACATAAAAAATGGATAGAGGGTTTGGTTGTAAAAGGATAAGGAACAAAAGAAAAAGGGAAGGGAACTATTAGCTTAGCTGTCAAATCTTTGGTGAATTTTTAAAATTGCTTATTGTACAATATGATTTCTGTTTGTTTTATCCCTCAATATATCAGAGACCTTCTGAAATAACCTGTTTTTCTGTTACTGACGTTACTGTCTAGGAATCAACTTTAGCTTTTTTCTTACGGCATCTTTCTCTGAGCAAATCCATTTTCAAAGTCAGCTTAAATAAAGGTGAGACAGAATGGGAAACTTTTTCTTATTAGATTGGTGTAGCACCTTAGACGTAAACTCTTAGAAAAGATTTTTCTTGGTAAAAAGTTATGCTTATTATTGATTTACCTTATGCTGGGTGTTTCAAGCATTTTACATGTAATAACTTAGTTCACTCTGTCGAGAACCACATGAGGTGGGTTCTGTTATCATTTTCATTTTACAGACAGGGAAACTGAGGTGTAGACAGGGTAAGTAGCCTGACCATGGAGTTTGTAAGTAAGGAGTGACGCTGAGGTTGCATCCCAGGCAGTCTGGTTTCCACGAATTTACCAATTACACGGTAAGGGCTTTGTTAAAATATTGAATTTTGACAAATGAAATACTCACTAAAGGCAAAGAATGCGTCTCACTTTTCATTTGGGTATTTATGACTGAAAATAGTTCCCTGGATAGGTAACTTGCATAGATGTTGTTAGGCACATTTTAGAAATATCTGAAGCCAGAGTAAGAAAATCTTGTATGTAAAATTGTTTTCAGGTAGAGCCTTTGGTTATTCTGCATTCTGTTGAGACAATAAGCTGTTTTAAAGCAAAGAGCATTTACTCCAAGGAGCATCAGACTTGGTTCCTAAAACAAAAGAAAACTTGAAATCCTGTCTTTTTCCATTTTGAAAATTTACTCTTAAGACCTGATTTAAATGCCATCTTTCTCATAAGCTCTCCTGGATTCACACCTTCCTGCCAACACTGAGTTAAAATTAATTATCCCTTTCTTTTTTGCTTCCATAGGATTGGATCACAGCACTATTAATGTCATGGGTTTAATTGCATGAGGTTTTTTTTTGGTTATACTTAACATTTATTTGTCTTGTTCTTGAGTATATGCTTCTCTAGGAGGAGGTCTAGGATTCTTCTAGGATTAAGGTCCTAGAATCCTAGAGAATCCTAATTCTCTAGGATTAAGGTTCCAGTCCTTAATTTACTCTCCTTGATATGGAAGGGGATTCAATAAATGCTATCTTGAATAAGTCAAAGAGAATGGGAAACTAATGTTGGTTTTCTATATTCTGGAAGATGAATTAAAATGATGTGATAATCACAGAAAAGCATTAGAAGTAGAATTATATGAGAAATAACTAGTTAAGGTTAGGTTTATGATAGGTTGAGAAATATTAGTATGTACTTAGACCAGCTTACTTTTTGTAGAACAAACAATTCTGATTCCACTCAGTTTCATTTCTCTTTTTTGAGGCAGCTGTGCTTTGAGAAAGTGATCTAGTCTGTTACATTTCACATTAAACTACTTTTATTTGCACATTAATTTATTATTTAAAAAATAAGAATGAGATAATTCACTAAGTAATTTAGAATTTAATTACTTAAAAAATCAAAATAACCTTTTATGTATAGGATCTTTTCTTTTATTCATTCTTTATGTGTGTGTGTCTGTATGTGTTTATGTGTATTTGTTTAGAATTGCAACATTTTCTACGCTAAATCCAACTTCCAAGAAGCATTTGGAAGTCAAAACATTCTATTTGGCTACTCTTAAAGTCAAAATGTTTTATGATAACTGGTGTTTAGTACCAGACACTTTTTTGGGAAGGATTTTGCATATATAAAACCAATCAGTGGTTATTATTTATTGGGACAGTATTCTGGACTACATGGAGAATATGCTGAAAGCTATGAATTCTCTTTTCAGAAAAAACATACACAGGCATGTACACTCCAAATTTTACATATAATTACATATAATTTGATGTAATTATATTCTACATGTAATTCCAGAAACCCACTAAGCAGTCATGTGACCCTGGGCAAGTCATTTTACTTTCCTAAGATTTAGTTTCTTGATGAAATGAAAGAGGCTGAGTACATGACTTTTAAAGAGCCATTCAAACTTTTATATTCTCTAGATGTGTATTTAGGGAAAAGTGTGATTCTTTGATAGGAGCTGCCCAGAGAAATGTCCTGAGGGACAGTATTAGTGTAACAGATTGTGTGGGTTTTGAGAGGTAGAGTGGAAATACCCATGGAATACATAGGAGTGTTTTGATGAACGTGATGACGGAAGAAAAGAAGATAGTGGGTGGAGAGGAAGAAGAAGTGAGATGGGGTTGGAATTAGATCTATTTATCCACATTAGGTGGATGAAGACTTGATTCATAGAACCCAAAGAAGAATTTTATCTTAAATGCAAAGGAAAAAAGTGGTTGGTGATCTCAGTAAGTTTCAGTGGAGTAAACATGATGGAGTGAGACATGATGAGACATTTGTCTCATTTCCGACTCACCATCTGGAGATTCTCTCTGAAAGAAAATATTCATTTGGACTCTCTATTCTGGGCATCTCCATTTTGAGTATAGATTTTGTTTCTTATAGTGCAATCCTATTAAGCCAATATATAATAGAAAGTTAACTGACTTTTGAGATATGTTCATCCTCCAAGAAAGGATGAGAAATAGACTAACCTTATAAGGATATTTCTAAATATCTCAGAAGACTCTCACTGGGGTGAGAGATGGGCAAGACAGAAAGTTTTCTAAAGCATTGCTTTGAGTTAATTGTTTCAAAGATCATAAAAAATTAGGACTGGAAGGAAGCAGAAGGGAAAAAAAGGAGCAAGAGGTTTCATGATTGAAACAGACATGGGAAGAGGGAAGGAACTGCTAAGAAGTTGTTTGGATTTCATAGCCCCGTTTACTCTTGCTTTGCAAAATTTCTGTAGGATGCCAGGTTGGGAATAGATTTTGTCAAGAGTCAAACCAAGCTTGTTTTCTGGAAGAAGCAAGTCCTCAAGGGTATGGCAGCTTGAATTTGATTGGATCTGGTATTTAGATGATCCAAGTTTGACATAAAGGTAACACTAATGGAAGCAGCAGCTTTCCTTGGAAAGGCAGAGAGGATGTAAAGGCCCAGAATAATGGCTTTTAGACTGATCTGTAGACTCTTCTCCACTCCCCGATGCAAGGCTTTGGGATGGAAGTGGCAGTTTACTTTAGCTGGAGTGAGGTGTGATTTCTGGTATTGGAAGGAGGGAAGAGGAAGATACCGTATTTTTAAAATGTGTGTGTGTATCTATTTGTCTATGGGGGCTTCCCTGGTGGCTCAGAGGTTAAAGCGTCTGCCTGCAATGCGGGAGACCTGGGTTCGATCCCTGGGTCGGGAAGATCCCCTGGAGAAGGAAATGGCAACCCATTCCAGTATTTTTGCCTGGAGATCCCATGGACAGAGGAACCTGGTGGGCTACAGTCCATGGGATCGCAAAGAGTCAGACACGACTGAGCAACTTCACTTCACTTCAATATACAAAAAAATACCATTAAACTGAAATTTATTCCTTTAGCAAATATTTTTCGACCACCAGGTAGAGTACTTGGTGCTAAACAAATGTCAAAAGACGTTAACGATCTGACACCATAATGATTTTGGCATTCAAGGCTCTTCCAAAGAAGACTCTGACCATTTTGATAGCTTTGTCCGGACTGTACGAGGCATCCACCGCACCATGTTTTTTCACTGGTGATGAGACATAGTCTGGCTCAGTAGTTGTTAACTGACTCCCTCTATGGGGTTTCTTCTTTTCTCTGGTTTCTACTTTAAGAACCCCTTCGTGCTTTTTCTGAGCTCATTGTTCTGGAATTCTTATATCGTTCCTTCGTGGTTGATGGATTTTGCTTATACTATACCTTCTTCTCTGATTCCTCACTGAGAAAAATTTTGCCCCTTGACTGCAGGTAGATGAGCATAGTGTGGGCTGGGCCTTCCCCTCCATTGCCTCATTTACTCCTCACTAGAACCTGGAGGTAGGCAGCATGTAAACCCCTCAGATTCTTTCAATGGACTCACACTTTTATAGTTATCAATACATATATTTTTAAAAAGTTAACCTTATATTGGTTCTCTAAATTGAAAACTGATGTCAGTTGTCTGAAATAAAAGGTAATTTTTAAAATAATTAGAATGAAAATGAATTATTTTTAAAATTGTCTATAAAATAAGCCTGCTTTCTAAAGGCACTGACTCTGAAACTGGTTCTTACTTTGTTAAAAACGGGAAATTAAGCACGTGTTATAGAAGCATTGAAGAGAAGATCTAACAGAAACTTTCTCCTTAAGGTAATACAGTTTTTACAAATCTAAAGTGCCAAAGAGAGCATTTTCTCATTGTGTGATTGAGTGTTTAATACTGTGCCTGTCCATCCCCTAAAATCTTCTAAGTGTAATTTAAATATTGCTTAAATTCATCTCATAAACTTTCTGCAATCAGGGAAATATTGAGGCTGCCCCATTTTTCTGATGGTACACCTGATACAGAGACTAGTTAAATATTTTGTTCCTGGTTCACGTACTTCAATAATGGCAGAGCTTGGGGTTCAAACTTGAGTCTGAAACTTAAGCTGCAGGCAGTTTTCTTAGACTCAGAAGATCTTTTTAAAATTTTAGTCTTTATTGAATTTGTTACAATTTGGTTTTGGTTTTCTGGTGGCCAGGCATGTGGGATCTTAGCTTCCCAACCAGGAATCAAACCTGCACCCCCTGCATTGGAAGGCGAAGTCTTAACCACTGGACTACTAAGGAAGTCCCCAGAAGATCTTCTGCTCCAGTCTCCTTATATTCTGTGGCTCAGAGTGGTAGAATGGTTTGCCTAAATTCATTTCCTAGCAGTCAGTAACTGGAATTTAAAATCTTAAACTTTTGCTTCTTTAATCTGAGCTTCTTGCTACTGTACCAGAATTTAGGGTGGTATTTACAGTGTCCCTTTAGAAGGAAAAAAAAAGGAATCCAGTCTATAGGTCTGTCCTTTCAGCTTACAGTGGACACTGAATCTTTAATATTGAACTGGCCTCATATATTCTGTCTGTTGGTCCAATTTGAATCTTAATGGGTTTTTCAACTGGGTTTTCTTTTTCCTCTCAAAATAAACACTGCTCTTTGGCTGTAAGTTCAAATCAAGGAAAGGCCCACAAAAGTCCCAAAGGTTGAGTCTTTCCCTGGGACCATTTTCTTCATGCAAAAGTAGAAAAACCTTGTGCTAATTTTGGCTGTTTAGGGTTAATTGTGATTACAGGCAGTTTTTTAGTTTTCTTTTAACTTTAATGATTGTGTTAATTATAGGAAGTACCTCGAGTTCAAGATAAGGAAAACCTTTGGTCAAGTAGTGTTTCTTCAGTTGTCAGTCCTGTTACAGGACTTGCAAATTTAGTGGAATTAGTACCATTTTCCCATTTCCAACTCAAGTCCCATTTCACATGATCTCAGTATGGCTTTCTCCTTAGCTGTCTGACACTAGGTTCCAAAGGCCTCCATTGAGAGGAGTGGATGTGCCTCTGGAAGCTGCAAAGACCAGCAAGGCACACTGTCCTCAGGTGGAACTCCACTGGGGACTCCGTGCTCAAGTGATATAGACACTTAACATACAGTCGCTTGGGAGATGAGAGTGTGTGCATTTTAAAATGCCACTGTCAATTGAAGTTGATAAAAGAGGCTAGCAGGAGTTCCACCCAATAGTTTAGTTGCATCTTTCCTTGAGCATTTTGCTATCTGGCACATAACATGTGTGATTTGTGAAGATCTTAATGACAGTAGCACTTTCAAGAAGGAGTACTCAGAATCATGATAACATTGAAATGATTCAGATCAATTTCCACTGGGAACATCCTTCCAGACCTAAAATAATGGAACTTATGTTGCCAGTATTTTTTCTTTTTAAAGGCTAACATCCTTCATTTTTTGTTTTTCAGGTCAACTTGTGATCTTGTTCCTTTGTAATTTAGCAAGGCAGTCAACAAAGTGGCTTGTTAGTTCAAGAGAGGGAGTTCAGTTTTGAAGTTGGGAGGGAAGGGCTTTGACCCTGTGACCCTGTGCCTGTCCTGGAGCCTCAGCTACATCCTCACCTAGCTGGTCAGCGGGCTCTCACTGGGTTGCATCTCGGACACATGAGGCATCTTGGCCAAATGACCTATGCTGGCACTGTCTCAAGAGCTGCTTGGTGAAAGGGGAGGTTCTGGAGAAGGTTGCTGGGTTTGGTCACATATGAGCTAGAACCGGAAAGGAGCCGCAGGTGAGATTACTTGTTTTGGCAAAGGTAAAAGGAATAAACAGTTGAGGTTGAAAAACTGTATACAGGTTTTGATAAGCTTCATTGAGTGAGTTCTTGACTTGAGCCTATGAGTTTAGAGTTTGAGGCTCCTGACCAATGTTGACAGTTTTGTATTCATGGTTGAGCCCCTAGGAGAGGTGTTATTGTTAGGTGGCATGTTTACAGGCGTCTGGAGCCTCAGTCTGGCAAATTACAGATAGATTCTCCTTTGCTCACAAGAAGTCCATGAAAATGAACGCCCTTACCAACAAATTCGAGTGACTTTGGGGAAGACCAAATTAGATGCACTCCTGTTTAATCTGAATTTCTTTGAATGCAGCTGGAAAATTTGTCATGGTTTTGGGCTACCTGAACGTGTCCTTTATGACATTTCTGATTTGCTACCATGGTGAACCTGCTTTAACTAATTTTCTCATCCCTGAGGTCTGACTTCAGAGACCTTCACTCCACAAATGTGTACAAGCACCAAGCGGCTCTGGGCTCAGTGTGGCATGGGACAGTAAGATGTTGAGACATGGTAGCTTGTGTATCAGGGACCATCGGAGCACTTAGTACACTGGAGGAGATGGTAGGAGAGCTGAAGAGATGGAGGAATAAATATAAGGCCCAGATTGCAAATAGGCAATTGACCTGGAAGCTGGAGGAAGTAATCTAGAGAACAAAACTGAGAGAAGTGCTGAAGACATGGAGGAAGGCAGCCTATGTGGAACAGAAGAGCTGATTGCTCCCAGAGTGGAAGAATAGTATACGTGGGTGGTAGGGGTCCCCAAATGGGGGGGTTATGGTAAGACACTGGTAGAAATGGTACCAGGATACCAGCAAAACCCTTTGACATCTCCCATCGATCTGGGCATGCAGAGAGTTCCAGTGTGTTCTGGAAAGGCGTTGGGGAAATAGTCCCTTCTGTGGATAGAGAAGGAGGAAGAGAGATTGCTTCAATATTAATAAGCTGCCCACTTTGTGCCCCACCTGAGTGCTTTGGGGAAGCCCAGGCGGCTCAGTGGTAAAGAATTCACCTGCCAATACAGGACCTGCCAATACAGGAGATGCAGGAGACATGGGTTTGGGAAGATCCCCTGGAGGAGGAAATGACAACCCACTCCAGTATTCTTGCCTGGAAAATCCCATGGACAGAGGAGCCTGGTGGGCTACAGTTCATGGGGTCCCAAAGAGTCGGAGATGACTTAACACATACTCTGAGTACTTTACACTGTGAAGTCAGCTGCACTAATCATAGCTGCCATTTACTGGATATTTCTTTTGTCCCAAATAATGTTGTATATACATTATTTGTTCTGTTTTATGGAGAGAATACAGGGACTCAATGCTCAATGCTCAGGATCCCTGAGCTGGTGAGTAGCAGAGTCAGGATTCAAACCCCACTCTCTAACTCCAAAACCTCTCTTCTGTCTACCAGGCCATTTAATTCAGGAAAATAATTAAGGACATCTGGGGAAGCTTGCTGCACGGCAGCATTGGTCTACAGGAAGGAGAAGGCAGTGAAGGGATTTGGGTTTGTCTGTCCCCAAGTCCTTTGAGCGCTTTTGTAAAAATAAACTTTTTAGGCTGGGAGAAGGTTGAACATCTGAAGATGTTGACCCTTCCGAGATGTAAAGCAAACAAAATGGTTTTTGCTGATATAGTCCCGAAGCCTTTTATCCTAAAATGCTCTTGGAAAGCCCTTCTCCAACAACAGGGAACATTATCCAGTCAAAGTTTTCTGCAAATAAAGGATTGCTCATGGAGGCAGACTTGCTTGTGTTTCTGTATCACTCAGGATGTCTGTCACTTTTATAGTTCCTTCCCTGCAGGATCCTCTAGCTTTGGCATTATGATTGTGGTTGAGAAAAAAGTTGTTTTCTATGTCATGTAATTTTTTTTTCGTTTATTTTTATTAGTTGGAGGCTAATTACTTTACAATATTGTAGTGATTTTTGCCATACATTGTATGTCATGTAATATTGACAGGTATTTCATTTCTAGGGGGAAGGTTCCTTTTTCCTATATGCTACACACCCCCAACCAGGGAAAAAGCAAATAGTTGTATTGTTTGCTGAAGTCTTCCTTTCAGGGTTGCTGTGTGTTTGTTTAGTGCAAATCAGCAGCGTAAGAAGGGCTGTCCCTAACATTTTGTCAGAATTTCTCCATAATTCTACAATGATGAAACAAGAACTTGAGGACAGGATGGATTTCAGAAACTCTGGTTCTTGTCAGTTTTAGAAGTCCTGAGACTGTGTTAGCTGCTAGCAACTGGACTGTTGAGAGTGATAAATAGGATCTTTGGTTGTCCAAATATCAGCAACATGGTAGAAATAGATTTAAACTTTTTGAATCCCCTTTAAAATAGAATTGTTGGCAGCATGAGGAAATGTGCTTCTCAAGGACTCGTTATGGATTTGTACAATACTCATGTATCTCTTCTAACTTTCCCGTTTTTGTGTATTCCTGTCTTAGCCCTCATTTTGAAAATTAGCCATTAGCAAATACTTTTGTCCAGGAAATTGAATATATATCCCAGGGTGAAACAAGAATGTGCAGTTATGTATAAACTTACTGTTACTAATAATCAAGTATGAATGATACATTTGGTACTTAAAATTCTCCTTGAGTTACAATTTGTTAGAATTAATGAAATTTCATTAGATCTATATATTTTTAAGATATTTAGTTATTTGGCTGTACTCGATCTTAGTTTAGTATGTGAGATTGAGTTCCCTGATTAGGGATCCTACCTGGGCCCCCTGCATTGGGAATGTAGAGTCTTAGTCACTGGACCACTGGGAAAGTCCTGGATCTGTATTTTTAAAACAGGTCTTGTGATAGCAGAGCTTCTTCTAGAATGACAGGAATCTTCTAGAATGATAGAATGGCTGCCTTTTATCTGTGAATTTTATCTTGGAAGATTTCTTACATCATTTTTTTCTCCTTAAATTTGAGTATTAAGGTGTTAGATTAAGATGTTATAAGTAGGAACACAGTTTCAGGGGTCACCAAGTACCAGCCCATGACCTTTCTGCAGGCCTCTAAGGGTTTAGTGGCAACTAAGGACAGTTTCTCTGAGTTGTGAGTCTATAGTATGTCTGGAGAGTGCGAGGGGATAGAATTTAAGGATTAGCATGAATGGCCTTATGGGTAGAGAGCTCAGTGACAACTGGAGGCCAGAAAAGAAACTAAGACAGTTAAAATAACTTCAGGCTTAATAAAGCTGATGGCTCTCTTGGGAGAAATCATGGGGAGACTTTCCAAGTCGCCTTCTTCCACCATGGCAGCCATGCCCTGTCATCAGCCATGGGTGCAAAGAGCCTGTTCCAACCTGGTTTTAATCTCATTATCACTTTCCATAAATGTGGCTACTGATCTGGAGACATACACTCAGAGAGGCAATTAAAAACAGACCTCTTCCAAAGAAGCTTGCTCTGGTGGTCTTACAGGTTTCATATCTTCAATTCTACAGAAACCTCTACATCTCTCTGGAGATGACATGCAGCAGTGCCTGTGATCCTTGTATTTGCATCAGCATCTGAGGAAGAGGTCATTAGTTGAGCTTTTGCGCCAACACATTTACTACAGTTTGTATGTTATATAGTTATATCCTGCTTTAAATCTGCCTCTTGCTTTTGTTACTGGCTAGTTATCTACAAGGAGATCCAACCAGTCCATCCTAATGGAGATCAGTCCTGGGTGTTCATTGGAAGGACTGATGCTGAAGCTGAAACTCCAATACTTTGGCCACCTCATGCGAAGAGTTGACTCATTGGAAAAGACCCTGATGCTGGGAGGGGTTGGGGGCAGGAGGAGAATGGGATGATAGAGGATGAGGTGGCTGGATGGCATCACAGACTCGATGGGCATGAGTTTGAGTAAACTCTGGGAGTTGGTGATGGACAGGGAGGCCTGGTGTGCTGCGATTCATGGGGTCGCAAAGAGTTGGACATGACTGAGCGACTGAACTGAACTGGACTGGGTTATTTATTGACATAAGACATCCAGAAACAGTTTCATCAGGAGAGATTTCAACTTCTGTCTCACTTCTGGAAACTATGGGGAAATCTGTCTAACAAGGAATACACACATACTTACTTTTTGTTTGTTTTTTTAGAGAAAGAGCTGTCACAAAACCACTGGTTTTGAAAGTTGAAAGTCAGTTGCTGGCTGCATGTTCTGTGTATATGAGCTATTTGGGTAGAACTGATAGGGAAAGTGTGTTCAGAAGAATAAACAGAGTCGTAGGAGGAATACAGCAGTGGGAAAGTAGGAGCAGTTGTTGACAAAGTTACTTCTGGAGAAACCTGGAGGCCAGTTCCAACTCTTGGGGGTGAGTCTGGGCAGGCCCCTTGCTTTTGATGGGCCTTGGCTTCACTGTTAGATTGGGGTGTAGTGGGAGTGGGTCTCCAAAGCTGCAGTGAATTCTTTCTGTCAGCTGGGGGTTGGCCTTGTGCAAGATTGTCCTCTTCTGCTTCGAGGGGCCGACTTCTCAGCTCCAGTGAGAAATGGCAGTTGTGTGGTTCCCAGTGGAGACTGGCCTTTCTTGGAGCAAGCGAGTTGGAGGTTCACTGCCCCTCTGAGATGGAAGCTCAGTGCCTGCAGTGTTCTTGTAGGAAGGAAAAAGACCAACCAACTCTTTGTTACTACACAAACTAAGAGTTTCAGATAGTAGTGAAAACATGTGCAGTTTTGTTCCTTAGTACATTTCTGTAGACAGATTTAATGTTTTGGAAGGGTTGAAAACAGTCACGGGATATAGTTCCTGTTTTCCTTTTAACATCAGTAAGTGGGAAAAAATCCTCCCACCTTGTCTTTTTAGCATGTCTGCTGCTTTCTCTCTCTTCCTTTCTTCTTCTCTCATGTCTCTGAAGCTTATGTGAAGTTCGAAAGGGCTGAACATTTTGGTGAGGATGGGGGTTGGAGGACCAGTGCAGTAGCTGCTGACTGGGGTCATCATTTCCCCCCTTGGCACCGGGCTTCCTGTGAAGCTCTACTCTTTTTTCTTTTGCCACCATTGCTGAGTCTGCCTGGCATTTCATATTTTGGTTTGGGGAAAAGTTAAAAGAATTCACAATCCCAGCTGTCACTTGGTGACCCCTTTGCCAGTAGCATATGGCACATTCTCATTTCACTGACCTAAGGAAAAAAATCACCCACCTATCATTACTCTCTTTGCTTTGCTTTATTTTTCTTCACTATTCTTATCACCCACTGCCTTAACAACACACTGTTACTTGTCAGGTCTTCTTCCACCTTGCTAGAAATTCCATGAGAACACTTTTGTTCACTGCTGAATCTCCGGTGTCTGGGACAGCACCTGCACATGTATAACCACTTGCCACAACCATGGTGTGGAATATTTCTATCACTTAGCGCTCCTTGCAATCTGTCCTCTCCCCCAACCACTGGCAACCACGGGTCTGATTTCTGTCCCCATTGTTTCACCTTTCCAGAATGTTACATAAGTAGGTTCATATTGTATGTAGTCTTTTGTGTCTGGATTTTTTCTCTTAGCATAAGGCTTTTGAGATTTCTCCCATGCTGTTGAATATATTAGTAGTGTGGTCCTTTTTTATTGCTGAGTAGTATTCCATTTTAATTTATTCACTGATTTATGGATCTTTGGATTGCTTCCAGTTTGGACTATTCTGTGTAAGACTTCTGTGGATGTTCACTTACAGGTCTTTGTGTGAACGTATGCTATCATTTCTTTCGGGCAAATACCTAGGACAGGATGGTTGGGCTGTATCATAAGTCTGTGTGTAATTTTACAAGAAACCACCAGAGTATTTAACAAAGTGCCTGTTCCATTTTCATTCCTACAAGCACTGTATGATAGTGCCAGTTGCTACTCATACTAATACTTTAAAATTTAAAAAATTGTAGTAGTTCCAGTGGGTATGTAGTGGTATCTCACTGTGGTTTTAATTTTCATTTTTCTGTAACTAATAATTACTTATTTGAGAAGGTCATGGTTTAGCAGGCTGTGGTATTCTCTAGGTATTTAATAATTTTAAGATATCAGTGGCATTTGAAGTGAAAATTTCTTTTAAAAAATTGGCCAAAGATGTAATTGGTCACTTCCATGAGGTCATACTGTACAAAAAAGATTGGGGTGTGGAAACTATGCTAAATTTTGGCAAAGGGTGATTCACCTGGGTGACTGATGTGGAGACCTGGAGAGGACATGCCTAGTACTTGGCATGAAGGTGGGGAAAAAGCAGGTTTCTTGGCTCCTCTGGCCTTGGGAGGGCCTGCTCCATCCTTAGCTAAACCTGTGTTTGTGGGAAGCCAACCTGGATTCAATGACACTTTCCTGGATATCCCAGGAGTCACCAGCAATCCTCGCGGCTGTCCCCAGTGTGGGGTGAACATAGAGCCCCCTCCCTGGGGACAGTTTGCCTTAATCAGTTCATCAAGCTTGGTAAATCGGTTACCACAGGCCCAGGAGTGCCACCACCCTTCCATCCTGAATTCCTAATTCTCCTGTCCATCTCATAGTTAATTAATTAAGCAAATATTCCCTGAGGGCTTACTCTATGCCTTATACTGTTTTGCATAATGGGGAAAACTGCGGTTAAGAAAGAGAAATGATCCTGTGGACTCAGAAAGTAGCAGAAACGATGCAAAGGGAAAACAGAGGCTGCCGGGAGTGCACCTAGGAGGGGTTTTTAAAGAGATGTCAGTGCAGGGGAGGTATCAGGACAGGATCCTATGGTTGAGGAAGATTCGGCCCAGCTGACAGCGCTGGAAGCAGCCGTTCAGGACAGGGAACATGCAGGAGGCCCAGTGGTGGGAGAGAGGGCTGCCCGTTTGGAGCTGTGAGTAGCTTTCTAGGGCTTGGTTTAGAAAGTGGGGAGTGATGAGAGAGAAGGCTGGAGTCACTGGGGACCCAGCTAAACCAAGGTGAGGACTGCACTTTATCCCCAGGGCAGTGCGGTGCTGACAAAGGCAGTTTTAAGTGGGAGAGTGGCTTGTTTGGGACTTTGGTTGAGTGGCATCACTTTGCTTTCTCTGTGATAAATGGATGGAGGGGGCAAGACTGGAGGCAGGGAGTTCAGGGAAGTGGCTGTTGTGGTCGTCCAGGAGCTGGAAGAGGGTGGCCTATTGACTGGCCATGATTGTGAAGTGGGACGCTTTCCAACCAGTAACTGGAAATGTGCACAGGGGCAGAAATGAGTGTGCTACTAGCTTTGAAGCATTGAGAAATCTAGTCAATACATAGTACGGCCTTCTTTTTGGTTTTGGTTTGTTTGTTTGCTTCCTTGAAAAACTGATGTAGAAATGTCCATTTGGCCTCAGTTACCTGAGCAGAGGATTTGGGCATTGCCAAAACCTCCTCTTTGGATAAAATTGCTCCCAGCAGTGGTCACCATGTTCTGAGGTGGGAGGAGGGAATTATGCAAGAGGCCCAGGGCTATGCCAAGGTGGGTAGGAAAGTGGGGCAAGTACCCAGCGAAGCTGGAGCAAAACCTTCTACCGCTGCACAGGCTGTTTCTTGCTGACGTCTCTGCGTGTCTCCTGGAGGGTCTCTGAAGCTAGGATCCATGTCTGGAAATGCAGAAACCGCACTTTAGGAAAATACTCTCCAAAAAGCTTCCTCCCGGCCGTTCTCTTCTTGTGAACATCCTGCAGAGGTGTGTCTTCTTTTCTTCTGAGATTCTCCACTCAGATTTAGGGGAGTCGGTGTCCTGGTTTGAGCCTGAGGGTCTTTAATACTAGGCCATTCTGATTTCATCCTTCCTACTTTGCCCCTCCTACCTTGTCAGAAACCCATGATGAGTTTGCTAAAAATGCTGCTGCTGCTGCTAAAAATAATGGAGTAGAAAAGAATGTTTGGACAGGAGATAACCATTTCTCTGTAAGAGGTAGGGATGGACCAGAGAAAGAAAAGTGGGGAGGAGGGAGCTCATTTCTTTGCCACTTACAGCGTGCCATATAGTTTGCTGGGGAACTTATATATTTATTTATATTGTCTCATTGACAATTGAATATCCATTGAATATCCTGCAAGGTAGGTATTGTCACCCCCATTTTATACTGAGGGAATTGATGCTCAGAGGGCATAAAGTTTTGGCCAAGGGCACATCGTTGAGAAGCTGCGCCTAATTCCTGTCTAAGCTCTCGTTCCTTTTTAAATGATAAACTTAGTTCCAACCTCCTCATTGCTACTTTGAGGACCTGAGAAGATTTGTGTAGCTTCTAAATCAACTAAGTGATTTCTGGAGAGCACCTTTTGAATCAGGAAAATCCAGCTAATTATTTATTTCAGTGTTTCTGGAATGCAAGCCCTGTCCCAGGCCACTTACAAAATGATTTAGGATTACAAGCACGAAGCTCACAACCAAATTTTGGCTCTCAGCACTCAGAGACCAGCGGCCATCTTTAAACAACAAACTGTGGATGGACACAGTGCTGGTTTAATTATTTTTAGTGAGAATTTTTTGGGGGAGGGACGTCTGTGTTCATCGACAGGTTTGCTGAGCAAATGATAAAGAAAAGAAAGGTCTTAAGGCTTGACTCTTTCAGAGGAATCCCGGATTTGTTGGCTTATCAATGAGTGAATTAAAATACATAATAGTAGAGTCAGTGATTCTTCTCAGACACTGTAGACTGCTTACGTTCCCATTTCTTTTGTAGAAGTTTTTAATCCAAGTCCTTGTGGTGTGGGGGCCAAGAGGGTAAAGTCCTGCTAGAGGTTGACCTTTGCATTGAGGTCCGTTTGGACTCACAGACTTTTAGTCCAGTTACTTAGTTTTGTATCCACAAGCGGTCACTACATTCTAAGCCCTTTCTGCTGTTTGTTCCTCCTGCCTAATCTCCCATCCTCACCTCCATTCCACCAGAGACCACGATGATTAAATGAGCCATTTTAGAGGTAACGTTGGTTTCTTATTTCTGCTAAGAGTTTCTGGGTGTGAAGTGGTGTCAGGGCTTAGCTTTGACCTGTGTATCCCTCCCTTCTCCCAGTTTTTATTTTCTGCCTTTTCTCTAGCTTTAATTTCACTGTGACTACTGGGGTTACTCCATCATTAAATAAATACTGTTGTTGAGGGGCAGTGGGGACACACGGAAGGTTGTATCTCCTGTTCATGAGAGCCGCCCCTTTCCCCAGCATGGCAAATCAGTCCTCCAAGGAGGCATCTGTGACACCTGACAAGGATTAGGTGGGCTCCGTGTGCAGGTGCAGGTGGAGCGAGGCCAGAAGTGTGCATATGTCCAGACAGTGGGAACTTGTCAGTTTCACAGCTGATGCTCTCTGCCTGCCTTGGCTGCCTTGTCTTACTCCATGGGATATTGTTTTCTCTCCACACACAGAACACTTGGGGTTGTCCTCCTTACTTAGGAGCCAGGTGTCCGTGGCATTTCCTTGGTGTTCACTCACAGTCATCTAAGACACGCTGTGACTTTTCAGATTAGGAAACTGCTCTGTCAGTGGTGCCATTTATCATTGGAAGGACTCAACTTTGTGGCGAGATGAAAATGTAGTCTGCAGCAAATTTCAGACAATAGTGTAAGTCACTCCAGGTTCAAGGCAAAATTTATAAATGCTGCTGACATTTTCTGAGCAGGAAGGCATTTTCTTAGAGAAGGGAGGCAGGTCTCTGGGATTCCAGTATGCCATTTGCAGCTCTGGTGTTTTGGGCACATAAGATTGATCGCTTAGGTCTGCCTTCAATTTTTCATTTTTTTTTCAATTTTTCATTCCCAATGGTCTCATCAGTGGAGCTCCAGTGATTCAGATAATAATGACTTACTCGCAGGCTAACGCCAGAAAAGCTCCAGCATGCCTGTTTACCAGAGATCCAAGGCTGGAAGTCGGGGACTCATGCCTTATGGAGAAGTAGTCATGAGACAGAACTGGGTTTTGAGGGCTCAGGTGAGGGGGCTGGTGCAACAGCCCTCACTGGCGTATGGCTTTGCAGCAAAAACTAACATCCCGTCTTGCTTTATCTTTCAGTTAATGACCAGCCACAGCGTCCCTGCTGTGAGCTGCAGCCACTTCCTTCCCAGGCTTCAGGAGCCACACGCGGGCCGCTGTGGTGCTGGCTGAGGTAACATGGCTTATTGGTCTCAGCTGAGATTGCTGCTCTGGAAGAACCTCACTTTCAGAAGAAGACAAACAGTAAGCCTGGGTTTCTCCAGGGGTTCTCCCCTGCTTTTCTTCCTGATTTTGAGTTGGGGGTGAAGAAGGGGGCGGAAAAGAGATTCTTCTTGTTTGTTTGTTTTTTTTAAAAATTATTTTAATTGGAGGATAATTCCTTTACAGTATTGTTCTTCTTGGTTTTCTTAAAGTGATTGAATGTGTCTGGTGCTGGTGGACCCAGGACTGTGTGGGGTCCTGATTTAGCTAGCCCTGCCTCTTATCATAGGAGGCAGATTTGCAACCAGGCGGCGATCATAGCTTTTGTTTGTGCTAGTGCCCAGGCCTAAGTTCAGACCCCTGGAACCTGGCACACATTGCCCCTTGTCCATCTTACTCCTAACTTTTGCTGCAGCCCTAGAGGCTGCCTGGCTCTCCAAGAACTCCTAATGGTCTGGGTGGTGGAGTTGAAGTGAGTTCATGGCCCAGCTCTTAGAGGTCAGAGACTGAATCTTTTAGTATGGACTCTCCCCTTTCAGCTTGGACTGCGAGCCTGGAGGAATACAAAACAGATTTGTTTTATTTCTGTGGAGGGTTCTATGCCATCACTTCTGGATGAGACAGTGATCCTTTCAAGAATCCTGAGAATACCATCTTTAACACTTGGTGAATGATATTTTTCTGTGAGAAGGTACAAGCTACAAGGCCCAGAGATTTCTCTGAAGCTCCGATATCAGCTCTTGACTTCTCCCTCCCTGGACACCCCTAGAGATCCTGTCTGGTCTCCTGCGTTCAGCCGCACCTCTCTATAGTTGACTTCTAAATGTCTGTTTACTGCCCTGCACTTTCCCCTGAATTCTAAGCCTACATCCCCTTTTGGCTGTCCTCATGAAGCTTAACACACCTGCAACAGAAATGACCATCCTCTTTTAGACTCAAAGAGCCAGAAGGGATCTTGGAGATAACTTAATTCACTGTTTCGGAAACTGGCCCTTCTTTAAAAGAGCAAATATGTCAAGGTCTCCTTGTGTTCACCAAACATATTTTTTATTATAATGTTTTGTGAATATGTACGTATGTGAAACTCGATATAAACCCCTTATTCTTATAGACTGTCATGCGAACATATGACCCATACAGATTTATAAATTAAGTGCAAACAAAATTGCAGAACCAGTACAGTTCAAATTAACGCTGTTAATGTAGTAAGGCAGCTGACACTGTTTGAAGCTATATCTGACACTGTTTGGAGGCAGCAGTGTAACTATGGTAGTGAACACTTGTTTGAGTTTGGACAGTCTGTATTACCATGTGCTAATGATTCAGTTGTCCAATGATTTTCCAATTTTTCCAGTGACTTTCGTCGGACATCATTTGTTTTCATTTGGTCCGGTCTCGTCATTCACAAACTGCTTCTGCACCTGTGCCTTTCTCATTAGTCTACTGCAATTATATTGGTGCTAAAGTGAAGTCGCTTGGCCGTGTCCGACTCTTTGCAATCCCACGACTGTAACCTACCAGGCTCCTCCGCCCATGGGATTTTCCAGGCAAGAGTACTGGAGTGGGTTGCCATTTTCTTCTCCAGGGGATCTTCCCAACCCAGGGATCGAACCTGGGTCTCCTGCATTGTAGGCAGATGTGTTTACCATCTGAGCCACCAGGGAATATTGGTGCTAACACAATGGCAAACACAAATAGAAACTTAGACTTGTTATCTTGTGCCAGAACTTGGTTGTAAAGTAGGCATTCAGAAAATCCAGGTATGTTTATTCATATTTCCTTAGATGACCATTGAAATGAAAACACAAAGTGTTTAAAATCCTGACAGAGAACTCATATAATCCCTTATGGAATTATATATATTATTTGTATATATATATACTAGTTTCAGAAACACTGACTATTTTTCAGTCCCTCTTATTGTATGTAGGGAGCTGAATCCCAAGGTCACTTAATGAGAGAGTAGGAACTAGAATTTATGTATCCTATCTGTCTTGATTAATAATGATGATACTAAAATATAGCAATATTACATAATATATAATATAATAAAAGCAAACACTTAGATTTCGCTTCCACGTACTAGGCACTAAAGTGAATTGTTAACTAGATTAATCCTTTTAAGATCCACAAAGTACTGTTGTTTCCTTATAACACAAAATGCCCAGTGTTCCCCAGTGTTATCACTGGGGAACTTAAATCACAGAGAGAATATAAGTAACTTGTCTGAGGGTCACACTGCTAGTCAGGGGCATATGTAGTGTTCAGTTCTAAATAATCTGACTCTAGAGTTGGTTCTCTAAACCACTATGTCAGATTGCTCTTCAGTGGTATTATTATTTATTCTATCTTCAGTCTCAACATCTTGAAGTTTCTAACCTCTTCCTTACCTTTGTGCCTGCCTCCCACGGCTGTACCCAGGCCCTGGTGTTCCCAAGACCTATACATTCATTTCCTAATCTCATTTCTTAGCTGCTCTGTGATCCAGGTCCCCAGTCTCTTCTTAGCATGTTGGCAGCAGCCCATGTGATGGGGAACTGTCTTTGCTGTGCTGTGTCTGTTAGCCAGTGAGTAGTGCAAAGAACTATATCATCTTAACAATGCAAGGTCTCAAGGGTAATCCAGCCCAAACCTGTCATTTTACAGATAAAGCAGGGAAGGGATTTCCCCAAGGTCAACTAAGGAATCAGGAGCACAGGGTCCCAGAACAGGACTTGGGATTGGGCCATCCAGACTGGGCTAGTGTCTGTTAGTCTTGCTGCTTCTTGCTCAATATTGCTTATCAGTTTAAAATGAGCTACAATTAGAGAGATAGGCAGGCTTCATAAAGGGCAATTTTTGGCCCTGTGGCAGAGTTCTTATTGAAGGGGAAGTAAGACATAGCGTCCTGACACAGAAGGACTTTTTTAGATATACACCTACGGTCTGCTAGCTTGTCTGCTTTACCTCCCTTCCTGATTTCTACAGGAAATATGTTTTGCTGAACTAGAAAAAAAAGAAAAAAAGGTGGTTTATTTCAGGTTGCCGAAGTTTAGGTTGTCAGGGTTGGAAAGATCTGACCTGACCCTTGTACAGTTGATGGGGATGGGGTTTCAGGTGTGGGGCAAGGGGTCCAGAGTGGCTCAGTTGTGGAAGTAGCACCAGAATCAATTTCCTGATGGCCCTGGAAGCACAAGTTCTTTTGAGAAGGCTTTGCCTCATCTGCACAGGAGGTTTAATACCCATGGATCTGAAGTGCTGACTGTAGCTACTTCCCAGTCCAAATGGCTTGGATCTATAAATATATTGATTATAGACAGTGAGACCTGTTTAGGGTCTTGGTTCCACATTGTTAGCTCAGGACATGCCCTGCCCTGTAGGCAGGGCAAGGAGTTAGCAGCTCCATGACAGTTCTCACCTACAGTGTACAGAATCCTTGCTTAATTTCCCCCTTCAGAGATCCTGGATGTACTTGCCTGGCTCCATAGCCTGGCACTGGGGATATGCTTAACAAGCATTTGCTCAATGAGGGGTGAATGTGTGAAATGGGCCATTAGTTAATAGATCTTGAGGAGGCGCCCCTGCTAGAGGGGCCACATGTGCAGGGAGACAGGAAGAAGATGTAGGAGCTGGGTGCTGAGCAGTAAACCCCAGAGCAACCTTCTTGAAAGGTGGCCATTTGCTCTTCCACTCTGTGTCCTCATTTGCTAATGAATTTGGGGGCTCTCTTTTCTTGTGCCCCCATTATGCAGACTCATGGGGACCATCAGCCAGGGGTAGCTTTCCGCTGCTTCTATTGGGCAAAGAATACATTGAAAATGAGTTGCATAAGTTGGGTGCAAAGCTCAGTTTGGGTCCAAAGTAACAGTTAACTTGTGTGGGTTGGTGGTCAGTGAGCACAAACAGGGCTTGGGACAGGAAAGGCCGAGGGGCTTCGGAGTTCTCCGGATCCCCATCTGGTTTTAGGCTGAACCAGAGACCAAGGTCCCTGTGGAACAGATGGGACAGAGTATGGCCATATGGCCTTTCTTTTTTGCCTTTGCTGTTAATTTTCTCACTTACATTTGTTTAGCCATGTGGCTGAGGAAATAGATAATTTTATTTTCTGCATATTTTAGAGTATCAATATTTGGGCACTCTTTAGTGACAAGGAATAAGCAATCAAATAAATACAAATTGAGTCCTCATGTAAGAGCCTTTGGAGAATTTTACAGTGTAGATGCAAACTTTCGGCATTCCCTCCCAGCTTCCAGCTTCACCTGATACATTTCTTCTCTGTCCTTAGTCCTGGCCTGGTAGTGCTGGTTCAAATCCAGCTAATAATGCTAATTATTATCTGATTCTAATTCAATTCTAATTCCAGCTTGGCCACTGTATGCCTTAATGGCTTAGGGAAACTCATTTTCCCTGACTTTTAGTTTCCCCTTCTATGAAATGAGAACAGTTAGCACAAATAGGCATTTATTGTTTCCTTTGAATAAATATTTACTAAACATCTACTGCATGTAAGACAGTGTCCTGGGTGTACAGTGGTGAAGCAGACAGGCAGGATCCCTGCCCTCATAGAGCTTACAGTTCAGCCAGAGAAGCAGATATGAAGCATGTTGTCACATACGTAGAAATATCATAGCTGTGGTAAGTGCTATGAAGGAAAAAAAACCTGTCCTACTATGTCAGTTACCACTAGGCTGTGGGTAGGGACCTAATTTAGAATGAAAGGTCATGACATTTAAGCTGAGAGCCTTGGTGTTCAATTCAAGCAGCAGTTAGCCAGGGGAAGAACAGGAGCTCAGCCATCAGGGGCACTGGCTTCCAGGCAGAGATACAGGGTGTGAAGGCCACGTGCCTCATGCATGTCCTGGAGCCAAGGGACAGGAGTGCAGGTGGCACTGAGGGAAGACTGGCTGGGGATGAGATGGGAGTCGGCAGGGTCAGATCATGGAGCTGGCGAAGGACAGCTGAATTTTATGTAATGTGCACAAGGAGTCCCTGAAGTAGGTAGGTCATGATGATGAGGGTCAGATTGTGTGGTCCTTGGCATTGAGGGGACTTGAAGGATGACAGCCTAAGCATACACATGTACCATTTTGTGCTCTGTTTTTGGGCTTCCCAGGTGGCCTTGCCATAAAAAACCCGCATGCCAGTACGGGAGACATAAGAGACTCAGGTTTGATCCTTGGGTTGGGAAGATCTCCTGGAGGAGGGCACGTAGTCTTGCCTGGAAAATTCCATGGACAGAGGAGCCTGAGTGGCTACAGTCCATGGGGTCGCGAAGAATCAGACATGACTGGAGCAACCTAGCATGTATGTTGCATATTTCCAAATAATCTTCATATTATAATAATTATGATTCTTGATGTGTAGGTTGTAGTTTATACTTTTGAAAGTACTCTTGTACCTGTTATCTTCTTGATTTTCACAGCAAGTCTGAGAGGTATTCATTACAATTTCTGTTTCATAGATGAAGGGAATATTGTAAATTAGTACATCAGTAAGAGGAGGGATTGGAAGTTTTTACCCCAAATCTACCATGGGATAATGCCGGTGACATTCCTGGTAGCAATACAGGGATCCGTGCAGTTTTCATTTTATAACCTCGTACATTATTGCCAGCATTGAGATATTTCTTGTGTTTGCCATTATAAGTAAGTTACTATAAGGATTTTATACATATAGCCTTTTCTTATTTTTATATTATTTCCTTAGGCCAGAATCTCAGGAGCATGATTCCTAGGTAAAAGGGAAGTGGCCCTTGACATACATGGTCAAATGTCCTTCCAAAGATCAAACAAATTGAAAAATCCTCTGTCACTGCATGAGGCTTTATAGTTCTGGGAGGGTAGGCCTGGCTTTCAGATTTGTTTTTCCCTTTAGCATTTCTCTGATTTGATCTTTAAGATTTCAGTTTAATTTAATTGAAGTGTGTGTTGATAAGTATTCATTATGATGCTGACAGAGCCTAGAGTGTGCCATTGCTTTGATAAATTTTCTGTTATCTTGGGAAACTCACTGTCTCATGTTTACTTCTTTACCTCTCAGAATAGTCTTCCATATTTTCATCAGTTTCTTTTCCCCATTGAATCCTGTTACCTTATCAAATTCTAAAAGTAGCCTAGTGCTGTTTTACTGTCCTAGGGACATTGGATAACATCTAGAGACAGTGATTGGTTGTTACAGTCCTGGGCAGGGGTGGTTGATATCCACTGGTAGAGGGCAGGGATTCTACCATTCATAGGAGAGCCCCTCACAACCATTATCTGGCCCCCCATGTCAAGAGTTGAGAAGAATGCTCTCTAGAAATGCTTGTGCGTTATATCCCCATGTTGTTGCTGAGGGGTAACGAGAGGGCAAGTCCCCAGAGCACCTCAGTGTAGTTATTTACTTAACCATCAGAATTTTAATTTTAATACCCAATCTGAAACAGGGCTTCTGAGTTTCTGACTTTGGTAAGAAACACCTTTATGAAAACAGTGTTCCTCTCCCTTTCTTCCACTCTGTGGTGGGGACAGGCATGGAGGGAGGTGAATGGGTAACAGAGTAAGATTCAGAAGTGTGTAAACATAGTGTGTGTATAACAAAAGTGTGGGTGAATTTAACTCAGATGACCATTACATCTACTACTTCGGGCAATAATCCCTTAGAAGAAATGGAGTAGCCATCATAATCAACAAAAGAGTCCAAAATGCAGTACTTGGATGCAATCTCAGAAATGACAGAATGATCTCTGTTCATTTCCGAGGCAAACCATTCAATATCACAGTAATCCAAGTCCATGCCCCGATCAGTAAAGCTGAAGAAAGCTGAAGTTGAATGGTTCCATGAAGACCTACAAGACCTTCTATAACCAACACCCAAAAAAGATATCCTTTTCACTATAGGGGACTGGAATGCAAAAGAAGAAAGTCAAGACATACCTGGAGTAACAGGCAATTTTGGCCTTGGAGTACAGAATGAAGCAGGGCAAAGGCTAATAGAGTTTTGCCAAGAGAATGCACTGGTCATAGCAAACACCCTCTTCCAACAACACAAGAGAAAACTCTACACATGGACATCACCAGATGGTCAATACCAAAATCAGATTGATCGTATTTTTTTGCAGCCAAACATGGAGAAGCATGAAACAGTGAGCAAAAACAAGAGCGGGAGCTGACTGTGGCTCAGATCAGGAACTCCTTATTGCCAAGTTCAGACTTAAATTGAAGAAAGTAGGGAAAACCACTAGACCATTCAGGTATGACCTAAATCAAATCCCTTACGATTATACAGTGGAAGTGGGAAATAGATTTAAGGGACTAGATCTGATAGACAGAGTGCCTGATGAACTATGAATGGAGGTTCGTGACATTGTACAGGAAACAGGGATCAAGACCATCCCCAAGAAAAAGAAATGCAAAAACACAAAATGGCTCTCTGAGGAGGCCTTACAAACAGCTGTGAAAAGAAGAGTAGCAAAAAACAAAGGAGAAAAGGAGGGATATTCCCAATTGAATGCAGAGTTCCAGAGAATAGCACAGAGAGATAAGAAAGCCTTCCTCAGTGATCAGTGCAAAGAAATAGAGGAAAACAATAGAATGGGAAAGACCAGAGATTTCTTCAAGAAAATTAGAGATACCAAGAGAACATTTCATGCAAAGATGAGCTCAATAAAAGACAGAAATTGTATGGACCTAACAGAAGCAGAAGATATTAAGAAGAGGTGGCAAGAATACACAGAAGAACTATACAAAAAAGATCTTCATGACCCAGATAATCAAAATGGTTTGATCACTCACCTAGAGCCAGACATCCTGGGATGTGAAGTCAAGTGGGCCTTAGGAAGCATCACTATGAACAAAGCTAGTGGAGGTGATGGAATTCCAGTTGAGGTATTTCAAATCCTTGAAGATGATGCTGTGAAAGTGCTGCACTCAATATGTCAGCAAATTTGGAAAACTCAGCAGTGACCACAGGACTGGAAAAGGTCAGTTTTCATTCCAATCCCAAAGAAAGGCAATGCCAAAGAATGCTCAAACTACTGCACAATTGCACTCATCTCACACGCTAGTAAAATAATGCTCAAAATTCTCCAAGACAGGCTTCATCAGTACATGAACTGTGAACTTCCAGATGTTTAAGCTGGTTTTAGAAAAGGCAGAGGAATCAGAGATCAAAATGCCAACATCTGTTGGATCATCGAAAAAGCAAGAGAGTTCCAGAAGAACATCTGCTTTATTGACTACACGAAAGCCTTTGACTGTGTGGATCACAGCAAACTGTGGAAAATGCTTAAAGAGATAGGAATACCAGACCACCTGACCTACCTCCTGAGAAATCTGTATGCAGGTCAGGAAGCGACAGTTAGAACTGTACATGGAACAGCAGACTGGTTTCAAATTGGGAAAGGAGTATGTCAAGGCTGTATACTGTCACCCTGCTTATTTAACTTATATGTGGAGTACATTGTGAGAAATGCTGGGCTGGAAGAAGCACAAGCTGGAATCAAGATTGCCGGGAGAAATATCAATAACCTCACATATTCAGATGACACCACCCTTATGGCAGAAAGTGAAGAACTGAAGAGCCTCTTGATGAAAGTGAAAGAGGAGAGTGAAAAAGTTGGCTTAAAATTCAACATCCAGAAAACTAAGATCATGGCATCTGGTCCCATCACTTCATGGCAAATAGATGGGGAAACAACGGAAATGGTGAGAGACTTTATTTTGGGGGGTGGTCTCCAAAATCACTGCAGATGGTGACTGCAGCCATGAAATTAAAAGATGCTTGCTCCTTGGAAGAAAAGCTATGACCAACCTAGAAAACATATTAAAAAGTAGAGACATTACTTTGCCAACAAAGGTCTGTCTAGTCAAAGCTATGGTTTTTCCAGTATTCACGTATTGATGTGAGAGTTGAACTATAAAGAAAGCTGAGTGCTGAAGAATTGATGCTTTTGAACTCTGGTATTGGAGATGACGCTTGAGTCCATTGGACAGCAAGGAGATCCAACCAGTCAATCCTAGAGGAAATCAGTCCTGAATATTCATTGGATGGACTGATGCTGAAGCTGAAACTCCAATACTTTGGCCACCTGATGGAAAGCACTGACTCATTGGAAAAGACCCTGATGCTGGGAAAGATTGAAGGCGGGAGGAGAAGGGGACGACAGAGGATAAGATGGTTGGATGGCATCACCAACTCAGTGGACATGTTTGAGTAAGCTCTGGGAGTTGCAGAAGGCTGGCGTGCTGCAGTCCATGGGGTCGCAAAGAGTCAGACACGACTGAGCGATTGAACTGTACTGAACTGAACCATCAAATGTCAGTCTTATTTCCAAGCTATGTATGAGGGCCTACTTGAAGTAAAAATGCTAAGTTTAGAGATGGGGGATGAAATCTGATTTTGATAAGTGCAACCAAAATGGCATTCCATAAGTGGAAGCAGAAGTCAAGTTAGGTTTCTAGAGGGAAGCTATTGGTAAAGAAATACCTGGAACATCTCCCTGTGTTTAGAAGGCAGATTCTGTGTTCAGTGACAGAAACCATTTTAGAAGTTCAGAGTAAAAGTGCATGGGTAGAATTGTGTCTTTTATGAGTTCTCTGGTTTGAGTGCTGTCTCTTGGAGACAGTCTCTTCATTAATACATGTTAGTGTCTCAGCTCAGTAAGGCTTATAAGGATCAAAAATCTAGATACTCTGGTAATGGGGTACATAGTGGTTTAAAACACACCCTTGAGTTGGATTGGTTTTGAATTCTGGCACTATTTACCAAATTTGTATCCAAATTTATTAACTCCTTGAGCCTCATCTGTGAAATGGGATTTATAATAGTATTAACAGGGTTATTTGATGGTTAAGTGAGTTCATCTATGTAAAGGAGTCAGAACACTGATACACGAATGCTAAGTCACTTCAGTTGTCTCTGACTCTTTGTGACCCTATGGATAGTAACCCTCCAGGCTCCTCTGTCCATGGGATTCTCCAGACAAGAATGCTGGAGTGGGTTGCCATGCCCTGCTCCGGGGGATCTTCCCAACCCACGGATTGAACCCACCTTTCTTAACATTTCTTGCACTGGCAAGCAGGTTCTTTGCTTCTAGCACCCCCTGGGAAGCCCTGACTGATGCACCATGGTAAGACCTGTTTAAGTGTTGGCTGTCATTATTATTGTCAGTCTTGTTCTTACTCTTTGCCTAATCTGCTTACACCCAGTTGCTGGGAATGATTTGCAGGATATACTTTGTACTGTTTGCTGTCAGTACCATGGGAAAGATCCATTCTTTTTTTTTTTTTTTTCCCAGTCAATCACCATATTTTGAGCATCGGTTCCCCTGCAGTGTCCTAGATGTGGGACTGCAGAGATGTCCAGGAACCTAAGACTTGATTCATTGAGTCAGATCAGTGCTTTGGAGGGTTGGTGAACACCGGACTCCTTATAAGTGGCTGTCTTGAAAGGTGTATGTCCCAAACGTAGCTCTATGAGAGACAGCATGAGGGGTGCAAAAGCATGTAGGAGTCAGTAGATCTGGGTTCAGACTCTGGTGCACTCTCTTACCAGGCCCCAATCTAATGATACCAGCTACCTCACAGAGTTATTGTGAAAATTAAAGACGAGGTGTATATAAATCCCCGGTACAGAGTAGGTTCTCAATATTGACTGTCACTGTTATAAATCTGTAGGCCATGAGCTCATTTTACCTTTGTGGAACCTGTTGATATGCTTTGATCATGACTTAGTGGGGTTATTTCTCAGCTGAGCCACTGGTTTCCCAAGTTGGGCAAAACTAGCTGTTCCTCTCAACCCTGCCATGGACTATCTCTGTGACTTACCCTTCCTTGAGCTTTAGTCTTGTCACATATAAAATGGAGATGATTATGCTTCCTACATCTCAGGGTTGATTGCAGGATTAAATAAAATAATACATTTATAAGGTGCCTGTTAAGGTACACACTGGACTCTAAATAAATGGTAGCTACTATTTATCCCAAAAGTATACATGGTGGTTTCAGAGCTTCAAGGTTGATGACTATCTTATCTTACTCATACTGTTTATTTAATTTTGATTTTATTTTTTGGAGTTCTTTTCTGAATTTATTCACAGTTAAGCTGCCTTTTAAAAGTTGTACTCCCTTTTGTTAATATTTGTAAGTGATTTTATTTAGCTATAAGCTTGGAATGCATACAATTTTGTGTTCTGCTTTGTTCACTTAATGTTATATGGTTAATAGTATCTGTATTTCATAAACATTGTTGTAATAACTGTATAATGTTAAGTAGATGTGCCATAATTTAATCATTCCCCTATTGCTGTGCAATTAAGTTGTTTCCAATATTTTCCAATTATACTGTCTAAATGGACGAATATCTAAACGCATGTAGCTTTTTGATATTTTAAACTTAGTTCTGTGGAATGAATTCCTAGGAATATTCTTTGGTCAAAGGGGATAAACATATCTTTTGAATACATATGGCTAAGTTGCTTTCCTAAAGGGCTCAACTGACTTACCTTTCCGTCCTTATTGTTTGGTAAACTTCACTTCATTCTCTCACTCCACATACATTTGAAAGCCCTTATCTTGAGGCAGGCTTAGTGAGAAGCAGGTGACACAAGGGGAGAAGCTCCCGCTGTGCCAAGAGCTGATAGAGGCTCAGGGCACCTGGGGAGCCCTCGGAGGGGCCTGCAGCTCAGTCAGTAGAATGTCATTTGTCATTTGGGATTATTTACAGAAATACTTAGCAAGACCAGCCCCATCTTTGGTCTTGGAAATCCCACTGATAGCATGCGTTCTTCCAGAGAAGGACTTATGTGTCTGTTTTTTCCTGATGTGCTATCTAGAGCAAATTATTCCTCATAGTTATATGGTAGCAGTGTTTTTAGTTCTACAAAAAAAAGTAATACATGCTTATTATAGAAAATTTTGAAAGCACTGGAAAGTGTTTAAAAAAAAATCACCCATGCATGTTCTTACCATCCTAGGACATCCACTGCTCTTATCCATGTATTTCCTTCTATAAAGAAGATTTAAAAAAGAATTTAATGTAGAACCGTATCAAAGGTCTTTGGAATCTAAAATACCAGAAATCCAACAACAAATAATAAACAAAAAGCAAAACCAAGCTGAAGCAAGGTTAAATTAATTATGATCTATTCATAGTGTGGAATATCAAGTGGCCATCAAAATCCATATTTTAAGAGAATATTTTATGTCATGGGGAACACTCCCAGTATGATATTCAATGAAAAAGCAAAATACAAAATTACACATGCTGTATAATCTTAATTTTGTAGAGAAAAAATATTATTTATGTATGAATAGAAAAGAAAGACAAAAATATTAATGGAGAACCATTATTAACTTAATTTACTAGGGATTATCTCCCGGAAGTAGGATTAACAGTGATTTATATTTATTTTTTTCTACTTTTTTTTTTTTTAAATTTCAAATTTTTCACAATAAAAATATATGGACTTGGGGATCCAAAAAAAAAAATCTATTGAAAGGAAAGATTTCAGATCTGTGTTTTCTTGGCTTTATGGCTCTGAAGACACAGTTGTAGTTACCGTCATCCACACGAGCCCGAGATTGTTCTGGGCTTTTGGTATTCTTCCTAATTAGAACATCAGAGTCTAGAACTGAAAGGAATGATAGAGGTGAGGCTTCAAGCAGTGGAACTAGTTATCTGAACACCACAGGTTCAGTTAGATTATGTCTCATGATTTCTATCCTGTCCCTATGCTTATTTATCCCCTGGTAGCTCACTGAAGCAGATCTTTCCTTTAGAGAAACCCCATTGCTTTAACCAGTGACTAACACTTACTTATGTTCAGTGGTCATCTAACCCACTGGAGAAGATGGTGACCAGATCGTGACGGATGGGGAAGGCCTTTGCACTCTTCCCGGACATTTCCAGCCCTGGTGGCACACAGGTCCACATGGAACTGAGTGTGAATTTCCATTATCCTTTGGAGCCTTTTTCTCAGCCCCACGGGGGCAACTTCACTTGTGTCTTTAGAGCTGAGCTGGTGTGTATTTAGCACAGCAGTTTGCATAGGCTGTGTTCTTTCACCAAATGGTCATAACATACCTAACACTGTGCTAAGGTTAAGGAGTACAAAGATGAGTTGATCTAGTGCTTGCTTTCAGGGTGCTCATATTGTAGTGAGGAAGCCAGTAACAAAAACACGATTTCAGGGGCTCAGGGAAACTGTTACGGGAGGAGGATTCATGGGTTACTCTGGGAGCACAGCAGAAGGGCTTCCCGCTCTGCCTGAGATTTTAGTAAAGGAAATTGTGCCTGGTTGAGTCTTGAAGGGTGAGTGGAGGTGAGCCAGATGAAGCAGGATGGGAGGCATCTTCCCTTTCTTAGAGAGAACACAGAGGTATGGAATAATAGTAAGGTGTATAAGGTGAGAACTACAAACGGTTCAGTATCATTAAAGCTTAGAGAGTGGTAAGAGAGGCTGGATAAGTAGGTTCATGGTTTAGTTCATCTTTTCATGGATTTCCCAAAACTCAATAGTGTTAGGCACCCATGTTTGTTTAATTCACGTTGCTTTGTCTTATTTTCCCCTCAGTGTCAGCTGTTTCTGGAAGTGGCCTGGCCTCTATTCATCTTCCTGATCCTGATCTCCGTGCGGCTGAGCTACCCACCCTACGAACAACATGAATGTGAGTATCTGAGCATCCCGCCTGAGGCTCACCACTGGCAAGCAAAACTCAGGCAAAGGGCAGGGACTAAATGTGACCTTTCCTGTGGCTCTATCTTTAGGAAACTCGGAAAATGGTTTGGAACAGAACAGCTAGGCTTCCGATTATTTGATAAGGCATCAACTCAGGAAACCATTTGCAGCCCTAGTGAATGGTGATAATAGTAATTATAATAATAGCCGACATCTGTTTCATACATTTTCAATCATGAAAATAAAATAATCTTACTGATAGCTCAGAGAGGGGTGATTAAAAAAGCTCCCTGAGGCAATACCTTAACATCCCTGTCATCTGGTCCCTGCCAGGCGTTTTCACATACATTATGTTTTTATCACTCAGTTGCAAATCATGGAACATATAATTTTAAGCAGCATTTGTGGAGAATATCTCAGATCAACTAATATTATTCCACTTGATTCTCATAACAACCTTGTATAATGGACTTTATCATTGTGATCATTTGCTTTAATTTCTTAATAAGTAAATAGGGACTCAGAAAAGTTCAGGCGCTTGCCTGAGGTCACATATCTATTAAGTGACAGCGATGCAATAAAACTCAGGTCATTTGACTCCCAATCATGTGTTTGGATGATGGCCTTTTCAGTGAGCATAGAGAATACAATAGTGGCTAAGAACACATGCTCTAGATGTCAGGTTACCTGGTTTGAATCTTGGCTTCAACACAGGTAGTCACCTTGGGCAAGTGACTTAGGTTCTTTTTACTGAGCTTACTCATCTCCATAAAAGGGGAATAATGCTTACCCCATATGTTTGTTGTGGAGCTTCCTTGGTGGCTCAGACAGTAAAGAATCTACCTGCAACACAGGAGACGTGGGTTCAATCCCTGGGTCGGGAAGATTCCCAGGAGAAGGGAATGGTTACCCACTCTAGTATTCTTGCCTGGAGAATTGCATGAACAGTGGAGCCTGCTAGGCTATAGTCCATGGGGTTCGAAAGAAGTGACTAACACTTTCATTTTATTTTTTCATGGTTGTTGTGAGTGTTATCCCACAATCTCAATCTTCCTCTCCTGGCTGAGCTTGCTAGATGGATTAATACTGCAAAAATGCCTCAATCTAAAAGATCAGCATTTGTGGGGTAGTTTAACTGGGACCTTTATTCCATGGCCCCAGTGACTTTTCCTGTCATTATCCAGCTCCACTCACAGCTCACCAGCCCCATCAGTTCAGTTCAGTTCAGTCTCTCAGTCGTGTCTGACTCTTTGTGACCTCATGGACTGCAGCTCTCCAGGCTTCCCTGTCCATCACCAACTCACAGAGCTTGCTCAAACTCATGTCCATTGAGTCGGTGATGCCATCCAACTATCTCATCCTCTGTCGTCCCCTTCTCCTCCCGCCTTCAATCTTTCCCAGCATCAGGGTCTTTTCCAATGAATCAGTTCTTCACATCAGGTGGCCAAAGTATTGGAGCTTCAGCTTCAGCATCAGTCCTTCCAATGAATATTCAGGACTGATTTCCTTTAGGATAGATTGGCTTGATCTCCTTGCAGTCCATGGGACTCTTGAGTGTCTTCTCTAACACCACAGCTCAAAAGCATCAATTATTTGGCACTCAGCTTTCTTTATGGCCTCACATCCATACATGACTACTGGAAAAACCATAGCTTTGAATAGATGGACCTTTGTCAGTAAAGTAATGTCTCTGCTCTTTATTATTCTCTCTAGGTTGGTCATAGCTTTTCTTCCAAGGAGCAAGCATTTTCTCTAGTAGCTCAGCTGGTAAAGAATCAGCCCCATAGGTGTACAGGACACAGTTCTTCAGGGAAGTGGTGGGACTGGGTTCACATCTGAATTGTGTTCCCAGTCTGATCCTGTCTTTCAGGGCACATACTGACAGTTATTCATCTGCTAATTTGCTAGTGCACATTATACATAGTCAAGTTAAAAACAAAACAGAACCTGAAAACATTCTACCAGATGTGATTTTCTGATTTTACCAAAAAGGAAAAGCACAATACAATGAAATATATACTCAATTTGTGGTCTTCCTCTGGAATTATCACAAGCAAACAAGGCAGTGTAGTGGAAATCACAGAGTTTAGTATCAGAAAAATTGGGATTTGTTTGGATCCCACTTCCTGGCTCTGTGGCTTGCTGGGATTGTGATCTTGGGCAAGTTGTTGAATTTTGACCCAGATCTCTTTGAATCCAGACCATCCATTCTCAGAAATGTTGTGAAATTCCTATACCTAAGATAAGACTTTTGCCCTCCATCAGTGCAGTTCTTGCAGCTTTACTTCTTGTTCTCAGCCCCTTCTAGGGACCTGGCTGGAAGGGCAGAGAGTTAAGCTGATGCTTGCAGAGGTGTCTTGTCTCTGGGAGCAAGGGGTTGGTATATAATTCTTGCCCATTAATCTTTCCCAGTTTGACCCAGACCCATGAAGATCCTAATCGCTTCCCTGGATCACGAGAGTCCATCATCCCGTGCACCTGATGCCAAATCCTCATCCTGGTTTTGTCTGCAAATCAGATGGGACATGACACCTGGGGAAGGGTGTGCCCACACTCACTGTCAGTGTGCTGGACCAACACCACCCTGCCTTTGGTGCCAGCATTTCCTGGAGGTTAAAAGGGGACAATCCCTTGGTCCTTCGAGTATGAGGAGCAGCTGACTTAGGCAAGGGACCTTGTTTGGTTTTCCTTGAACTATTAACAGGGAGATAAGGGGATTAACTGAGTAAATGCTCAACAGGCCAGAGTCCCTGCAGAGGGTGGTTACAGGGACCAGATCTTGTTTCATCCTTGTTTTGGATGTTGCTTCTCTGGTTGCTATGTGGACAGAAGAAAACGACAGATAAAAGGACCCCAGTATTGAAATGCAAAATGTTGCAAGTCCTGGCTATGGGTGAGCTTCTGGGGAGACTCTGTTAGCCCATTTGCATGAAAATGTAAACTGAAAAAAATGAATTTATGCCTTAGAGGGAGGTGGGGGCTGTGAGATGGAAGGAGTGCTCCTGGCTGGGCAGGAGCTGAGGACGTGCTGTTGTAGGCTGGCCGCCAAGCACTGCAGTAATTCTAGTGGGCCCATTCACTGATCCTTACCCTGTGCCAGGGACTCATACTTTGCCTATAAAAACTCATGTAATACTTACCATGGCTCTGCAAGATGGATTCTATTGTTATCATCATTTTATATATGAAGAAGCTGAAGGCTTAAGGGGTCACTGACTTGACCAAAGTCACTGTTTAGCAAGTTGCAGAGACTGGATGTATATCCCAGTTGGTCTGACCCTAAACCCTGTGAAGCTCTATGGCTCTTCACCACCTAGAGCCTTGGTTCTCAATGATTGTCAACTTTTTGGGGGTCACAGGTAATCCTGAGAATATGATGAGTGCTGGAGCCTCGGACTTTCTGTCACAGGAATCCACACATGCTTGGTCTCAAGTTAAGAGACCCAGGTTCCAGGGCACATTTATCTTGATCTGCTTAAGCAGCTCCATGGCTCATGTCCATGAACCAAACTGTACTTTGATGCCTCTCACCAGTCCCTGTACATGCAGTCCTGCTATTTGTAAGAAGTTCCTCTGTAGTGAAGGGGAAGGAAAGAGAGGAGATGGCCTGCAAGATGGGGCTTGTTGTTTTGGTGGATAGAGAAGCGGCAACAGCAACTAAGGTAGTTTCACAGATGACATTTGATCCTAAGTCAGCACCTTCATTGAGTGCCTTTGAGGAGCTTGGGAGCTAGTGGAGAAGGTGAACAGAGGACAGTAATGGGGGTACTGAGAAGAGCCAACAGATAAAGAAGTTGTTGTTCAGTTGCTGAGTCATGTCCAACTCTTTGTGACCCCATGAATTGCAGCATACCAGGCTCCTCTGTCCTTCACTGTCTCCCGGAGTTTGCTCAAATTCATGGCCATTAAGTCGGCGATGCTATCCAACCATCTCATCCTCTGTTGCTCCTTCTCTTGCCCTCAGTCTTTCCCAGGATCAGGGTCTTTTGCAATGAGTCAGCTCTTTGCATCAGGTGGTCGGAGTATTAGAGCTTCAACTTCAGCATCAGTCCTTTCAATGAATATTCAGGGTTGATTTCCTTTAGGATTGACTGGTTTGATCTCCTGGCTGTCCAAGGGACTCTTAGGAGTCTTCTCCAGCACCACAGTTTGAAAGCATCAATTCTTTGGCACTCAGCCTTCTTTATGGTCCAGCTCTCACATCCATGACTACTGGAAAAACCATAGCTCTGACCATATGGACCTTTGTCAGCAAAATGATGTCTCTACTTTCTAATATAATGTCTAGGTTTGTCGTAGCTTTTCTTCCAAGGAGCAAGCATCTTTTAATTTCATGGCTGCAGTCACCATCCACAGTGATTTTGGAGCCCAAGAAAATAAAATCTGTCACTATTTCCATTGTTTCCCCTTTGCCATAAAGTGATGGGACTGGATGCCATGATCTTAGTTTTTTTTTTTTTTTTTTTTTTTTTATGTTGAGTTTTCAAGGAGGCCACAGGTGTAAGGGAAGGAACATGACTGATATCACAGAAGCATGGGTTCTACCCCTGGTCCTGCCTACTGAGTCCCTGAGTATTCTTCATCAGCCACTTTATCTCACCATGGTTTCTTCTTTTAAATATGAAGGAAGAGGATTAAGTCATCACCAGGGCCTCTCTGTGTCTCGAAAGGGTGAAGTGGGTGGCGGAAGGTGAAGGAATGAGCATCTCATACTTGCTGCCCTCCAAGCACCTTCTGTGTATGATCTGGTCACTTCCCCAAGGCTGGTGTCATGAATCCAACCCTACAGATGATGTCAGGTAGATTAAGAACTGCTATCTGATGCCACATTTCCAACTCATGATCAGTCGATGGTGGCAGATTTCTGGGATTCAGAGAATGGGACAGGTTTGGAATGGAACATGTTTGGGTGGAACCAAAAGAGAAAAAGGTTGCTATCAAGTCCCAAATCCTTCAAAGGATTAATGTTTCTCCTTGTGTTTTTCTCTCCCTCAATTTCAACAGGCCACTTTCCAAACAAAGCCATGCCCTCTGCAGGAACACTTCCTTGGGTTCAGGGGATTATCTGTAATGCCAATAACCCCTGTTTCCGTTATCCAACTCCTGGTGAGGCTCCGGGAGTTGTTGGAAACTTTAACAAGTCCATGTAAGTACCGGACCAGGTTTTCTTTCCCAAACTTGTCAGTTAAAACTTTCTCTTTCCTTTCTCAGACTCCGGGGAATTTTAAATGGTTGGGTTTGAGTAAAGGTGCTTTTGTGAACGTTTGTGTGATAAAGTCCAAAGGATGAGACCAGGGAGAATTACTGCCAAAATTTAAAACCTTGTAAGCTCATTTTGGTGCATTTTTTATTTAGCTGACAGTTCTGTGGTTGAGGGCCTTTCCTTAAAAAACTGGCAGGTGGAGAGGTGGGGAATGGGGAGGAGAGGGTGAGATGTATGGAAAGAGTTACATGGGAACTTACATTACCATATGTAAAATAGTTAGCCAATGGGAATTTGCTGTTTGGCTCAGGAAACTCAAACAGGGGCTGTGTATCAACCTAGCAGGGTGGGGTGGGGAGGGTGATGGGAGGGAGGATCAAAAGGGAGGGGATGTATGTATACTCATGGCTGATTCTTGTTGAGGTTTGACAGAAAACAGAAAAATTCTCTAAAGCAATTACCCTTCAATAAAAAAGTTAATTAAAAAAAGAAAGAAAAACTGGTAGGTAAGTAGAGAACGGAGACACAGCACGTCAGCCTCATGCATTAATAAGCAAACACTTATTTAGCAAATGTTTATTGTGTGCGGGAGACGGCCGGTCCAGAAGTTGGGATATAGAGGTGTGCAGAGGATGTGGCCTGTCCTCAAGGAACCCACAGCCAAGGCTGGGGGAACTTGGTCCTTTCTGCTCTCGGATCACCTTTCCTCCCTCACGTGTGCCCCATCACACTTCAGCGTCCGTCCTTCTGTCTACAGGTCTTTCTTGGCCCTAGGTGTAAGCTCCCTGAAGGCCATCTTTCATCACTTTTGTATTCCTGGCTCATGGTTTCAACAACAGACATAAGTAGGGCTGAGTAAGTGTTTGCCGAATGAGCCATTGAAGATTCTTGGAAGACACGGAAGCGTGGAGGGAGTTAGAAAGGACTAAAGATTGCAGGAGACACAGCAGGATGGTTCTGAGGAAATTGCTGCTGGGCAGCCAGGGCCCCATTATGACGTTCACGGGCCTTAGTCTTCATGACTTTCATGAACCCCTTTTCCCGTGCAACAGCTTTAAAATTTTTATTTTTTAACCATGTTGGGTATAAAGATGAGTGTATTCCAGGCTAAATTAATTATATGCATTCATTCTGAAATTTTTTCCTGATTTTGAAAGAAATTTAAAAATGTTGTGGACCCCTAAGTGTATCTTGGGCCCTAGACACTTTGTTTGCTGTGTTTCATGGATAAGTTGGTCCTGGGGGCCTGTGTGTGTGTGTGTGTGTGTGTGTGTGTGTGTGTGTGTGTGTGCGCGCACACATGCATGTGAGGGAGTGCTTCCTATAGAGGCAGCATGTGGACTGGGCCTTGAAGGCTGGTAAGGTTTGGTTGTGCAGATATATGAGGATGATGAGTGTTTGGGGCAGGATGGGTGGGTGGATGGGTAGGTGGGAGCAGCTGGAGTGGGTCAGGGGTGGCCCACAGGGTCCCTGCAGCCAAGCTGGGTGTTCCTGGCAGGTACTTTGTTCAAACTGGAGAGACAGCTGGTCTAACGAGGATGTTTCTGCTTTTCTTGCTCCCCCTGCAGTGTATCTCGCCTGTTCTCAGACGCTCGGCGGCTTCTCTTGTACAGCCACAGAGACACCAGCATGAAGGACATACGCAAAGTTTTGAAGACGTTATACCAGATCGAGCGTTCCAGCTCACGTAAGCAAAAACCGTCTGTGAATTGGCTCGTAATTGGAAATGAACCTGCACCAGGGAGAGACAGCAGCTGACGCGTCCTGGCGCTTGTTCCTTTCAGCTCTTCCCTGTGGGGTTTTCCTCCTCAGCGGCTAGGCTGCAAGGCCTCTCTGCAGGAGGTATTTGAGAAGACAGTATGGAGATTATGAGTGCCCTGGCCTCCTCTGGGGACATAGAAGAAACCCCCTAGAGAGGAATGGCACTGGCCTGGCTTAAGGACAGTTAGGGGTGCAGGTCGCTGCCAACCTCATTTTATGGAGTTGGCCATATGGTTGCCGTGAATGGGCAGATGTGTAGACAGGGGATGCTTCTGTGTGTATAAGGGCAGATAAAGTTGCACCTTGATGCGGATAAGTGAAAGTTAAGCATTCACTTCTAAAAGAAAAACGCAGATCATCATCCCCCTAGTCATTTGATTTAGTCAATGAGCATTTGAACCTCTGATCTCTAAAAAGTGACATCCTTATCTCTGATCCGGTGAGGGCCCGGGCAGTTTATTGCCATCTAGGAAGTGGCTGGGAGCAGGCAGCTTGCTGGCCGAGGCGCTGGCTGCAGACGTCACCAGGGAGCAGCCTCCCAGGCAGTGGACGACCAGGGGGGCAGGGGGTGGTGGGAGCATGCCCCCAGATGCAGGTTGTGATGGCCTGCGTGGTCTGTAGAGGATTCAGAAGCAGTCATGGAGCTGACTAAGAGTCAGTCGCTTTTTATCATCTCCATGCACTGGTGGTTCTAAACAGTGCCGAGTGATAAATTACCCCGTCACCAGTCAGCTGCCACCACCGCTCCAGGAAAATGCTTTTTTCTTAGTTCGATGTTGGGAGGAATAGGTGGGCTGGCTTCTGCTGAGAGGCCTCCCAGTTTGCTATCCACTTGGTGAAAACAGAAATAGTGTAAAGTGCTAGAGGTTAAACCAGGCTTGTATTGGAGCTTTCTCTTGGGTGGCTGGACTGTGCTTTACCTGGAGGCAAACTGTATGGGAGGTGGTGAGCGGGAGGTGTCGTTTCACAAGAAAAACAGGTGTGATGGCGCCTGGGCTCTGGGTCAGCTCTGAGGAGCTCCCAGCTGCTCAGCTCCTAGGTGCATAGCCAGGCCATCTGGATGCCATTTCCTTGCCCTGTAGGCCCCCATCCTGCCCGCCTGTCTGTCCCAGCACAGGACACAGAGAGACAACCACCACCAGTCAAGGCATGAGTCTTTCCTGATCCGCTGGGGACCCCCTGCCTGGTAAACCAGAGACAGTCAGGGTTATTTCTTCTACTGCAGAGACAGTGTGACCCAGAGGAAAAAGTACTACAGTGTATTATCCTGTAGCTTGGTGACTTTGTGAATAAGTCCTTTCGGGCCTTTTGGGGCCACACTTCTCATCTGTAAAATGGAGCCAGTAGGAGAACTTCAGCTCATAGGATTGTTGTGAGGAGTAGAGGATTTGAAACATTTAACTGCTTAAAAACTGCATCTGGCACCAAGGAAACACTTAGTGAATATGAGCTATGATGATTTTGGACTGCTCTCTAGGCCAAGCTGTTTAACCTCTCCAAGCCTTCATTTCTTCAGCTGTGAATAATAAGTAACTTGCCGTGTGAAATGTGAACCCTCACACAGTGTCTGGCGCATGGTAGATGTTCAATAAACGGGAGCCGATTTTACTCCTGTGCATCAGTGATGTATTTCTGAGCACTTGGCCTTGCTTTTCTGCCTTCCACTGCGTGGCAGGAGAAATGGACTGTGAATGGGGGACAGGGCGGGGAGTAGTTTCAGATCTCGGTGGGTGCTTCCTAAGATGCAGATAAATGAGAGACATGAGTCAGGGTTGAGAAGAGAAGCCAAACCTGCATTCAGACAACTTTCTCCCCATAGCTCTGAAGAGAGATCTCTGCTTATGGTTGTCTCCTGTCAAAGCTTCTCTCTCCCTTCACTCTTGTCTTCCCTGCAGCTACTTCTTAGGGCCACTTCTGCCCTGCAGCTTCCACCTTTGTTGGCTGTCTTGTAGCACTGAGCCTGGCCTCAGTCCAGAGGGAGATGTAGAGAAATGTTGCTTTTCCCAAGGTGGAATCAGTAACTTTTTACTGAATTTGAATAACACTCTAGATGTCAGAGAGGCTTCCCAGGTGGCACTAGTGGTAAAGAACCCGCCTACCCATGCAGGAGATGTAAGAGACGTGGGTTTGATCCCTGGGTCAGGAAGATCCCCTGGAGGACGGCATAGCAACCCACTCCAGTATTCTTGCTTGGAGAATCCCGTGGACAGAGGAGCCTGGAGGGGCCTGGAGGGCTATAGTCCATAAGGTCACAAAGAATCAGACACGACTGAAGTGGCTTAGCACGCACACATGCATGCACTAGATTTCAGAGAGTCCAAGGCTGGGGTATATCAGTGTAGATCCTGACTTGGGGATCTCTCTTTCTCTGCAGTGAAACCCCTACTCAGAGCATGATGGACTCAGCTCTCTTGTGCTGTCACTCTGCAGATGGAAAGGATCTTTGGTTGGAGTCCTGCCCTCATCAACCTTCTCTGCCTATTCAGGGGTGGCAGGTGGCAGGGACCTGCCTCTCCCATGGCAGCTCATTTTGGGTATTGGCAGAATACCAGTATTAGAATAGTGGTATTCTAATTATCAGAATATATTCACTGGTCTTCTGTACCTCCCAGAGAAAGAGGCTGGCCTATTTCCCTTGAAGTGTTTATAGACAACTCTTGTGTTTCTTTCCCTCTCTTCCTGAAATCTGTTGTCATTTTAGGCTAAAAGTCCTCCATTCCTCTTCTGGAATGTCTACCACACCCCCCACTTCCTGATTTCAGTTGGTTGTGTTTCAGTGTTTCTTTGTCTTTCTTGAAGTTTATCAGAAATTGCAACAGTCTTCCAGCGCAGAGCAGAAAGGGACTTTCACTCCCTTGCTCTGAGCACCATATTTCTGTAATGCAGCCTTGGGTTGCGTGAGGCTTTTTGGCATCCACGTCACACAGTTGACTCACTCTCCATGTGCAGTCAACCCCAGCTGCAGAGCCTTTTAAACACAGAGTGTCGCAAGTTACTTGTTCTCCATTTCTGAATTGTGCTGTTGGCTTTTTGAACCTAAAGGGAGAGTATCTATCTCTTTTCTGTTTTACATTTTTAGATTCCCTATGTCATCTCTTCCTACTCAAACTGTTTCAGATTCTGCTTTTGTCATGTGTTGTATTTACTAGCGCTGTTTGTTCCCTGTCATGTAGAAGTTTGATAAATAGCTCTCTTTGTTTTCATCCAAGTCGTTGGTGATTGTGGGACCAGCGTTGGAGGTTTGGATCGGTCCACTGGAGACTAACAGCTCCTTTGGACAGTGCCATTCAGGCTGTTACAGACCTACCAACTGATGTTGTCTTTGTGCTGGGCCACCGGGCTCCTGGGATCTGCTTAGAGGACTTATCTTGTTCTTCCCTTTCACTTCACCTGCTAACTCCATTGATACATCCACAGATAATTTGTGGACAGGGGGATGTCTGCTCAAATACTCTTTTCTAGTCCCATGGTTTGCTGGCTTAGGGCATTGTTTTATTTCCACTTGGATGAGACCTTAGACGTCAGTTAGTTCATTTATAGACAAATGGGTTGATTGAATCAAATGTCCAGCCAGTATTTATTGAACACTAATATGTCCCAACCTCTGTTCTAGGTGCTGGGACATAGAGGTGTACAGAACAAATATGGCCCCTGTCCATACGGAACTTCTATTCTAGAAAAAAGACTGTGATCCAGCCAGGGGTGGGGGAGGGACTTTCCCAAGTTTGCATCGCCACCAGAGGGATATTCTGGGAATGGAATACAGCTAAACCTCTGCTGCTCCATGCAGTGCTATTTCTACAGTGCTCTCTTGTGCTGTTCTAGCTGTTCCATTAATCTCCCATCTGGGAGGACCTCCAGTTCAAGAGTTAAGTCATAGTCAAGCCTACATATCCTTGAAACCATCCTAATAAGCACATGTAGGAAGCTTTACCGAGGGGCCTCACTCAGTTTTCTCATCACTGGAACTTTTTGGACCTTTTGTTTTCTTCTTAAATGTATATCCATCCAGGTTGGACAGGGGTTAAATTAATGTTTGGGAGTCTAGGTGAGGAGCATTCACTCTTCTTAAGACCCCGTCATGACTCCATCCCAGTGGAAATGTAAAAATTGCACAAATTCTCAAAAGCTCTGGAAAAAGTGACAGGTCTAGATTCTGTCTCTGTGAGATGCAGTCTGGCAACAAAGAGCATTTCTTTAAGTGAATCTTGTATGATATCTGAGATGGTTTTGAGCAGTACACAGATGACAACTTTTAATTTTAACCCACCTCAAAATAATTTCATGGTATTATTGCTTAGGAAGCTGTTAAATAGGGAAAAATTACTTAAAGCTAATTTAAAGACGATATCATTTTTTGTGGGTGTGGTGAAACTTGTGTGAGTAGTTTTGTAGAGATGGAAGATTGGAAATTGCTGCTGTAAGATAAAGCATTTTGGGTTTTATATTAAGATTTGTTTGGGAGGAGTGATGTCACCAAGATGGTAAAAATAGGTCTTTGCTGATTTTGCTCCCCCCACAAAAAGATTCCTTTCGGGAACAAAATCAGGCTTTGTCCCTCATTAAGTGTGAAACTTGGGCATGCTTTGATTTATTCTGAATAAATTAAATTTACCCTCAGTTTACCTGAAAAATGGAGATCAGGTATTCTGTGGATTGTGTTTAGTTGCTTAGTCGTGTCCGATTCTTTTCAACCCCATGGACTTTACAGGCTCCTCTCTCCATGGGAATTCTCCAGGCAAGAATATTGGAGTGCATTGCCATGCCCTCCTCCAGGGGATCCCCCCAAACCAGGGATTGAAACCATGTCTCCCACCTTGCGGGTGGATTCTTTACTATCTGAGCCACCAGGGAAGCCCTGGGGGTTGTTGGATGTTACATCAGATGTGTGGATGGATGACTTATAGCGAGGTCATAGCACACAGCTGACATGCAATTAATCTAAGTTAGTTACCCTCCCATCTATTTCTGGCTACCTGTTTGGCTTTGCTAATTTGTTTATCTTCTCTGGGCCTCAGCTTTCCTTGCCTTGAAATTGGGACTTCGGTGAAATAACCTGAACATGTTGCCTCTTGGAAACTTGGTACCTGGGTGGGGCATCACCTGGGACTGACTAGTGCTGTGGGCTGGCCCCTGCTTGTGGCCCCTGGAGGGCAGGGCTGGGCCTTGTTTGTCAAATCAACATTTGTTGATTTGTCCTAAACATCAACATCTGTCCCAAACATCAACATCTGTCCCAAACATCAACAAGATAGCACAGTACAGTCAGGCACATGGCAAGCAGCCAGTGAATCTGCAGAATGAAGGGGAGAGATGATACCTGTCCTTTCTGCTTCACAGAGTATGTTGAGGGTCAAATGAAAGCACCTTGAAAAGTATAAAGTCCCAGCACATGTCATTTTCAAGTCGATCCGTTGTGTGAACTCAGGTCCCCAGGGGTTTCAATTAATAATAATGACAAAAATGTCTTAAGAACAGTCTTGGCTTGCTTTCTTCTACAAGGTTTACTTTTCAGAAAAAGTGAAGTCGCTCAGTTGTGTCCGACTGTGATCCCATGGACTCCTCCTCTGTCCATGGGATTTTCCGGGCAAGAATACTGGAGTGAGTTGCCATTTCCTGGAAAGCCTGCTATGAGTCCAGAGGCTTGAAGTGGATTTACTGAGAAGCTAAAGGAGTTTCACTTTCAGAACCCCTTTCCAAGGCCCTGGTAGGGATCTCAGCAATCAAAACTTGCCGAAGTAGGAGGTTTAAAAAATGCTCTTTTTCCTAAAGAGAGCCGTCTAAACTGTGTCAGCCTCAGGCTTCACACAGCAGCATCTGCCCCTCCAGAGACCTGGGGGGACGGGAAGGACTGTCTTCTTCCTCGGCCTCTTCCTCCACACCACCCTGCAGGCTTGTGTACCACTCCAGTCCACTGCCTCCTCTTGGGAATCTGCCATTTTCCAGTGGGATGGCCAGCAGGCTGGCCAGAACTGAGGCCTTTTCGATGGGGCCAGAGCTGCTCAGATCAGGACTGGGCCGGGGAAGGAGGTGTCCCTTCTCTTTCTTCTTTGTCTTTGCTGTTTATTTCCTGTGTGCTGCGCTGTGCTTAGTCGCTCAGCTATGTCCAACTCTTTGTGACCCCCTGGACTGTGGCCCACCAGGCTCTTCTGTCCATGGAATTCTCCAGGCAAGAATACTGGAGTGGGTTACCATGCCCTCCTCCAGGGGATCTTTCCAACCCAGAGATCAAACCCAGGTCTCCCACATTGCAGGCAGATTCTTTACCGTCTGAGCCACAAGGGAAATCCTTATTTCCTTTAGAACTACTTAAAATGAGTTGCTCACTGATACCTAATGGGCTCATTAGCTTGCTTCCTGCTGGATGTTTCTGCTCAAACATTGATTTTGCTCCAGTGCCTTGCTCCTTTCTCGAATCCTGGCATCCGGACTACAGCTTTCCTTCATCTCTATGGCAACATGGGCATGGACCCTCTCAAGTTTATACCAAATGTAGCGGTTAAGGCTTCCTACTTGGCTGGAAGTTGGGAGGGGCACCTCCTGGGGTGGGCCACCCTCACATCTCTTGCAAGAAGTTCCCCAGCTCCACACTGTCCCTCATTTTCATAGGTAGCTGGGCTCTTGTCTCCTGGTCTCTTGTCTCTTCTCTTAACCCTGGATGCTCCCTCACCTCCCCATTTCTTATGCTGGTCCAGGGACAGTTCTTTGGCTTGAAGTTGTTGTTCAGTCGCTTGGTCGTGTTCAACTCTTTGTGACCCCATGGACTGCAGCATGCCAGGCTTCCCTATCCTTCACTATCTTCCGGAGTTTGCTCAAACTCATGTCTATTGAGTTGGTGATGCCATCCAACCATCTCATCCTCTGTCGACCCTTTCTCCTCATGCCCATAATGTTTCCCAGCATCAGGGTCTTTTCTAATGAGTCAATTCTTTACATCGGATGGCCAAAGTATTGGAGCTTCAGTTTCAGCATCAGTCCTTCCAGTGAATATTCAGGGTTGATTTCCTTTAGGATTGACTGGTTTGATCCCTTGCAGTCCAAGGGACTCTCAGGAGTCTTCTTCTTCTTGGCTTGAGGAGGCGCTGTCGTTTCTCTATTGTTATCTGCTGTGGCCTGGCGCAGTGGACAGGGTTTTGTCGTGTAGCTGGAGGGCCAGATCCCCAGTCTCCCCTGTGCATGGGACTCAGCAGCTTTCATTCTCAGCCAAGATCTTAGGTCTCTATGTGTCTGGCCCTGTCTCACATTATAGCCACAGCAGTCCTTTTAACAGAAGCCCAGTAGGTACTAGGGCTTCCCTTGTGGCTCAGCTGGTGAAGAATCCGCCTGCAATGTGGGAGACCTGGGATCGATCCCTGGGTTGGGAATATCCCCTGGAGAAGGGAAAGGCTGCCCTCTCCAGTGTTCTGGCCTAGAGAATTCCATGGACTGTATAGTCCATGGGGTCGCAAAGAATCAGACACAACTGAGCACTTTCACTTACTCACTCAGTAGGTGCTATGTGGGACTTCAAAAGATCATTTTTCTGGACCTGCTGAATTGGGCCAGGTGAGGTAAGTGGGGACAGTTAAGGGAGGTCTTTCAGGCTTTACTTAGGCTGCCAAGTCACACATTTCTGAGAACACCATGTATACCGCAGTCCGTGTGAATGGCACTTCCCATGAGAACAGTGCTCCATGAAGTTGGGTGCCTTAGCTCAGCTTCCCCTGAAGAGGACTAGGTTTACAACTGGCTTCCCACAGCTCCTGATTCAAGGGCTTCTGTAATGCCTTCTCTCCAGAACGCAGCATCCTCTGAAGCTCATGGGAACTTTGCCAGGAAAGAAGAGCAAGGAAGAACTTTGGGCACTTTGTTGCTGCACTGGAGATGTCCCTTTGGAAGACATCCCATATTGTTGAGGTCAAGGGTCAGAAGAGGGAAGGACTGGAGGGGAGGCCTGGGGCAGCACTGATCCTGACCTGGCTCTTGAGTCTGTCTGTCCCTTCAGTAAGACTTTAGAGTGTCAATGGTCTGGCTGTTATTTGCTATGTATTCATGTTACAAATCTGGCTTCTTTGGCCTTTTTGATGTGGCTCTGACCAAGAGTTTTGTGAAATATGTCCTGAGGGTTATGCTGGAGTTTACTTAGGGAAATGGATCATAACTTTCTGGCTGTTGGGGTTACAGGTAATACTGAAAACTCACTGCATGGACCTTTAATTATACTTTAATCTTTGAAAGTCAGAAAGATCTGATACCCTGAGGGCAGGGCAGGCTTTGGTGACATGGCAAGGTAGCTGGCTGTGGCAGGGAGTTGAGGGAAGGAGGTTGTAAAATTATCATCTTGTAAACATCCACTTGGCAGCCGACTGCCTTGGTCCAGATCCCGGCTTTGCTGCTTAGTGACTTGTGACCTTGGATAATTCTGTGTCTTCATGTCTCAGTTTTCTCAAATGGAGTTAATAGTCCTCTCTTAGGGCTATCATGGGGAATCATGAGCTAATAAACATAAAGCATTTAGCACAATATTTGGCACATCATAAGCACCTCATTTATACTTCAGTTCATTGTATGGCCATCATACGAGATAGGGAATTTTGTTCCTCTTTGTGTACACAAAGGAGCTAAAGTTCAGAGAGGCTAAGTTATTTGCCTAAGGAAGCACAACTGGCAAAGGGCAAGAAGAGGATTAGAACTCCAGACTTTCACTCTCTGCTAGTATGTTACTACAGTCTATAGGGAGCAGCCCAGGGTAACCAGAAAATTTCTCAGGTCACAGGATACTGGGCATGGATGGACTGGGATCAGAGCGGAGATAAGAGGGCTTCCGAGAGAAATGCCAGACTTCCTCCTCTTCCTGGCTTCACGGTAATAGACATGGGTGGAACGTTCGCCAAGGCCCGTGCAGAAAGAACATCCTGTGACTCACAGCCACTTCTCCTTCCCTCCTAACCCCTTTCTTTCCATATGAGCAGCTGCTGAAGTTGAGGCTGCAGCCTCAAACTTTGTTTTCTGTCCTTGTGGGGCCCCTTATGGGTCTTCTTGGGAGATCAGATGACCCGTGTGTCAACATTAGACCGTCAAACTGGAAATCCTTGAAATTTTTGGGTGATTGCAATTCACGTCCATATGCACTTACCAGAAGTTCTGACTTGAGATCTTAGAGTTTCCCAGACCTGTCAGGGCCAGGCAGAGCCTCAAAACCCAGCCTGTTGGTTTCCATCCAGGGCAGGGTCTGGTCCCAGCTTGGGCTGGCATCAGGGGGATGCAGCGCTGCACTGCTGTATGGAAATATTGCTCAAACTAAATTGAATCAAAGGTCAGCTCTGCCCAGACAAGAATAGAAAGCACAATTGTACTCGCCTACTGGACGGCATGTACCATAGATATCAGACTGCCTTTAGAGAGTTTGGATTGTTAACATCAAGAATAGTGTTTCATGTCTCTCGCTTTTCCAGGATGAGATTTATTTACCCTGTGGGTAGCAAAGAGCAATATGGAACTCCAGTTTGTTTCTCCTTGAAATCTTTCCATTTCTAGTGCTCTCATCACTGTTGCATTTAGGTATAGAGGGGTGATCTTAGAGTGAGACTTTGTTCAACAGACTAAGTTGTACCAGGTCATGATGCCATTTTACATTTAAATATGTTATTACATTCAAGTCTTACAACACCTTGGTATTATTATCCCCATTTTATTGATGAGGAAACTGAGACTCACAGGTTACGTCTTTTGCCCAAGGTGACTGAGTAAAGCTGTGAATTGAATCAGTGTCTGTCTGATCTCAAGGTTCAGCATCTTTGCACCAACTCATGTTGCCACGTTGCCTTATTCCATGAGTGGCATAGCCAGCTTTTGGTGGCAAAATCTTTATAAAGCATTTTAAAAGAATAAAATGATTTACTTAATTCCTATGTAGTTTAAAGGGCCAAAGGTTTGTAAGCCAGAGCTGATTGGGTTCAAATTTACCGCTTGCTTGCTCTGTGGCCTTGAGCAGGATGTTAACATCTCTGGGTCTGTTTCCTTATTTGAAAAATGGAAAAAATAATACCTTTCCCATAAGCTTGTTTTAAGGATTGTAGAAAATAATACATACAATGTGTCTGATGCTTGGTACATGTTAATCCTCTTCCTCTGCCAACAAAGCACTACCATGTCCCTTAAGACGTTTTATTAATTTTAAAAATAAGAGAAACTTAAGCAATTTATACGTTATATATGAACAATTCTTCCTAATCCAGGCCTGGAAAGAACCCATTCTCAGCCCCTAATTCATAAACTTATCTTCCTTTCCCCTGTTCCCTGGCTTCTCAGGGCCCTGCAGGCTGATTCTGATCCCTAACTCATGGTGCTAAGAGCCTCTGGTCTCATTTTTAGGCAGAACACCTGAATTCCTCCAACTCTTCTCTTTCTTCCCAGATCATTTTCTGTTGGCACCTTCTGTTTGATTTGGTCTTTCTGTTTCTGGACTCTGTTTCCTCCTATTCTGATCTCACCTTCTCTCTGTTCCTTGCCTTTTCCGGGCATCCTTCCCTTCCTTTCTACCTCCCTGGCATTCAAAGGGGCCTCCACACAGTGTTCACCCAGCTGTTTTTTTGCTTTGTCTAATGATGACTTCTTGTCTCTTCTTCTCTTTCTCTTTAGGTCTGGAACTCCCTGGGGCTAATGCTACCTCCCCAGTGCTATCTTTTTTTTCCTTCTGGGCTTCCCAAGCCAGCCTGACTGTGCCTCCCATCCCTACTGCAATTACAGAGCTCCTGACCAGTATGAGCAGCTCACCCACTCTCTCCCTCTGGGGCCACAGCCTCCATTGCCTGTTTGGGGGCCTGCTTACCATTCAGCTTCTTATCAGCTGTCACAAATCCTTGTTCCAGGGACTCCTGACCACTTCCACCTTGCCCGCTTCTCAGTAAGGCAGGTATGCTGTTGCTTTAGCAGATGGATCCAGGAAAGATGTGTCAGATCTCTTCCCATCCCCTGATGTCAGTGTTGACTGATTCTGGAGTGGCAGAGCAGGCTGGGAGGTTCACAGCTCTGTTCCCCTGACCTTCTGTCCCTCTCCTCTTGGAAGGCAAGGGCAGGGATCCTGTCTTTTATTACAGATTCCTGCCTTCAAGAAGCGCTGAGAAATATTACTACTTGGAACTGTAGATCTAGTGTTTTGACTTCAGTAGCTGTTTAGAAATTTCTTGATTAATTAATTAATCAAATTAATCAAATTCCATTCTATGTAGAATAAGGACTTTGTAGTTCCTGGAGCTGTGATGGTCCCGTGGGTCTCAGAAGACTTTGGCTGCCCCAGGACTTGCCATAAAGGGATCAGGAAACACAACCCTAAATATTGTGGTTTCTCTAAGGAACTCTTCACTTGTGTCATCTAAGACTTTATCAACATTTGTTTTGTTTTGAACTTGTTTAATTTTTCCACTTGTATTTTCTGTTTGAGTAAATTCCAGGAGATAGTGAAGGACAGGGAAGCCTGGCTTGCTGCAGTCCATGGGGTCACAAAGAGTTGGATATGACTGGGCAACTGAACAACAACAAATATTCTCTTGCAGCATGTGTGAGTCAGTATTCAGGGCATTCTATACTGTCATTACTGTTTACCTAATCCACTCCCTATATAGCTGATCTCCATTTACAGAAAAATGTAGGGTTGGAGAGTTTAAGCCTCCAAGGGCACATAACTGGAAAATTCTGGAACTGAGATAGGAACCAGGTTAGTCAGACTCCAGAACTTGGCATCTTTCAAGTCGGTATCCTTGGCAAGCCCTCACTGTAGAGAAAGAAACTTCTGGGTTGGGACTCCCGGCCCAGATGAACAGCAGGAGTTCCCGAAACTGTGTGCACCCCAGCTCCCAGCTTCCTCTCATCTGCTCTAAGGAGTCACCCCAGGGAGCAGTCAGGTCACCCTGTCTTACCCCCTTCTCCAGAACCCTGAACTTACCAGGGAAGCCCTGGTTTTCCTCGGGAGGGTCCAACTGTCTCAGTGAAGCAGGCGGGAGCTATCCTTGAAGAAGAAAGTGGAGCCCTAGCATCAGGAAAACAAACTGAAACAACAAAAAATACCCCAAAAGACACCTGAGTATGTTTGTTCCCAGCTCTTTTCTGGCAGAGATGTTTCACAGTCTTGTTTATACAAGGTCCTGCTTAAGCCGAGTAAAGCCAGGAGTGAGAATCTGGCTGCAGTTTCTCTAGGCCATTGCCCCTGGAACAAGGTCAGGGCTGGGGGACCTCCTTGGGTCCTTTTAAGAAGAGTATCTGGGCTTTGGAAGCTGACATGATCTTTCTCTACTTCTCTCTTTTTTTTTTAATTTGCCTCTTCCACCCACTTCTCAAGCAGCTGATCGCTGTGGTTTCTTTTCATGTTAAACAAAGGAGACTACAGCGATCTTGAAACTGGAGCCGGGGACTGGAGGGCACTGACCGGGAGTAACCCCGCTGCAGGCTCTGCTGAGGACTGCCCTCCTCCGCCTTTCTGGGCTGCTGCCGTCCCTCCTCCCTGCTTCTCCGTGGTGCTCAGGCAGGCTAGGAAGAAGCAGAAGGAACACTGAGTGGCCATGAGAGCATCCCCTCACGCCCACCCCCTGTATCCCCCTGGTGCAGTGATCCTCCCTGCCACACCCTTCTCCCCTGCCAGGAAAGTGTTTCCTTAGCCTGCTCAGAGAGGCCTGGCTCTGAGGACTGGCAAGGAACTGAGGATTCTGTCCTGTTCGTCCTCAGCCCACAAACACACATTTCACTTGTTTTGTTCTTTGGACGCCAAGCTCCTGAATTGGTTTTTTTTCTTTTTTTTCTCCTCCTCCTTTTCTTTGCCCCACCTCCCTGCATACAAAGCAAAGCTCTCTGGAAAAGGACAGACCACTGCTGGCTTCTCCAGGCAAAACCAAGGAGGCTGATTTCAGCTGATCAAGTATTTTGGTCCGCATTGGAGATATGGCAACAGGAGCCTTATCTTGGGGCCTTTTGCTGGATGGTGACTTTCAGTCTTCTCTTCGGGCAGCAGGCACCCATGTTTAATTTAGTGACCGGTCCAGTTCCCTGATGACCATATTCTGTGACAGTATTTATAGCCTCTCAGTTACCCTTGTAAACTCCTGAGGCTCTTTCCCTCCAAAAGACTACTTTCATTTTCTTGATCTTTGTTTTCACAACAACCTATGAATGTTATTAGCTCATCTTATATCTAAGGAAACTGAGACCCAGAGAGATTCAGAAACGGAGAAAAGTGAGGTTCACAATTGAGGTTAGAAAACAGCTGAGCTGGGACCTGAGTTCAGATTTTCTAATGCCAAGTCCAGTGCTGATTTAGTTTAATCCCAAGTGTACCTTTTAGTACCAATAATAAGACGATCCCTGAGATCTTCTATAACCCACACATTACAGATAGGAAAATCGAGGTTATGTCAGCTCACGTGGAAAGAGTTAAATGGCCAAGTAAGTGACTGTCTTTTCTATTAAGTGTTTTCTTTCTAGTGTCCAATGATTGGTTTTTCTTACTAGTCATTTTCTATCTATGCCCATCCCTGCAGTGATGTTGTAGAAGTGATCATTCCCATTGATTCTCTGTAAAATGCTAGATTTCTTTATTCTTTTCTAAAGTTCTGATTAGGCAAACCAGTCAGCTTCAACCTTTTCTTCACCTTATAACAGTGTCAGCAGAAAGAATTCATAATTCTGTCTGACTCAGGAACTCAGCCAGGCTGAGTATAACACACACATACACACACACATACCTTGGATCATAAATTCAATATTGACTTGGTTGGCAAAGTCACTTCTGTGTTCTTATCTATTCTGAAAGCATATACTTTAGGATCAGACTAGCATTGAAGCTAATGAGGTGTCTTTCCTGAAAGTGATAATAGTATTAGCCATCTTTATTGAGGACTTTTCTTGATTCTAGGCCTTATGCTGGGACTTCAGGTACATTTCTCTTTTAACCCTCAGCTCAGTGCGGTGAGGTAGATGCTCGTCATCCTCATTTATCCTGTTATGGACACTTCTCAGGCCCTGCTTCCAGCTGCCACATGCCTGACTGTCCTCCTGACCCTGGGCTGATACAGCTGAGGAGGTTAGAAAAACTCTAGCACTATCTTGACCTAGTTTGTCTCACACTCATATCCTGTTTCACCCTTCGCTACCCACAGCAGGTCATCTCAATTCATTGCTTGATTCACTCATATGTGTTCATCCACTCCTTTATCATCTACCACTGATGGGATGCCTCCTCAGTGCCAGGCACTGCTGTCCTTTTGAGTAAGTCCTGGCCCTTGAGCACTTCTGTTCTTCTGGAGAAAATGATGTGGTCTCAGACAACTGTAGCTCGGGGGAAGCACACATAGGAGGCTATTAGGGTATGGGGGAATGGCCACATGAGCCAGCTTGAGGGCGTCATGTCAGGACAGACTTCCTGGAGGAGATGACTCATGGCCCAAATCTGAAAGAAGGGTCGAAGTTAGCTAGGGTAAGAGGAGAAGGGCCATTTCAGGTATCAGGCTTTCTTGATATTATTGGCTTCTCCACTCATTTTCCTGCCAAGAAAAAAAATGGAGAAAACTGGAGACCACAGGTACAAAATCACCTTCCTCTGGCCTCACATTGTACCTGGTCCTCTTCCTTTTCCCATCCTACTCCCCAAATCTTAGGTTCTGAGGAAGCTCCTCTATGCTTATCTGCTTGTGTTTATTTATTCACTCAGAAACATTGAGAACCATGTGTACGTAGCACTATGTCTGCAGGGTGTCCTGGTCCCTGCATCATTGGGAGGTCTTCCTTACCCTCTCCTCATCAGCCACAGTCTCTGGAGATTTCTGGCTCTCTGTTCTTTTCCAGAACCTGGCTTCAGTCTGTTCAGCCTGATTCCCCCCTTGAAACAGATAAGGCTCTTCTGGGTCAAATGCTTCCATGAATTGCCTTCCTTTGGCTCTGTCATCCCTCGCTCTGCTTTTTCTATTGATTTGCCTCTTCATCACCCTTGTCATCCTTGGAAGTTCCTTGAGGAAAGTGTCTGTGTCCCTACCTTTTCTCTATACATCATTGTGGTACACTGGTCAAGGTGAGTGAAGTAAACCCTTCTCAATAATCCCAAAATTATTATCATTTTTTGAGCAACTACCATGAACCCCCTGCTCACTATTTATGCATTAGCCAGTGTTAGTGAAAGTCACTCAGTCATGTCCGACTCTGTGACCTCATGGACTGTAGCCCTCCAGGCTCCTCTGTCCATGGGGATTCTCCAGGCAAGAATACTGGAGTGGGTTGCCATGTTCTCCTCCAGGGAATCCTCCCAACCCAAGGATCAAACCCAGGTCTCCTATATTGCAGGCAGATTCTTTATTGTCTGAGCCACCTGGGAAGCATTCATGCATCACATGCAAATATCTCTAATCCTCATACCTTTGAAAAGTGGGTACTGTTACCCTTACCTCCTAGATCAGAAATCTTGGACTTAGGAAGGCAAAATGAATTTCTCAAATCGATGCAATTCATAAACAGCAGAGTCCAGCATCAAAGTTAAGTTATTCTGTCCCTATACCCCTGAACTTTTCATTTCACTAATGTTTCCCAAACTTGGCTGGAATCATCATGGTGGAATTTTATAAAATTCTGATGCCTGTGTCTTAGCACCAGAAGTTCTGATCACGCAGAAGTTGTTAGGGGGTGTGGCCTTGGCATTGGGATTTTTGTAAAGCCCCCCTCAGGAGTCTCACGGGAGCTGAAGTTGAGAACCAGCGTGCTCCGCACTGCCTTCCTGCACCCATGCTGGCTGCAGCTTGGTGTTCGTGGCGTGTAAATCTGAATCCACGTGTGTGGTGTCCATGTGACCAGAATGCAGGTTCTTCGTAGCCAGGGATCTTTGGCATTCCCTGCTGCCACCCCGCATGGCCCCCACCACCCTGTGCATGTGCCCTGCCAAAGGTCGTTGACTGTGTAATCAGCCTCTTGGCTCTCCTGGCTCATCCCGAGGATTCACTGAGAGGTGGCTGGGGTTTGATCACATCCAGAGGTTCTCATCAGCAGAGCCTGTTGACTTAACTGAAACGTCATGTAAACGCAGTGCGCATGCTCCTTTGACTAAAGCATGTTGCTTGTGACCTAGACCCATCGCATGTGCAGTGGGGTCAGCCTTCCACCCTTCAGCAGCCTTGCTCTGGAGGGAGGAGATTATTCTGAATTTGCCTGGCACAGTGTCGATTCCTGCTCTGGCTTTTCACTCTCAGGAGTGGCCTGCCTGGTCACAGACCAGGTTAGCTCATGTGCATATTCTTCTGCCTGGGTCTCAGGGAAGTTTCTTTTTTTTTCACCCCTCTCTTTACAGATGAGGCAGTGGAGACACAGCTAGGTGAGATGACCTGGCAAGTACATGGATGCGGAACCCAGGTTTTCTCACCCCTCAGTGTGGGACTTTTTTCATTGTTCCACAACAGTCAGTATCAGGCTTTCCAGGTCAGACTGCAGTTGAAGCCACTAACTTTCCTGTCTTCTTCCTGTTTACCCCTGCCTTTGGGCTACTGGGATACCGAGGGTGTCACTTTGTATCTCTGAGAATGCAGTTCTAGTGACCAGGGGTCCTGTTTACTCTTGGGGTGCAGCCTGGGAGTCACCCCAATATCTGCGAGCCATTCTTGGACCTGTACAGCTGAAAGGAAATCTTCTTTGATGCCCCTCAGATACTTCTGAAATCTTCCCAGCCCTGATCCCATCTCCTGGTAATTATTTTCCAGTCATCATTCATTGGTCAGTAATTCTTTGCCTGATCTGGGCACTGGGATGCAAGGATAAAAGACAAATTCTGTGTCCCAGAGGCATAGTCTAGGGGAGATAATATGCAAATAAAACAACAGCCCTAAAAGGATGGTCCTCAGAACCCTTGCATTAGAAATACAGAAGATGCTTATTAAAATGTAGATTCTTAGGCCCCACTCTAGAGCTACTATTTCAGGATTTCCAGGAATGCAGCCCGAGAAATTACATTTTAGCATGTCCCTCGGTGAATCTTCAATGCTCTGAGGTTTGGCAGCTACAGAAGTGAATGCGATGGTGAGAAGGCAGTATCATATGTGATGGGGAGTGTGGCAGCCTGCAGGAGCACCTTTTCTCAGGAGGGACACTCACTCGGCCAGGACCACTTCTTAAAATGTGTCATGGGGAATAACTGGGAGTTAGCCAAATAAGGTGTAGCCAGAGAACTGTTTCTCTAGAGATGTGAGTCAGGCTCTACCTTTCTGTGGTGGCGCTTTAGTCACTAAACTCTTGTGACCCCATGGACTGTAGCCCACCAGGCTTCTCTGTCCATGGGATTTCCCAGGCAACAGTACTGGAATGGGTTGCCAGTTCTTTCTCCAGGGGATCTTCCGGACCCAGGGATTGAACCCGGGTCTCTTGCATTGCAGGCAGATTCTTTACCAACTGAGATCATTAAAAGTTTACTTTAGCAGAACATGCCTGAATCAGACAGCACTGATGAGAGTCTGGCTGGATTTTGAGACCTCCTTCTACTTTATCTCTGCACATCACCCCCTTAGCTCCCAGGATTAACTCCTGTCTTCTTCTTAAGCCTCACCTCACAGCCCTGTTTTCTGATCAGACATCTGTTTCTCATCAGTTAAGTGATTTGGGTTTGCTAGGTTTGCCCCCTAGAGGTCGGTTCATGCCAGGGCCTGTGGGCTGCAGTCTCTCAGAGATGTCTTGATGAGCCGGCCTTCTCTTTATTGAATGAAGTTGGGTTGTTATGAGAGAGGGGCAGAAGGAGAAGTGGACACTCAAATGAAATATGGCAGAGAAAATGAGAGCATTTCAGTAAGGGGGACCCGCGAAGCATCTGATCACCTCACAGTTTGGAGATAAAGAAGCTGAAATTCGGAGAGATGATATGAAAAATCCAAGTGATACCACTTAGGCACAGCCTCCAACTCTAGGGACTAAAATTGGATTTCTGGCTAGTGCTTTTTCTGCTTCACTACCCTGGATTGGAACCTTTTCTGTAAAGGTGGAGGGTTTATTATTTAAAGTGATTCTGTAGGAAACCCTGCAGCAATACAATCATTTACTAGTGTTGATTTTTTTTAAATGTATGCATGTGAATTTTCTTAAAGCAGGGGCTGGCCTGGGTGTGGGAGCTCTGTATCACGTGTTCCATGTCTGGAATTGAAAGACCAGGCCTGTGAAAGCACCTTGATATGCATAATGCTCTGCACCCGAGGTTCTCTAAGGGTGGGCCCCAGACCAGGGGGTGACAGCATCGCCTGGAAGCTTGTTAGAAATGCAAATTATCCAGCCTCACCTCAAGCCGCTGAATCAGAAACTCTGGGGGGTAGGGGACCAGTTTTCACAAGCCCTGCAGGTGATTCTGATGCCTCTTCAAGTTTCAGAACCACTGTTTTGCATCAAGAAGAAACCAGCCCTTGGGGCTTGTGGGAATAACGTTTTAAATATCTCTGAGTTTAGCTGTCTGAGATGGCAGTGGGGTAGATAGGAGCTGCGGGGTCAGGGTCACAAATCTCAGATTTGTTTACTTACTCTTGGAAAAGCGAGAAAAGGCTATGTGTGTGTGTGTGTACAGCAGTGTCGTACTTCACAGCTTCAGAAAGCACTCTTTTCACGTCTCTGCTGTTAAGGCAAAATTCCCTGAACCTCATTTCTCTATGTGCTCAATTGGTTTAAAATGAGGTAATCAATATTAGGATATTTTGCTCCATTGTGCTTTTTTTCTTTTTTTTTTTCTTTTTAGTTACTCATGAAATGAAAATGAAACACTATTTCTCCCGCAGGCTTGAAACTTCAGGACTTCCTGGTAGACAATGAAACCTTCTCTGAATTCCTGCATCTCAACCTCTCTCTGCCAAGGCCAACTGTGGACAAGATGCTGGGGGCTGATGTCAGTCTCCGCAAGGTAAGCTGTGATCTTCACCTTCCCTGGTGGGGCTCATGCAATGACATTATACGAGAGCACCTGGAAGGAAATGAATAAACTCCTGTCTTTGTAACGGTGCTGAACGAGGTTGGTGGCTCCAATGCAGCGTTGTCTATTTTTACTTCCCTGCTCAGGCTGGCCCTGCCACAGCATCCAGAGAGTGGAAGGTGCAACCTCGCATCATGGGCCAACTGGTTGAAATAAAACTGATTTCCTGCCTGTCAATTGGCATGTGTTGATTTTGTTTTTTTATTTTGTTTGTGAAAGTCGCTCAGTCGTGTCCGACTCTTTGAGACCCCCATGGACTGTACAGTCCATGGAATTCTCTAGGCCAGAATACTGGAGTGGGTAGCCTTTCCCTTCTCCACGGGATCTTCCCAACCCAGGGATCGAACCCAGGTCTCCTGCAGGCGAATTCTTCACCAGCTGAGCCACAAGGGAAGCCCAGGCATGTGTTGATAACGTCTTCCTAAAGGGGAGATGAATTTGAGATGAATTAAACATTAAAAAAAAAAAAAAACCTCACAGTTCTGAAACAATAACTTGGGTTGAGGATTGTTACCTAAAATATCTCTTGTCTATAAAACCTAAAACATATTTTAAAAATGTAGTACTTTCTTTTTTAAATTTTAAATTTATTTCTTTTTAATTGGAGGATAACTCTTTATAATATTGTGTTGGTTTCTGCCATATATCAACATAAATCCGCCATAGGTATGCATATGTCCCCTCCCTCTTGAACCTCCTTCCTATCTCCCACTCCTTCCCACCCCTCTATATTGCCACAGAGCACCAGATTTGAGCTCCCTGCATCAGAATAGCAAATCCCCACTGGCTATCTATTTGTAATGTTTCTTTTAAAGATAGATGAGAAAGATATCTAGAAAATATAGAATAGAAATTAATAAATAAATAAATAGAAATTAAATAAAAAGAAATAAATAAAACTATTTTAAATTAAATAAATAAAATAAAAAATAAATAAAATAAATGGAAAGACATCTATTATTAAGGAGAAAATGCTTAATTTTTTAAAAATTTATAAAATCAGGAAGTAATATTAGTGTTTATGTAAAATTTTAACCTTAGATTTTAATAAACCTTCCTCTGGCATTATTAGATAATCATACGGCTCCTATGCAGTGGGCAGCAAGCCCAGATTGCATAGTTATTGATTTCCAGAGGATCTTCTCAAGTTTATTCTCTGGCAGAAAGGGGAACTGCTTCCTTACCCTGTCTCATGTTTACACACTAGCTTGACTTTGCCATAAGTGGAAGTGGAACTGTTTATGCCCCAAAATAAACTCTGCTTTACATGATATAGAATTTTTAAAATTAGAAAAATGTTCTTACTGCTTGCCCTTATGAAACTAGGAAAATATGCCTGTGTTTACCAATTGTGTGGTTGGGAGATGGGCCAAAGGCAGCAGGCTTATAAAAATCATTAGCTTGATTTCCATTGCCCCCTGCCAACTTCTTATCTGTCACATCCCACCAGTTTAAAATAAGGGGCATCCTAAATATGGAAGTGGTCCTTGCACGGTAATTAGTCTCTGTAGTCACTGTTGTCGCTGTCTTAAATACTAAAGGTCGGATGGCAGCAAGGGCTCGTTGAGAAAGGAGGAAAGGCAAAGTGTACTTGAGTATCTGGTAGTAGGTGTAAGCTTAATGGAAACCGTGATAGACCAAGTGCTCTGCAGTGTTAGAAAGCTGCATGGGTCTTGAGAAGCTTCTGGTCCATCATTCCCATGAGGTTGTACGAGCAGGTCAGGCTGCCTTAATTGAAACAAACAGAGATTGTTGTAACAGAGTAATAGAGTCTGAATCGTTCGTTCATTTGTTCCACAAATATTTATTGTCCACATGTTCTAGCACTGAGGACACAAAAGGAACGTGAAAAAACAAAGTCTCTCATCTTATTGAACTTTTGCCTAATGGACAGTAAGGGCCATATGTGAAGTGTTTATTTAGGTCCAGTAAAGCTAGTTACATGATATGGCCAATGAGAAGTTCTTTGCTATAATGTATAGACCAGTTCTAAGTCGTTCTTATTTGTCAGTGAGATAAGAGGCTTGACTTTCTAGTACTCTGCTTTGATACAAGTAAAAGGAAGAGTTCCATATTCTGAAATTGTTTGAACATAGTTCTTTGCATTAATTATATATCTTTATGTACAAATAAATAGTATAAATACATTTCCCCCCACAATTTAGCCCAACCCCAGTTTAAAATATCATTTATTTCAAAATAATGAGAACTTTCTATTTTCTCTAATAAGAGTGGTTTGAGGAGTTCAGACTCCAGATTCCTATTTGCTGAGTCGTGTGTCCCACTTTTGAGAAAAAGGGTTGGACTCAGGATTTCCCTTCACAAGGAGAAGAGTATGGAGGTGATGAGTCAAATGCCTCATTCTGGTTTTAAATGTCCTGTAGCATCATGCCTTGCTTCATCCTGAAGTTCGGTAGAGACCCAGTGCTCTGGACAGGGTATAGTGGTGTCCATTCCTCAAAGCGATATTGATATGAAGTTCCCCCAAGAGGCTTCAAGGACCCTGCTTCCCATCTTTGTAATCCAGTTTTACTTCTCTGTCTTTGCATGAAATGTTTATAGGTATTTTTGCAAGGCTACCAGTTACATTTGACCAATCTCTGCAACGGATCAAAATTGGGAGAGGTGATTCGACTTGGTGACCAAGAAGTCTCCAGGCTTTGCAGCCTGCCGAGGGAGAAATTGAACGCAGCAGAACAGGTGCTTCATTCCAACCTGGATATCCTGAAGCCAATCCTGGTGAGTAGGCTTGCTGTGTAGGGAAGCTTTGAGTACTAATGCTTTTCGAATGTGACATTTTTCCCTGGACAGCATGACTTTGTTTTCGTAGAAACATAGGGCTCGCTGGGAGTTAGAGATGTGATTGGCTCAGTGGTATTCCTTTCAAATTCTGAGCCATCTCCCCAAGAGTCAGTAAGGAAAGAGTGAGTTGGGTGTGGCTCTGAATCCAAGTCTGAGGTCCTTTGTGCCTGTTTCAGAGAAGACCTACTTTTTAATGGCTTTTAATGTTGTAAGGGTTCATATGAAGAAGGAGTTCTCTAGATTAAAAAAAAAGTCTCAAAACCATTAATGGGAAGATGGATGTCCATTTTAAAAAGCCTATCGGAAAGGAAACACTGAGATGTCTCAGTGGGAAAACCCTGGGATTGAATGGGAGCACATGCAATAATTAACTTAAAAAATGACAAAATTGCTTTCAGAAGTTAAAAAATACCAACAAAGTCTGATCATCAGTTGGGAATCACTTGTTCAAAGAAGCAGTCCATGAGACTATGCATTCATTTCTAATCCAAGAATAGGGCTAAGTCTGAGCATCCTGATTGTCAGCACTGTGTCTAGTTCCAGAATAAGTATCTTTTTTTAGGATTTCTGGGAGCTCTGGTGAAATGCCTTGTGAACAACATGCTTTAGCATCCATCCAGCGTTCAGGTTTCCTGTTTACCAGACAGCTCCCTGATTGTCAGTAGGTTCTTTTAAAACCAGGGGAAAAGCCCTGGAAGAACATGCCTGGAAAGAGATGTTCCTCGTTATAATAGAAAGACATTGGAAACTCCTGGGACTTCTGGAAACTTCTGGCACACCATGATTTCTCTAGAGAAAGATGGGCCCTCCTGAGGTCCTAAAAAGGTTCAGTTTTTAGATCCTGTACCTGGATCATCTCCTAGAATGTTCCTTAGAAACACATCCCAGAGTTTATGCTCTTGACTGACCATCGAAGAGTCCTTGCATCCTGCTTGATTCTCTGGCACTAACAGCTTCTGCCTGAAGTGAAGGTAGTAGTAAAACTGAATTCTGCTGCTTCCACGGCAGGTTTTATTGTGGCCCCCATCACTGTGAAGGGCTTAGCCCCAATGCTTAAGATCTGTTTTTGTTCTCTTCCAGAAATAGTATTTTCTAGTTCAGTGTTTGAAAAATGTACTGAGTTGTTTTTTTTCCCAGTGGTCTGTGATTCTGTAGTATAATTTACAGAGATGTTTGCAGCCCCAGATAACTGGCCTAAATAGTCAGATAAGTTCACCTGTGAAGACACTTGCAGCCTGCTGGCTCTTTCTGCATCGTGAGTCAGAGTCAAAGGTTGTTGCAAATACTAGCCCATTTCCTTGGACTATTTTGGTTGTTTTGCTTTGCTTCACTACAAGACAGAAATGTTCACCCTTTCAGCTGGGATGATTTGAGCTTTGGAAAGATGGGTGTTTTTAGAAGACAGAATAAATTTATTCTGGTGCCCATTCATCATTTCATTTCTGTTTACTCATTAAACACCTATTGTGTGCACAGCCCAGTAAAATCCCTCCAATTATGTAATTTCTGAATTATGCTCTAAGTAGAAAGACAGCAAAGCCTTCATAATCTGACAGTCAACAGCTTAGGGTTTGACTTGAAAAATCTCTCCCTAGTTGGGAAAATTAGTGTGACTGGGAGTGTGGAAATGTACTGTCAGAACTGTCAGCTACTTCACAGCCCATCCTCTCGTGTTGTGGTGGCGCCTTGTAGACCAGTTGGTTCACGGCAGGTGTTGATCAGGGTGGCTGCCATATGCTTCCTGCACATCTCTTGGGCATAGGAGCATCTCAGGTTCTGCTCCTGCCTGTCAGCTGTTATTGTGAGATCTCTCTTCCTAAAATCAGAAAATGGGGCTCTTGAATTAGAACATGGTGAGTGGCCAGGATGGCTCTGTGTAAAGATGTTTTAGGGGATACCGTTGGGATGAAATGACTTCCAAACATTTTGAAATGTGACTCTTATAGCAATGCCTTAATTGGAGCACTGGGATTGATATTCGATTTATACTAAGCAGCCTTTTGGTTCTGCCACTTGGTTGGAGTTTTGATATTGGTGATGGTAGATGGGTGTGCTGTGAGACTTCCTTGTACACAGGCAGTTAATTGTGCCAAGAAATACAGTAGGGGCAGCAACCAATATTAGGGGGTGGGAGAGAGACAAACTGTTCTGTCAGTATGTATTTCTGCACCAAAAGTGGATTTCGAGAAGAGACATGCTTTGAAACATTTCTGTTCTCTCTCTGTGTGTTTTTTGGTGTGGCTGTTTCTCTGTTTTTCAACCAAGATATTCTGATTCTTTCTCCTGGATGTCCTTCAGTCCCCTGATGACCACTTGGACCACAGTATTTTGACAACAGTGGGGAAGTGTGGCAGGGTAGAAAGGATGTAGGCTTGGGGTCAGCTGTTTCTGGGTTCAAATCCTGCCTCAGCATTTTACCAGTTGTGTTACCTTAGATAAATTAAGCCTCAGTTTTCTATTCTTTCACATAGTGATAATGTAGTTTGCCCTTTGTTGTGATTATTGCTCACATATATGAAGAGCCTGGCATAGGGCTAGTACACATTAGATGCTCAATAAAAAAGTAATAATTTAATTTATGTGAATAATATAAATTATGTGCTTGAAAACAGTGGCTGGTAACATAGACATTTTCTTCTATAAATCAGTGGTAGGAATCAGTCATTAATGTTCATTACTTTTTATATCTGGATACCACTCTTATGGCAGAAAGGGAAGAAGAACTAAAGAGCCTCTTGATAAAAGTGAAAGAGGAGAGTGAAAAAGTTGGCTTAAAACTCAACATTCAAAAAATGAAGATCATGGCATCTGGTCTCATCACTTCATGGCAAATAGATGGGGAAACAATGAGAGACTTTATTTTTTGGGGCTCCAAAATCACTGCAGATGGTGACTGCAGCCATGAAATTAAAAGATGCTTGCTCCTTGAAAGAAAAGCTATGACAAACCTAGACAGCATATTAAAAAGCAGAGACATTACTTTGCCAACAAAGTCTATCTAGTCAAAGCTATGGTTTTTCCAGTTACGTGTGGATGGATGTGAGAGTTGGACTGCAAAGAAAACTGATCACTGAAGAATTGATGCTTTTGAACTGTGGTGTTGGAGAAGACTCTTGAGAGTCCCTTGGACAGCAAGGAGATCAAACTAGTCAATCCTAAGGGAAATCAGTCTTGAATATTCATTGGAAGGACTGATGCAGAAGCTGAAACTCCAATATGTTGGCCACCTGATGCAAAGAATTGACTCACTGGAAAAGACCTGATGCTAGGCAAGATCGAAGGTGGGAGGGAGAAGGGGATGACAGGATGAGATGGTTGGATGGCATCACCGACTTGATGGACATGAGTTTGAGCAAGCTCTGGGAGTTGGTGAGGGACAGGGAAGCCTGGAGTGCTGCGGGCCATGGGGTCACAGAGTCGGACATGACTGACTGAACTGAACTGAAAGTGTATTTTGTCATATGATACAATCGATTGACATATTCCAGAGATTAGCATGTGAACAGCTTCCGGGAGAGTGCTCATTCTGCCATAACTGCCTTTGGATTGGAACGTACATTGGAACAATATTTCATTAAGTCTTTGAAGTGTTTCTTCAGTCCCCTTGGCTTTTTTTATTAGTCCTATTCCAGCCCTGTGTACTTTCTTGCTTGTATTCTGAGAGTGACTCTAAAGCACAGTAAACACTACTCATTAAAATTTGTCATGCATAACCAAATAGAGCAGTAACTTTGGGAAGCAGAGCATCTCCAAACAAGGCATGAGATATTCATCAACAAAACTAACACATATTTACTGTCTGTCTGCTTTGTACCAGTTACTGGTTGAAGGCACTGAAGTTTCAGACATGAACAAGGCAGACTATGTCCACATGGTACTTTCATTCCAGTGGACACTGAGAACGGACTTTAAGGCTGAGATTGGGAATGTGAGGAATTCTTCACAGGTTCTGGGTTCTGTAAAGTAAGGGCTGCCCTTCCCGGCAGCTCCCTGAAAACAGTCTTGTTCAACATGGGACACCGTGATCCCCAGTGAAAGCCTGTGTGGTTAAGTAGAACTGGGCTCCAGTCCTTTCTCAGTGATGTGAAGATGGTGTCTGGTCCTTGTGGCGAGGGAAACGGTGTCTGATTTGAGTTAGCAAGGACAGGCATACAGACTGACCTTTATTTCAGTAACAACTTAGACACCGCACAACCGTGTAACTAGATTGTCTTGACTTCTGGTGGTACCTTCACCCGAAGACAGAAAGTTCTGTCTCCATGGAACAAAGTGTTCTGTTTCTGTATCTTCTGATGTATGTCGTCTACTCTTGCAAAGGTGGAACTCTGTTCGTGGGACAACGGAGGTAAGGTGAGTGGTGCCCTGAAGTGCCCAGAGAACTAGTGAGCTCACAGCTGGACTGGGCAGGGATGGAAGGAGCAGGCAGAAGAGGAGTGAACAGTCATTCTTGTCTTGCAGGGTCTTTGTTTAGCGTCTTCTTGACCCTTTGATAAGGACTCAGCTTGGCTCATAGCTTTTGGGGATTAGATATTTCTCAGTTTGTCACATGCAGTCTTTAAAGCATTTGTGTAGGTGTTTTGTACCTACAGTGTTTTGCAGGAGAAAACACTTGGTTTTCCCTCTCCTCCTGCCTGGAACACAGACTCTTATGGGAAGTATCAGGTTTTGTTTGGTTTTGTATAATTTTACTGCCCACCTGTTTACAACATGTGCTTTTGCCTGACAAGCAATTGCAATTGCTATCATTTGGTAAATTGTAGAATGACACGTCTCAGGGATTTACTCTTTTAGACTCTGTTCATCTAATTCCTGGGAGAACAGGGGAAGCACAGGACTGGGGATAAATTACTGAACTAAGCAGTGTGTTAATATGATGACTCAACTCCATCTAGACAGATGTTTTTGCCTCAAATATGCTATTTTTTCCTTGAAATAGTATAATTAATTTACTTGAAATAGTATAATTTCTTTCTTGCCATGTCTAAGATAAAGGCTTGAGTTTTGATCCTGAATTATGTGGTAGTAGGTGTATTTAACTATGTTTAGAAATAGCAAAAATGAAATATTTTAATGCATTAATCACATATAATTTAAAATTTAATATTTAAGTTGTTGAATTGCTTTTAAAAGATTAGTACTGTCCTTAGACATGAGTTATAATTCCCCACTTCAATAAAAATTATTAAAATGTTCCTCAAAGGACAATTTTTATTGTCATATAAATGACTGCAAAGAGACAGTAATTGCTTTGGGTGATGATAGTCTTTGTACCTGGTATGTGGCTTACTTATTTTCAATTTGAAGTAAAACATAAATCCTAGCCCTGAGTTGGCTTTTCTGAATATGGGCAAAGTGAAGCAGAGATTATAGTCTGCTTTATGAGAGTATTTCAGGGAAGTTTGAAATGTACCAATGAATGCATTAAAACATGCATTTGCAGGGAGAAAACAAAATTGTGTTTTATATTGAGAATACTATTCAAATATATGTATGGGCACATCTCATTGTAGTAGTGGAGTCCCTCAAAATTTTGAGTGTGGATGAGATTTTTTTTAAACTTAAAAGGATTCCCAATTACATTTTAATTTCACAGATGCTCTGTCTTATATTTCTATCTGGCTACCACTTCTAATGCATTAATAGTCATCTCTCCCACTTGTCCCTTTGTACAGCTATCATCTATAAACACACACTTCATTTATTCAACAAATCCCCACACACTGGGTCAGGGAGGCAGTGGTAAACAAGTTATAGATGTGTGTTCCCTGATGTTGGGGAGAGGAGGGAAAAGAAAGGAAGAGATGCTGTTCAGAGTGATAGCCTCTCTGCTGGGTCCTGTGCATCAGGAGACCTCTGATGGGGTGTCCTAACCTAGTCTTTGAGAATTAGGAAAGAAACATCTTCTAAGTTGGAACCTAAAGAATAGAGGTTAGTCAGGTAAAGACGGAAGAATCTTCCATGCAGAGGACATGATGTATGCATGGGGCTCAGAGGAAAGGGGCAAGAGAAGGTGGCATTTAGAGGAAGTGTGCATGGTTGAGTAGTTCAGAGTGGATCAGAGGTAGCTATGGGGAATTTGATGGGGAGAGGAATGCTAAGACATGACACTATAGAGGTGCTGAGGGAAATGTTCATTTAGGTTTTGTAGGCTATTGGGCCTCATTCTTGGAGCAAGGGGAGCCACCATAAGGCTACAGATGTGAGTGACTTGATGAGGTGAATATGAAACAGAGTATGTTTGTGAATTTGAATGACCTTTGAAGCAGGACTCACACCAGTCCATTTCTCACCCTCCTAATGTGCTCTTGCCTTTGCTTTTTACGTTTCTTCCACATTTCTTGGGTGCCTAGTTATTATGTGCCAGGAATTGTGCTGGACAGTGAGTTGAAATAAAACATGAACTTAAAACATGAAATTAAAATCAAATTGACTTTGATAAGTTATTGTCTTTTTTTAAAAAAAATTTCAGCCTTTTACAATTTAAATTTTTGGTGTATGCTGCAGCATACACAGAAATAGAAATATAATGTTGAACACATGAAATTCATATAACATAATGTTATAAACCATTGTTACCTCGATTTTAGAAAAGAAAAAGAGAATTCATGTGGAAGGAAAATCTTAGGGAGGAAAAAAAGAATATAAAGAAGTCATCTATTAGACCCAGAAAGAATGGCATAATGGCTTTTGTCATTACGGAGCCAGTGCTCCAGAATGTCATGGTTTTAGGAAATGTTGCAATGTTGTGATTAACACATATTACAGAAATGGGTAGGGGCTTTGAGTAATATACTTGTTTGTCTGTTCTTCTTATAATGACAGTATAGTATCTAGTTATGATCTAAAAATATTGAATAATACATGAATTCCTGTTAGTTTAACACAGAATGTACAGTCTTCACTAAAGATTTAATTTTTCCCCTTTTCCCTGTTTTCCTTCATACAAGAAAATCTCGCCTCCTGTGTGGGGGAGCTCAATGGGGACCTCTATGAATTTATAGCCAAGGGAATGCGTTTGGTTAGGAAAAGTAGTAGTAGAAATTCCAAACTGTGAATGGCTTACTGGAGCTCTTTGGAAATACTATTGGCAAGCTCTGTCTGCCTTTGTCAAGTAAATATGAGCAAGAGACCACCAGTGATAGTTGGTGCAGGCACTTGGTTCTGACTTCATTGTGTGGGCTTGGTTCAAGGCATATTGCCTGGGGTTAATTTTGTTCAAGGAAGTTGGACATCTTTCGAGTCTGATATGTCTTCAACCTAACCTATATTCCTGTCCTTCATTCCTGCCAATCTCCTTCCCTCTTCCTTTTTTCTTATTTTTCCTTGAATTAAAAAGAAAATTATGAAATAGTTCCTTTCAAGAAATAAGACACTACAGATATAGTTGCTGTCATCTGTATATTCCCCTCTTTCCTCAAAGATAGCTGGTATCCTGGAGTTGCACATTTTTATCCAACTGTATATATACTCAGTTCAGTTCAGTTCAGTCGCTCGGTTGTGTCCGACTCACATTTGGTTAATAACAATATACTGTATTGGTCTGCATGTGTTCACATTGTATGTGTGTGCATGTTGATCTGCAACTTGTCTTTTTCACCCAATGTTATGTTTTTAAGATTTATCTATGTTGATAAATCCAGTGTTCTTGCCTGGAGAATCCCAGGGATGGAGGAGCCTGGTGGGCTGCCCTCTATGGGGTCGCACAGAGTCGGACACAACTGAAGCGACTTAGCAGCAGCAGCAGCAGCATGTTGATAAATGTGGCATCTGGTTAATTTTTATTGATGCCTGGTATTCCATTTTTATTCTCAAAATTTTTTTTAAAAAATCCATTCTTCTTGTCTTTGGCTTATTTTTTCACTTTGTTGATGGTGTCTTTGCTGCGTAGCTTTTACTTTCAGAAGTTTAATTCCCATTTTTGATTTGGACTTCTGTATTTTAAGAAGACCTTCCTTACCCCAAGTTCATAAATACATTTTCTCCTCTATATCTTTTAAACTTTCATTTTTAGTTTTAGCTATTCAACCTACCAAGAATTTAATTTCATATAGTGGTGTGAGATGGAAAAATTACTCTCTTAGATGAGTAACTACTTGTCTCAGCAACACTGGCTGAATAGCCTATCTTTCCTTATTTTAATTTGTAATACTAAATCTGATTTACATCAGTCTCCTCTCTGTATTTTATAATATGCAAGCCCCCCACAGTGAAAGGAAATAGTTTTTACCTCCTATATCTCCCAATTAAGACCTCTCAGTTTGTAAGTTTTCCTTACCAAGGTCTCTGTGTAGGTTAATTTTCAGTGTGGTAGCCTGTAGGTATAATGTGAACTTGAAGAGAGAAAGGCAAAGCAAACAAAAAGCCCCCCACCTGGTTTTGCTCATGATTGCTCCATGGAAGGGATGAACATTAACACAGCCTGTGAGCTGTGTCACAGAGACCTACTGGAGTGTGGCATTTAAATGAAAGCCTGGGCCCATCAGAGGACTGGGAGTGTGGGAAGGCTGGTCTCTGGTGAGTGAGCTGTTGTAGGAGAGCTCACTAATTGTGCCGGACAAAATTATCCATAGAACTTTTAGACAGATTTTATCAGAAAGGAACATTTGGGGTTATGCTAGGATATTATGATGATCATGATACTTAGTCTTCTGCATCTGCTATTTCCCAGAGCTAATGATGAGCTCCATCTATTCATACCTTCAGCTGTCTTTTGTGTCATCTGCCATAGGATTTCACAGCAATCTCTGAGATAAGACAAGTATTAAAATAGTTCAGTTTTCTCTAGATATCCAAGGATCTGATATTGAGCAAAATGATGCTTATAGAATTGCCAAAGAAAGATGGGCTTTTCCCTGAGATTTTTTTTTTTTCCTATTGGACAAACAAGAGTGATGAAACTGACCCTGCATCATTTTTTCTTTGGAAGCCTGAAAACTTCAGAACCAATTCTGGCCTCAGAGCCTGTGCATCATTTTTCTTTTTCTTCTCTAGCTTAGACCTTCTGTCCTAACCTATCTTACCTTGGGCTTAAATTAATTATTTTTTTATATTGGCTATGCAGCTAAGTGGCATATAATAGCAGTATGTAAATGAGTAAATATAGTGATTTGGCTCAAACTAAACATAAAGCAGGTATTCTTAAATTATTTTAATTTTTAATATACATGAAAACAATACATTTTAATATATTAAAATAAGTTTGTTTAGAAGTTAAGTAAATTTCCAGTGTTAGAGACAGTGCTGAGTTGAGTGGAATAAAAAAGAATTCCTTCTTCCCATGCTTTTGGCAGTTTTAAAAGTTATCCTTTCTTCCTTTTTTGTGAACTATCACAAACTTGTTTCTCAAGGCCATTTCCATGTTGTCTTTCTAGCAAAACCATAGACAGAGTTGGGAATTTATGGTCAGCTTTACACTGGGCACATATACATCAGACATTTTTATCTATTGTGTAATCAACTAGTTTGAAATACATATTCCTACATCATTTAAAAGCATTCATCAAAGAATTAGTAATTCTTATCTGAGATGAATAACCTACAAACATATAGTTAGAATAATTTTAGTGTCTTATTTTGGTTAGGATTGGGTTTCTTGTGTTTCAAATTGAAGATTATGAATAGTTTTAATCAACTTGTTTATTTTTAAATAGAGATTTCAGGTTTACATTGAGTTTAGAAACAGTTATTTCTTTATTTCTCGTTGCAGACAAAACTAAACTCTACATCTCTCTTCCCGAGTGAGGAGCTGGCTGAAGCCACAAAAGCTTTGCTGGATAGTCTTGGGAATCTGGCCCAAGAGGTAAGTCATATCTTTTCAGTCCGAATGGGCAGACCATCCACTATGACTTTTTTACACCCTGAATTTGGTTCAGAGAGTCCATTTGATATGAATGTCATAAAAAACATAAAATCAACTTTAGAAGCATCTGTGGTCTTAAAATTACTTGGTTTGATCTCCTTACTTTAAAGATGAAGAAACCAAGACTCATGGATGTCTCAGGGTTAGTTAGCTAGTAGCTAAAGGCCTAATGTCTAGCCTAGGACTTTCTCTGATTGTTACTCTTGGTCCCGAGTTAATGACTCATTAGTAGAGGAGATGATTCCTCCTCATCCTCCATGTAGTGTGTTTGTCTTACAGCAACCTCTCCTTATTTCTTCTTCAGTATTAAAGCTGGACAGTATTTTTACCAGAACATTTGTTTACTAACTGAAGGGGAGAACCTGGTACCCCTAATTTGGATCTTTGCCTTGTGAACTTCTAGCCCCTGAGTTCAACTTTGGGAATAGAGTCTCCTGATAAATGTTGAGGTTGCTTTTCGGGTCCACATGTTTACAACTGTATTAGAATTACCTAACTTCCTACTTAACAGAATCACCTTTGTCATAAGATCAGAGGGCCTGACTTACAAAATTAGCAGTTAAGCACTTCTCTGCCTCCCAGTCAGCATGTGCTTGCCTTTCTGACACTCAGCCTTGTTTCAGAGTAGACTTGGAAAAGAGGAACCAACGGTCTGGAGCCTATTCTGTAGAGAGCTGAGCCGGGAAGTGATGGTCAGAAACCACATAGGCCTTAATGTATAAGACATTGGGAATAATTTGTGGCAAAATTTTCTCAGACTTGGTCCAGCCTTATTATGAACTGCTTCTTTAACTCCTTTTTTGGTGTTTGTATGATTTTTCTCAAATATCAAAGCTCACTTTATGTCTTCTATGAATAAATACTTAGAATACTTTGGCCACCTGATGCAAAGAGCTGACTCATTGGAAAAGACCCTGATGCTGGGAAAGATTGAGGGTAGCAGGAGAAGGGGGCGACAGAGGATGAGATGGTTGGATGGCATCACTGATTCAATGGACATGAGTTTGAGCAAACTCAGGGAGATGGTAATGGACAGAAAAGCCTGGCATGCTGAAGTTTATGGGGCCGCGAGTTGGACATGACTTAGCGACTGAACAACAACAACAGCAAGATTAAAGTGTTGTATGTTCACAAAGGAAAATGCAGAATGTTCGGGAAGTACAGAAAGCACCGAGATTCAGCTCTGTCAACATGTTACCTAGTATGTCACTTTTGATTCTGTTCTTTTTCAATCCTGCTGCTGTGTGCCTGATTGAAGAGGACCGGCTTTCAGGAGGAGAAGCCCTCTTCCAGGCTGCCATCTGTTACTCTGGTTATGAACGCTGGTGACCTCTCTGTAGGTGGAGTAGTTGGGTCTCCTGGGGTTCTTCCAGGAGGCAGCATGAGAAGCAGAAGCTGCCCTGCAAGTCCATTGCCGTCTCTCTTGAGTCCCGTTAGCTGACAGTGACTTGCCTGTGCTCTCTGCCAGCCCTAGCAAAGGCAGAGCAGGGATCTAACTTTGAAGCTGCCTCTAAACTCAGGGTCTGGTTAATAGCTGTTTCCTCTTACATCACTGGCCTGCCTTTTGTCTAGGGTTAAAAAATAATTGAAAGCATGTGATGTTCTGTTGCTGACATGGTAGAAACGCTCCAGCTGAACAATATACATTTTTCTTGGCAGCTGCTTCCTTGAGTCCTGCTTATTCCCTGGTCCTGCCATCCGCTCCTCTCAGTGGAACACTGAGTCAAGTGTTTTTGACTTGTCAAAAGTCAGGTCACTTTTGCCACCAGTGACTCATTATCTAAGAGTTTCTCTGGGACAAATGGGAGAAGATAAATAAATAAGTGCACTTGTTGATCTGCTCGGTGTTTGGAAAGAAAGTTGGTTGTTTTGACTGAAGCACAACCCTTGAAAGGAAAAGGGAGGCAAGCTGCCATGTTCCCTGCAGCTTCCCCTGGCTTCCTTGTGTGATCCACATGACAAATGTGATGAGGCCCACTGTGCCTATTGCACAGTGACCCTGAGGCTCAGGAAAGCCAATGTGCCCCCCGTCGCCTAGTAGGTTAATTGGCAAGACTGGGATCTGAACCCAGGATGGTTGGCCTCCAAAGCCCACATTCTTGCAGCTTTAGCACTTTTTGTCCGGACCCTCATGGTAACTGGAATAGAGTCAGAAGGAGGCATTTCAGAGAAAGAAACTGGACTCACAGGGCTGGCAGTTGTGAGGGAATGGGGACTTTCAGAGCCAGAGGGGTGAAAGTGGGCTTGAGCCTCACTTCTGGAAGGTGAGCCTGGGGAGGCAGGGTAGGGAGCAGCGTTTGGTTGTCTGCCCACACCCACCAGGACCCTGGCACAGCTGGGTGCCGGGGACTCCGCAGTGAGCACACTCACTTCTCTGTTGTTGTGGGACTGCCGTGGGGCAGGAGACGGAAATGAACCGTCCGTGTACAATGGGACAGCAGGGCTGCCTGCAGTGAAGGGAAACGAAGCTGCTTAAGAGGGATAGAGAGGGATGAGGTGGTATTTTATAGGGGAGGGTGATTCATGGAGTCCTGTCTAGTCAGGTGACATCTGAACATGAAGGAAATGACCGCAGGGCCTCCACGGCAAGCAGGAGGAACCGTAGAGCCGAACACTGATGTGGGGCATGATCAAGAGGTGTAAAGACCAGGGCGGAGGCCCGTGTGGCCAGAACAGAGAGCACGTGAGAGGGGAGTCGGAGATGAGGTTAGAGCGGGAGCTGAGTGCCGTGCAGACCTGGTAAGGCTGCATTTACACGGAGTAAGATGGGAGGCCACTGGAGGGTCTGGATCAGGGGTGTCTGGTGTGACTGAGAGGATGAGAGTTGTTTACCATTCCAGTGTTAGGCTGAGAAGAGACTGTGATGGGGCAAGGGCAGGAGAAAGCCATGGCACTGGATTGAGAAAGCCTCAGTAGTTCCTTCACTCCATAGATGATGATCAGATGCCACCATCTGTGGGTTGGAGGCTGAGCGGCTGCCTTCCCTGTGGTGGGAAGCACTTCATGGGGGAGGTTTGGGTCAGGAGCTGAAGTTAGAACACGTAGGAGTCTGCCCCTAAGGCAGGTTCTGGGACGAGCCAAGAATTTGGAATAACTCAGTTGCTTACAGTGCTTCTATCCAATGATGTGCTGACTTTCTGTGGGAAGAGATTTGTCCTTTCGGTCGGGAGATGGCAGGATGGTGGTGGCGAGAAAGAGAAGTGAGTGGCCTTTGTGCTGTCCTTCAAAAATCTCTAGGGCTGTTGCACCCACCAGCAAAAGGAAAGAGGGCCTGACTGCCTATCCCCCTCCCTGTCTGTATACCTCAGAAGATAAAGTCAGGAAAAGCTGGCCACCTAATTGTGTTTTCTGGGTGTCAAAGCCTCCTTCTCTGCAGCGGAGAGTCTTTGTGACCTCTGACCACCCCCGGAGCACCTGGTTCCCCTTTGCAGGCTGAAGGCAGAGGCAGGGTCTGTGGCACCCAGGGCCTTCTCACTCACAGGGATCAGCGGGCTCTGTGTGAGAGAAAACCGGGTTGTGGAGTCTGAGCCTAGACTGCCTCCAGAGCAAGAGTGGCGTCCCGCAACCCCTCCCCTCTGCTGCCACACCTCAGCCTGGGCACGCAGTGACAGGGCAGGGAATGGAAGGGTATATCAATGACGCATTGTGAAACGTGTGGAAATACAAAGTGCTCGGTGAATAGTTAATCATAAGAGCCACTGGGCCAAGACGTCCACGTGGTGCTGGAGTACATTTGTGTGTGAGACAAAGCACTGGTCACATGTAAGTCCCAGACTCAGCCCCCGGCTGCCTGCGGCCTCTGCCTCTTCCAGGCAGGGGCTGGTCTGTGCAGGGCCCTCTTGGAGAGCAGATATTGTGTGATGTTCTCGCCACGCTCTGTTTTAGCTTCATCGTCTTGATCAGAAGTGGGGCCCTCAGAGAAGTGACTTTCCGAAGGTTGTGAGCCAGTGAGGACGTGGCTGGGATTCCAAGTTGAGCTCCCATCGTGTGCTCCTTCCCAGTGCCTGGCGCTTAGCTGAGATGAGGGTGGGGATTTCACACACAGTGCTTTTTCCGCCAAGGGGCAGAGGGTACCTCAGTTTCCACCCTGAAGTTTGAGGTGTTTTAGAAATGAGGCCATGACCGAGGAGGTGAGCGGTTCCTGATGTACACATGTGAACACATAATTCTTCAAGGAAAGCATCCTCTTCTGTAAACCCGATGATAATCTGAATGAGATAAAGCCCCTCACCAGGGGCTCCACCAACTTATAGGCTGTACTTCAGTCTTTAATGTGTATGGGAATCACCTGGGCACCTGGTGACAAAGTGGATGTGAACTCTAGATAGACCAGAATCTGCATCTCAAACCAGTCTCTCAGATGACACCAGTCCCTCTAACCACAGAGAGGTAGCGTGGCTCTGGTGGTCTCCATCACAAGGCTTCTGAGAGGCGACGTCAGACAAGTTACGTTCTGGGATAAGGCTTTGTAGAGGTGAAGAAACTAACCTGATTCTTCGCCTTCTGTGTCTTCAACCTTCCCCCACCTTTCCTTTCCTTTTCCACCTGCTTCCTCCCCCAGCTGTTCAGCATGAGGAGCTGGAGTGATATGCGGCAGGAGGTGATGTTTCTGACCAACATGAACAACTCAGGCTCCTCCACCCAGATCTACCAGGCTGTGTCCCGCATCATCTGCGGCCATCCCGAGGGCGGGGGCCTGAAGATCAAGTCCCTGAACTGGTACGAGGACAACAACTACAAAGCCCTCTTCGGGGGCAATGGCACGGAAGACGACGCCGGCACCTTCTACGACAACTCTTCATGTGAGTGTCTACACAGCCGGGCCCTGGCGCCACCTCCGTCCCAGACTCAGCCCTCTGGGCCCCCTCTCTCGTGCTTACCCTCATCCTACATAGCAGCTGGGTTCTTGTTTACATGTCTGTTTGCCACCAAGACAGACCTCCTAGAGGAGCAAATCTTCTCATCCGCGAACTGTCCCCACTTGTGTGAGAGGGGCCTGGCACATCCCAGGCATACAGTGTTTTTATCAAGTGAATGGATGATTGAATGTCACTCTCTCCAGTTTTCTGGGGTATGTCTGCAGGTGGTTCCCAGAGTAATCAAGGTTCTTCTCATTCTCCCTATCTCCCTTTCCTTTTCCCCCTGCTCTCCTTGAGATATGCTTTATAATAAAAACTTAAGAATAACAACAATAATGAAAGATAGCATTTAGGGAACATTTCCTATGTCCTTTGCATTTTTTTTTTTAAGTTAACTCATTTAACCCTTTTGGTAACCCTGCAAGGAAGGTTTTTTTAATTTTTCTTTTTTCTTTTTTTGACTGAGCGGGACCACAGCTTGTGAGATCTTAGTTCCCCAACCAGGGATGGAACCTTGACCTCTGGCAGGGAATTCCTTGCAAGGAAGGTTTTATAGCCCCACATTTTCTAGTCTTGGAGAGGTTCAGTGACTTGGTCAAATTCACACTGTAGCTAATCCGCAAGAACCCAGATTAAACCAGGTCTGCCTGGCTCCATGCTTTTTGCCCATAAACACATGACCTCCAGAATACCTGTTCATGGTGGCGTGTGTGCCATCAGACTCGGGCATTTGATCTGCTGTTTGTTTTTAGTTCTTAGCTACAAGGTGTCATTAGAGAACCTTGTTACACCATATCTGCTCCCCACGCTCGGGCAGTTTTGTGGGGATGTGTGTCCTGTGCCTGAGGCAGCGAGGAGCCGGTGTTACAGCTGTAGACAGTGGCATCATTTTCCTTGAAAACATGATGCAAGTAAGCCTTTCTCCGTTTCTAACCGCAGGTGTGTCTTTCAGACACTGAGTGAGGTGGCTTTTAGTGTGTTACTGTAACATAAGAACCTTTTATTCTTCTCTGGAGTGAAGCACTCCAGCCGTGGCAGGTTGCTTTGTGAGCCTGAAGGGAAGGGTGCTGTAGGCAGTTTTCTGAAATGCCATCCCCTCTGCTCCCTCGCTTTGTAAGTCAACCTGAGGGAGCCTTTATTTTCACAACAGCTACAACTGTGAGCAAGTCCTCTTTTTTGTTTTTAAATATTAGCTTTGCAGCATGTAGAGGATACTTGGAATCTAAAAGAACCCAGAGTGAAATTTTTTAAAAATTTGGGAATCTTTCTGGATAATCAGACCTTATTATCTATTATGACTTTGGATTTTTCACTTTGGGATATTCATTACATTTATTACAGGTACTTGTTATGAGACATAGTAATTGAAGGGAGATTTTCTATCTCTGCTTGAAAACTAAAGTCTGAAATTCAGCCCTCTGTTTCCAGTGGAAACAAAGTGTTGAAGGCTGGTGTTAAGTCATCTAGAGTTAGAACTCTAGGCTTGTGTGTAGTAAAAAGTGTTTTTCTATATTGTCTCAGTTGTGACATCATCAGTGTTAAAATAAACTTTGATTATTTATCCAGCATTGTTCTAGGGGCTCCACCGATATCATCTCAGTTAATCCTCTCCACATCTCTGCTAAGTAGATGTCATTAACTTTAATTTTACAGAGGAGTCAACTGAGGCACAAATCTGAAGTTGTTACATAACCATTAAGTGGCAGGGCTGAGATTTAAACCTATGACTGACCAGCTGGTTCTAAAGCTTTTGTTAGTTTCTACAAATGTATGACCATGCATACAAATATTTGCCTTTCATTCTTTTCACAGCTCCTTATTGCAATGATTTGATGAAGAATCTGGAGTCCAGTCCTCTTTCCCGCATCATATGGAAAGCTCTCAAGCCCCTGCTTGTTGGAAAGATCCTGTATACACCTGACACTCCTGTCACAAGGCAGCTTATGACTGAGGTAAGCCACCTGGGCCCGAGAGGCCCTCAACAGACTCTTCCTAGAATTAAGAACAAAAATGTAAAGGTGGCTTCAGATGGAGTATATTGAGTATAATTTTCTGGGATTTCCAAAGAATGAGGACTTCCAGTCTGACCTAGGCCCCTGCTGACTGTTGAGGGCCAGCTCTCCAGTCTTGGGTGTTTGACTCCCCACTGCAGGCAGGCACTTCGTGGGGATGGGAAGGACAGGAAAAGGGCTTCGGTGATGGAGTCTCTTTTCAGGGAGTAGCTGAGTTTCTCATGTCTCTGCCCCTCTTCTATTTTTTGCTGCTCCTGACTTCCTGGTTGACTCCAGGTGAATAAGACCTTCCAGGAACTGGCTGTGTTTCATGATCTAGAAGGCATGTGGCAAGAGCTCAGCCCCAAGATCTGGACCTTTATGGAGAGCAGCTCAGAAATGGACCTTGTCCGGGTGAGTGTCTCTCTGATTACTGTGTGCCTGCTTGATGCTCTTTACTTCCCAAGAAGAGACTGAGAGGAGAGTTATTTACATTGAACCCAGTACAGAGGGACTGAGCACTGCTCAAGCCCCAGGGCGGTCATTTGGCAGAGGTACAGGTGATGGTGCACAGATCACACCATCTCATGCACGTCAGTATCAAGGCATCTGATAGTCAAAATCAGAGTTCCAAGAAACTTAGGACTGGTATTTGGAGGAAGAGTTTGGTGATTACAAGACTTTGACTGTTTTCTGGCTGTAGAGCCACAGTGCCTTACTCAGTCCTACTGGGTCCTGGTAGGTCTTGGACAGAGGTGTGAGAGCAAAAGCCTATTCTGACCTGCAGACTCATCACAGATACTTGCTCCCTGAGGCGCCGTGTGAGTGAGGAGCCGCTGTTACTACGCGGAGGGGAATTTCACTTAGTGCTTCAGAACCACTTGAAAAGGGATAAGTGCTCTAAAGACAATTGGATTCAGAAGCAGAGGAGTCTGAGCAAGAATGAAATGTCTCCTTTGCTTGAGTCTGAGTGCCATTTAATCACATCATCCTGCCTTGGGCTGAGTTAGAGAATCATTAGACTATTTCCTGTCTCCATGGTGAGAGAGGCTTCTTCCTTTTGTTCCTGCTGCTATTAAGAAGCACAGATGGATTTTGCCAGGTTTCTTGTCTTGACACGTCATTGATCAGAAGGGCAGCTGGGTGTTATGGGTGGTATATCTACCCTGAGAGGTACTCTCACAGGCTGAGGACCCTCCCAAGATGCCCTAGGAGGGACCATACCCTGGGGGCCTTCCAGTGATGGGAAAGCTGAGTCATCTTTGCTGCACTGGTCCTGCAATTTAATTCTTAAATTGGGAGGCTTTAAAAACAAAGGGACTTTCGTCAGGGAAGCATGAACAATAATTTGTGTGGATTGAGTGAATAATTCCTGACTAACAACAACAACAACAACTTATACCCATCAAGGATGGTCTCTGTTGGGCTCCAGTCTCTCCTCCAAAAGAGATTCATGTGGTCCAGCCACAAACAGTGTCATAGATCTTGCTGTGGTCTCAGATTCTTCTTCTGGTCCTCTCCTTAGAATCTACATTCCTTCTTGTTGGACTTCTCTCCTTCCGAGCCTCAGAGGGTAATGAGGGGCCATATTGAAGGAACTCCATGAATTTTAGTTTGTAGGCATATAGATGCTTCCCCTGTTCTTAAATAGAGAGTATGACTTGGATGCTCCAGCAGGTCACAGGCTGTCAGTTCTTGTGGGATGAGACCCTTGTCAACATGGCCGTGGCATTCATTGGGAGTACTGCTGGAGAGCCCAGGATGTGCAATAGGAAATGTAGGAGCTGTGGCTGGGGAGAAAGGCACGGTGTGTGGTAGAGAGGGCCTTGGGTGTCAAGCCAAGGACTTTTACTTGAAGCTCTCAGACACCATTGCCAAACCCATGGAAGGGTTTTTGGCAATGTATACATTACTCTGGTTTGACAGGTGAGTTGAAGAGAGGAAAGATGGAAGGCAGAGACCAGGGCAGAGGCTCACTGGTGGGGTAAAACCTGGAGACTGATTGGTTGTGGAGGAGGGAAAGAGAGGGTAGTTTCAGGGTGATTCTTAATTTCTAGCCGATGGATGGTAGGGACGTCCAACAAGTCAGGGGATACTAGGGCTTGGAGTGTAACTGGTTGGATGGGCTGGAGACACCAGTTAGGGACTCATCAGCCTGTGGGTAGAAGTTGAAGGAGCTTCCTCTAACTGTTTTCTTTTCTCTACTAAGGAGTGTTTACTTCACTCCATAAGCTTGGACTTCTCCGTCCTCTGCACCCCCTGCAGCCACACATCTGGTACATGTGTCAGTGCCTGAGACTTCTGGTTCTGTTGGGGTAGCTCTCTTTTTTTCAACTTTATTGAGGTGCAGTTGACAAATTAAAAGTGGATGTATTTAACGTATACAACTTGGTGTTTTGATATATGTGTACGCTGTGAAATGATCACCACATTGGAGCCAAGTAACATGTCCCTTCCTTCACCTAGTTACCTCTTAACAAGTGTAAGTGTACAGGATGGTATCATTAACTAGGGTCACCATGCTATACATTAAATCCTCAGATCTAATAATGGGAACGTCATACCCTTTGACCTCTGTGTTTCCTCAGCCCCCCGGCAACCACCCCTCTACTCCATGATAGCTCTTATCTTCTGCTGTGTCTGGCACTGTCTGCACCTGTTCTATCCAGAGGCACCCACAGATGTAGAGACACTTCTTTGTTGAGTCATGGAACCCATTGATACTCAACTGTTCTTTCTGAGCTGCTATTTGTTTCCTTCACTTTCAGCCTCTGCTTTCTCCATGGACACTGCTCCTGAGGGTGATCTTCATACCCTAGAATTATGTAGTCAGTGATCCCACTGGGTACATCTCTCAGGCCTTGCTGCTCTCCTTGGCTGTATTGCTCAGAAGCTGCACTGGGCGGGGCAGACCTCGCCTCAAATACTGCGTGTCTTCACTCAGGTTTTATTTGTTCAGTTCAAGTCTCAGATAAAATCATTTCAGAATCACTAACCCATTCCCCTGTGCACCTTTGTGAGATACCATTTTGTATCTATTATGTTAATAAAAATACATATCCTAACTGATGACAATATAATTTGTTATTCCCTATAGGAAAGCAATTTGGAATGAAAATTGTAAGAACCATAAAAAGTGTGCTATCCCGTGTACTTCCATTCCACACACCCTCAGGGATGTATCCCATACAGAAATAATTTTAAAGAAAGAAGACACCCTACGAAACAGAATGTTATTGCTATAATAATTGTTTTTTTGTGAAAAATTAGAAATAGACTAAATGTTTCACAGTATGGGAATAGTTAATGAAGTTATAGTTTATATGCCCTATAAAAACTATTATGCTCCCATTAAAATAATAAATATGAAGCCACATGGGGAAAAGCTTATAATGTTAGTAGAAATGAGACTAATTTTAAGAATAGCAGAGTTTGACCTTTAGAGATTCCACTTCAGTAGAGTCAGAGTTTCATCTGCCTTCTTGAAGGTATGACAGGAGTTGTGGCTGATTCTCTTTTCCATGAGCTGAGGTTGAAACAGACCTACTTTTCTGGCAGCATATCTTTGCAGGCCTCTGCCCCGGTCCTCTGCACCTCCTGGTTGAGCGCCTGATTGATTTTCCTGCTCTTCCATATTGACCCATGTGGAGAGCCAGCCAGCTAAGGGAAAAGAAAGGGAAGATAGGCCTCCTTTTCATCATGACCCATGCATCCGGTAACTGGGAAAGATCAGGTTTCACTTGGTTTAACAGCAGCATTCTTTCCCTAAGCTAAACAGGTTTGTCTTAATTCAGTCTAGAAATTAGGGTCTTTACGAGGAGTTATCAGCCTGGCTCTCAAAAGAAGAAGATGATATAATGCAGGGGGAAGCTGCCATAGAATCTGAGAGCCCATGTCTCATATCCTGGCTTTGTTACTTATTGGCTGTGTGACCTGATGGTTAGGGACTTAACTTCTATGAACCTGTTTTCTCATCTGCAAAATGGAAACTATTAGACATACCTTCCTTATGGAGTTGTATGAGGTAAAGTGTTTAATCCAACAGTAGTTGTATAGAGTATGATTATTGTTCTTACTGTAGTTAATAGCATTTACTGTTAAGCTGGATTCAGGCTGGACTGACATTGACTGGTCAACTCCATGCCTATTAGTGTATGACTCATCCCTGGTAAAAAGTTATTTTTTTCAGCCTCAGTGGTCTCACCTGTAAAATAGAAACACTGTTCCCTACCTCACAGTTTTTACAAAGATAAAAAAATGACAATGGTATGTGAAAGGGTTTTGTAAATCATATAGCACTCATCAAGACTTAGTTGTACTTTGTCATTGGAATGGCAGACACTGTTGGACAGCAGAGGCAATGATGACTTTTGGGAACAGCGATTGGAAGGCTTAGACTGGAAGGCCAAAGATATCGTGGCATTTCTGGCCAAACACCCAGAGGATGTGCAGTCCACCAATGGCTCCGTGTACACCTGGAGAGAAGCCTTCAATGAGACCAACCAGGCAATCCAGACCATCTCTCGTTTCATGGAGGTGAGGAACTGTTCCATGGACCATTTAGAAAAGGCTTTGGCTTCTTTCTCTGAGATGATGCAGTAAGATTCAGACTGGAGTAAAGTTTAGAAATTTTGTGTCATCTTATTTATAGTAGCATCCCTCCAACCTAATACATGTTGTGTATGAAAAGACACTTAAAAATATAGGTGGTGTATGAAAAGGCACTCAAAAAAATGTTAGTTGAATGAATGAGACAGACAGACAGAAACAGACCTGACTTCTAGCTTTATTCTGTCTGACTCAAGAATATCTCTATCCATTGTCTTCTAGTTTTTCCTGTTTTGATATCCAGCTACCTAATGGCAGCAAAGCATTCCCTTAAAAAAGCATTTCTTACGAAACTTACGTAAAATCTAACAGGACTGATTACATTTAAAAAATTTGAGTCCTAAAAATGATGTGACTCAATAGGGACACATGAAATTTTTTTTGGTCTGTTTGATTAGTTGTTATGACTCAGAATTACTAAGAAAACAGAAGGAAATGAGGCCTGATCATTGTAGAAAATCCCTTTCCCTCCACAAAAATCAGTATGAGTAACTTATCTCTAAAATACATTCAACATTTCTCTTAAATTGCTAAGGTGAAAACCCAAGTAATCCATTTTCAATCGAATATTGGAGAATGATGTGAGAGGATGCGGATTAAAAAAGACACGCACTTAGCGCTTCTCTCTTAGTGTAGACGCTGCCTTGGCCACTGCTCATTTTCCTGGCCGTCAGCGTGCTCACGGTGGTTGTTCTTCCTTTAGTGTGTCAACCTGAACAAGCTAGAACCAGTAGCGACAGAGGTTCTGCTCATCAACAAGTCCATGGAACTCTTAGATGAGCGCAAGTTCTGGGCTGGCGTCGTGTTCACTGGAATCGCTCCTGGCAGTGTCGAGTTACCGCATCATGTCAAGTACAAGATCCGGATGGACATCGACAATGTGGAGAGGACGAATAAGATCAAGGACGGGTAAGTGGAATCGCATTGTACCAGCCAGTCTTAGAGAAGTCAGGAGCAGCTAGTGTGACGGGAGGTCCTTTAATAATTTTGTAAGAATTTCAAACAAAGATAAATCAGTGGCATGATTTTGGTGTCACTGGCACATTCATGGTGGAGACACCTGTTTCGAAGGTCATAAAATATCCTTGTCTTTTCTTTTCACATTTCCATTAGTCAGAAGGAATTAAATCAACTGGAACAAAGAAAGAGGGAAAAAGACATTAGGTTCCCTGTGCTAATGGTATCCATTTCTATAAAAGGGGGCAAATAACCAAGATAAAAAATGATGAAGTGAATTTTGACACGTCCACTTGTAGTAATGTTAGGAAACAATGGAGGAGGGAGGAAAACCAAACCAACAAGTGGTTTGCTCGTTCCGATTGTGTCTATTTAAAAACATGTACACATCACTGAGGGCTTCCCAGGTGGCGCTAGTGGTAAATTACCCACCTGCCAGTACAGGAGACATTAAGAGACACAGGTTCAATCCCTGGGTCGGGAAGATCCCCTAGAGGAGGGCACGGCAACCCACTCCAGTATTCTTGCCTGGAGAATCCCATGGACAGAGGAGCCTGGTGGGCTACAGTCCATAGCATCCCTAAGAGTCGGACAAGACTGAAGCAATTTAGTATGCACGCACGCGTCACTGAGATCACAAAGTATGATGCAGAAATAAAAACAGTGGCTCTGTAGTGGTTGTGGGCTTGTGGGTGATTGAATTTTTTGTTGTGTGGTTCTAAGGAATGTTCAATCATCTGTGGCTTGTTTTAAGGTACTGGGACCCTGGTCCTCGGGCTGACCCCTTTGAAGATATGCGGTATGTCTGGGGAGGCTTCGCTTACTTGCAGGACGTGGTGGAGCAGGCAATCATCAGGGTGCTGACGGGCACAGAGAAGAAAACTGGCGTGTACATGCAGCAGATGCCTTACCCCTGTTATGTTGATGACATGTAAGTTACCAGTCAGCTGCCGCCTTTACTTAACTGGTTAGCACTGTCCCCAGGTGGGGTGTGTACACACACACGCATGCGCACACACACACATGCCAAGAGAGGAAACAAAATGCTTTGGTTAAATTTATTTTATATGTGTGTTGATACTGGTCAAAAAATTGATGAAAACAAGACTGTGGCTACTGCAAAACAGTTGTTTTTGAAGTTGTGTGGAGATTTCAGGAAATAAGATGCTAGGTGTAGGTAGTTGACAGTTTGAGGCACAGGCACACATCAACACATACCACACACTAGTAATCCTCACTCCTTTCTGGTCTACGGTTACCAGAACTTTTATTTTTCACACCCTATCCTTTTGGTCAAAATTGGTCCAATCTCCAAGTTTAAAATGTGTCATGACGAGCACATGCCAAATATATTCACACATCCACATGTCCCCCAAATACAGAGAGATACAGTGTTACGGACCTTGAAGAGCTGACTTCACATCAATTTTTCTTCTTCTTCTCAGTAAGTGGTAAACCACATTTTCAAACAATGCAAATAAAACTGAACAAGTCCATTTTATCTTAGACTTTTTAGATAACCTTTTAGTGCTTAGTCCCTGTGCTGCCAAGTGGGGACTGTGGCTCTGTGGCTCATGATTTCTTGTGAGAGAGCAAGAATGGGCAGAGGTGTCGTTATTGCAGGCATCTGAAGTATGTCATGTCTCTTCCAAACTCTGGAAACTCTTTCATTCTCTGTTGTGTGAGGGTGAGAGTAAGTGTGTGGGTGTTTGTGTGTGCGTAGAGATCAGACTGCAGAAGTAGCAGGGTTACTCTCCTTGTATTTCTCCCAGCTTCTTATGGAACCACCTTTTACTTGCAGGGTTCATTCTAGCTTTTCCAGGTCACCTGGATTTATCTTATTTTCCACCTTCAGAAAGATTAGTCAGTATTTTCCAAAGGAAGATTTTTCCAAGAACCCCCCCTAAGCCAAGCTTTACTCTAGAAAGAACATATTAAGATGGGGACACGTCTATTGTGACATACCCTGTAAGTGCATAAGTGGTAAAGCTGAGACTTGAACCTTGAGTTTCAGAGTCTAGATTCTGTGTCCCTTTGACTTCACTGCATTTCATTTTCTCGTTTGGAATCTAAAATCTGAAGTGTTACTGACAGGAGCTGCCCGAAGTGTGTTTCTGCACCATCTGTTATAACAGTTGTGCAAGGCAAGCTGATAATGAGATGACCTTGAAGATGCTGAACTTTCATGAGACAATGAGTTGGGTGTTTGGTTTTGTTGGCTTTGTTTTAGTACCTTAAAATCACATTTAGCTTAATGACCTCTGATGTCTAGTTACTAAAGCAAGCCCTCAAAGAACTTTGGCCTCACTTTGTTAATAGTTTTTAATCACTACATTGCCCCACTCGCGAAGCATTCCTGTCAGGGTGCACAGGTCTGCCCATCTCGGGCTTGGTTCTGGTGATTTCTCTTGCATGCAGGCCCAGAGTTGTTGGCCCAGGAGCCTGGCTCACTCTTGCCTTTAATCCTTCCCTGCCCTTCCAGCTTCCTGCGGGTCATGAGCCGGTCCATGCCTCTCTTCATGACGCTGGCCTGGATCTACTCAGTGGCTGTGATCATCAAGGGCATTGTGTACGAGAAGGAGGCGCGGCTGAAGGAGACCATGCGCATCATGGGCCTGGACAACGGTATCCTCTGGTTCAGCTGGTTCATCAGTAGCCTCATCCCTCTGCTTGTGAGCGCCGGCCTACTGGTGGTCATCCTGAAAGTAAGGCTGCTTCACTGGCTCCTCCCTGTGCTCCCCGGGCTACTGGCTCAGAAGAAAAGCACAGATTCTTTGGGAGGGATAGGGTCAGAGGTGCAATCCCTGCAATTCCTTCATTTTATAGTTGGGAAAAGTGATGAAACTTGGTGAGACCCTGAGAAGGGCAGCAACTTGCCCAGTGTCTACCCAGCCGGTTAGTAGCTAAGCCGGACTGAACCTAGGAGTCTCATGTCCTAGGTGAGCATGTGCTTAACTGCACCATGCTGTCTGCTTGGCGATGGCTTGTGATGGTATCTGAGAGTTACTCATTTTCCTAGATATATGTATTGGGTGGTGATTCTGCCAGAATTTCTAAAAACCGTAATCAGAAGGATATATACTGTTGTAGGTTAAGGTTTTCTGGAAGCAGAGGCTGAGAGAGAGTTTGGTGTATGTTTATTTCTTAGGGATCCATATCTATACAAGGAACGGAGAGGATGCAGGATTGAGCAGAGACAGGAGTTGAACTGTGGTGCATGGCTAAGCCCCTGGGCACTCTGGCCATGGAGTTGAAATGTCCAGCCCTTTAGGTTACCCCAAGGCCTCCCTCTCTGACAATCCATAGTCTTGGGCCCCTCAAGTAGTAACTAGAAAGATGCGCCCCAGAGCTGGGCAGCTTTCTGCAACTGGGACAAACCCAGAGCAGTTGCTACCTGAGGCTGTCCGCTGACAGCCAGTCAGCAAGCCTTTCCATGAAGGGGACTCTGTACAGTGCAGTTCTATGTCCACCCCTTACATTAATAGATTTACGTGCCAATTTTTTCTCAATTGTTTCATTAAAGAATACGTCTTTTAAAAACAAATGTTGTTAAAAGCAGAGGGGTACCAAGGAAAAAAAAACTAACAATTGAATACTAGCTACTAATCATTACAAGTGAGCACTTACTGACTGCCAAACACTGTTTAAAACACATGCATGTGCTATCTTATGATGTCCTCACTAAGTAACCCATTTAACATACAAGGAAATGAGGCCAAGGAAGGTTAAGGACTTCCCTGAGGTCACCGGGCAGTATGGCAGAGCAGTTCTTGCTGAAATCAAGCCCCCCCTCATGTTTTGATATCTGACTGCCAGGCCTGAGCTCTGTGGCCAGGATGGGGGTCCTGTGGTTGGTGGGTGTGAACTGCTCTGCCAATTGTGTGTTCGTAGGTCCTTGTGAAACAGAACCAACTACTTGGGAGAAACTTGGCAGGTCCACAGAGTTTGGATGGTTGTGTGGCTCCAGAATCCATGGCACGTTCTTGCAGGGGATGGCCTGGCCATTTTCCTTGGCTTTCAGAGAGAGAGGGGTCACATAGGATGCTATCTCCTGCAATTCTTTCTTGGTGCTCATAGTCCTTATACAAGGTGATAATTATTTCTCGGAGAAACAATGAACAGAACTGTCTGTTGAGATGAACCTGGGTGAATATCAAGCCTGGACTTTGTTCTGTTTCTGACTCTACTATTCTTTTGCTGTGTGGTCTTGGGCTGGTCATTTCCCTTCTGTAGACTTCAGTTCACTCACCAGAAAAATGAACAGCGCAGTTTCTCTATATCGTCTTTAAGATGACTAGGGGTAAGCCCTGGCTGCTTCCCATGGATCATTGCTTGTTGAGAGTCTTACTCGGTCTCTTTCTTCCCAGTTGGGAAACCTGCTACCCTACAGCGACCCCAGCGTGGTGTTTGTCTTTCTGTGTGTGTTCGCCACGGTGACCATCCTGCAGTGCTTCCTGATTAGCACGCTCTTCTCCAGAGCCAACCTGGCGGCCGCCTGTGGGGGCATCATTTACTTCATGCTATACCTGCCGTATGTCCTGTGCGTGGCGTGGCAAGACTACGTGGGCTTTACCCTCAAGATCTTCATGGTGAGTCGCTCTGGCCCTTCGGCAGTACCTGCAGTCACAGCCGCCCCTGGTATTTCACCCCTGCTTCGTAGTACAGGCTGAGAACAGAAGTTAAGAGATTCTCTCTCCACGGGGACTTAACCCTCAATTCTAGATTGTATGTTCCTTGAAAGCAGGGACTGTGTAGTTTATCTTTAGGCCTTTGAGTGAACACTGGTTGAGTTGAATCGAATGATAGTTTTGAGGGAGCCAGACTGCACCATGGGCCAGCTGGGGGTAAATGGCCCTGGGGAATGCCTTTAGAGCGTAGAGGCCAGTTCTGCCTTTGATCTCCCAGCTCTGTTGACCATGTTAAGCTCACCACAAAGTCACAGCCACAGATAGAACTGAAAGTTCTTGAGGTCAGAGCTGGCTTGTGCTGGACCTTTATCTTCCTTGTGTCCGGTATGAAGTTTAACTTGAGTAATATTTTCTAAACTTCATGACTGAGGAACAGGTGCCCCATCGCCCCACAAATCCCTGACTTTACTCCCTTCCTTTGTACAGAGGAGGAGAGGCCTTTGAAAGTATGCAAGTCCCTGTAAGAGCGAGTTGTTTCCTGAGTTCCCCATAAGATGCTCCAAGTGTTTCTGTCTGGACCCATTAGGTATCAACAGCCCCAGACAGGTTCCTATGGCACTGAGCCCATCGCTGACTGAGCAGGGAGCTTGAGAGGACCCTGAAAAATGCCTCTGTGTGTGTGTGTGTGTATGTGTGTGTATAAGGTACAGTTGCTGAGCCCTTGAGGCATCTTTAGAAGCATAAAATTCTAAAAGTTTTATATGCCATCATATATGCATTTCTGAAATGTGTGTGCATAATGAGTGCTTATAAATAGAATCACTTTGTATGCTGTCAAGGAGCCCACTCCCCTGAAGGGACTCTGTAGATGAATATTTCCATATCTTGTAATTGATCCATTTCGCAAATTCACATTTCTCCAGGTGGCATTTACATTAGCAGTGATAGGAAAATGAGAGACAAGGAGATGGATGAATGAATTTTGCCTCTTTTACACAGAGCCTGATGTCTCCTGTGGCTTTTGGGTTCGGCTGTGAGTACTTCGCCCTTTTCGAGGAGCAGGGCATTGGGGTACAGTGGGACAACCTCTTTGAGAGCCCCACAAAGGAGGATGGCTTCAACCTCACCACCTCCGTCTCCATGATGTTGTTTGACACCTTCCTCTACGGGGTGATGACGTGGTACATCGAGGCTGTGTTTCCAGGTACACTGGACTTCCACACTGCTTTTGTCTTCATCCAAGAAAAAGAAATTTCTAACCATCTCATTTTCCTCTCTTTGTGCTGGAATTTCTGCAGGGCCCAGGTCTCCTTGGAAAGTGGTTAGGGCTTTAGACCTATGGCAAACAAATTATCTCTAAGGAGAAGCTACTGATGCTAAAAGTACAGCTTTTACTACTGACCTGACTCTTATTTCTTGAGCACTATGTGCCAGGCACCTGCACAGTGTCTTATAAATGATGCTTTTGTTCAATTTAATACTCATAAGACTGTTGTGAGGGAGTTACTGTTCTACCCAGTTTTTGCGAATGAGAGGAGTATGACACAAAGAAGTTAAATAACTTACCTGTGGCCACATAACTGGTAAGAGTAGGTGCTGGGAGGTGAACCCAAGTGGGTTACACTGAGTCAGCTTGCCCAGGAGAGCCCTCCCAAGCCGAACCAGGTCTCAAATTCTGTATCCCCCGAGTTACCACCAGCAGAGGTTCTGTTTCCTGAGTACAGCTTATGAATAACAAGACACACATTGGTGCTAAGCCCTTGCCTATGCTTTAATCAAAAGTCATAAAAGTTCATTTTTATACTTCCCTAATAAATCTTGACTGAGGCCTGCCTTGGATATATTTTCATAGAAGAGCAAATTCTGGGAGAGTGAAGTTTAACCCTTTCTGGTTCACTTTCTGATTTTTCTCCAAAGGAGTGGCCATGAAATATTGATTACCTATCCCTACTTGAACTACCTGAATGTCCCACACTGAATGTGCAGTTCTGTGTTGCACAGATCTGGATTCAGATTCTGAGTCCTTCACGTCACTGGCTGAGTGGTCTTGAGTGGGCCACTAATCCCTCAGTCTCCTCATCTCTAAAGTGGGAATGATAACCTGCCTCATGGGGTTGCTGGAAAGATTCAGAGACGTGCAGGGTGTTGGTCATGCATAGTAGAGCTCAGCAAATGTCAGCCCCTCCTCCCCCACCTCTATTCAGTTCTGTCCTGTCTCCCAACAGCTGTGTCATGGGGAGACATCAAGGAAGCTGTGTCTGGGATACCTGGGGGTCACTGGGGCGTTACAGAGTTCGGCTCACATCTGTGCTTGGCTTTCAGGCCAGTATGGAATCCCCAGGCCTTGGTATTTTCCTTGTACTAAGTCCTACTGGTTCGGCGAGGAAAGTGATGAGAAGAGCCACCCTGGTTCCAGCCAGAAGGGAGCATCAGAAAGTGAGTTTTGCTCACCTGCGTCCCCCTGACTGCCGTGCTGGTGCCCCTCCTGACCCTCCTTGAGGGGGCAAGGAGTGGCTCCCTCCCTGAAGAGTCTAAAACCCCCCTGGGGGCAGAGACATCACATGAGGTGCCCCTTTCCAAGTTCTTGACTGCATTTGTGTCCAGGGCTGTTGACTTCTGGGGGAGTTGCTGAGTTCCTACGGAACATTTCCTTTGCTTTCTTGGCTTCATTAAAAAAAAAGTGACTTTTGATCTCTCCCTTCACCTCCACCTGTCCCTCACACACATATACACGTACTTTGTGCTCAGTATGGCTTCCTAAATCTTTCAGAAGTCCCTCCTCTGCTGATCTCTTCTGTGCCTTGCCCCCACTCACCAGTGTGATATGTGACGTCCTTGGTATGGCTCATGAGATCCCTTACCACCTGCCCCTGCCCGCTGATCCAGCTGCTCCTCCTGCCATTTCTCCTCTTCTTCCCCAGCCTCTCTGCACCTTTCTCACTGTATTCCGATCACCAACACTAGTGCCCAGTAAGGCCCTAATTAAAGATTTGTTGCCTGCTTGCCTGAGAAACCAGAAATAGCCATGGAGAGAGGACAGTTGTAAAATTACAAGACCCTGCGTCTTGACCTTCCACTTGTTAGTGTATTCTGTGGGCTGATTTTGTCCTGTCTTCTCACAGTCTGCATGGAGGAGGAACCCACCCATCTGAAACTAGGTGTGTCCATTCAGAACCTGATGAAGGTTTACCGAGATGGCATGAAGGTGGCTGTTGATGGCCTGGCCTTGAATTTCTACGAGGGGCAGATCACCTCCTTCCTGGGCCACAATGGAGCTGGCAAGACCACCACCATGTAAGAAGCGGGTGTGGCTCTCTCAGAATCAGCCGCAGGAAGGTTCTTTCCTATAGTCAGAAACTCATACCTAAGGACATTGTGTTGCTTGCCCAGGGCAAGGGCAGAGCGCCTGAGAAGTCCATGAGTGTAAAAATATCATCTTATCACGAGAATGCTTTCCAAATGCTGGATTTTCCTAGATGCTATTTCTTCAGGTCAAAGTAGGCTGGGGACCTTTTGATGACCTTTCCCATTCGGTTCTCAAAATTCTGCAGTGTTTTAGAACCTGACATTGTGGCAGATCTGAGAAAGGGTTTCTTTGGGACTGGTTTGGTCAGGATTGGGAGGCAAGGATGTGAAAAGGAAGATAGGCTGTGTTGGAGGGAGAAGGCAATTTCTGGAAACTCTGTCTCTAAGCAGATGTGAGGAGCAGCTGGGCAGCTGGCTGTAAGACTGCCTTCTCTGGGACCTATAAGAACCTTAATAATGAGCAGTTTCAGAAGGGAACACGGGCCATAAACACACCAGAGTTACCCTCAGAGGCTTTCAGTGTAGCCCATCAACCATTTCAGAGGGTATGTTGGTGGTGGGGGAGGTAACTTCTTTTTCCTGTTATGTATTTTTTAAATGCACAATTAATATATTGCGAACATTGCTGAAAATCTTTAAAAATCTTTAAAATCTAAAAAATCCTAACACAAATTATTTTTGTCTTTACATAATTGGTTCTACTTTGTCCATTTAACTCGAACATGATTTTAGGCATACAAAATGTGTGTTTTAAGCTGTACTTCCCATTGCAAATTGGATTCTTTAGTTAAAAAATGCGTGTGCTGAAATTGCCATTTCCAACACATAGGCCCACCCCTATCTGTTCACTGAGGCAAAGAGTCCTTTGCTGTGTGGGTGTCCCTTGGGGTCACTTAGGAAGGAAAGAGGGTGGAGGGTTGCTGCCTCTGCTTTCCGCCCGGGCTCTGCAGCCTAGAATGGAGCGTCTCCAGGGCAGGAGTGCTAACGCTGACTCCTGTACTTTCACATTTTTGTCCTCAGGTCCATCCTGACTGGGCTGTTCCCTCCCACCTCGGGCACTGCCTACATCCTAGGGAAAGACATCCGCTCCGAGATGAGCACCATCCGGCAGAACCTGGGGGTCTGTCCGCAGCATAATGTGCTGTTCGACATGTGAGTACCAGCGGCCCCTCTACGGAGGTGTGTCAGGAGCGGTGGGCAGAGTTGGACTTAAGCGTTTTTACCACCTTTAGGGGTGGCAGGCCTCACCTTCCTGGACGTGTTGAGACTTGGTTGTCCTTCAGTTTTAGAAAAGTGAGTTGTGGGGTGGGAGGTGTTACATTGGTCCAGCCGGTGGATGGGGGCTGGGGAAATGGTGCCGTCTATTGCTGTCCTTCTAGAGCAAGGAACCCTCTCTCCCCACACACCCTCCCTGAGGCCACCTGAGGTGGTACCCTGGGCCCTCAGGATGTGGGCTGCATGCTTCCTGCTCAGAACTTTGCTCCCATTCAGCCTGCCCATCAGCAATCAGGGAGCCCCTGTGGTGAGCAGACAGAGACGTGAGCTCTGTGACCTTGGGCAAGGGCGCCCCCTTCTGGGCCCTGGTTTACTCTTATCTAAGTGGGCAGCTCAGACTTGTGTCCTCTACAGGGGTCCTTCTTCTGTCAGGGCTGAGGTCCTTTGAGGTTCAAGGGAGCTCCAGGCTGAGGGAGCTCCTTGGTTGGTGGGCCATGGAGAAAGGCTCTCCGAGGACCTGCTGCTGCCTGATGGGTGGCCATCAGGCCTGCGGGGTAGAGTGGATGTGACCTGTCACAATTTTGGTGTTGTTTCTCGAACAGCTCATGTGGCTGCTCACTGTGGTTCTGCCTTGAATCCTTCCGGGAGATTATCTTGCAAAAATGGATAAAGCTTAAAAAAAAAAAAAAAAGTGGGGAAAGAAAAATGTGCCTGTCATGTTCTGGGTGAGGAGGCACTGTGTTCTGTGTGTCCTGGGAGCCCAGAGTGACCTGCCCCTCTGTCCCCAGGCTGACTGTCGAGGAGCACATTTGGTTCTATGCCCGCCTGAAAGGGCTCTCCGAGAAGCATGTGAAAGCTGAGATGGAGCAGATGGCCTTGGATGTTGGTTTGCCACCAAGCAAACTGAAAAGCAAAACAAGTCAGCTGTCAGGTGAGGCCCAAAGCTGCCTTCCTCCTCCACCTCACCTTCTACACACACACACACACACACACACACACACACACGAAATATGGCTGCCCTAGGGTCCCCTGCTTCAAGGGAGGGGAAGGGTGGGTCAGAAACGTGTCCAGGACTTGTCCCCAGGGGGGTGCCTCCACTTGTCTCTTGCCCCCTCTGCCGTCATTCACTGGGCTGGTCTGGGACCTGTCTCCTCTCGCCGTAGGTGGAATGCAGAGAAAGCTGTCTGTGGCTTTGGCCTTTGTTGGGGGATCCAAGGTTGTCATTCTGGATGAGCCCACAGCTGGTGTGGACCCTTACTCCCGCAGGGGGATATGGGAGCTGCTGCTGAAATACCGACAAGGTCACTGATGTGTATTTACTCTGTTCTGGGCTGGGAGGGGGAAGGAAGGAAGGGAGGGAAGGGCTCTCAAAGACTGGCTGTATCTCAGGGCTGTTCCTGCTAGAGCAGCAGAATTGCTTCTCAAGGAGAATATGGAGCTGAACTCTGAGCTCAGCCCTGGTCTGCAAGTAGGAGGCCTGGTTTACAAGACACTTCAAGTTTGCACTTCAATCCCTAGGGGCCTGCATGGAGGAGAGAAATGGGGACAAAGGGCGTCCTCTGTGGGCCCTCTGGGCCCCCTCCAACATAGAACTTTCCCTTGCTTAGTATAATCATGGTCCCCTGCAGACAGATTCCTGAGAGCCGAGGCTGTGTCATCCTGTATTTGTGTCCCCACGTGGTGCACTGTGCTTGCATGTTGACAAAGTAGAGGAACACTTGAGTGGATGGGAGAGCTGCAGTCAGTTTGTGTGACCCCATGGACTGTAGCCTGCCAGGCTCCTCTATCTGTTGGGATTCTCCAGGCAAGAATACTGGAGTGGGTTGCCATGTACTCCTCCAGCGGTCTTTCTGACCCAGGGCTTGAATCCGCATCTCCCTGGGGCTCCTGCATTGCAGATAGATTATTTACTGCTGAGCCACCAGGGTAGGAGATCCATAGGATGGTATGGTACAAGGCGCACAGGTTTGGAGTCAGCTCAAGTTGGCCCAGACTTTGGAAAAGCCTTTATACTTGCCTCAGTGTCTTTATCTATAATGGTGGTTAATTCCTACCTTATGAAAAGTGGAAGTCGCTCAGTTGTGTCTACTGTTTGCGACCCCATGGACTGTAGCCTGCCAGGCTCCCCTGTCCATAGAATTCTCCAGGCAAGGATTCAGGAGTGGGTAGCTATTCCCTTCTCCAGGGGATCTTCCCAACCCAGGGATCAAACCCAGGTCTCCCACATTGCAGGTGGAATCTTTACCAACTGAGCCACCAGGGAAGCCCGCCTTATGAAGGATTTAGTTAAATGAGCCCTAGCACACTAGCGCATAGACCAGCTAGCACACTGCTGGCCTGAAGCTAGTTCCCAGATAAACATTCCTGCCCTTTGTTCTATGAGGATGCAGAAACTGTCCTCACGACATTACCAGCCTGGGGGTCACAAGCACACAGCCTTCGGGTCTTTCTCCCAGGTGTCCCCCGGCTCTTATTTCTGTAGCTTTGGCCCCTGTGAGCAGTGAGGATGGCCAGCCTCACCTGTGCCATGTCCCTGTGTTTGTGCCTGGCAGGCCGCACCATCATCCTGTCCACACACCACATGGATGAGGCGGACATCCTGGGGGACAGGATCGCCATCATTTCCCACGGGAAGCTCTGCTGCGTGGGCTCCTCCCTGTTCCTAAAGAACCAGCTGGGGACAGGCTACTACCTGACCCTGGTCAAGAAGGACGTGGAGTCTTCCCTCAGCTCATGCAGAAATAGCAGTAGCACTGTGTCATACCTGAAAAAGGTGAGTTGCAGTCTCAGTGCGTCCGGGGAATCAGGACTCTGGCTATGACTGGCTTGTCCATACCTGCCCCAGTCTGCCACCTTGAGGCCACCAGCTCCCTGCTCTGTGCCCTGTGGAGTCATGTTGTACCTCCTGCATGGAAAGCTACAGAGACTTCTTTTCCCATCGTGTTAGCTCTGCTCAATCCCGTTTTCTTTTTCTTATGGAGACACAGTGAGTGTAGGAGAAGGTCCTTAGAGGACTATAATGTTGTTGAGGAAGAGAGGTTTGCCAAGAGTTAAGAGCCTTGGCTGCAGAATGCCGGGCTGTGTCTCTTCATTACCTTTAAATCTTCTTGACCTAAACTTTTAAACTACAAAACAGCAAATATTTATTGAGCACTGATTTCATGCCAAACACTCAATCCAGCAGACTCTGGGCATAAAAGAAAATCATGATAATAGTTGTAGCATTGTTATCATTTGTAGGCTTTTTTTTTTTTTTTTAAAACATCATCTCAGAGTACAAAGCAACCCTGGGAAGGAGGTATTGTATTTATTATCCTAGATGATGGAAGTGAGGCTTGTAGGGATTTAGTTCATTCAAGGTCATCCAACAAGTGCATAACAGAGGAGGGATCAGAACCCAATAGCAAGGTATATCCTCCCCTGTACTGCAGTACATGTCTGAGATTTATTTGTGTATTCCAGCAGTGGCACTCAAAACACTTAGCAATATATCCCATCCTTGACCTCCTGTCCACTTGTTTACCTTTTAACTAGTGTCTGGTGAGTCAAAGTATAGTCTGAGGCCAGTGGCATTGGGATCACTTGGGAACTTGTGAGAAATGCAGAAACATGGTCCCAAAGCAGACTTGCTAAAGCAGAATCTGCATTTTAATAAGGTCCTATGGTGAAGAGACACAAATTAAAGTTTGAGAAGCTCCAAACAACACAACCAGGCGGGTAAATCCCATGCCCAAGACTGTTGACGAGAGCCTGGTTACAGCACTTATAGGTTTGTGGGGGTTTTCTGGCCTTGCTACATGGCTTATGGCATCTAATCCCTTGACCAGGGATTGAACCCATGCCCCCTGCAGTGGAAGCATGGAATCGTAACCACTGAACCATCAGGGAGGTCCCTACAGTATGCATTGGCAGGACAGAGTTCTTTTGAACTCTGCTTCCTGTGCACACAGCACACACATGTTAGATCAGACAGTGGCTTCAGAAGCCAAGACTGCCTGGCTGCATGCCTCTCAGGAGAAACTTTTTGCTCCAGTCCTCACACACAGGAGCCTCTCGGAAGCCCCGCCCCGGTGAAGGTGGTGGTGGCTGTACCTTGCTCGGTCCCTGACCCCTTCTCACCTCCTTCTTTGCCATCAGGAGGACAGTGTTTCTCAGAGCAGTTCTGATGCTGGCCTGGGCAGCGACCATGAAAGTGACACGCTGACCATCGGTAAGGACTCTGGGGTTTCTTATTCAGGTGGTGTCTGAGCTTCCCCCAGCTGGGCAGAGTGGAGGCACAGGAGGAGAGGTGCAGAGGCTGGTGGCGCTGACTCAAGGTTTGCTGCTGGGCTGGGCCTGGGTGGCTGTGGGAGCAGGTGCAGCTTGGTGGCGCTTGCTGGGGAGCCTGGGCTTGATCTGGGGGCCAGCAGGGCAGTGTCCCAGAGAGCTGAGATGATTGGGGTGGGGGGTGGCTCCCCACCCGTTCAGCTGAGATGAATGGGTCTGGTTGGACACTGGACACCTCCCTCATGAGGGATGTCTAGGAGTCCAAAGTCCCCACTGATACATATGGAATGGAAGCCTTTACCATGGCCAAGTCTGCTCTGCCCTAACAACTGGCTCTTCCCAGGAAGACCTCTCCTTCCATGAACTGTTTGATTAACCCTCTGTTGAGATAAATACAGGAGCCTCCTTGAATAGATTAAGAGAAAGAGGAAGAACCTCTTAAGGCTCCTTTAGTCAGGTTTTCCATTGAACAATCCTAGCTTTTTGGCAATAGACACTAGGCTTTCAACCTCAGAAAGTCATTCAGCCAGCCACCCCCACCTACCCACCATACACTGAGGGCCTACACTGTGCCCAGCTTTGGTGATGCAAAGGTGAATAAGACCCAGTCCCCGCCCCCAGGGACCCTTGGGCCAGAGAGGAACCTGTGGAATGACTTCACTGTCTGGGCCAGCTGTGGTGTGCAGGCAGTGGGCTTCTGAGGAGCAGGCAGAGGATGAAGGAAGGGGGCCCCTGAGCTGGCCAAGCCGTATCATATCTGTGCTGCGGTCCCTACAGATGTCTCCGCGATCTCCAACCTCATCAGGAAGCATGTGGCCGAGGCCCGGCTGGTGGAAGACATCGGGCATGAGCTGACCTATGTGCTGCCCTATGAGGCAGCCAGAGAGGGAGCCTTTGTGGAACTCTTCCACGAAATTGACGACCGGCTCTCAGACCTAGGCATCTCCAGTTACGGCATCTCAGAGACTACTCTGGAAGAAGTAAGTTCAGTGACTGACTGTCAGAATTGAGCAGGGCCAACAATCCCGGGGCTAGACAGGCAGCCTGCATGTCCACTGGGGGAGTAGGATCACCATGGACCTAGGCACTGAGCCCTCAGGTCGTTGGCATCTGGGCAGTGTTGGTCCCAGTTATGCCTTTAAGACTTCAGTGGGAGATGGTAGGGAAGAAATGAGGATTGCTCCTGGTGTGACCGAGTCATGACCACACCTAGGAAAAGTCCAGCATTTATGGAAAACCTACTTATGCCTTGGGCTAACCTGGGTGTGTTTTGTTTTTGTTTTGTTGTTTTCAATCATTGTAACTCATTTAATCCTCATAATAAGATGAAAAAATTGACATGAAGGGTTGCTCAGCTAAGATTCAGATCAGGGGTTTTGAGCTTCAAAGCCCACACTCTATCACTGTGTAAGCAGTGCCTCTCTTTAGAGAAACCTCGAGGGTTGGAAGGGATATAAAAATCGTCTGTCCCAGTAGTCCCCAAGTTAGCCTGTGCAGCAGAATCTTCTGAGAATATTCTAAAAATGTCAACTCCAGGGTCTTTGAACCAGAATTCCTGGAGGTAAGACCTTAATGTCTGTGCTTTTATTGCATGCTTCCTGGGCAGCATCTGTAGATCAGAGTTTGGGAATCACCTGTCTAGTTCAGGTTGCCTTCTGATACTGGAAACCCTGCCATCATATTTCTAGTGATAGGGAACGCCTCTTCTCCTGATCATCCTGTCTTGGATAGCCTATTTTGGTGCTGGCCTGCTCAAGGATTTCGGGCCAAAGACTTGAAGAAGCCGCTTGCCTCATTCCCTGTAGGTTCAGAACAAATTCCTCCTTCTGCAGTGTCCTGATGTCATAGCTTTAATTTGAAAGTGACTTTCTGAATTGATAGCTTTCGCCACTGGGGAAATGTTCTCTGGTATAAATGGCTTCTCTCCCAAGTGACTCTGACAAAGTGTTATCAATAAATGAAGCTTTTACGTTATGTCTTTAGGGGCTCGCGTGTTCAGTCATGTAATAATCATGACAGTTGCTCTCACAGTGTGGTGCTTATTATAATCCTCTCATTCTCATTTTTCAGATATTTCTCAAAGTGGCTGAAGAGAGTGGAGTGGATGCCGAGACCTCAGGTAACCCTCCAAAGGGACTGCATGCCCTCTGGGCTGTGCCACCTGTAGACTCTCTTAGCTTACCGGGGTTTTGCCTTTCGCTTCAAATTGTTTTATGACGTTCTTACTTTTCCTGTATAGACTTTTAAAGTTTCAGAGAATTTGTTTTATTACAAATAAAACGTGAGGTTCCTTCCTTTTGTCTCCAGATGGCACCTTACCAGCAAGACGAAACAGACGAGTCTTTGGGGACAAGCAGAGCTGTCTTCGCCCTTTTACTGAAGACGATGCTATGGATCCAAATGATTCCGACATAGATCCAGGTCCGTTTGGGCGAGATCTGTGTTTTGTTGCTTGAAAGTGAATTTCCCTCTTGTGTTTTCTGGTGTTATCTTTCAAGGCCCTTGAACCAGGATGATGGATGCCTACAGGGTCTAAAGAGAAGAGAGAGCATGAGAAAAGCCACTTTCCCCTTTCTGGTGCTGTGCATACGATCAGACCTGAAAGAGCCTGGCCTGCCCACTTCCTGCACTGCACTGAGACCTCTCACTCGAGATACACATTAGAAGACAGCCCTTTATTCCTCTGAATCCATTTATTATCTTTTCTGTAGAGTCCCAGTTTTCTCACATTCATTAGGTGTTTAATTGTGGAATAAATGTTCTTTGAATGGGTGGATGATTTTGAAAGAGTGAGGTGAATTTGCTACTAGAGTTGATTGTACCCTTCAACTTAGCTATTTTTGAAGACTTTATCCATGTGTGTTTGACTGGGATAGAGAAGGGGAGACAGGAAATCAAGCAAATATTGGTGAGACGTCTGGTCACTGCAGTTAGAAATCATCTGTATAAGATGAGGATTTCTAGAAAACTTTTCTGAACAGAAACCTCCCTGGCTGTCCTGTCCCTTTGCCATGTTGAATGTGCAACTCTCGTGTTCTCTGAAACTTCATACATTGTTAGCACCTACATCACCTGAATGCGTCCACCTCTTAGCTAGAGATATAATAGGCGGGAGACAAGTTGCTGTTATATGTTCTCAAAGTATGTCAGCCTACAGACATGGCCTGTTTTATAGAATATTGTGTAAGAAATTGAGGATGACTCGATTCATTTGAATGGCTTGATGTAACTATTATGTGTGAACACGTCTCTTCAGCTGTCTCAAGACACCTTCAATTTTCTGTGCTCATCAGACAAGAACCAAAGGCAGAGACTGCTACTGTGGTGCATTTGGGGTCATCCCTGTTCCATGGACGTGAATTTGTCATAAAAGCCTTTCATTCCTTTACTTCTGCCTCCAAACACAAGCCTCCAAGGTGGTGGCTAAAGATGCAGGAGGGAGGAGGCTGGGGATGTCCCAAATGCCTGATATAATCTCTGACCTGCAGTGATGGCTTTCTGCAGAATCCAGAGAAACAGACCTGCTCAGTGGGGTGGACGGTAAAGGTTCCTACCAGGTGAAGGGCTGGAAGCTCACACAGCAGCAGTTTGTGGCCCTTTTGTGGAAGAGACTGCTGATTGCCAGACGGAGTCGGAAGGGATTCTTTGCTCAGGTGAGCAGTGTGTTCCTGGCCAAGGACTCAGACTTCCTTGGTGGGCTACAGGCTCCCGGCCAGTGAAAGCAGGGTAGCATCATTGTTAGAAGATGGACACTGGAGCCAGATTATCTGTATTTCAATCCCAGTTTGCTTCTTGCACTTATATATCTGTTGACAGATTACTTCTCTTAGCCTCAATCTCCTTATCCATAAAATGGGGATGATAATAATAGTACCTATGATATGTTATGAGTACATTCTTGGAATGGGTCTCAAGTTAGAAATTTCTGTGTGTGTTAATTTTCTCTTAGAGGAGACTGTAACAAGGACAAAGTCTAGAAAAACTGGATGAGCAAATTAAACTTTCAAAACTTCAGAGATGATATGCCCAGATGCACTCAACATATGAACTTATTGGAGACTTGATTTTTCTCTAAGTTGATGTTTAACTGCAGACTGATAGAAAAGATAACCAGGGGTCAGAAAAAAGTGGTAAACAGAAAAGACTTGTTATTCTCTGTTTGCATGCTAACTTGTTGGGTTGGGAGGATTAAATTATTCCAATCTACAAAATCAAGAAGTATAAAGAAGTTACAGAGATTCTTTCCCACAGGCTATGTGGGTGATGTAAAGAATATGAGTTTGCAGCATATAGATTTATGTATGAATTCTGGTTCTGCTACTTCTTGGCTATGTGGCCTTGGGCAAGTTGCTTAGTCTTTCTGAACCTCAATTACCTTGTTTTTTGATTGGTGATAATTATATTACTAGTTAGGGTTGTAGTAATAATTAAATGAGATAATGCTCATATAGTATTTTCCCATGGAATTAGTCACATAATAATTAATTTTCTCCATTGAAACTTGAGTACATTAGAACCGGGGGCATTATTTGAATCTTTTTTTTTTTTTTAAAGGGTAAATCTCTCAGGAATAAATGGAAGGAGCTTAGAGTTTGCTTATAAAATATGTATAAGTTGTTTTCAGAAAAGGTACAAGTGTAAAGTTTAAGGTGGTTTGTTCATGTGCTAAGTCACTTCCATCGTGTCTGACTCTTTACGACCCATAGCCTGTAGCCTGCCAGTCTCCTCTGTCTGTGGGATTCTCCAGACAAGAATAGTAGAGTGGGTTGCCATGCCCTCCTCCAGAGGATCCTCCCGATTCAGGGATCAAACCCGCATCTCTTATGTCTCCTGCCTTGGCAGGCGGCTTCTTTACCACTAGCACCACTTGGGCAACCCCCTTAAGGTGGTTTAGTAAGGATTAATTGTGCTTTTTGAGGCCATCAGATAAAGAAATGGCAGCTGTTCCCATTCCATGGAGGCAGTGCTGTATAGTGATTTTCTCAGAGTATGGGAGCTGAATGGGTAACCTGGTCTGTCTGCAGATCGCAGACAAGACTGAGGCCATAGGGGTTGTGATTTCAGATGGATATAGGAGAGAGACAGAAGGAGAGACAGAACGAAGCTGCAGTTCTTCTGCCTTCTGGTCCATGCTTGGGCTCTCAATTTTCCTCGGTGCTGAGCTGGGCTCATGGCCAGTGTGGTCTTCCTCAGGTTTTCAGGGAGAAGAGGGACCCAGTGTTCTGAGTCACCCTGACATGTGACTGCTGTTTACTCTGTGAAGTCCTCAGCTCGGTGCCCCTGCCAGGTGGCCACAAACTCAGGCCTTGTCTTGCCAGCTTCCAGAAATTCACCCAAGGGAAGGGGTTTAGATTTCAGCCTCCACTGCTTCCAACCTGCCAAGAATGTCTTGATGGAGCTAGGCCCTGCACACACCCCAGTGCTGGCTGGTCTGAGGCTACCTGGACTTGAAATGGCCTTCTTTCTAACCTTTGTCTTTCTCTGGCAATTCTTCTCCCTCCTTGCCCCCTGGTTATAGATTGTCCTGCCAGCTGTGTTTGTCTGCATCGCCCTGGTGTTCAGCTTGATTGTGCCGCCCTTTGGCAAGTACCCCAGCCTGGAACTTCAGCCCTGGATGTACAATGAACAGTACACGTTTGTCAGGTATGCGTTTGCCTTCTGCACCCAGGGGGAGAGCTCAGGCTGACCAGGGTGTTTACTATGCTGAGGGCCAAGGGGAGGGGGACTCAGTTACACAAGGGCATGGATTTATCAGCTATGGCTACAGCCCTCACACAAGCTCATGATAGATGCGAGAACAGCAGTGAAGCAAACCTGAAGTAACAGGGCTTTGAACTCCTTTCCTCTCTATTCGCTGTTTTCAGGAACATACATGTCTTACATAAATAATCTGCCCTTGCAGAAGAATCTGCTTGAGCTATAATATACTTGGATTCTTACACTATGTCTTTATTTTGTGGTTGAACACAGGGTTTCCATACACTCAGACCCTCACACCTCCAAGTTCTTGTTTTTTGCATAGTGCAATTCACATATTTATTATTTAGTCTTTAGGTTACAGATAATAGCTCATGTTTTTTTTCAGACAAAAATACCGCTATTCTGTAACAATCCAGTGCTTCAAACAAAAGAACAAAGGAATTTCTCCATCTCCTTATGCAGAAGTTTTCCTCAGTCCCACAGTATTTGCAAACCTTTGTATGGAGGAGTGTGCCAGTGGTGTCCAAGGGAAGCTTCAGGGAAGCTTGAAAGAAAAGAAAAAAGAAACATAAGCATGCAAATTAGTCTCCTTTTCTCTAATTCCATTCTTCCTTCCTATTTAGTGCAGATTTACCTCCTTCTTTTTTTTCCCAGCTGCGGACCTTGTGTTGCCCGGGGCTATGGAGCATGGGTTGTTTTGTGTTTATAACTTCTGCCCTTCATTATTTGTGCTTTCCAGTTGTCCATGCAAATGTTAAGCCCATAAAATCTGCCTTCCTTTCCCTAGAAAACCCCTCTTGTCTATGCCTAATGATTAATTGTGAAAGTACTTTTGAAATACTGATCTTTAATGAATTCATGGGCTTCCCATTAAAATAGATATATGTAAATGTATGTGGGCGCACATGTGTGCACCCCTCCATATTTATCACTTATTTACACAAGTTCCACTTTGGAGTGCTGTACGTCATCTTGACACCAAATAAACAACCAGAGGCTGAGTTCCTTGTGGGTGGGTTCTGTGTTTCTATTTTAAGAGCTTGGCAGGATTTGGCACATGGGAAGTACTTAATAAAGTGTTTAATTTGAAAAAAAAAAAAAAAGCCTTTCCCCTCCCATTCATGGTTTAAATGAGTTGCTAAGCTGGCTGCCTCTCGTATCTACAGTAATGATGCACCTGAGGATGTGAGCACCCAGGAGCTCTTAAATGCTCTTACCGGAACGCCTGGCTTTGGGACCCGATGTATGGAAGGAAACCCGATCCCGTGAGTGCCACTTGAGCTGTGAGCCCCTCCACAGCTGGCTTCTTGCGCTTGTCACATGGTTTGATCTCTGCACTGCTTTCGTATGCCACCTGGTGATGACCATCATTTACCCTTTGAACCAGTTTTTATTTTAAAGGAGCTAATGTAGTGATTTAACCCTAGCATCTATGAACAAACATAACAGACCAGTAGACTCTTCTAGCATCCTGCCAGGAAAATGACTATAGACATTTGTTTTCTGCTTTAGACATTAATATTTAATTTAAATAGTACTTCATAATGATCCCTTTCCCCCAGCTCCTATACCTGACTGCAGAGATAGGCGCCCATTATGTATAATTTGTAGTTTTGCTAGTCAGTTTCTTCCCTCTAAAAGCCTGAAAAGTTGACATCATTTTTATAAAAATGGACATTTTCTTCTTTCAGGGTTGCATATTTTTGTCATATTCTCCTTCAAAGTCCTTTTTTTTTTTTTTTAAAGTAGGTAGCATATAAAATAAATTCAGTGAAATACTCATTTGACTGTCATTGTATATGGGGAGAAGGCATGTCCAGAGATCTCTCTGAATAAAGACAGTGAGGAGCTTCTGAGAGCTCAGTGAAGGTAGAAGCAGGTTCAGGTTTCCAGACTTGGGTAGAATTTGCACTTGAGGTTGTTAACCACAGATTCAAGGATTATGGAGAGTGTGGGAAAGTTTAGGAAGACTGGAGAAGGGCAAACTTGAATTCCAGGTTTTAAAGGGAAGATAGTGAGCCTGCAGGTGACAGACCAGTGAGCATACCACCTGGGTGTGCAAGTTTTCATGTGTGCTCGTTAAACATGTAGCTGTTATATACTTGTTGGCTCTAATTAACTCTGGATACTTACTGAACATTTGCTAGTATTTAGTACTTAATATGGAGAAGGCAATGGCAACCCACTCCAGTACCCTTGTCTGGAAAATCCCATGGACGGAGGAGCCTGGTAGGCTGCAGTCCATCGGGTCGCTAAGAATCACACATGACTGAGCGACTTCACTTTCACTTTTCACTTTGATGCATTGGAGAAGGAAGTGGCAACCCACTCCAGTGTTCTTGCCTGGAGAATCCCGGGGACCGGGGATTCTGTCTATGGGGTCGCACAGGGTCAGACATGACTGAAACGACTTAGCAGCAGCAGCAGCAGTATTTAATAAATGTAAATCCTGACAGTTAATATTGGTTCCTAAAGAACAAGATGACCAAGGTGGAGAAGGACAAATTTCATAAGATTTGTGATGAGATTCCACTTGGAACCAGAAAGCAATCCACAAAACTGTTCGTTTGATGTAAGAATCATCTAAACACTGTGGCTGGGCTTCAAATCACAGAGTTTTAAAAGTGTAAGGGATGTTAGAAATGCCTTGTTGAAATGTGACCTATTGAAATAAGTCATTTTACAGTTTTGTGGAGAAAATAGGCTCCAAGAGGGCAAGTGACTTGGTGGTCTCACAGTAATTCAGAACTCAGACATAAATGCCTGACTCGTCACCTGGGATGCTTGCAAACAACCTAGCTCTGTGAGCCAACCACTCTCACCTCGGCTCACTCCCCCAAATTCTTTACTTGTTTTAGAATATGTAAAAGTGAATCTTGACATTCTTCCCCAGATTTTCAGCATAAAATGTAGACTTTTCCCGAGACGTATGTCTTCTGACTCCTGCCTCCCTCTTCTCATCTCCCATCACTCTTCCTCATAGCTCATCACATTCCAGCCCCGCTGCCTTCCTGTTGTTCCTTATTTGTAGAACACTGGGGACCTTTTCAGCTGCGCTCTGTTGCTTCTGCTTGTAATGTTCTTCCCCCCAATCCCTGCCTGGCTTGTTCTCTGTCATCATTTAGGTTTTGGCTGAAATATATGACCTCTTCAGGTGGTCCTTTCTCACCACACATTCTCCCTTTATTTTGCTTGCATTTTGGCCATCAAAGATTATTATTTGTAAATTAATCTTTCCTGGGAACACAAACTTCATGATGGCAGAGGCTTTGTCTTTTCACCCCAGATTCTCAAATATGCAGGACAGTGTCTGGCACATAGTAGATGCTCAGTGAGTGCTTGTTGAGTGAACCCGTGGGTGAGTGATTGCATGCTGGTGATTGGGTTGACTTGAGTTCAGTATATGAGCACTTAGGCCTTCTTTGTGTTCCATGGTATTTAACTGTAAAATGAGTCTGTAGCTGACAAGTCTGTGGGACGGATCAGTAACCAAGTGGTGAGGGGATATATGTGTATTTGCAGTTGTTATTGATTGGTCCTGTGCTCCGAGGCGACAGGAGAGGCCAGACCCTCTTGGGTGATCCTATCCTTGGTGACCCTTTTCAGAGAAAGGCCCTGCTTGGTGGGAGAGGAGAAGTGGACCACCGCCCCAGTCCCCCAGACCATCACGGACCTCTTCCGAAATGGAAACTGGACGATGGAGAACCCCTCGCCCACCTGCCAGTGTAGCAGTGACAAAATCAAGAAGATGCTGCCTGTGTGCCCCCTGGGGGCAGGGGGGCTGCCTCCTCCTCAAGTGAGTCCTTTCAGGGTGTGACTGAGTGAGCGAGGTGTAGGGTGGACTGGGAAGACGGAATGGATGACATATTTTGAAGTCGGCCTAGGTCCTTCCTTGTTTGAGATACCGCCAGAAACAACACTCTGGATCAGTGGTCTGTGGAAGTCAGACTGCAGCCTCTTCTGCAGGGGTGGTCCCAGGACAGACTGACAGACGCAGCTTCATCTCCGCCTCTGCCATAGAGGAGCTGGTGACCTTGGATGGGTCACTCTGAGTCCCTGGGCCTGTTTCCTCACTGCTGAATTAGGGAGGCTGGCCTGCAAAACTTCTGTGAGGGTTATAACTCTTGACAATCCTTTGAGGCTTTGAGTGAGAGAAGCAATTCTGAGTCATTTTTTCCTGAGAATTTCAGGAAGAGGCTTGCTTGTGATGCCTCTCTGCTGCCTTATCAGCATCCAGGTTGCAGGACGAGGACAAGGAATTTTAAGTAGTGTTGAAAAAGTCGTCCTTAGTGGTTACTGCTCCTTAAAATAGCACTTCACCTCTTCATCAGTGTAACTCCAAGGAAGAAAATTCACTAGGCATAGTCAATGGTGCTGCTCCCTAGAAACCTTTTGTAACCGTGAAGAATGATACTTCATGGTCTATTGCTTAGCTGTTCAGAGTAATTTGCTGGGAATCACCTTGACTTGGCATAAAGGGCAGAATGGACCAGGCCTTGGTGATCGGCTGATGACAGTGTCCAGGCCCTGTGGGCAGGGTCTGCTCACACTGTGGTACATGTTTGAGGAACATGTGTCATTTTTGTTCTTGATTTGATTTCTGTTCCCATTCTGGCCCATAAAGACACATGTGCTTGGTTTTTCTGATGACAGAGAAAACAGAATACTGCCGACATCCTTCAGAACCTCACAGGAAGAAACATTTCGGATTATCTGGTGAAGACATACGTGCAGATCATAGCCAAAAGGTCATCATTTACAATCCTTGGCCCCTGCTTAGTCGTTACTGATTAGAGGAATTAAAGGCCTAAAAAATAGGAGATTGAGTAGTGGTGGGAAACATCACAGTTTGGCTTGATGTTGGCCTTTTGAAGTTTAGGATATTCTTTCAGATTAGAAAAGGTAATGGGAAGTATTATGAATATTCAGGTTGAAGACAGGTTGCCTGGTTCCAGAATGAAAATAAATCTGGGTTTAAATTCTAATTCTGCCACTTATTAGCCATTTGACCATGGCAACCAGTTATCCTTTTAAAGCCTTAAGCTGTATATAACATGATAATAATGTTGCTCCCAGTAGTTTGTTGTAAGGATTAAATGAAACGATACACGTAAAGTGCCTCTCATGGATAGAATGAATGATAAATATGTGGCATTATCAAGAGAGCCCTGAGTTCTCAGAACTTCTCTGTGGAGCCTTAGAAGAGCCGTGTAGCTTCCTGGGGCATCACTGCATCGTCCTGAATGCATTAACTCCCCCATTATTTGCAGTTTTGCTTTCCTCAGTTTCAGTTACCCATCATCAGCTGTGGTCAGAAAATACTAAATGGAAAATTCCAGTAACAAAAAATTCATAAGTTTTAAATGGCATGCTTCTCTGAGTGGTGTGTTGGGAATCATCCCACTGTGTCCCTCCTGGGATGGGAATTGTCCCACTGTCCAGTATAGCCACACACCATAAATGCTCCCTTCCCTGGCCCTTTTGGTGATCAGATGGATGTCACAGTATTACAGAACTTATGTCCAAGTAACATTTTATCTTATGTGATAGTGGTCCTGTTGACCTTCAAAGAAAATGACAGGTGATAGGAAAAAATAGTATATGTAGGGGTTGGTATTATCTATAGTTTTAGGCATCCATTGGGGGGTGTTGGAGTGTGTCCCCTCCAATTAAGGAGGGGACTGCTGTACGTAGCTGATGCCCAGAATATGCTTGCTTTAGCTTCCTTCCCATCAGCTTGGTTATATTTGTTCCCCTAAGTTGGAGTTCCAGTGACTTTTAATGACAAGGGTATGCTTGAATGACAATTACTGTTTGTTTCCAAGAAAGAAGCTTAACCTCTCCATATGTTAGCCATAATTGAACTATTATTTTTGAATTTAAAAAGTTTGTAGTTTGATCACGTCTTTGTTGGTTTTTTAATTGTTTTAATACAAGGCATGACCTTCCTAAAAATAATAAGGTTTTGATATGGGGAGAAGAAAAGACATGCTGATTAGGGCTTCTTTCCATTGGCAAAACCCTACAACACAAGCCTGATTGTAGAGTTATTTCTGTCCCTTTGTTGTATCCCCAGGTAGATATTTCTAACTTTTGTATGATCAGGAAAAGGATCAATGTTTCTTTCGACTGATTTCTGGTTTCTTTGTCTTTGGCCCTCACTACAGCTTAAAGAACAAGATCTGGGTGAATGAGTTTAGGTAAGTTGACTCCTCTGTGCTTTTCCTTTTGTTTTCCTTGACTCCTAAAGCTCAGGAGGGTGATTTTGATGCAGTTTTCTTGGACCCTGGGAAGTTGTTGGTTTAGGGATGGTTTTGCCCTTAGCTCAGTGCCCAACTGCCACTTCAGAGGCCTTTGGAATTTTTGCATATTGATGTCCTTGAGGAGATTTAGAAGTTCCTTGTGGGTCTCTAGGGACTTGACAGGAAGCACGACGTGAGGGAAAAACCTATGCTAATTAAAATTATCAAATCAGATTCCTAGGAGTCCTAGGGGCTCAAGAACAATTTTTCAGGTCTTTGTAATAACCAAGAAGGTCTTATATGAAACAGGAGGCTTCAAAACCATTTATGTTCATTGCATTTCAACTCATTTATCTTTCTGAGTTTTTTTTTTTTTTTAAATAACAATGTTTCTGTTAGGAAATAAGACCAGAGTTCCATCAGGAGAGTTAGAATCCTTTTCTCCTCTGCTGCAGTCAGGCTCTCTCCTCTCTACCCCCCACCACCACCCCTGCCCGTATCCCTCTGAGTTTTGAAGAAGCAGATGGGACTGGGGAAAAAAACAAAGGAAGCGTCCTTGAAGCCCATTATTACTCATGAGAAATGAGATGCCTTACATGGCTGCCTCAGAACTTTGTTTTTTGACCCTATCTCCCACCTTTCTTCTTCGCCTTTTTTCCCAAGAGCCAGGACCTACTGACTAACTGAATAGAGTGGATGCAGAATCTTCTCTGATTCTCCTGCTCTGAAAGGGCCACAGCCCATCTATAAGTCCTCCCTGGCCTCTCTGGCCAATGTCTTCCCTGCTCATCCTGACTCCCCATCTGCTTGCCTTGAGACCCATGTTCAGGGCTGAGCCACCAGGGGTGGGAGGAGCATCTGTGAGATGAATGAGCATTCTTTCCTCAACATCTCAGATGTCTCATTCTGTGTATAATCAGACCCAGGTCCCTCTCACTTGGGCAGAAGCTATAAGAGTTAAGAGACTGCCAGGATCCATTAGAGGAGACCAAGGTGAAACTTTCTCTGAGTCCTATTTTGGTCCTCCTTTGAACATACAGTTCCTCTAATTGAACATTACATCCTCAGGCAGTGTCTGCTGCTGAGTGACAATGGGCCCCATACTGCCTGTGTTTTAATGTCAGGCTATTCTTTTAGGTATGGTGGATTTTCCCTGGGTGCCAGTAATTCTCAGTCACTTCCTCCGAGTGAAGAAGTTAATGATGCCATCAAGCAAATGAAGAAACACTTGAAGGTGGTCAAGGTACAGTACCCATCCCAAGACATGTCAGACAGAAAATGAGTTGCTGGTACATGGGAGTAGTTGACAGATCTGATTACCTGGTAGCTTATTGTTTAAGATTTTCAAGTACAAAGCCATCACTGAGCACTTAGAGATCATGGGCCGGCCAAGACCGAGTCACTCAGCGTGTACTTACTATTCGAAAGTGCAGGTCAAAAACAAGTTCAGGGACTTCCCTGGTGGTCCAGTGGTTAAGACTCTGCACTTCCAATGCAGGGTGCCTGGGTTCAATCCCTGGTCAGGGAAGGAAGACCCAGTGCAGCCAAAACAAACAAAAACGCTTGAGAAAGAAAGCAAGTTCAGAGATTTTAGATCTCTCAGAATAACTTAAGTATAGCCAGTGAACAGAGAAACTGGGCATCAAACATACTTTCCTAAAACAATCATTGGTTAAACAGGAAATGAATCCCTTTCTTTAAACCGGCAGCTAGTTTTAGGACCTGATAAACATTCACTTTCTTTACCTGTATCCCAAGTTTCCCACTTCTAAGTTGGAATTGGGGTTCAGATGATATGAATTCCAGTGTCACAGACACCAGGGATTGTCCTAGAATCTCTCCCTTGAGCCACAGACCCCATATCTGATGCATCTGCATGTTAATTGTAGCGGGGGGCCTTCTGATGATGTCAAGGGAACATGGTGAAGAGCCCTTACCACCAGTTACAGGCTGACATCTGCCTCTTGGGACTTTGAATCACAGGGTTTCCCCCTGGATCCTTTAAGACCTGTGACTTGTGGCAACAACAGTGCTTGGATTTCCAGTCACTTATTTTTCAGGAGCCAGTTATTATTTAGAGGGTTCAAGTTGCGTTTCAGTGAATGAGGCAATAGCCGTGTTTCCCTTCACAAAGTTGTCCCATTGTCCACAGACCCAGACTTCCTGTTGCTCCTCCCCTGTGAACCATCCCAGCTGAGGTAGCCTTTTGTTGTTCACAGGACAGTTCTGCAGACCGATTTCTCAGCAGCTTGGGAAGGTTCATGACAGGACTGGACACGAAAAATAACGTCAAGGTAAAGCCCTTTGTTCCAGTGGCTTTTTGATGAACAATAATTCCTGTGTTGCCCCAGAGTCTCAGCTCGTGATAATGTTGATTCATGACAGAAAAGTCTAGTAACTTTATCGGTGAGGCTGTAAAAAGAACTTGCTTTGCCGCCAATCACACCAGGGGAACCATTATGAACATGACTGAGTTACTTAACCTGTTTAAGCCTCAGTTTCCTAATCTATAAAATGGAGGCAATAACCATGTCTACCTCAAAGCTTTGGTGAAGATTAAATACGTTAAAGATAGTCAGCACGTTGCCTGACCTCACAGACAGTGCTGGGCACCTCCCGGCCCCTGTTACCTCTTTACCATGTTCTCTGATCATGTTTGTCTTCAGGTGTGACTGAAATTTCTGGAGTTTATGTGCATGTTTTGTGTATGTGCACCCACCTTCGGGAACAGGGGTTAGGAGCAGTACTTTGCACCTGGTATGTTTTATTTCAGGTGTGGTTCAACAACAAGGGCTGGCATGCCATCAGCTCTTTCTTGAATGTCATCAACAATGCCATTCTCCGGGCCAATCTGCAGAAGGGAGCAAACCCCAGCCAGTATGGGATTACTGCTTTCAATCACCCACTGAACCTCACCAAGCAGCAGCTCTCAGAAGTGGCTCTGTAAGTGTCACTGTGTCTGATTTGGGAGAATTGTCTGGTTGGGGGAATTGTGGTGCAGGGGAACGAAGTATGAAGCTGGTTGTAGAATAACAGCTGGGGACGTAGGTACGTTATGTATGTCTGGGTTGGTCCAGGCTCTGGACAAAAAATAATCAATTTATGAATTGGCTGGGCAGAGATTAAACTACACAAGATAGATGCCTCTGATATGTTAAAGCCATTATTACATGTAGTGAATTCATTTAAAGTAAGTTAAATTGTTAATATGATTCTAAAATATTTTAACTCACTCTTAACACAATATTTAATTAAAAAATCAATTTCATTTGTTTTGAAACAACTATTTATAAACTTAGTGAAACACACTTTTATCAGCTTGTGTGTTTATTAATTCCTGGAGAGGGAGAGAGAGACACTGTGTGTGTGTGTGTGTGTGTGTGTATGTGTGTGTATGTGTGTATGGAGCTAAAGCCAGTATGATCTAGTTCAGAGTGTATAGCCTTTGAAATCATAGAGATCTGGGTTTAAATCTGGTTTTTTAAACTTTCTAGATATTTGGCACTAAGTGAGGCATTTCATGTAAATGGACAAGTCTGGCCTTCAGCACAAGGCTGATAATCAATACATGTTAGGTTCTTTTCTTGTTTATGGAGTATAGCACAGTTATAGTTTCTGCTTCACTTGTATGGAATATCAATGTATGTCACTAGGATCTTTATACCAAGCTTATATAAAATTTATATAAAGAAATAATTTATATCATATCCTATTTAATGGGCTTATAAGGCTATTTTTCTTATAATAAGGATCTGATGGAATTTTTGTGTTAGATTGATATGCCATGCTCTTTTGTTGTCAAACTCATGTACAGCCAGAGATTGTTGTTTGAATAGTTTCACACTAGTATTTCTGCGTTATTTAGTTTTCAAGCTACACTACTCCCTTATGTGTGAAAATTTATAGCTTGTTGCTCATAAAAGGTTAAGAATAGTAGAACAAAGTGAATGCTATTAGGCCACTCTTAGACTTCCTTTAATAGTTTCATTTTGGCTGTGGACTCTTTTTGACCTCAGTAGAAGTAGTTTTGCATGTGAATTATCAAGATTTTTTTTTTTTTTTTGCTTGAAAATAATCATCTTTAACTCTGAATAAAATATATGTGGTGAACAGATCTTTTTCCCTGGGGTATGCTTCAGATATTTGTGTGTGTGTGTGTGTGTGTGTGTGTGTGTGTATCCTCTGATTGTGCCCTCAGCTGCACTGTCTTTTTCAGGATGACCACATCAGTGGACGTCCTTGTGTCTATCTGTGTCATCTTTGCGATGTCCTTCGTCCCGGCCAGCTTTGTCGTGTTCCTGATCCAGGAGCGCGTCAGCAAAGCAAAGCACCTGCAGTTCATCAGTGGAGTGAAGCCTGTCATCTACTGGCTCTCCAATTTTGTCTGGGACATGGTAAGAACACCCATCTGCTGCTGCTTCAAAAACCTCCATCAGGGCTGTAGACAGGATGGATGAAAGGGCTTCTGGCCTTCACCAGGAAATGTTCTAGCTAACCAAAGATGTATGAAAGAGGATAAGGCAGGCACAATTGTACACTTTCATGTCACCAAACATGACCTTCAGCACACAGCTGATCTTATACCAGAGAAAATCTGTCCAAAGGGACTGCAGCTGATACCACCACCACCTCACTCCCTAAGTGACAGCCTTTCAAAGAAACTGAGGTGGAACACTCTCAGTCAGAACTCTAAGTCAGTGCCTCGAACTTGTCTGATAGATTTTTAACCTCCAAAGTCAGGATATTCTTTGTCTTACTAGGAACTCAATCTATCATTTGAAAACGTCTTACGTTTTACTGGAAGCTTATCCATCCATTGCAAATCTGTTTTCATGTCAGCTGTAATATAATGCTTCTGTTTGAACCAATATGGAGGATGTCAAAGAATTCTGAAGTTCAAATTATTTTTATAAAGCAGAGTTGAAATATATCTCCCTATAAGTTCCATTAATTGTAGGCCACACAGAGAATTTAATTCTTCTCCCATTGGATATACCCTCAATTATTTGAAGACACCTATCATTTAACCTAAATCTTCCTCAGATAAGATGATATACGAGAACACACTTTGTAATCTCTAAAGCACGGTAGAAATGTGAGTGATGATGATGATGTCTGTGTGGGTTATAGCAAGCCTCTCAGACTTGTCACTGTTCTGACCTGATTGCCTCTCTGTGGCCCATACTCCATATTGTTAATGTGCTCTTTGAAGAGCAAAGCCGACGGGTCTAGAGGCAATTGATCTTTATCCCATACTCCTCTTCCTCAGCCCAAGGGTACTGCATTTTGGAAGTAGCGTGGTCTTATTGGCAACTTGTAGAGAACTGAAACCTCTGCTTCATAGGTATTGTTAAATGGGGTCTCTTTCACTGTTTACTAATGCAGTTGACTTTTTTCAACCTTTTTATATAGATTTATTTATAAACATAAAGGTTGTTTAAAGCACATATAAAACTTTATCCCTGTTAAACTGAATTTTACAGGATGTCCATTTGTTTTGTTTTTTTGTCTTAATCCAATAATTGCTTTATTGAGTGAGCACATACAGACTGACTGCTCACTATGTATCTAACTCTGCCAGGCATCATAGAGTCAGAGATGAAAGATCAAGTCCATGACTCAGGAACACTATTATCTTCTTGTATATTATCCATCTCTCCCTGTTCTAGAACCTCTGAAATTTGCTGTAAGCGTGTCTTCATCTAAGTTGTTGAAAAACACAGTTGAGTAGGATGGGGCTGAGGCACAGAGCCCTGCAGTCTGAAGCTACAAATTCTTCTAACAGTTGGCAAGCCCACTGCCACCTCCCTGCCTGTGCTCCGCTCTGCCAGCTGTGAATTCCCGTAATTGTCTTGTGGTCAGGTCTTTATTTCTGCATTTTAATGCTTGAGACACTGTCAGGACAGACTTTAAAATTAGTCTTGGTGTGATGAAATTGTCCCGACATTGATGTTATAAGTGCTTACCTCATAAATAGATTACAAGAGAGCTTGAACTTGGGCAGACTGTAATATAGCATTAATGATGAAACAGACACAATCATCTTCAGGAAGAGTAATGGCAGCTTACTTGCTGCCTGTGAAATTGAAATTACTCTGACTGGGAATCCATCCTTCAGTAAGTTTACTGAGCGTGACACCTTGGCTTATCTGTTGGAAAGACAGAAAGGACATGCAGTTTATAAAATCAGCCGGGGGTAAAAGGCTTGTCAAAATGTTCTGTCCAGTATTTTGATTAATAGTTTTTGCGGCTTCATTAATTCAGAGTTATTCTTCAATATGTTTATCTGCCCTTTCTTGTCCAGTGATGGTGAAGACCTGAGATGTCTGTGACTTGGGGGTGACCTTGGTTTCCTTGTTTCACTTTTAGTGCAACTACGTGGTTCCTGCCACGCTGGTCATTATCATCTTCATCTGCTTCCAGCAGAAGTCCTATGTGTCCTCTACCAACCTGCCTGTGCTCGCTCTTCTGCTTCTGCTGTATGGGTAAGGCACCTCTGGATGGAGCGTATGGAATCCAACGTCTGAGAGAAAGCAGAGGACCCAGTGGACATATGTCTTTGTGCCTCCCCAGGTGGTCCATCACGCCTCTCATGTACCCAGCCTCCTTTGTGTTCAAGATCCCCAGCACGGCCTACGTGGTCCTCACCAGCGTGAACCTCTTCATCGGCATCAATGGCAGTGTGGCCACGTTTGTGCTGGAGCTCTTCACCAACAATGTGAGTTCTGTGGAAAGAGATGCTGGGATGACCATTTCTGGAGCCAGAGGATAGTGTTTATCATGATTGTATTCTACTTGGCCTGTGGTGTTGACCGCCTGGACCAGTCTGGACTTCTGCAGTTTGTCTTTCCTGGGTTTGCATAGCATCTCTTGCTTCTCCTTTTCCTTATATGTCTCTGATCAGATCTTTCTGTTTCTTTTGACAAGTTCCTTTATACTCCTTTCTGTTTAAATGTTGCCTTCTCCAATATTCGGCCCTCTGCCATCTTGTTTTCCACTGTAGGTACTGTCTCTGGGTGATGCCATTCATTCTGGAAGCTTCTACCATAGCCTCTCAATGTCTCACATTGTTCTCTCTCAGATCTGTGCCTTAAGCCCTGACTCTTCCATTGAACTCTCGCCCCACAGCCTCACTTGCCCAGTGGGTGGCTCTGTTTAGATTAACGGAAAGATACCCCAGACTGGTCACATCCCAGTCATCTTCCCCTCAGAACCCAGTATTTCTCTTGCCATTCCTGTCACACTGGATGGCGTTACCATCCCCCCCAGTCACCCCAGCTGGCAGGATTAGAGTTATTTATATGCTTTGCTTTTGCTTATGTCTCCCACATTCAGTTGGTGACCTTGCCGGTTCCTTCAACTACAGATCTCTCAAACAAGGTTTCCTCTCCACTCCTAATTGTCATTGCTTTTGTCCAGACACCTTAACTTAACCCACAAGGCCTTTCAGAGGCATATCATCATTCCTGGATAGTCCCCACCATGCCGTTCCCCAACATGGTAGGCTTCGACTGAATGGTTCCTTAAACCCTCCGTAGTCCCATCGGCCTGCTTCAGGATCCCCAGCCCAGCCCACATGGCCCTCACCATTGTGAACCTCTTCTTCAGTGTCAGTGGCAGCGTGGCCACTCTCTTGTTGGAGCTCTTCACCAACAATGTGAGCTACCACCCAGTTCTGTGATTCCTCTGTCAAAACTAAGCTTGAACATGAAGTTTTGCTTACCTGCCGTATAGGAGGTACTCTGTCTCTCTCCTCTGTGCTTCCAAAGCTTGCATAGTTCATGCCTCCAGGACAACACATCCAATTATGCAGTAATTTCCTGTTTCCATATTTCTTTTCCTCAGAGTAGAGACTGTTTCTTATTCATCTTTATCTCTCCTATACCCTAGCCCAGTGCATCCAGCACTTAGCAACTTACTTAGTTGTTAGGTATTTGGCCACTACTAGATTGATGTATTTGAGAAGAATTATTTAAATTCCAACAAAATCCTGAAACTGAAATATATTGACGCAGACATGAGCAACTTGCTTTTAAAATGCTAAGCAAATGTTTTGTGGTGGATTTGCTTTTGATTAAAAGCAATCATATTTCTAAACTTTGCTTATTTTCCTCCCATGCTCGTAGCATTATTCCAAATTTTCCAAAGAGCAAAAATTTTGCTACATTATATATCATTAGCTATGGCTGCTACTATTTATTGGTGTCTGACTCAAAGATTCAGTTTGACCTCAAGGAATCAAACTTTTTCTTCACTCTCATGTTTTAGACTTTGGTAAATTTTTAGCCTGAGTCACAAAAGACGTACAGTCTCTCTCTTATTTTTTTAGAAGCTGAATAACATCAATGATATCCTGAAGTCAGTGTTCTTGATCTTCCCACATTTTTGCCTGGGACGGGGGCTCATTGACATGGTGAAAAACCAGGCGATGGCTGATGCCTTGGAAAGGTTTGGTGAGTGACACCAGTGGCTACAGGATGTTTTAGCAGAGATGGGAGTTGGCATGGGTCTTGATACTTTGGCCTTTATTTTGGAAAAAGGCTGGTGACTGGGCCTAGGACTTCCCTCCACTGATAGGGCTCATGTCAGCACAATTGGTTGTGGCTTGGGTCTTGTCTTCACTTGTGTGAAAGGTGAGAACATGGTTTTGGAGGTAGGGAAAATACTGGTTTTAGCTTGGACCCAGTGCCTGGTACCACTGGTGGGGGTTGTCAAAGTCATTGGAAAAATCAAACCACAGCTTTGAGAATTAGATACAGGCCAGAGAATCGAAAGGCAAGATGCAAACTTTGGCTCTATTAGGAAAATCATGGACCTGCAGATGGGGTCATATACTACCTTTTATACTGTCTATAAAAAGGTAATTTACTGCAGCTCTTTCTACCTTTAGAGTCTTTAAAAATATCTCTCCTGTGCCCACACTACTATTCTTTATTGACTTGCTCATATAGTTAGATGGGCCATGTTATTTAATGGGCATAGAAGAGGAACTATGTTTTTAAGCTTGGAGGTACAAAAGAGATATATAAGGAATTTAAGGAATATTTATATAAAATGAAGTGAATTGAGTTACTAGATTAATTGTGCTGTGCTTAGTCGCTCAGTCCTGTCCGACTCTTTGCGACCCCGTGGACAGTAGCCCACCAGGCTCCTCTGTCCATGGCAATTCTCTAGACAAGAATACTGGAGTAGGTTGCCATGTCCTCCTCCAGGGGATCTTCCCAACTCAGGAGCAAATCCAGCTCTTCTGCATTGCAGGCAATTCTTTACCGTCTGAGCCGCCAGGGAAAACCCCTAGATTACATTATATACTACTGAAAGGAGCATCTTTTAATGTGCTTTCTAATCTTTCTTAGTGAAGCTAATAATTTGTTAAAATACTGACCCTAAAAATTACCCTGGATTGCTTGCCTTTTTACAAAGAATTTTTGGCATGTCTCATTCAAAAGGAAGCATTAGATTTCTTAGATGAAGTTATAGATCTAATACATGTTGACTCTGAAATTCTGATTGATACTGCATTGCAGTACGCTTCCCTAAAACCTTACCCTAAGTCAGACTTGGAAACTCCTTTATTTTTTCATCCTTATCATGGGTGATATACCAAGTGGCTTCAGTTGTGTCCGACTCTTTGCAACCTATGGACTGTAGCCTGCAAGGCTCCTCTGTTCATGGGATTCTCCAGGCAAGAATACTGGAGTGGGTTGCCATTTCCTTCTCCAGGGGAATCTGTCTGACCCCAGGGATCGAACACATGTCTTTTACATCTCCTGCATTCGCAGGCGGTTTCTTTACCATGAATGCCATGACCAGATCCCTATCATGGGTGATAACCATTGGTATTTGTAGACACAGGCTTCTCTGGTAGCTCAGTTGGTAAAGAACCTGCCTGCAATACAGGAGACCCTGGTTCAATTCCTGGGTTGGGAAGATCTGCTGGAGAAGGGATAGGCCGCCCACTCCAGTGTTCTTGGGCTTCCCTTGTGGCTCAGCTCGTAAAGAATCCACCTGCAATGTGGGAGACCTGGGTTCAAAACATAGGTGAATTTGAGCCTGAATTTGAGGAAGGGCTATGATCTCTGGTGCCTCCATTCTGATTGGATCTCTGCACGGTGTCCAGGGGAGAATCGCTTTGTCTCACCACTGTCTTGGGACTTAGTGGGACGAAATCTCTTCGCCATGGCTGTGGAAGGGGTGGTGTTCTTCCTCATCACTGTGCTGATCCAGTACCGATTCTTCATCAGGCCCAGGTGAGCTTTCACGCAGAACTCACTGAACACCTGTTTGAGGGTCACGGCGGAGGAAGCACAGGGAACACTCACTGGTAGTTGGGTTGACTTGAACTCAAAGCAGATAATCAAACTGATTCTCCTAACGTGGGCATCCCCTGACCAACAGTACTGACAGTGCTGGAGTGTGGATTTTATAGGACTGATGTAGAAACTGGGTCTTTGAAACAGAAAAAGAGAAACAGATGTACAGAACAGACTTTTGGACTCTGTGGGAGAAGGCGAGGGTGGGAGGTTTCGAGAGAACAGCATGTATATTATCTATAGTGAAACAGATCACCAGCCCAGGTGGGATGCATGAGACAAGTGCTCAGGCCTGGTGCACTGGGAAGACCCAGAGGAATCAGGTGGAGGGGGAGGTGGGAGGGGGGCTCGGGATGGGGAATACATGTGACTCCATGGCTGATTCATGTCAATGTATGACAAAACCCACTGCAATGTTGTGAAGTAATTAGCCTCCAACTAATAAAAATAATTGGAAAAAAAAAGAAAGTAACTTAAAAGGTTGATTTTTTTTTTCTTCTTAATTTTCTTACCCCTAAGACCTGTAAAGGCAAAGCTTCCTCCTCTGAATGATGAGGATGAAGATGTGAGGCGGGAAAGACAGAGAATTCTTGATGGTGGAGGACAGAATGACATCTTGGAAATCAAAGAGTTGACTAAGGTGAGACAGTGAAAGCAGGCTACAACTTGCCTTCAATTTTTTCAGCTTTATATGTTAGAAACTAGCATTTTGTTGACTCACTTAATAAAAGGAGCATGCTTCCTGAAATGTGCATCTATACCAAGTTTCTGTCAATTTAATTTTACTTAAAATACACCATGGAGACTTCTCTAATTAAAGAAATCCTACTGAGAATAATTGTAAAGTGAATTCTCATTCTTGAGTATGTTTGTTTTTCATGTTTACATTTATGTGTTAGTTATTAAAACATCTAATATTGTATATTGAGTCAAAGCTGAAGTTGGGAGAATAAATGATTGATTTTGAATTTCAAAAAAGCTGGCAAATCCCCACTGATTAAGAGGAGGATCTGTTTCAGCCCTTTCTAGGTGCCAGAATCACAACAATTCACTTTTTTGTAATATGTTCAATATTTGCAATGTTTTGATAACAAATTTTTATCCCATAGAACTTAATTTTTAAAATATCTGCAATGTCTTTATATCAAATAAAAATTATGTAGATGTTAATGACAAATATATTTTTTTTAAAGTCTGATATTCGATTAAAAAATACAAAGAAATTCATTTATATTTTGAGCATCAGGGTCATTCAAAAGCCAGTTGCCACAGAGACAGACCAAGGCTTTGGCACATCAAATATCTGACTTAGTCTTATCAATGAGTCGAATTTCATGGTGTGTTTAGGTCATAATTCCCTCTTCTGCAGTTGCCTGGGACAGCCGTGAGTCACTGCAGCTCATGACTCTGTGCATTTTGTTGGTTGCAGGTATACAGAAGAAAGAGGAAACCTGCTGTTGACAGGATTTGCGTTGGCATTCCTCCCGGTGAGGTAAAGACACTTTATCTATATTGCGTTTGCCTCTGTTAATTCAGACTGTCTCTACTCCAGTCAAACAACAATGTCTGTAAGAAGTTAAAAGTGATTTAAAAAGGCTACTCCATTTATATCTATGTGTAGCAGTCAGTCATTGAAAGTTTGAAGGCCCCATATATCAAATGGAGAAGGAAATGGCAACCCACTCCAGTATTCTTGCCTGGAGAATCCCATGGACAGAGGAGCCTGGCGGGCCATGGTCCATGGGGTCGCAGAGAGTCGGACACAACTGAAGTGACTAAGCACGCATGCACGCATATATCAAAAGTAGTGGCCCTGTGTATCAACAATTTTGGATAATCTCAGACAATTTAAGAAAAGTATGTACATCTAGAAAGTGATTTTATGATCCATTCAAGATGATAATGAAATTCAAATAGATTTTAAAAAAGATATTCTCTTTATTTATGTTTGTATTCTTGTGTGCCCTTTAGCTAGATTTGATGGTGAAATTTGACTTGTTGGCTTTCATTACTGTTTTTCACTCATTAACTTTGGCTTTAACCCAACAACTCAAAGAATATTGACAAATACATCCACATTTAAAATGGTTTTATTATAAAATGTATGATTAAACATCCATATGACTTCTGAAAACCTAGAAAATATTTTACTGTTCATTAAGAGTGACATTTTAGGATGATGTTATATAAAAATGAAGCTGAGGTAACTGTGAGTCATTTATATTCAGATTTTTAGTAGTTTGCTAATATTACTGACCCAATCATTTTCAGTGCTTTGGACTTCTGGGTGTTAATGGAGCTGGGAAATCATCAACTTTTAAGATGTTAACGGGAGATACCACTGTTACCAAGGGAGATGCTTTCCTTAACAAAAATAGGTGAGAAAACAAGTCTATTTTGCCACAAAGGTTTTCTAAAAACTTTGTTTAAATGAATATATTGTGATTTTGTTGATATAACAGCACTGTATAGTTTCTAAAAATGTTGAAATATAGTAAACTGTGAAGAAGAAAATAAAAATCCATGATCCCAGTACCTACAGATAACAACTATTTACATTTCCTTTCAGTCTCACTTTATTTTTTGTAATAGATTTATTCAGGTGTAAGTTATGTACCACACAGTTTAGTTGTTTTAAGAGTACAATTCAGTGACTTTTAGGCAATATGCAGAGTTGTACAACTGTTATCACAATACAATTTTACAACATTCCCATCAACCCAAATGTCTATTTTATATACACATATAAATATATTATAAAATTCAGATTATATTAGATCTAGATTTTTAAATTAGTTTTTTGCTGCTAATGACTGTATGATGACTATTTCCCAATGGGTTACATATTCTAAGATGTAGAATTTTACATTGCTGCATAAAATGCCTCTATGTACATGTACCTGTAGTTTATTTCACTATTTCCTTATTGTTGGACATTTATTTCACCAATTCCTTTTTATTGGATATTTGTTTCTGTTTTTTACTAAATATGTCCTTGTGTTCATGTTCATTGTTTCATCAAGATAAAAGGTTATCTACTTGTGAAATTGCCCTCTCTAAAGGGTATGCCAACAATGAATGTCACCACTGGGCTATTATTTGAGAATGCAGAGACCACTGAGCAGTCTGATCTTAAGGAGTACAGTATGCCTGCAGTACAGTCCTGCTAGGCAACCTTGAAAGTGAAACCCTCGAGCATTCTAAATACGTGGAACTTCTCTGGGCTTTTTCTATGGAGAAATGGTACAAATCTGTGGCTTTCAAACTTTTTGATCATGTCCCATAATAGCAAATACATTTTACCTCTCAGTCAAGTAAACGCACAAAAACATGTAAACAGGCATACAGCTTAAATAATTTTGTAAAATACTACCTACTCTTACTGCTTGTAGTGCATTCAATATTTCTTACTCCACTCTCTGCCATGCCATTTTAATAATACTAGTTGTGACCCACTAAATTTATTTCATAATGTACAAATGGGGGATGACTCACAATTTGGACAAAGGGCTACTAGCCAATAAAATCGAAAACATCAAGGAACTTAATGTACTCATGACTTTTCTCTGCATCTTACATTTGTTTTAGTAACAGTGTAAAGGAGGTTTAAGAGAACAGAATTTCTAGAATAGCAGGCCTGAGGCTACGTACATGCTTCCCCAGGTTTGTTTCTAGTACCAGGCTCCTGGGGTATATAGGAATAGTAGCAATAACTGGTCCAAACTAAGGTTCATCACATTGCCTGGTTCTGAATACTGGTATGGGCAGTGAAGCTGTGAGGTCTAGGCACCGGGTCTGTGAGCACTTCAAGTCTGGAAAACATTGGACCTGGGCCTACTAAACTGATGTGCAGAGAGGAGTGAATACTGCTGAGGGGCCGAACCCATGGCTGTCCAGAGGTGACTGAAGTGCAGCCATCAGACTGGATGAGACACTGAGCTTCCTCCTACATCAGGGATCCTTAACCCTAGATTGGCTTCATGGGGCCTTAAAGCTGTCTCCACCAGTATATGTAAAATTGTGTCTGTAGTTACATTTTTTGTTGTCATCAGGTTCTCATCATGAAAACCTTCAAAACCAGGGGAGTTTCTGGGTTGAATATTTAGTAGGACTGTGGGGTTTGGATCATGCCGTGGCCAAGTCAGTGTATAGGCAGCAAAAAGCAGAGGGAAGTCACCCAAACTGCTGGGCCTCTTCTGGCTTAAATGAAGCAACAGAGCACACGGTGCATATGGCTGGGCCACAAGTCAGGAATGGACACTTCGTGTTAAAGCCCCTGGATAGCGTGACTAAGATTGTTGATATAGATAGCGCCGCAGTTGGGGTGGACTTGGGAATTCTGAAATGGGACCAAGCCTGCAGATTGAGGTGTTGGGGGAACCAGGGGCAAGGACTGGGCAGGATGGAGGCAGGAACCCTGACTTCCAGGAGGGGCTGGCATCCTGAGGGCAGAAAGGCTGTTCCTTGAAGCTATAAACAAGTGTGTTCCCTGGTCTGTTTATCATGCACAAGCACACTGTATAGAATGTTAGGCAAGATGGTCTGACCAGAATACCAAAATGCTTAAAAACCTGACCAGTTTTGTTTTTCTTTGCAGTATCTTATCAGACATCCATGAAGTGCATCAGAACATGGGCTATTGCCCTCAGTTTGATGCCATTACAGAGCTGCTGACTGGAAGAGAACATGTGGAATTCTTTGCCCTTTTGAGAGGAGTCCCGGAGAAAGAAGTAGGCAAGGTACTGTGGGCACTGGAAAGCCAGCCTGCCTCCTTTGGCATCCTGACCTTATGGCTGTGACCTTCACACATGGCCATTGGCTTCAGGCTGCTCTCCCTTATGGATGCAGCGACAGGAAGTGCTGGCTCTTTGCAGCTACTTTTGAAGTGGGAAGCTGTGGCGGTGGGGTAGGGATGGGAGATCAGGCTCACCCGGGAGGGCAGAGAGGGAGCGCTGCCCGCTGTGCTGTGGGCACTACCCAGATCATGATCGTATAGAATCTGGTCATACTCAGTGAAAGAGTTCTCACATGCAAGCGTAAGAAAGCGTGATAACATTACCAAACCCAGCAAAGGTCAAAGAGCTTTTTTATCACTCTTAGGTTGGCGAGTGGGCGATTCGGAAACTGGGCCTTGTGAAGTATGGAGAAAAATATGCTGGGAACTACAGTGGAGGCAATAAACGCAAGCTCTCAACAGCCATGGCTTTGATTGGTGGGCCTCCAGTGGTGTTTCTGGTGAGTGTGACTGCATGGAAAAACCTGTTCTGGCCTGAATGGAAAGCATCTCTATTCTAAAGTCCTGGATGTCCAGGATGTGCATGACTGGCTCGGCAACGGCAAGCCCCACCTCACCCGATGAGGAATAGCCTCAGAGAACCAGAGGGAAGCTCCCCTGTCCCTCTTCTTAACACACATGGGGTATATCTGCCTTGCCCTCAGATGTTCCAGAGGGGGAGATACGCCAAGGACCTTGTTTCTCTGGCATGGAGACTCCCAACAAGTGTTACTGAGGCTGGGTGTAGGATTTAACTTGCTCTGGACCATTCTGTATGCCATCAATGTGTTCATCCTCTGGAGATGGAGAGTGTTGATATAGCCTCAGGATTCCTAAGTAGCGCCTTTGGGTCATAGTTCCTTACATATGGATAAATGGAAGACAGAAGATCAAACTAACAGTGGCCCTTGACCTTTTTCGTCTGTAAAGGAGAAGGGCACTGAGGTTATTGCAGGAAGAAGCCTTGGACTGAGGCTTTAAAGTTATCCAGAGTGTTTAGATTTAGAATTTGTTCCTCTAAGACCAGCAAGTCTAAGATCATGGCATCCAATCCCATCACTTCATGGCAAATAGATGGGGAAACAATGGAAACACTGACAGACTTTATTTTTGGGGGCTCCAAAATCACTGCAGGTGGTGACTGCAGCCATGAAATTAAAAGATGCTTGCTGCTTGGAAGAAAATCTATGACCAACCTGGAGAGCATATTAAAAAGCAGAGACATTACTTTGTCAATGAAGGTCCATCTAGTCAAAGCTATGGTTTTTCCAGTAGTCATGTATGAATGTGAGAGTTGGACTATAAACAAAACTGAGTGCCAAAGAATTGATGCTTTTGAACTGTGGTGTTGGTGAAGATTCTCCTCGCTTAGACTGCAAGGAGATCAAACCAGTCAATCGTAAAGGAAATCAGTCCTGCATATTCATTGGAAGGATTGATGCTGAAGCTGAAACTCTAATATTTTGGCCACTTGATGTGAAGAAGTGACTCATTAGAAAATACCCTGATGCTAGGAAAGATTGAAGACAGGAGGTGAAGAAGACGAGAGAGGATAAGATCTTTGGATGGCATCATTGACTCGATGGACGTGAGTTTGAGCAAGCTCTGGGCATTGGTGATGGACAGGGAAGCCTGGCATGCTGCAATCCATGGGGTCACAAAGAGTCAGACACAACTGAGTGACTGAACTGAACTGAACTGAAGACCAGCAAGTAGAGTATAATAGGCTAAGCCAGAGTGAACTAAAATTAAAAAAAAAATTTATTCAATTTTTGAACTGACTTCAGTAGCATTTTAGACAAAAATAATTTTTAGTATATGCTTGTCAGTCATGAAAAGATGATTGAAACTAAATGACTTTTCCCTTTTCCTTTCTGTTTATTTGGAGAAATTTAATTTCACAAAAATTAAATTTGAGTTTTCTACTTCAGTGACGGTTATAAAAGTGAACTGGTTATAAACAAGTATGAAATATTCTTTTATGTAAGGTCTGGTTTTTTGATCCTTCAAGAAATAAATAGAATGGTAAGTTAAACCTTAGGCTATTTCTAAAATGCTTCTGCATTTAAGACCAAACCTATCTTTGATTTTTTTCCAACACATAATAGGACTTATTTTATTCTGTTTACAGGATGAACCAACCACAGGCATGGACCCCAAAGCCCGGCGCTTCCTGTGGAATTGTGCCCTAAGTATCATCAAGGAAGGGAGATCAGTAGTGCTCACCTCTCACAGGTCTGTAGTGAAGAGTTGGCTTGACTTCGTTGTTGTATTATTTTTAGGTTTTCCAAGTAGTATATATAATCACTGTGTAAAAACAGAAAACACAGAAAGGCAAAGAAAAAAAAAATTATGGTCACCTGATATATCACCAGGAGACAACTATTATTATCACTGGGCAATATATCTTTGCAGAGTTTTCCTCTGCAAATCTGTACACAGTGTATATGTTTTTTACAAACAAAAATGCAAGCTTTGGCATATATACCAAGTTGTTTTTCACTTAACAATATTGAGAACAGTATTCCAAGTCAGTTTAATTTAGATGTGTCATCATTTCTTATAGCTATTAGTGAATAGCATTCCATTAGGATATACCCTAATTTACTCAACCATTCCTCTTTTGTGTAGACACTTGGATCATTCTCAGCTTTTTCACAATTGTAAATGACACGGCAGCGAGCATTATTTTCCCTACATCTTCATGAAATTTCTAGCAGGAAGCAGTTATACTCTAGGAAGCTAAGAATCTGCTTCTTTGAAACACCAGATGTCACGGTGATGTTCTGATGGTTACAGGAGCATCTTTCTCAAACTAAACCTCCTTCTGTTTCCCTACAGTATGGAAGAATGTGAAGCTCTTTGCACTAGGATGGCAATTATGGTCAATGGGCGGTTCAGGTGTCTTGGCAGTGTTCAACATCTGAAAAATAGGTAACAGGGACAATTTCCTTGGGATCCCACATAATGAGAAATTGTCTATTTATTCTTTTGTGAGTGTATACATAGTGGTTCTAAAATAAAGGGAAATAAACTGAACAAAATGGTATAGTGCAAAGAATGAGGACTCTGAAGTCCAACAGAGCTGCGTGCAAATTCTCTCTTTACTTTTTACTGGTTGTATGCACTTGGGAAAATTATTTAACCTCTCTGAGAGTCAGTATTCTAGGAATAGCTACTTTCTGGTTTTGTTATAGAGATGTAATGGGGAGATTTATACGTGCCAGTAAGATTGGAGCATAGACTTTGGAGTCAAACACACCAGTTGGTTTGACTGGTGTTGGGTCCACACCCCAGCCCTACCACTACTGAGTTTTGTATCATGAGCAAGTGACCAACTCTCTAGGTTTCAGTTTCTCTGTAATATCTCAGAGGTCCAAGTGTGGATTAAATGAAGTCATGTCTAAAGCACTTGGCAAGGCAGCTCAAATAGAATAGGTATTCAGTATTTGACAACTGGTTCCTTTTCTCTGAAACTGATTTCTTGGTCTGGCAGGGACCACTTTCTCATTCAGGACCCAAGAATTAAATATTCTTTTGAGACGTTTCCCCAGAGTCTTTAATTTGATTTTCTTTTTCCTGCTTTCAGGATTATTTTTTTTCCCTGCTTTTAGGATTTTCTTTTTCCTGCTTTCAGGTTTGGAGATGGTTATACAATAGTCGTACGAATAGCAGGGTCGAACCCTGACCTGAAGCCTGTACAGGAGTTCTTTGAACTCGCCTTTCCAGGAAGCGTCCTGAAGGAGAAGCACCGGAACATGTTGCAGTACCAGCTTCCGTCTTCACTGTCTTCCCTGGCCAGGATTTTCAGCATCCTTTCCCAGAGCAAAAAGCGACTCCACATAGAAGACTACTCTGTCTCTCAGACAACACTTGACCAAGTAAGCTTTGAGTGTCAAAAGTAGATTTGCTTTTCAGGGTGAGGATTCCTCCCCCTTCATTATGGGTCCTAGAACATTACAGATTATCTGAGCGTGAACTCCTGATTGTCTACTGTTAGTTATGCTTTTAACCTAACCTCCCTGAATCTGAAAAGGGAGATGATGCTACTGATTTCATAGGGTTATTATCATAAAAACTGCAATTTACTGAGTATCTGCCATAGGCAGGTATTAGGCCAAGTGCAGTATCCCATTTAAATTAAATGACATCAGGTACGAAAGAGATCCTGGCACTTAGTAGATATTTAGCAAATATTAGTTTTCATCCCCCTTCCCTTTAATCAAGTCTGTATGAGTCAAAATAAATAGATGATTGAGCGGTTGGTTGATTGGAGGGGCAATTATAAGGGCAGTTATTTACTTTTTTAAATGATTAATGCTTTTTCAATCATTCCTTTCTGCCTCCTACACAAAGTTTTCTAGTTAATCTATTTATTCAGTCTCAGATTCTTCTATATGACCTAATTTCCACATGGGGAAAAGTGCAACTTGAATAAAGAGAGAGCAAATTAGAGGTGTTTATAATGGTCCGTCTTTATTTTGACAGGTATTTGTAAACTTTGCCAAGGACCAAAGTGATGATGACCACTTAAAGGACCTGTCATTACACAAAAACCAGACGGTAGTGGATGTTGCAGTCCTCACATCTTTCCTGCAGGATGAGAAAGTCAAAGAAAGTTATGTATGAAGAATCTTGTCCATATAGGGTGACTGGAAGAAAGGAGGAACTAGACCTTCCTTTGCACCATGTGAAGTGTTCCAAAGGAAAGGGCTAGAAGATTTTGTGGGAAGAAGTAAACTGGATACTGTACTGATACTATTCAATGCAATGCAATTCAATGCAATGAAAACAAAATTCCATTACAAGGGCAGTGCCTTTGTAGCCTATGTCTCATATGGCTCTCAAGTGAAAAAGACTTGAATTTAGTTTATTACCTTATACTCATGTGAAACTCTAGTATGGAACCCAGTGGACATATGAGTTTGACATACTTTTTTTTTTGTTCCTTTGTATTCTTCCTGGGGTTGCAACAACAATTCATCAAGTAATCATGGCCAGTGATTATTTTTCAAAATCAAAAGGCATGCATATGCTCATTCATTACGCCGTGCCATGCCAAGAGACTGGCTTCCCGGTGACATAGCCGCTGCTGGCAATGAGTGTGCCAGAATTACTAGTGCCAAGTTTCTCAGAAAGCCTGAAGCACCATGGTATGCCTTGCACACTTTGTGATGTATCAGTTAATGAAATGGTGCCACATGTGGGGAAAGTCCTGCTTTGATTCCCTCTTTGAGCTGCTCTGGTGATGGTGACATGCAAACTGCACGGTGACATGCAAAAGCAAAACTTGGTTTCATTGTTGTCCCTTGCTTGGAACCATGAGTCTCCAAGATTATCTTTCTGGGACTGTAAGTGTACTTAGATCCGGCTAAGAAGCAAAGAATCAGCAACCACACTGTTGGGGCTGCAAGCTGGGAGGCCATGGCATGTGATGAAAGAGATGATGTACTTGGAATCAAGGGAGGTCTGTGTCCATTTGTCCTGCTTGTCTACTAACACGGTACAGTGCATCTCAAGATCTTGTTGTTTGACACAAACATAGTATTATTTCTGGCTTTTTGAATTAATCTAGAATATGAAAAGATGGAGTTGTATTTTGAGAACAATCTTTGTACTTTTAATGTTATTTGGAATTGTAAGTTCTGTTAGTGACTTCTGAAAACTTAGAGTGGTCTCTTTGTAGAACCCTGTGGCACAGAGGAGTATGGCCACACTGGCTCGCTAGCTTTAATTTTTCACGTATGTTTGCAGGTGGATTATCTGACTAATGCCTAGTGACTTGAAAACAGTATGATGGCCAAGATCTCATGACAACATTATATTTAAGTATCTTTAAGATCGTTAAGCATACTTTTAGTATCAGCGCATTAGTCAAGTATTCTTTGAGTGTAATTTATAACTGAGTGAGTATGGATGGATGGCGTGGGGAGAAATTAAGTTTCAGTAGATTTCCTGTGCCATGTTCATCAGATAACTGGTTTACAAATACAGGTTTTGTTGTGGTTGTGGGAACCCACTGAAAGAATATTGGGCAGCCCACTTTTTAAAAATAGCAACAATGCAAAAGGCAAGAAAGTTTATGTCGAAGGGTCACATGATTAGTTTCAAAATTTGTTGAATAACATAAAACTTGTGCTTATGGCATTTAGTACCTTTGAATATTGGCTTTGAAAATCTCAGATACCCCATTCTGACAATCTCAAATTTTTTATCTCTTCAGTCACTATCATGGGAAAAAAACAGCAAATGCCCCCACATGAAAAATTATTTCAGACTTTTCCAAGTCAGTTTAATTGATTTTAGTCAGTAAACACTTGTTAAAGATAATGTTATCTGTCTTGAGACAACAAAATTATGAGAGAAATACTGTTTGAAGTTAAAGTGATCTTTTAGTATCATTACTAATGTCTCTTCCTTTTAAAAAATTAGGTATTAATTCTAAAAGTACAAGATTTCAGATCTATTCCAAATATACATTTTTTTCTTTTAAAATTTACTGCATGTTATCATGCAACTTGTTGCTTGGAGAAAGAAAATGACCTTTAGAGATTATTGCCAATATTTTCTAAAATGATAAACGAATAATAAAGACAATTTCCCAATAATTATTGGCCTAAACTCATATTTTATGCTATCTTCAATGATATAAAATTCATGGAATGATGTTTCTCCTTGTTTAGTATTTTCCAAAATCAAGCTTCTGCTAGATTCCCCATTTCAGCAGAATCATGTCCTAAATCTGTATTGTATTAAAACCATGAGCAGCTCCTTTTTTTTGATTATTCTACTTCAAGGCCATATTTAAAAAAATCAAAGGATACTGTGAACTACTTTGAAAAATGCAACATTTCAGTATAGATTTAAAGGCTATCTTAAGCTGGAAACAATCTACAGCTACTCATCTACTGCATTAGTACGGTTATTAGATATCCAAATTGCAGTCTTTAAAATTTTTCTGGGTAAGCCTAATTATACTAGAGATTTTTACCAACTCTCTTCTCAATCAAGTAAAATTTCTATATCATCCCTGTGGAAATGTAACCATGTGAGTTTAACAAAAAAAAATTTTTTTTAAGTGTTCAGAGATTTCTGCTTCTTCTTTTGGATACCTGAAGCCTTATTAACTGTGAATATGAAAAAATACAAAAGAAAACAATAACAAAGCCCTCTATACACAAATACCCAGCATAGGTCATTGTTTAAAAACCAATAACCAAACCTCAAACTACTGTATTTCAATACCTGTAATGAAGGCATATGCATTGTGACTATTAAATGTTGCACAGCATTCACTGTATAGTAATCATTGACTAAAGGGATCTGTTTTCTTCTTGTGGTTGTATATATCAGGTAAAATTTTTTTCCAAAGAGCCATGTGTCATATTATATTGAACCACTTTGACACTGAGATATTAATTTCTACTCTTGTTACCATTTACTAGTAATATAGTATTATAGAAATATTGTTCTAATCCTCTTCAGAATTGTTGCATCCCTTTTTATAGAATGTTTATACTTCTGTAAGTTTTAAGAATTCTGTTCTCCCTTCTTATACCCTAGGATGAAACCATGTTTTTGTGCTTTGTCTTTATCATTGACCCTTCATTCCAAGCACTTTATGCTGTCTGTGATGGGATCTATTTTTGCACTGGAATATCTGAGAATTGCAAAACTAGACAAAAGTTTCACAATAGATTTCTAAGTTAAATCATTTTCATTAAAAGAAAAAAAGAAAAAAAATTTTTGTATTGTCAATAACTTTATAGAAAGTATTAAAAAAGGCATATTTCTATGTTGTTATAAGTCATGAAATAAACCTGTGATGGTTCTGTTGTGGTCTATAGTAATTTATTTTCGTGCATTCATAGCACCATCTACTGTTAAAGCTTATAAAGTCATTACAGAAGTAAGAAGTGTCTGCTTGGAGAAGGGAGGATACTTGGATCAAAAGCAGAAATTTAGAAAAGACTAAATGTCCTGTTAATCACAAGAGAATCCAGGGGACTACTTGAAAATAAAGGGTGTTTTGAACTTTCATGGTTTGGTTTAAGAGGCTTTAGATCAACTTGTTTTGCTTAATGATTATGAAGCTGCAGAGATCTCCACAGTTACTCTGTAGCTACGCCATTTAATAAAAACTTCACTGCTTCACTTGATACTGAGGAAGCACAAAGGCAGCAAAACAGAGCTTTTGTTTATTCAACCAAAAGTACAAGGACTGTCATGGGTGTACCCTCTTTGTATATAAACATTTACAGATTCAAAAAAGCTCTGGAAACTTTGGAATGCTAATGTGCACACTGTATACGAAAAACCTTGAGAAGATTAGCTACCCTTTTCAAGTGTTTTACTGTGTTGTCAGATATTTCATTTAATCCTCAGAACCTGCCCTAATGAGGTAAGTAGTACCATTTGACATAGGAGTAGACTGTGGCTCAGAGAATAAGGAACTTGCCCAGAGTGACACAGCTAGTAATTAGCAGAGGATTCTTTTGGTGAAGTTCAGTATCCAGTTAAAATTGTCCTTGTAAAATCACTTCAGTCTCATTGTGCAATAACATAACAAATATTTACTGAACATTATTGTGCACCAGATAATCTTACAGTTCTGGGGATATGGTGTTGAAGAAGACAGAATTCCTGCTCTAAGGGACTTGAATTTCATTGAGGAAGTTATAGTTACAATGGATGTGTGGGCAAATAAATGTAATAGCACTAAGTGCTAAGTAGAAAATACCACGTAGTGACAGAGAGGAGTCAGACTTCTGCAGAGTGACATTTAAGTTCAAATGTAAACAAAACAAACAGGAGCCAACATTTGAAGGTGTGTAGGAAGAATGTAGGATGAGATGGTTGGATGGCATCACCGACTCAATGGACATGAGTTTGAGAAAACTCCAGGAAATGGTGATGGACAGGGAAGCCTGGTGTGCTGCAGTCCATGGGGTCACAGAGAGTCAGACACAACTGAGCGACTGAACTGAACTGAACTGAGGAAGAATGTTAACTGAGAAAGAATGTTCCCAGAAGAAAGAACACTCTGTGCAAAAACCACAAGTGGGAAAGAGCTTGGCGAGTTGGAGAGAATTCTCGTGTCTCTGGAGTTACAGGGAATGGAATCAGACAGAGATGGTAGGAACGGGAACTTGTGGAGCCTCATCGTCCAGGTGTTCAAGGTACTTGGATTTTATTATGAGTGCAATGAGGAGCCACTGGCGAGTTTTAAACAAGGTAGTGATTTGATCCAATCTTTGTTTCAGAAAGAACTTTGTTGGTTATATGGTAAGAAAGGACAGTGCGGGGCGGGGCTAAATAGGAGATGATGGTGGTTTGGACCAGGATGATAGCAACAGAGGAAGGAGTGGTAACACTGAGGATCTATTTAGAGATACAGCCGACAGGACCTGCTGACAGGCTGCATGAAGGAGATGAGGGAAGAGAGATATCAACGTGATTTCTAGTTTGTCAAACTAGGTAGTTGGTTGTGTTCAAAAGGCAGTTGGTTGTGTATTTCAGTCTGGAGCTCAGAGGCAAATATGGGAAAAAAGATAAACATGTGTGAATCATATATATGATTAAGCCTTGGGACTGAAAGAGCTTACCTGGAGAGAAAGAAGAGAATATGCTTGAGGTCTGAGATGCTACCCACATTTAGAAGACAAGCCATCATAGAGATCAGAGGGACTGGCCAGTGAAGAGGAGGAAAATCTAAGAGTAAGATGTGAAGTGAGAATTGCTCAGTTGTGTCCGACTCTTTGTGACCCCATGGACTATACAGTTCATGGAATTCTCTAGGCTAGAATACTAGAGTGGGTAGCCTTTCCTTTCTCCAGGGTATCTTCCCAACCCAGGGATTGAACCCAGATCTCCAGCATTGCAGAAGATACCATGTATTGAAGCTCAGAATCGAATACTTTCAAGAAGGCAGAAGTGGTCAACTGTGTCCATTACTGCTGAGAAGACGAGCAAGGTAGGAGCAACTGAATTTGGTAAGAAAGAAGTCTTTGGTGATCTTCAGAAGAATCATTTCAGCAGACTGACAAAGATACAGACCTAATTGCAATAGGTTCAAGAAAGAATACGGGGTAAGGAAGGGAAGATAGTGAGTATGAAGTAAAGTGTTAGTTCCTCAGTCATGGCTGACTCTTTGCAACCCTATGGACTGTAGCCTGCCAGGTCCCTCTGTCCATGGACTTCTCCAGACAAGAACACTAGAGTGGGTAGCCATTCCCTTCTCCAGGGGATCTTCCCGACCCAGGGAACGAACCCCAACCTCCTGCATTGCAGGCAGATTCTTTACCATATGAATCAACAGGGAAGCCTGATGGTGAGTATATACAACTCTAAAGGAGGTTTTTCTTTGAAGGGAAACAGAAAACATTACAATAGTCAGATTACAAAACCTCTCTTTGGATTCTTTTCTTGTCTGCTAATAGGATAGATAGCACCTGAACACCGTCTCACCTTTCCTAATTTTTTTTTAATCCTTTAGACATTTCTTCTCTCAGGAGCCTAACACACAGTACCTTGTTTTCCAAATTTCCCTTAGCTAATTCATTATATACTATTTTACATTTACAATCTGTTTTAGAAATTTAAAATAATATAGCTATAAATATAGATATAAATATAAATATTTATATTTATATAAATATAAATATAGATATAAATAAAGAGCTTGGATTTACCAAACCTAGTTTTAGCAGGCAGAGGTACACAACTAAAATGGAAATTAAAGGTGTTTCAAAGAAAACTCTAGCATGTCTGTGGCAGTACTAAAGAAACCCTCCTTCTGGGATTACTATCTGCTATTTTCTTGATGTAACTTAACATTTCCAATAAAGTTAGTAATTTATTGCTGTGTTACCATCCTATGGGTGAGTGCATGTGAAGTCGCATCTCTTATGTCTCCTGCATTGGCAGGCGGGTTCTTTACCACTAGTGCCACCTGGGAAGCCCATCACTATCCTATAGTAACACAATAAAAGCTCCAGAGTTGATAATATCAACATAAAAACAAAAAGAGAAAGCAGGAATAGTTTCTAATCCTACCACCCAGGATTAATCCTATCACTTTTCTATTTTGGGTTTCCCTGGTGGCTCAGATGGTAAAGAATCTGCCCGCAGTGCAGGAGACCTGGGTTCGATTCCTGGGTTGGGAAGATCTCCTGGAGAAGGCACTGGCTACCCACTCCAGTATTCTTGCCTGGAGGATTCCATTGACAGAGGAGCCTGGCAGGCTACAGTCTGTGGGGTCGCAAAGAGTCGGATACAACTGAGTGACTTTCACTTTCCATATTTATGTATATATTTTATATGTTTGTATACTCATCTACGCACAGCATATATGTTTATGCTTATATAACATACATGATATGTATGATGTATGAGTATGTCTGAACACTCTTTGTGGACTCTGGGAGTTGGTGATGGACAGGGACGCCAGGCATGCTACCGTTCATGGGGTTGCAAAGAGTTGGACACAACTGAGCGACTGAACTGAACTAAACTGATGTCTTTACTTGGTGAAAATAGCATCTCATTATTATCTTCTTTTTAAAATAATTTTATTTATTTTTGGCTGTGCTGGGTCTTTGTTGCTGTGCCGGCTTTTTCTAGTTGTGGTGAGTGGGGGCTGCTCTCTTGTTGCAGCATGCGGGCTTCTCGTTGCAGTGGCTTCTCTTGTTGCACAGCCCCGGGCTCTGGGGCACGTGGGTTTCAGAAGTTGTGGTGCGCGGGCTCAATCGTTGCAACTCCTGGGCTCTGGAGCAGAGGCTCAGTAGTTGTGGTGCCTAGGCTTAGTTGCTTCACGGTATGAGAGATCTTCCGGGACTAGGGTTCGAATCCATGTCTCCTGCGTTGGCAGGCAGATTGACCTGCATGCAGACTTCTCAGGAAGCAAGTAAGGTGGTCTGGTATTCCCATCTCTTGAAGAATTTTCCATGGTTTGTTGTGATCCACAGACAAAGGCTTTAGTGTAGTCAATGAAGCAGTTGGTTCAGTTCAGTCACTCAGTCATGTCTGACTCTGTGACCCCATGAATTGCAGCACGCCAGGCTTCCTTGTCCAACACCAACTCCCGGACCTTGCTCAAATTCATGTCCATCGAATTGGTGATACCATCCAATCATCTATCTCATCCTCTGTTGTCCCCTTCTCCTCCTGCCTTCAATCTTTCCCAGTATCAGGGTCTTTTTTAAGAAGTCAGTTCTTCACATCAGGTGGCCAAAGTATTGGAGCTTCAGCTTTAGCATCAGTCCTTTCAATGAATTTCAGGACTGATTTCTTTAAGATTGATTGGTTTGATCCCCTTGCAGTCCAAGGAACTCTCAAGAGTCTTCTTCAATACCATAGTTCAAAAGCATCAGTTCTTCGGCTCTCAGCCTTCTTTATGATCCAGCTGTCACATCCACACATGACTACTGGAAAAACCATAGCTTTGACTAGATGGACCTTTGTTGGCAAAGTAATGTCTCCACTTTTTAATATGTTGTCTAGGTTTGTCATAGCTTTTCTTCCGAGGAGCAAATGTCTTTTAATTTCATGGTTGCAGTCACTGTCTGCAGTGATTTTGGAGCCCAAGAAAATAAAACCTGTCACTGTTTCCATTGTTTCCCTGTCTATTTGCCATGAAATGATGGGATTGGATGCCAATGAAGCAGAAGTAGATGTATTTCTGGAACTCTTTTACTTTTTCTATGATCCAATGGATGTTGGCAATTTGATCTCTGGTTCCTCTGCCTTTTCTAAATACAGCTTGAACATCAGGAAGTTCTCAGTTCACATACTGTTGAAGCCTATCTTGTAGAATTTTGAGCATTACTTTGCCAGCAAGTAAGATGAGTGCAATTGTGTGTTACTTTGAACATTCTTTGACATTGCCTTTCTTTGGGATTGGAATGAAAACTGACTTTTTCCAATCCTGTGGCCACTGCTGAATTTTCCAAATTTGCTGGCATATTGAATGCAGCACTTTCACAGCACCATCTTTTAGGATTTGAAATAGCTCAACTGGAATTCCATCACCTCCACTAGCTTTGTTTATTGTGATGCTTCCTAAGGCCCACTTGACTTCACGCTCCAGAATGTCTGGCTCTAGGTGAGTGATCACGCCATCATGGTTGAGTCACTAAGTTCTTTTTTGTATAGTTCTTCTTTATATTCTTGCCATCTCTTCTTAATACTTTCTGCTTCTGTTAGGTCCATACAATTTCTGTCCTTTATTGTGCCCATCTTTGCATGAAATGTTCCCTTGGTAGCTCTAATTTTCTTGAAGAGATCTCTAGTCTTTCCCAATCTATTTTTCCCTCTATTTCTTTGCACTTATCCCGTAGGAAAGCTTTCTTATCTCTCCTTGCTAATCATTATTATTATTATGTTTAATTACAGATGCAACATGAAGGGCATTTAAACCATCCAATTATACTAGGTAGATGGAAATAACTCTTAAGAATAATTAATTCTTTTTGTATTAGTTGGATGCTTACTATATAAACTTTGCTCTGTTTAATATTCTGAGACTTAGTGAACTCAACTTTAGGTAGGAAATGCCCTGCCAAAAGTATCCTCTATGTCTGCCTATGTGTGTGTAAATAATGTGTCTATGTTTACACACTCATATGACATTTGTGGTCATAAGTCTGATTGTTTCATATATCCTTTGCCAATTTCTGAAGCTGATTAATCAGATTTGTCTATTACAAGTGTTGGTACAAACAAAGCTATGGACGATTTGGAGCTTATGTTGTCTAGGTGATATGTCAGATTAAACCAGTAGGCTCCTTTCACTGATATATCTTTGGTTTTGATACACAATTGCCTATGTATGTAATTTAATTATGTATAATGTCCTATTTATAATATGAGTTCATTCTGCTTGTGTCTGCTACAAGTTATGTTCCAAGTGCCCAAGTGTCTTAAGTTTACAATGAAAGCAGGTGTTCCCACCATAAACAACTGCAGCTACTCCCTGATTTGGTGGACATGTTTGCTGTGTCATTTTATCCAAATAAAAGTAGACAATGTTACACAAATAAACAACTGCTTGGTATAATAGTTTAACAGGTATTATAAATAAAATACATCAGAAAATGAGCTAGTAGGTTATTTGTTACTATAGCTTTTTCAGTTGATTTTCAGGAGTTTGTATTTGAAAACAAATATATGGACAAGGCACACATAATTTAGTTATTTTCAACAGGGGGAGCCCAAGGCAAGCATAAACGGCTGTGAGGTAAGTCTGTGTGCTTGCCTGGAGGTGATTTTTGTTGCACAGCAGGAATGAGAACTGTCCTGGAGAAAGAATCATGAGTACTTCAAGTTTCCTTATATTCAAGTTGGGGCTCATTTTCAGCAGCAGTAACTTCCAAGTCACCTTCCAAGTCAGATAGCATGTGATCAACATTTAGTAAAATCAAATTCAGAATAACGTGAGAGATACTTTTTTGCTTTGCCCCAGTAGCGAGACTCAGGGTAAAGACTATATTGTGAATTTTAAGCGAAGGGACCATGATGACTCCGCTTCAGTTTTTACAGAAAGTTGTCTCTTTGTAAATCCCCTTCCTGCCCTATCCCTTGAGAAAGGACTACAAACCTGAACATCAAAAGCAGAAAAACCTATTAGATTCGCACATTAGTTCAATTCCCCACAATTAAAGCTGTGTATTTTGTACATTTCTCATCAAGTTTAAATGAGGTTGTCATCTGATGTGCTGTGAGGTTCCCGACCCTGCTTGACTCGGGCACTGACAGCAGGAGAAAGGGGCAGCTGAGCAGATGCTCCATCCCCTGTACCCTGGGCCCCCTCTTTAAAGTTCTCTGTCTGCAAAATACTGGGAGGTTGTGTATTCGTTTAAAACGGGGAGGCCAGTTCTGTTGCCAGCGTCTGGCTGACCGTTTTCTCCTTCCCCCTTCAGTCTGGAGGGGCTTGTCAAAAGACAAGTCAAGAGGCTGGACGAAACCGTGTCTCAGGCCACTGAGGCGACAGCCACCTCTAGGGGTGGCAAGAAGGCAGCAGCTACCCCTTCAGGGGGTAGCTGGGCACCGAGGTTAGAAAAGGTTCTTGTCCATAGCAGTTTGCAAGCCGGTCCGAGGCGACCCTGGCAGTGGGTCTTCCTCTAACGCCACCCTTTCCTCCCTCATCCCAGGCGTCCCGGGGTCCCTAAGCCCCAGGTTGGGACTTGCCGAATGGAGCTCGCAGACGCCTGGCCTCTGGCCCGTAAGCGCATGCGCGGCCCGTGCGCTTACGTCAGAAGACTCTCCTGGCCCCTCCCCTCCCACAGGAGGCGCCGGTGTCTGAGCGACCAGAGCCCTAGTCAGGCTTCTCTAGAGGGCAAACATGTTGAGACTTCGAGCTCTGAGGAGGGCAGCGGCTGGTATGCTTCCTCAAGTTCCTCCTCCTGTGACCTCCGGGCTGGCAGGGTGCTCCCTGCATCAGGGTAGATGAAGTTTCGGGGCGGGTCCGCTCGTCCTGTGGGGACTGGGCGGCAGGTCAGTCTAGTCAGGGAGGCATCTGCCTCTGGCCCAGAGCCAGGAATTTGGTGTCTGTCTTGACCCCTTGGTGTCCTTTTGTTCCTTCGACGGATCTTACCCCCAGTGTCAACTATGTGACTTTAGAGTTGGCTGAATTTCACCTCATCTCCGTGCACACCTGTGTACAATTAGTAAAAGTTCGTGTGTAAAATACAAGTGTGTAAGATGACTGGGAAAGGCAGTATGGACTCCTGTGCGTGTCAACAGTTCAGATCTATCGCTCAGTCGTGTCGGACTCTTTGCGACCCCATGGACTGGCACAGCAGGCCTCCCTGTCCATCACCAACTCCCAGAGTTTACTCAGACTCATGTCCATTGAGTCGTGATGCCATCCAACCATCTCATCCTCTGTCGTCCCCTTCTCCTGCCTTCAATCTTTCCCAGCATCAGGGTCTTTTCAAATGAATCAGTTCTTCACATCAGGTGGCCAAAGTATTGGAGCTTCAGCTTCAGCATCAATCCTTGCAGTGAATATTCAGGACTGATTTCCTTTAGGATGGACTGGTTCAATCTCCTTGCTGCCTAAGGGGCTTTCAAGAGTCTTCTCTAACACCACACTTCAAAAATATCAGTTCTTCGTCACTCAGCTTTCTTTATAGACCAACTCACATCCATACATGACTACTGGAAAAACCATAGCTTTGACTAGACAGAACTTTGTTGGCAAAGTAATGTCTCTGCTTTTTAATATGCTGTCTAATTTGGTCATAACTTTTCTTCCAAGGAGCAAATGTCGTTTAATTTCATGGCTGCAGTCACCATCTACAGTGATTTTGGAGCCCCCCAAAATAAAGTCTGTGACTGTTTCCACTGTCTCCCCATCTATTTGCCATGAAGTGATGGGACCAGATGCCATGATCTTAGTTTTCTGAAGAACGAGTTTAAAGCCAGCCTTTTCACTCTCCTCTTTCACTTTCATCAAGAGGCTTTTAATTCTTCACTTTCTGCCATATGGGTGGTGTCATCTGCATATCTAAAGTTATTGATATTTCTCCCGGCAACCTTGATTCCAGCTTGTGCTTCATCCAGTCCAGCGTTGTGCTTCCTCCAGCCCAGTGTTTCTTATGATGTACTCTGCATATAAGTTAAATAGCTGGGTGACAATATATAGCCTTGAAGTACTCCTTTCCCGATTTGGAACCAGTCTGTTGTTCCATGTCCAGTTCTAACTGTTGCTTCTTGACATGTATACAGGTTTCTCAGGAGGCAGGTCAGGTGGTCTGGTATTCCCATCCCTCGAGTAATTTTCTATAGTTGTGATCCACACAGTTAAAGGCTTTGGCATAGTAAATAAAGCAGAAGTAGACATTTTTCTGGAACCCTCTTGCTTTTTCGATGATCCAGTGGATGTTGGCAATTTGGTCCCTGGTTCCTCTGCCTTTTCTAAATCCAGCTTGAACATCTGAAAGTTCACGGTTCATGTATTGTTGAAGTTTGGCTTGGAGAATTTTGACCATTACTTTGCTAGCATGTGAGATGAGTGTAATTGTGAGGTAGTTTGAACATTCTTTATACTTTGCATTTAAAATGCGGGTCGTGTTTGCCAGGGTTAATTTTTACTCCGGTGATTTATGTGTGGATAAAGACCAGTGAGCCTTCACTCTTCATTCAGTGCATTCTCTCTCCATATCACCACCTCCAGTCTAACCTTATTCAGCGCTAATTACAGAGAGGATTTCTCAGTTACTCAGAGGAATGGGGGCACCGAACTAGATAATGAAAATTTAAATTTATACATTCACATTTTGAAATCAAGTAGTTTGTAAGCTTTAAAAACAGGAGCAAAAAAAAAAAAAAAAAAAAAAGGAACAGACTTGTGATGCTGTCCTTATTCCTGTTATTGGCCCACAGGGTAACCCCTTTCATAATTTTCAGCTGTTTTTTCAATGCTCTTTTCCCTTTTTATGAATTATATACACTTCCTGGTGCTTCTTGATATTTTCATTTATACATATTTCCTATCGCTGGAAATTGATTTAGGTCTGTTACATACCACTCCACCCAAATATATGTCCTTTCCCTCATTTGATTAATCACATTAAGAATAGTTACTTTTATACTGTATTGATGTTTATACTTTTATTATTACATTACCTTGTTTCACACATAACTAGACACATAATACATAACAAAATATTGTTACACAATAATTACATTTATGCACACACTGAAGTGATATTACTTATGCTATTAAGGCTAAGGAATTACTGCAGGATTACTGCAGGGCTATGGTCTGTGGTTGCATTGATTGTGCCTTTGCAAAGACTTTTGAATATTGTGTTCAGAAGAAGGGAGGCTTCTAAAATTAGTAATCCCAAAGACGGTGGGTCAGTTTTCTAGTTGATGGGCATCCATATCTAATCAAACAAGATAAAAAGTGTCATCTGTACCTGGACTGTAAAATTTAAGTTTAATTTCTTAGACTTTTTCCCTCTAGAGTTCTCAATTCTCTCGTTCAACCGGTATTACTTAAATGATTTTGTTCCTCATGCACTTTTCCAAAAACTGGGGTGCAGAGTTGAACAAAAGACAAAGCCGGTGTCCTCTTGATTTCCTCACGTTAGAGGAAACACATGAACAAATGAAGGAAATATATGTTGAAAGTGAAAGTTGCCCAGTCCTGTCCGACTGTTTGTGGCCCCATGGGCTATACAGTCCATAAAAATCTCCAGGCCAGAATACTGGAGTGGGTAGCCGTTCCCTTCTCCAGGGGATCTTCCCAACCCAGGGATCAAACACAGATCTCCTGCATTGCAGGTGGATTCTTTACCAGGTGAACCAGGGAAGGTATTAGTAAATGTGGTGAGGAAAAACAAGTAGGATATGAGAAAGAAACAAGTAGTACATAAAGTGCTGAAGGGAGGTAGCATAGACTGGTACCTATCTTCAATGGCAATTCTTCTCACACCCCACCTTTTTTGAAAGTTAGCAACAGAACTTATGCAGCTTAGTGCAGCCATGTGACTAAGTCTTGGCCAGTGGGATATGTTAATGTATTTATGACCTACTGTACTGATCTTAAAGCAGTGTTGGTTGTTGCCCTCTTCATCTCTTTATTTCTTCTTGCTGAAATTGGATGTAATGTCTTGACTTCTTGGAGTATAAGGGGAAACCACATGCTGGAGATGGCAGAATGATGAAACAGCCTAGGTTCTGACACCATGGAACACCATGCTAGGAGCCCTGCATTGCCTGTCTCTGTACTTGCTTTTTACATGAGAAATCATTTTCTATTTGTTTAAACCTATGAACTGATCCACTGTCCTTCACTCAGTGTACCCTCTTAGTCTGGGCACTCTACAGGCCCCCAAATATTTGTGTTTCTTGGAGTTTTTTCTGCCAGTCTCTGGAACTTCTGTGATTGAAACATTCTGCCTCCACTTAATCTTCTCATTTTTCTTTTTCTTCTATATCTCTACTTTTTTAAGTATTGCAATTTTATCTTCTGAGTTGTCTACGGAATTCTAAATATCTACTTTCTTGATATTCCCCAGAATAATTTTCTTTTTTAAAATAATATTTTTTTTCATGGCTTGAATATTTCTGTATCTTGGACATTAATTACAGGCATTTATTTTAGTCATTGCTTTAAGGCCTTCTTTCTGCAGTATTTCTTTTTCTTTCAAGTTTTATTATATTTTCTCATTGATTTCTTTTCTCTCTTGATACTGGGTTTTTCCTATAATATTTTTATGTTTGTGATCCTTGATTGTCAGTCAGTTCACACTTTAGACAGCAACAAAAAGAAAGCTGAGAACTCTTTGAGTACCTGGAGGAAAGGGGCTGTCAAACAGTGGTTGTCACTGTAGGTTTTCTGACTGGATCCTTTCAGTGCTTGGGAAATGGCCTCATTGTTACAATGTGTAAGTCGTTTGTCTTAGCCTAGCCGATTACCCCCATGAGGAATCTTCCAGGGTCCCATCTGGGAGTTCTAAGCCTTACTGCCAGTTTCCTATGACTGAGGAAGGTAGAATGCTGACTATCTCAATATTTGGTTGATAATTAGTCACATAATTTACTTGTTTAAGACTAGTTTTGACACCGTCAGCTATATCTGGTATTCTGGAATGTCGTTCAACCTTTCAAGAATGTATTAAATAAGATATGCTAAACTGCTATAACAAATAGACACCAACATGTATGTCTCAAACATAACAGGATTTTATTTCTTGATCCTTAAGATCTAAAATGGGTTTTCCTAGTTGGCAGGTAGCTCTTCTGTACATGGTGAATTAATGACCCAGTATTCTCTACCCTGTGACTGACTGACTTTTCCATCCTTAGAGCCTCATCATCAACTGCATCTAGTCAGCAGAAGGAGAGAGAATTTACAAGGAGAAAGTAGTTACCAGATAGTGAAGAGTAAAATCCATGACTGCAAATTATAGAAGGAAAACATTGCTAAGTGCTAAGAAAGTTTCCTCCATTTCTCACAGGGTTTTAATTATCCTCAAAACCCTGTGAGTTAAGCTTTATCTCCAAGTGAGAAAGCTGAATTTCTGAAAGAGCAGTAATTTTCTCATGTTGACTGCTGCTAAGTGGCACATCCAGGGTTTAAGGCCAGATTTTAAACCCTAGTTCAGTTTACATTTATTTTAAATCAGTTGAGTAATCAATTAACTTTTTAATGTTTTATCTTTACTTGACCATCATGGATTGTTTTTACAGCATCTTTATAATTTGTTATGCTTTATTATTCTCAACATTGTATGGTGGACCAGAGTATTAATAATGCAAGGGGCCAATAAGTGTATCCAAACCCATGGGACCTGTTGTCTCTTTTGTCCCTTGTTATGTCCTTCAGGATATTGCCTAGGATTTTCTCAAACACACTTTATGATTGAAGCTCACGTGTCCTTCTATCTCTTGTGAAGGTTGGCAGAGACATTGTTTAGAGCAAAGCAGCACTACTTAGATTAAAATTCCCTCAAAATCATGTGCTGTCTTCTGAAGATAACTTAATGGCATTAGTTGAAGTAGTCTTTATATTTGAGATAATTTTATTCTTATATAGACCCTGGATATTAAAAAATATAGTTCCCAATTTACCCAATTTTTGGAATCATTGGAAGATCACACTTACCACAAATAAAAATGGAAAAATAGTTAGGGAAAAGTCATAACTTTACAGGCTGCCTCAGTATTAATTCTATCTCATAGTATTTCTCATTGAATAAGGGTCCTGAGCCTGTTAGTGTGGAATGAGGTCTGTTAGTATGTTCATGTGACTAGAGTTTCATTTGTAATTACCTCTTCAATGAGAGCTAGGCCCTCATTTGGATGGTTAATTCTTTCATCATTCCTATTTAGCTGTCCTTCTCATTTTAAGAGTTTCTAATAAACATTCTTTTTTGAACATTGATTATTTTCAAATCATATATCTTATTCTTCTATTTCAGAGAACATCAGTGATACTTATTTCACAGATAAGAGTACATCAAATTCATGTAGGCACTGTCATGTGTATTAATGACTTGTACTTAGTTTTTTCTTTCTTGTTCTCTTTCATTTCACTTTGTGAAGTTGATATTTCCATTTTATAGATTAAAACAAAAACAGCAACCAACAAACTCAGAAAGGCTAAGAGCCAAAGGTAACTAAGTCATTCAGAGAGGGGTCATTCATTCTAGTACTCCCCAGTAATCCAGTGTTGGAGTAGACAGTTGGGATGCATTGGCATGTTCCACTTTACCAGGTTCTATACCTGCGGATCAAAAACATTTTTTTTTTTTTTTTCAAAAACATTTAAAAATAATTCCAGAAAATTCAAAAAAGGAAAACATGAATATGCTGCCCACAGGCAACTATTTACCTGGCATTTACATTTTATGTACAACTAATTCCATAGCATTTGCATTTTAGTAGGTATTATCAGTAATCTAGAGAAGATTAAATCTAAGGAGGATGTACATAGACTGTATGCAAATAGTATACTGTTCTATATAAAGGACTTGATCATTGCAGATTTGGGTATCTTCCAGGGTCCTGAAACCAATCCCTTGAAATATCAAGGGATATATGTACCATAACTGTTATTTCTCCCCATTGATTTTTAAGTGTTTCCATATGTTTATAACTATTGTTTCAGTGAGTAAATGGTACATGTGAGTAGCTGACAGGTAAACAGGATCACCTAACAGTTTATTATTTAAGACTTTAAGTAGAAAGTCATCACTGGCATTTAGTGATCTTATATCAGTCCAGACTGAGCTCCAGTTAATACTTGAAAAGTGTAGATCCTATATTGCTTCGTGGAGCATGGCAATTATTGTTTCTGCTTATCTTCTACAAAATATCAGTGTAGGTCACTAGGAATTTTATATGACCATGCATAATGGGTGTATAAGAATGTTCTTATAACAGGCATCTGTTAGAATTTTTGTTTCTGTTTGATTAGAGTTGGACTATAAAGAAAGCTGAGCGCTGAAGAATTGATGCTTTTGAACTGTGGTGTTGGAGAAGACTCTTGAGAGTCCCTTGGATTGCAAGCAGATCCAACTAGTCCATCCTAAAGGAGATCACTCCTGAGTATTCATTGAAGGGACTGATGTTGAAGCTGAAACTCCAGCACTTTGGCACCTGATGTGGACAGCTGACTCATTTGAAAAGACCCTGATGCTGGGAAAGATAGAGGGCAGGACGAGAAGGGGACAACAGAGGATGAGATGGTTGGATGGCATCACTGACACAATAGACATGGGTTTGGGTGGACTCCGGGAGTTGGTGATGGACAGGGAGGCCTGGCGTGCTGCGGTTCATGGGGTCGCAAAGAGTTGGACATGACTGAGCGACTGAACTGAACTGAATATGCTATACGTTGTTGCTTCCCAGTTTACTAACAGCCAGAAGAATTTAACTTCTTTGGGTTATTTCACACTAATATTTCTACATTTAAGTTTTCAAACCAAAGCAGTCCTTTGTGTCTGAGAATTTACAACTTACTGCTCTTATAAGGTAAAAAATAGTGAACCAAACTGAACCACCATTAGGCGTTGGTGGTTCAAGCCTGTTAGTTTTGAAACTCTCAAACCTCTTTCTTCTTTTTAATTTTATTGTATTTATTTATTTATTCACTTTTGGGCTAGGCCATTCCCAGACCAGGGATGGAACCTGGGACCCCTGAGGGAATTCCCTCTCAGACATCTTTCAATAGTTTCATTTTGGTACTGGACTCAGAGAAATCAGTTTTGCATTTGCAAAAGCTGTCAGGTTTTTGAAAATGAAATGCTGTTTTAACTCTGAATAAAACAATTTTACTTATTGAACAGGTGTTTTTAGAATATCCCTGGGATATTCTTCAGATAGACATGTGTGCATATGTGTGTCTGCCTCTAGTGAGTCCTCAATTGCATCAGTGATCCCTCAGATCCTCATTAACTTTCTCTTTGCAGGAAGAGCACATCAGTGGACATGCTTATGTCCATCTGTGTCACTGTTGTGATGTCCTTCTTCCCAGCCAGCTTTGTCATGTTCCTAATCCAGGAGCACATCAGCAAAGTGAAGCACCTGCAGTTCATCACTGGAGTGAAGCCTGTCATCGACTGGCTCTCCAATTTTGTCTGGGACATGGTAAGACCACCCGTCTGCTGCTGTGTCATAAACCTCCATCAGGGCTCTAGATTGGATGAATAAAAGAGCCTCTCGCCTTCAGCAGGAAGTGTTCTAGCTATCCAAAGATGAACAAAAGAAGAAAAGGCAGACAGAACTGTAAACTTTCATGTCACCAAACATGGCATTAAAAACAGAGCTGATCTCACACCAGAGCAAGTATGTCCACATGGATGGCAGTTAATACAACTACCACCTCATTCCCTGAGAACCTTTCAAAGAAGCTGAGGTAGAAGGCTCTCAGTTAAAACTCAAAGCTAATGCCTCTAATATGTTTGATGGATTTGAACCTCCAGAGTCAGGGTGTTCTTTGATTTACTAGGAAACTCATCTGTCCTCCAAATTCCTGAGGGCCAGGTAACTGAGAGGTGATCGAGCTCCCTGTTTTTTCAGTTTCCCCATGGAGAGCTAATTCATAATTTACTATATTGTTTTTGCAATATGTTAGAAACATTAAATAACATAGCTGTAAGTACAGATTACCAGGAGAGCTTGGTACTACCAAATCTAGTTTAAGATGGCTGAGGCACTCAACTTAAAAACTGAAGTTGTTTGTAAGAAGATCTTGTATCATCTGTGATGGTACTGAAGAAATTCTTTCAAGGTTACTGGCCGGGTATTTACTTGAGGTGACTTAATATTTACAATAAAGATAGTATATTATTATTGTCTCATTACCTTATGGCAATACAACAGCTTCATAAATGAAGATAAAAATATAAAACACAATAAAAAGAATCAGATTGTATATGTAGACTTTTATTTACTTGAGGTGACTTAATATTTACAATAAAGATAGTATATTATTATTGTCTCATTACCTTATGGCAATACAACTTATGGCAATACAACAGCTTCATAAATGAAGATAAAAATATAAAACACAATAAAAAGAATCAGATTGTATATGTAGACTTTTATTAGGGCAAACATTTCCATAAGCATAAATATCTCACTAATATCTTTGTTAAAATATCTTTTATAAGATATTTATTAAATGTCTTTATTAAAAGTGATCCAAAATGAAGTAAAAATTAGTAAAACTGACTATAAATGAAGACACTGCAGCATATAAACCAATGATTCATCAATGATGTTTAATAACAGGACCTAATAACATTTTTCAAGTAAGTAAGTAATGTGAAAAACATTAATACAGATGACACAGATAACATTGTACTCTTCCATAGTAAAGAAATATGTTTAATATTTTTATGAACCCCATTTGGTATTATAAAATAAACCTGACTGGACAAAAACTTTTAAAATCTCAGAAAAACAGACATGATGAAAAAGGTAATAATGTATACAAATAATTTAAAGATATTATCATAGATATGGAAATGTAATAATCATTTGAATGTAAGAAAATGCTACAAAAGCAGAGGGTTATCAAAACACAGAATGAGAGATATTCTCAAACAAATGAAAAATCAAGACCTGGTAATAAAGGCAAGTATTTTTAACATATGACAGATACTAAAATGCCAAGGGGACAGACTGTTTCCTGAAGTGGTAGTGACAATGGACAGATGTAGCTTTTAAATATGCAAAGGACATAGCAAATTAACTTACCACCTCCTTCAAAATAAAGTGAGAATCTCTTGGGGGAATTTAAGCACCAATAGCAGATACATCTTATGACAGTTCATGAAATGCTCTGTATATCACTGGAAAACTATTTCAATGGTGAAAATGATGTAGGAATCAGAAGCATATTCTGCTGAGACTCAAGGAAGTTAACACTTTCCCGAACTGGAAATAAATTTGTAAGAAGGCATATAAAGTTATTGACTAAATTCAATTTGTTGTAAGAATAACTCATTCCTAGTGAAATAGCTTACCAGCTGCCACTACTCTGGGATCCTCATGAGACTGATGTCTCCCAGCTGCACGGCTGTCTGCACTTTCGTTCCACCAAAGAACATGAACTGCAGAAATAAACCAGAAATAGATGTTAAAGACTGTGGCGTTACTACCAATAAGAGACAGAAACATTAACCAGAAACTGAAAGTTCTATTCTTTCAATCAAAATAGTGAGTATCACAGGTAATGCTAAGTATGTTACTGATAAGATTTCAGAGGGGCCAGAGATTTGGGAGAGAAATAATTAGTCAAACTTGTTTTGTAGATGAAGAAAGAAAAAGCTGGAAAAGAGAAGTAAAATAATGCAGCTAAAGACATAATCAGGCCAAGACCCAAATTGTATGACTTCCTAATACATGTTAACTTTATTTTAAAAAAGCAAGATTATAAAAAAGTTGTGCTTACTATTGAATATTTGGGTGATGGAAAGAAAAAAAAGTAGGATATTAAGTGTCTAAGGAAAAATTCTATTAAGTGCATTTCCTTAAAAAAAAATGGGAGTAAAATCACATTAGGATCTTGCTGTATATTATGCTTAGTCTTAGTAACATATTTTTAAAAATCAACAATTTGTACTTCCTCTGGAAATAATATTAATTTTTAATGGCTATGGGAATTCCTTCTTGTAACAACATTTCATCCCAACTCCTTATTATTGGCCAATTAAATTATTTTCACTAATTCAATATTCTTTGAAATACTGGGATAATGTTCTTGTGCGTAAATTTTTATAATATATACTATAAGTATAGGAAAATGCAGAGAAAGAGGAAGTACGAGGCATTTCTATACCACCCAGAAAAAACCGTTTTAATACTTGGTGTAACTCTGTCCACAGTTATGCATATATATTTGTATTTACACACACACAAACACAGGCTTCCCTGGTAGCTCAGTGATAACAGTTATAGAATACATGTTTGTATTTAGACACACACACACACGCTTCTCTGGTGGCTTTGTGATAAAGAACCTGCCTGCCAAGGAAGGAGATGCAGGTTCAATCCTTGGGTTGGGAAGATCCCCTGGAGAAGGAAATGGCAACCCACTCCAGTATTCTTGCCTGGGAAATCCCACGGACAGTGGAGCATGGTGGGCTACAGTCCATGGAGTTGCAAAAGAGTCAGACATGGCTTAGCGACTAAACAATAACAACAATACATATAAACATGTATAAGAATATATGTTTATAGTTATAATTACATTATATATGACACATATTTATATATCTATTTATGTATCACGTGTGTTACATAAAGAAGTTCATACCACATTGTTTCCAAAGTTTCCTTACTATAAACAATGCTGATATAAACTTGATTAGAGCAGCAGTACATGTACATCTATGATAAGAACATTTACCACTAACATTTGTTGGGTGCTTGCTGCAGTGCTGGGCCTGGTTTAAATTTTGCATGTGTTAACTCATTTAGTTTTCATAATAACCTTAGGTGCAGGTTATTATCACTTTTGGATGAGGAAAATAAGTAAGGCACAATAAGGTTAAGCAACTCATTCAAGGTCATAGAGTCTTGTGGAGCTGAGATTCAAACCCAGGCAGTCTGGATCTGATTATTTTCTTAATATAAACTCCTAAAATTTAGACTGAGAGAAGCAAAGAGTATCTTATATACATATATACACACTTACAAATATACAGTGTATGTATTATACACTATCCTCAAGAAGTGAAGTACTGATTTATACTCAGCATATTATATTATCATACTCCTAGTACACTGAGCATGAATTTAAGATGAAAAGATATGTGTACACACATTGCAGTAGTTTTTTAAATAAAAAAGTTTACACATTCATTATAGTAAATTAGAGATTTAAAAAACCTTTAATCTGATCATTTAAATATGACTATGTATTTTATGTCCTTTCAAATTTTCTTCTGGTAGAACTAAAAACATTCATGTTTCCTAGAATGTAGGCAAAAACAATTAAATATTAAAGCTTTTTATTTATATTTATATTGCCAAATTATTGGAGGGGGGCAAACTTAAGCCTAACACAGTACAACAGTATTTGTTTTTCCCTGGCCCCTCTAATACTGTATCTTTATAATACATTTTTATTAGGTAAAAAATGACATCTCATTATTGTTTTAATCTGCATCTTTTAAAATATATATTAGTCACCTGTGTCATCTTGGCATACGCTTTTCTTTTGGATTTCATATATATATATATATATATACACATATATATATATATAAACACACACACACATATATACACACATATACACACATATAAATGCACAAAATTTGAGCCTTTGAATAATAAAATCATCAGTTGATTCTTTTTTTTCCTTCATAGTTTCTTCATTTGTTTTTGGCTTACAAATGTTTTCACATATTAATAAATTTATCTATATTTTGTTTCAGTTATTCTATGAATTCAGTTTTTAACTGAGATCTGTAATCCATCTTGATTTTATTTTAGTGTATGGTATGAGATAGGCATTTAATAATTATCATAATTTTTCTCTTCTTCATGTATTTCTCAACTGGGACAAACATGTATTTTTGCACAGTTCAACTTTATTATTTCCTTTTTACAATATATTATCAGAATTTGAATTTCTGGGGAATGATTAACTCAGTTTTTGGATATGCTAGGTTTGAGATGTCCATTAGACATGAGGCAACTGGATATAATGGGTTTTCAAATATTAAAAGTCTTAATCATTTATTCTTACAGATAAACTTTATAAACATTTTCTGGGTTTGCCACAAAAAAACCCCACTCAAATTCTGATTGGAGTATCTTTCAACTTTAAAAGTTAAGTATCCCAAACAGATGTTTTTATTAAATAAATCAGTATGGTATATATACTATGTGTATCTAAGTAGTGAGAGACTGGTTAATTTATTCTTTGTGTTTGTCCATGTTTTTAATATTATAATAACTATATATTACTTTTCACCCCAAAACAATCTCCTTATGTCAAGCAATACTATTTTTTAAAAAATCACAAAAGGTACAAATAGTACAAGCTTTCATGTATAAAATAAATAAGTTGTTAAGACAGTAAATTTTAAAAGTTTCCATTATAAGAAAAAAAAATTTGTAACTATGTGAGGTGATGGATGTTAACTAAATTTATTGTGGTAATCATTTCACAATATATCCATACATCAGATCATTATGTTCTACACCTTAAACTTATACAAGGTTATATGTCAATTATATTGCAATAAAACTAGAAAAAAAAATAGTAAAAGTACATTAAAAAAATGATGAACAGGTGATTTCTTGAGATTCTTTCCAGTTTTTTAAAATTTTATCATTTTGATATATCAGAGAAAAGAGCAGTTCAATATTTGAAAAAGGCTTCATAAGGTATTGATATTCTATATAAGATTGAAAACAGGTTTACTTAACTCTTAAAATTACAAAAAAACTAATAATTTGGCAATAAAAAGTAAAATACACTCAATAATGAGAACAGAAACAAACTGACCCAAGGAGTTTAACAGCAGATCAACAGTAGACTTTGTAATTTCATAGAAGAGATGGACAACTGTACCTCTGTTGAGTACTCCATATTCTGCATGGAACACTCCAACTAATTTTGTGTAGCCTTGATTGACATGAGTATGAACTGCCCTTTTAAATGGGTCACCCCACAGAGCTGGCCCACCAGGTTTCATCTGAAAAGTAGCCAGTTCATAGACTCCTAGAATAGGGAGAAAAATATTTTACAGAACACATTCAAGCAGTTTGTAGTCCTGTCTAGTTTGGTTTTGGTGAAAAGCTAATCTACATATATAGATTTGGAGGATCATACATGTATACATGTTTATGTAGACATATTTATTAATAATTTGCACTGTTTTTCTGTGCTTTTATGTTTAGAAAGTCTTTGTTCAAGTTTAAGGGTGAGCTGTTTTAGCTTAATGTACAGAACAAAGAAAAAGGGACTAAAAGATACAGGTAAGTTATTATCTAAAATATTTTTAACCTATAAAATTTATTAATAAAATAGTGAGAATTTATAATAGAATAGGACTTTTTAGCTGCCTGCATCTACACTTTCATAACAGAAATGAATAAGAGTATTTTCCAATTTCTTACAGCTCTACTCTTCAACTTTCACTACTTTTTTGCTTTATGTAATTGCCTCCTATAGGTTTGCATTTCTACCAGCAACAGCAGGCAAACGATGAACCTCAGAGTTTTTGAGGGAAAATGAATCCTAAAGGAGATGCTTTTATTATTCCTAAATATCCAGGTAAATTCTTGAAAAGCATTTTACCTTTGGATAGAAGTATAGAGTGGATGGACAAAAAGAAACCACAGGACCAGTAGATTTGAGAAGTAGAGGAAAAACATGCAAGTTACTGAAGAATCATGAATAACACAGAGGAAGAGAACCAAGACTTGATATTATCTTTGAAGTCCAGTAGTTCATTTAGATGGTGCCAAAAGCTGAGGGGGATCTAGGCAGATAAGGATCTAAATAAGACTTTTCAATCTCTTATAATCTAAAATGCACTATAGAGTTGGGAATAATGGGGGGAATAAAATATCATTTAAATTGGTTTATGCTTTTTCTAATCTGACCTTTGGTTAAAACTGGATTGAGGTAATAATTTCTTTAAGTCAGCAAGAAGTGAAATCAGGAAGAAGACAAATCTTTAGGAATTATTTTCAAACTGAGAAATAAGAAAGAGGAAGACACAAATGTTAGACTACAGTAATATAGCTTGGCAGTTTCAGTTAATTCATTCCCCCCAAACAGTCAATTTTATAAGCAAATTTATACTTAATGATTTGAGATTGATAGTGATTTATGGAAAATACTTTAAAAAGTTTATATTGTTTTAAAATTATGATAAAATATCATACATTTTCCCTCATTTACCCATATGTGTTTCTTGTTCCCAGGGCCCAAATTCTCAACCTTTAGTGACCATGTCAACTTTTTCTATAATACAGCTAAATTTTAAGCATCAGAACAATACTAATTTGGAAAAATACTTCATTATTTAATGCTCATTTTAAAAATTAAGAGCTCTAATTTATTTTTATCTCAACAATCAACATATATTCCTATATTAAGCAAAAGATTAACTTCATTTTCCCCACTAGAAGTTTCATTTTTATAGTTTAAAATCTTAAGTAGTTTCTCCATCAAAGCTCAAAGTGAATAAGACAGAAGGACTTACCTTCTTTTGGAGGTTTTACTAATTTGCACCATGGCACCAGATAAGTGATTTCACTCTCCTGTTTATCAATAAGAGCCAAATTTGGAATGAGAAATTGTTCTTGCCATTCCTTATCTTTGGCCAAGGCTTTCCGAACTTCAGTTCGATGAGTAAAATTGTCTATAGGAAGGAGTAAGAAAAATAAAAATGTTTGATTTAAAACTACCTCTACTTTTTCTGGGTCATTCAATTTTATAAACATTCATGGAGGCCACATAAGAACTGTGCTATATTACTGGAAATACCAACACTATTCCCAGTTGTTCATGGTCTTAAACAGGAGCAGCAGTGTAATCAATTAATGATAATGTCATACAGTAGTGAGCTTTATATGCTCTAGCACTTAATAGGTAGTTGTGAGAGTTAGGTAAGTTATTGAATCTGTGTCTGTTTAACTCCAGGGCTGAAGTAAGGATTAAATGAATTAGTACATGAAATGAGCTCAGCAGAGCACAGTGTTTGATACCTAGTGAGCACTCAATATACGTTAACTATACTTACCAATTTTATTGAGGCATTTAAATTACAGTGCCAGTTTAAAAAAACACTTTTTCTTTGTTAGTGATGATGGTGAAGAGTGGCAAAGTCAAAGTACAATTGAATTAAATTTAACATGAAGCTAATTAACATGAAATGAAGTTAAGATTTGCTTTTCAGCCTCTCTGTGAACAAACAACTTCTAAAGAAATAGTGCTCTTCTCTTGTCACCCATTCTTTTTAACCCAGTACTATTTCTCCTGTTTGTTACCCATATGTTACTAACATATGGGCCTAGTACTACTCTATTTAGTAATAGGACCTTTTAAGACTAATGGTAAAAGAGTTTTCTATGGTTTATGCTGTGTAAATAAGGAATAACAGTTATCTTAGAGCTAATGTAAGTTATATCAGGACGTTACTAGTAATTTTCTTAGTGGAACATGATTCAACTGATGGTGCATAAAGGCATAAGTTGTGTTTTAATGGGGTTTGTTCTATTACAACAAGGAGAGCCCCTAAACTATGGCCATGATAAATACAGAATGAGTAAGAGTGCATGCTCAGTCGTGTCCGACTCTTTGTTACTCCATGGACTGTAGCTTATCAGGCTCCTCTGTCCATGGAATTCTCCAGGCAAGAATACTGGAGTGGGTTGGCATTTTCTACTCCAGGGGATCTTCCTGACCCAGGGATGGAACTTGATTCTCTTGCATCTCCTGCATTGGCAGGTGGATTCTTTACCACTGCACCACCTGGGAAGCCCTTTACATATAAAACTACTTTATGACTGTTTGAACACTGATGACCAGACATTAAATCAAATTATTAAGTCGTGTCTGACTCCTATGACCCCATGGACTGTAGCCCATAGGGTTTCCCAGGCAAGAATTCTGGAGTGGGTTGCCATTTCCTTCTCCAAAAATTATTTAGGTATCATCAAGTCCTTATGTGACATCACAAAGATCTGATACTGTAGTAATAAATATTCTGGGGATTCCTGTAATCGTTCTCCTTTTTCTAAACCAGTGGTTGGTCAGCTTCAGTATCAGAAGAACTCACTCAGTCCCTTTTCTTTTACCTCCATAGACTAGTATGATAGTGAATTCCTTGAAACTATGGCAGCACAAAAAATCAAAAGTGGCCTTGAAAACAACAGAATTATTGAATCTTACAGGTGGATGAGTGGTTTGAAGTTAACTATCATCCCCTGAAAGTGAAAGTTGCTCAGTTGTGTCCAACTCTTTGTGACCTCATAGAGTCCATGGAATTCTCCAGGCCAGAATACTGGAGTGGGTAGCTCCAAGGGATCTTCCCAACCCAAGGATCGAACCCAGTTCTCCTGCACTGTGGGTGGATTCTTTACCATCTGAGCCACCAGGGAAGCCCAAGAATACTGGAGTGGGTAGCCTATCTACCCCTTCTCCAGTGGATCTTTTGGATCCAGGAATCCCCTGTCATCTTCTATTTCCCTAAAGTCCCCTAAATGTTTGAATGATTTTGGCTAAAACATTAATTTCCAGATGTAGCTTCAATATAAAAAAAAATAATTCTTTTCTTTATGACCCTAACCCACTTGGGTTCTTACAATCACTGCTTTAAATTTTTCGTAAAAAATCTTTACAATAAGCCACTCTAAACTTTTTTTTAGAATTAAAGTTTAGTTCACAATATAAAGGTTCCAGTGATGATGGGCTGTTAGGTGTACTGTTGGGAAGAATAATCACTGAATTTATTTTTGGTGTTGCTTTTTAAAAGTTTTACTTAACCTGTATGTTTTTAAAGTAACACAGATCCAAGAACTAAGTCTCATGTAATATCTAACAGAATGGACATCTGTACTGAATGCTTAAGCTATTGACTCATACCATACTTCCAGATATGAAACACTTTATTCACTCTGCCTCCAAATTCTACACTCCAGTATCCAACCAATTCAGAGTGAGCTGTCCGAAGATGAATGTTTTTCTTAACATTTTCCACGAATTCATTCATCTTTGAGGGCTTAAGATAATAGGTACGGAATTCATAGAATGTTCCATCATATTGTCTGGGGCCTGTAGCAAAAGATGAACACACCTGAAGAAAGATAAGGAAAATTTAAATATTCTGGAAAGAAGGGTTTATAATATTATGTTACAACCAAATCTGAGTCTGGAAACAAGGGACACACATTAGATTTATAATCTGTTTGGACTTCTGTTGTCTTCTCTCCATAGAATTTGAGAGATATGTCAATAAAGATGCCCATTTTGAAACATTCTATAGCTACTGTTTCTTAGGAGGGCGTCCACCATTAGTCACTTTTTCATGAGAAGTTGCTCACAGGAAAGCACTGGGGCATTTTCTTTATACAAAAGGACTAGAATTAGGATCCTAATAGTCTTTACAAATAGTTTATTACCTCTTATTTAACCAATATTCCACCTTTATTGAATAGTATATATGTTAGAGTTAAAACATTTAAAACAATTTCTAAATATACAGGTATTTTGGCTAGCACAATGAAAATGTGTTTACTGGCAAAAATTCATTTTTTTAAGGTTCCTAAAACAATGGAAATTCCTGGTCTAATCAAAGTATTTTTTAAATCCAATGAAGCAGACCACTGGTCAAAAATAGGACAGGAGTTTAACTAATGGAAACTATGACCTAGCCAATTGTATTGTAATACTGTGATATCCTGTGTACACCCTAGAAAAAGAAAAAAAAAATCAGTGTCAGAATTGTCTGAATAGTTACTAGGTTTTAATTACAGATGCAATCTGCAGAAGGGCATTTAATCCACCCAATTATAGCAGGTTGATGTAAATATCAGTTAAGAACTATTAGTTACTTCTGTAATAGTCATATGCTCACAATGTAAATTTCTAATTTGGTTCTCTGAGTGAACTTAACTTTCAGTAGGAAATGCTTTGTGTATTGTATGTGTTTGTGTGTATACATTGGTATATACAAATACATACTATATATATATATATATACACACACACACACAAATATACACACACACACTCACATAGTATTCTAGTTTACATATCCATCCTATTTAAGTTTTGTTAGCATGTGCACATTTCCTGAAGTTGATTATACCAGAATTATCTATTAAAATAGTTTAGGTACTTATAAAGTTATTGATGAATTTTAGCCATATTTTGACTGTCAAAGAAAGCAGTACACTTCATGCTGTGACATATATTTTGTTCACCGAACACAGTAATACATATATTTTACTTAACTGTGTATAAGGCTTAATTACAATCTCTTTTGAGGTCATTCCAAGTCTATGATGAGTCATACTCTTATTGCCCAATTGAGTACGCTTGCCATCAAAAACAAGTGCAGCTGCCCCTGCATTTGGCACATGTTCTTTTGCTGCCATTTTACCAAACTTTACTAACACAATATTAAGCAAATAAAAGTTGCCTACTACTTATAGTTTAAAAATATTATAAATAAAATATATCAGATATCAGAAAATGGGTCAATGGAATAGTAACAACTTTTCAGGGAATTCATATTTGGAGATCAAAATATATGATCAACAACACACATTTTATTATCACTGGCAGAAGAAATATACAATAGGAAAGCTCAGGGAAAGGTTAACAGCAAGGGGTATGTGGTTTGTGAGAAGTCATGAAGTGATTTTTGTTGATGAGTGCTTCCTTTTCTCTAAATTAGGGCTCATTTTCCTTAGTAGTGACTTCCAATTCATTTATAAGAGAACATCTGGTTGACATTTAATAACGTCAAAGTACAGAATAAAATTCTAAGGAATAATTCTTGATCCTGCCCCAGTAGAGAAAATCAGGATAAAGGCTGTAATGCTAATCTCCGGTGAATGGTTTCTCTTTAGTCTCCACCAGAAAGTCAGTTTGAGAAGGAAGTAAAAGCCTGAATATAAAAAAAAAAAAAAAAAAGCCTGAATATCAAAAGGAAAAATCTCTAGGTTAGAGTCACAGAATAGGCCAATCCCTGACAGTTAAGGCTGAATCACAATAATCTATTTTGTACATTTCTCATTCAGATTAAATGAAGTTGTCATCATATTTGCTACGAGGTTCTTGACAGTGGCTGACTCGGGCACCAACCTCAGGAGACAGCGATAGCTGCGCAGATGCTCCACCACCCGAACCCTGGGCCCTCTCTTTAAGGTTCTCTGCCTGCAAAATGCTGGGAGGTTGTGTATTTCATTTAAAAGGCGGAGAATTGTTCTGTTGCTCCTTCAGTCTGGAGGGGCTTGTCAAAACATACTAAGAGAGGCTGGACCAGTGCCTAGTACAGGCCCCAATGCGGCAACAGCAACCTCGCGGGTCCGCAAAGACGCAGCAGCTGGCGCTTCAGGCGTGTCCTCACGACCAGCGGGCACCCAGGCTAGGCGACCCTGGCAGTGTGTCTTCTCCTAAAGGCACCCTTCCTCCCTCCTTCCGCGCGTCCCAGGGACCCCCGCCTCCGGATTCCGAGACTTGCTAGAACTTCTCGGGCAGCACCGCGCGGGCCGGTCTGGGCCCACTGACGCATGCGCAGCCCGCGCTCTACCCCCGCAGACGCCCGCGCCCCCTGCTCTCCTCGCCCAGGAAACGTTTTGGGCGCGTCCCGGCGGCCGGTACCTGAGGCGCCATCGTTGTAGCGGCCAGGGCCCTAGTCAGGCTCCTTCGGAAGGCAAGCATGGTGCGGTTTCGAGCGCTGAGAAGGGCAGCGGTCGACACTCTTCCTTAAATTCCTCGTTTTGTGTCGTCCTGACTGGCAGGGAGCAGCGCCTGCACTACTGCGGGAGGCCGGCTCTGGGCGGGTCGGCTCCTCCTCCTGAGCGGGAAGAGGGTGGGGCTGGCCGCCCCGTCAGCCGGGCCTCCTCCGCACGCCGAGCATCGGAAGCGTTTGGTGTCAGCTCTGACCCTCTCCGTTTGTTCTCTAAAACGTTCTTTTCCTCAGCGTCGGAAGTGATATTAGAATTAGCAGGAAGTTGACGTCCTCGTTCCTATACCACCTGTCTGGGCCCATCACCTCGTCTCCTTGCGCACTTGCGTACAGTTAATTGGTAAAAGCGCGCGTGTGGGACGCGAGTGTGTGACTAGGGAGCCATCACTTCTCTCAGTGCATTTTCCTTCCCCGTCTCTACTCACAGCGTGAAGCTGTAAGGCTCCAAATAATTTACATTGTATTTTTCACGAGCTCAGAGGAATGGGGATACCGAGCTAGCTAAGAACAATTCAAAGATAAACATACGTTGTCAAAATTTTGTAACTCTTAAGCAAAACCTGCCGGGCCAGCCGGAAGATTTCAGCGAGCAACACGACGCGTTCCTTTAGGCTAAGAAATAAAGATGGGGTCGAGAGGATCTCTGCAGTCAACGATGATTCTTTATTTCTCAGGGTTACATATATACTAAACCAAGAAGAGAGGCATCCCAAAGAAAATTCTTCCCCATGTACATCATCTTTAAGATAACAATCACCAGAGCTCTCTCATGGCGCCAAAGGCATCCTACTTAAGGGCAGTCGTGCAAAGCTATCTATCTGCGCCTTGTGTGCATTCAAGGCTCACTAACGTTCTGTTAGGAGTTAACTTGGATAGTAAATTCCAGAGGGGTGGCAGGACAGAGAGCTATGTCTGCGAACAGACCCTTGATAATCAATCAAGGCAGCTCCCAGAGTCAGCTCTTTCAAGCCGCTCCCCGCAAAAACCTCTGGTCTAGTCTTCCCTATCCCTGATTAATATTGCTCATCAGAATAACTACCTTCTAACATTTCGAGCTGTTTCTTCTAACGCCTGTTTCTGTATTTTAAAATAATACTCATATTCTCCTGTTTCTTGTTTTTTTTTTCTTCCTTTCTTTTCTGTTTAGATAGCATCTTTTGACTCTCTCTATGAAGAGAATTTACATCTCTAGTATAGCACTCCCCCCAACTAATTTCCCTTTCTGCACCTAATGGTGTTTCCGCTTTAAAAAAAAAAAATCAATTGATTACATCACTAATTTACATTATTTACATCATATATGTTGATGTTATTCTTGCTAATAGTTGCATTATTGCAAACATTAATGTAATATTTCTTATATTATCAGGACTAGGGGGGTTAGTTGTGCCTTGTGCAATGACTTGAATCATTCCTTCAGAGGGAAGGATGCTTTTACAAAACAAAGCATTATCTGTGCCCAGACTGGATCTTTATGTTTAAATTAATTTTCTTAGACCTCCCTCCCCTACGCTGGAATTTATAATTCATTCCCTCATTCAAGCTGTATTAATTAAATATCCTCTATGCTGACTGAATCACTTTTCCAGAAACTGGGGTTCACAGGTGAACAAAACACAATGTCTGTGTGTCCTTGGAACTTCCAGGTTAGGGGAGGCAGACAAATGAAGGAAAAATATATCAGGGATTAAAACAAGGAAAAACGGAGTAGAATAGGGAGAATAGAGAGTGCTGGAGGGAGGTAGCAGAGACTGCTGGCTATTTCCCAATAGTCATTCTTCTCCCAAACCCCCTTAAAAAAATACCAATAGAACCCAGGCAGCTTGGTGCAGCCATGTGACTAAGTCCTAGCCAGTGGGATATTTTAGCACATTTATGACCTACTGTAAGCTTTCTTAAAATAATGTAGGAGGGATTGTTTCACTCTGTCTTTTTCTTATTTCTGCTTGCTGGAATGTGGAAGTAATGAGTTCTTGGACTTTGAGGTAGAAGCCAGGTGCTGGAGATGGCAGAACAACAAAAGAAGCAGCCTAGGTTCTGACACCATGGAATACTAGGAGCCTTGGCCTGCCTGTTTCTGGACTTATTTTAGGAGAGAATTCATCTTCTAGTTTAAGCCATTGCTGTGTGGCATATACCTATGATCTTAATCATGGAAGGGTGACTGTTTTTTTTTTTTTTTAATTTCTTTTTCATTTGTCTCTCTTTACCTTTTACTTATTAATCACCAAATTCTTTGCCCAAACTCAAAATGGTTGAAACTGTTAATCAGCTTTTCAGCTCCCTCTCCTAGAGTTATTTTTAAGGAGTCTTTTTGTCTCTTGATCCAGTGTGGACTAAATGTTCTCTGAAGTGGCCCTGTAGTAATTCTTGGATCTCCTTTCCCTCATCTCCTGGGAAATCTCATTTGCCTTTGAGACGATATCCTTTTTCCAGGATCTTATGTCTCCCCCACCCCCCCACCTAATTTTAGGAGAGGGTATATGGGAATTAAACTTTTGAGGCTTTCAGCTCTAAAAATTTGTCAACTTCCTTAATTTATAGTTTGGGTGGATATGAACTTCTACACTGGAAATAATTTTTCCTTTTTTTTCAAGGTACTTCTCCATTGCATTATAGCTTCTGGTGAGACGTTCGTGCCATTTTAATTCTTGATCCTTTGTATGTGACTTGTCTGGAAGCTTTTATATTCTCCTCCCTAAATTTCTGAAATTTCACAGGGATATTCCTTGGGATAGATCTTTTTTCATCCATTGTGTCTCATTCGGTTGACCAGCTGTCTTGCTGATCCTGTTTGTGATGCCAATTGTCTTACTGTATTTCCCTGTGTGCACTGCTCGCTGAACCCATGGTAGGCAAGGCATGAGCTAGGAGGCTGGCAGAAAATGTGAGGAGCTGTAGGAACTGCAGATGGGTTTATTCTCTCCTGACTGGCATAGCAGCCTTAGCAGCAGACATAACATAACACAACATAACAACACACAACCTTTAGAGCTTCTCCAGGTGAAACTTATGCAGGTGTGCTGCACAAAGTAGCCCGTGATCAAGTGAATGATGTGCATGTGCAGTGCCATAAATGATCTCAGCTGTTACATAGAGCTCATGACTGCATGTGTGGTGCTATAAGTGATCTCAGCTGTTCCATAGTCATTGTTTACAAAACCTGGGGTGAGAGAGCCTAACCACAACATCTTGGCTAATTTGCTATCCCCCCACCCCAAATCTGGAAACTCTTAAATTATGAGAAATTTGTTGTGTTTCTTGGATTTTTTTCTTCCTCCTCTATCTCTGGAACTTTTGTTATTCAAACATCATGCCTCCACTTGATCCTCTAATTTTCTTTATTCCTACTAATTTTTAAATCTTTTTTTGCTTTTTTGGGGGGGAGAAGGGTCATGAAATGTTCCACATTTATTTTGTAACTCACCTAATAAACTTTAAAATGTCTGATTTAAATGTCCAGTTTATTTTCAAAAGCTCTTTTTGAACTTTTTTCCCAGAATCCTTTTTTACCCTACTGTCTTCAGAAGTGTTATCATCTTTTTGTTTCATTGGTTTAATATTTCTGTTTCTCTGGGGGTTTAAAAATGGTTTCAAGTTTTCATTTGAGTTTTATTTTGTTTTCTGTATATTTTATTATTTTTCCTCTCTGTGGTACTGAAGTTTTTCCTGAAATGTTTTTATATTTGTCTGTCAACTCATTTTTTAAAGTGGGACTATAAAAAATTTGAAAGCTCTGTGAGTATGGTGGGTCTTGCCAAGTCATGAGCTTTACTGTAGGGTGATCTGACTGGGGAGTTTCCTTCATTAGATATTGATTACCCCAGCTGTTATTGCCTGTAAGTTGTTTCTTATCAGCTTTCTCTGCAAGGAAACTTCTGGTGTCCTACCTGTGAGGTCTAATCTTTGTTGTCAAGTTTTTGAGGCTGAAAAGAGAAGAAGCCAGAGATCTTGATATTTGGCAGTATCTTTAGAGAAAGAAATGGCAATCCACTCCGGTATTCTTTGCCTGGAGAATTCCATGGACAGAAGACTCTACAGTCCATGGGGTCGCAAATAGTCAGACACGATGAAGCGACTATCACTCATTTACACTTCAAGAACATATACTATATATACACATATATATATTAGGCTAATGTATACCATATAGGCTAATATATGTGCCATATATATATATGTGTGGGTATATATACATACATTATATACAGATAAATAGTTTAGGCTGTAATACATATTACATATATATTATAACATATATAATCTAAGCTAATTTGCTGTTGCAAATTGACACCAAAAGTGTATTATGACTCAAACACTAACGAATTTTGTTTTTTTAAATGAGCAAACAGTGCACTTACTTAGATGGCAGGCAGCTCTTCTATACGTAAAGAACTAGAGTCTTCAATGCTGTGGCTTGACCATCCCCTAGAGGCTCATCATTAACTGCATCCAACCAAGAGCAAGATAGAGGAAATCTCCAAGAATATTTCCAAGAAGGAAATGCTTACAAGATAGAAGTAAAATTTATGGCTACAACTTAGAATTAGATAAACATTGTTAAATACTTTTAGGGGCCTAAGACAGTCTCCTGTTTAGTTTCTCACAGATTTTAATTATCCTCAAAGTGCTATAGTTAAACTTTATCTAAATGGTGAGGTTTTGAGAGATAAATAATTTCCTCAGGTTCATTGCTGCTAAGTGCTAAGTGGCCCAGCCAGTACCACTTTTAATTATTGCTCATCTGGTTCAGTGAGTGTGAAAGTGCATTTTTTACACTGTACATAACAAATAGTTATCAGTTAAAGGGTGGAGGAAATTATATGAGGTGGGTAAAGGCAACAGTCCACTTGATGATGTCTCTACTTGGTTTTGTCCAAAGGTCAGGCTCATCACATCTGCAAAAGGAAGTGGGAGAGGTGGATTCAACACTAGCCCAGCTGCATAGGAGGGCAGTAGCTTTACATGTAAATTCCAGATACTCGAACTCTGATTATGTCCCTGGTAAGTACTTTCTTTGTGCTGCGTTCTGTGGTCACTAGGTGGTGGTATAAACTGGTTTCTTTCTTTAGGCCTTGCATAGTGTGAGCTATTTTTGTTACCTTTGAGTTCCTGTAACTTAACTTATGGGTATTTAGAGTGGAGTTCTCTCAGTTCTTTTTTTGTCATATGATATTATGTACTGAAGGGAACACCTGCAGTAAAGATGAATTACTTTAAAAACTTTTGAGTTGCTTTATTATAAATATAAATAAATGGTAATAAAGTAACAAATTTTCATTCAATGTTTGTTAGCAAATATGCTGTTCATATCGGTGAATATGTATTAAGCACTTGTGTGTTGAGTATTAAATTAAGTGCTATGGGGAAGGAAGAAGACTGGATGCCTTTTCTTGAGCTTGTCAATGTCTTGATGTGTCTGTATCAGGTTCTTTGCTGCTAGCATTCTTAGACTAAGCAGCAGGAAAGACTTGTGAAAAGCTCAAAATTACATATAATGTGAATTTATTTAACATTATTTCTATTAATAAAGTAAATTGTTTTTATTACTAAAACATGTAAACATGAGTTTAATGTATTATATACATCCCTTTTTAGAAATCCTTAATTGACTTTAAGTTTTGCATTTGAAAGTGAATTTTAGTGCCAATGACCTTTAAAAGCTCTCAATAAAAAAACAATTATTTCCTAAGATAGGTTTTGCAAGTAAGTCTATTGCTTTGAATAATCCTTGGCCCTCACAACTGCAGTTGGAGGAAAATGGTAAAGGGGAGGTATTTCTGGACTTTTTGCTACTTGTTTCGGATTTTTATTACAAAATATGGGTGACTTCTTTCCTGTGTGTGTGTTAGTTGCTCAGTCGTGTCTGATGTTTTTGTGACCCAATGTACTGTAGCCCGCCTGGTTCCTCTGTACATGGAATTCTCTAGGCAAGAATACTGGAGTAGGTTGCCATTTCTTTCTCCGGGGGATCTTTTTGATGCAAGGATCGAATCCGGGTTCCTGCATTGCAGCTGTCTGAGCTACTACATCTGTTATCTTTAGGCACTAGTGTACTCAGTTTGTGACACATTTTTTCCTCAAGAAATTCCTCTTTCAAATGAATATGCATTATCTGACACTCGCCAATGTAATTCTGTTCACCTTTGCAAACTGTCATGGACACCTACTAGTTGAGTAATCAACATACTTTTTAATCTGTTTTAGCTTCACTTGACCATCTTTAATTGCTTTTGCAGCATTTTTATAATTTTTTATTTTTGAGATTTATTCTCAACATTGTATTGAGGGCTAAAGCATTATTGTAAGAGGCTTGTAGGGTATATCCAAACCCAGGGGACCTGTTGTTGTTTTGCACCTTTTCAAGTCCTTCAGGATATAGTCTAAGATTTTCCCAAGCACACTTTGTGATTGAAGCTCAAATGTCCCTCTATCTCTTATGAAAGTTGACAGACTCATAGCTTATGGGAAATCAGCACTACTTGGATTAAAATTTTTCCTGAAAAAATGTAAATTGGCTTCTCAAGATAATAATACTACTGAAGTTGGCTTCATATTCAAGATGATTTTCATCTTATATAGATGCTGAATATTAAGAAATAGGGTTCCCAGTTTCCCCACTGCTTTGGTGTCTCAGAAGCTTCCATTCAGCACACACACACACATACACACACAAAACTAAAAATAGTGAAAAGTCATAACTTTACAGGCTGCTTCAGTGTAATTCCTGTTTCATAGTGTTTTCCTTTGAATAGTAATCCTGAGCCTGTAAGTGATTTGGCATGGGGTCTCTTGGTAGATTCATATGACTATTAAAAAACTGGAATTAGAACTGCCATATGACCCACCAATCCCACTTCTGGGCATACACACTGAAGAAACCAGATCTGAAAGAGACACGTGCACCCCAGTGTTCATCACAGCACTGTTTATAATAGCCAGGACATGGAAGCAACCTAGATGCCCATCAGCAGACGAATGGATAAGGAAGCTTATATGTGTTTTAATGAAGAGTAATACTTTTCTTCAAAAATTTCTTATATAGCTTTCATAGATTTATTTGTGAAAACTTTAGTTTTGTTGGTATTGTAAGATGCTTTTCAAAGTGCATTTTCTAACCAGTTGTATGTAACTGCTGCACAGAACACTATTGAACTTTGTATGTTGATCATGTATTTAGCAGCCTTGCTAGATTTTCTTATTAATTTAAATTTTAAGATTTTCCTTTTATAGATTTTTTTCTAGTGAGACAACTTTATTTTCATAAAATAATGAAAATTTTGTTTCTTGATTTCCAATATTCATACCCTCTTTCCTTTCATTCTTCCTCCCCTCTCTCCTGCCCTTGTTTCCCTCTTCCTTCCAATTTTTCTTTCTTTCCTTCTTTGCTTCCTCCCTTTCTCCTTTTCTTCTCTCTCTCTCTCTCTAACTGGGTAGGATTTCTGTGCAATGTTGAGTTTGTTTGGAACTTTAAGGGAACTTGTTATAAAATTTTTTTTTGTTTTGTTTTTTTTGGGAACGTGTTATAAATTTTTTAATAAATATTCTTTATTAGGTTAAAGAAATTTTCTTGTTTTTAGTTTGCTCAGTTTTTAATTTGAAAAAATTTGTGAAAGCCCATTAAATTTTATCAACACTTTTCCTGAATTTGTTGAAATCATTTGTTTTTATTCTTTAATTGATATTGTGGTGAATTGCAGTAACATATTTTTATAATGTTAAGACTTCTTTGCTAGTCTTACCTTCCAGGTATAAATCCTACCTGGATGTTAGATATTATTATTTTGAATGTTGTTAGATTCTGTTTGCTACTATTTTGTATAGAGTTTTTCTGTCTATGTTTGTAAGCAAGATTGGCTCTTAAGTTTTCCTTTCTCATATTGTCCTTGTTCAGTTTCCATTTCAATGTTATTTTAGGCTTATAGAAATGAGTTGGGGGAGATTTCCATTCCTTTTTGTATTTTATGAAACAATTTGAATATGATAAGGGGTACCTGTTTTTGGAAAGTGTATTAGAAGTACCTAGGGAAATGGGTTGGGCCTGGTTAAAATTTTAAACTACTGATTTGGCTTTACCTGTCTTTAGATTTTTTCATTTCTTCTTTTTATAAATCTTTGAGTTGGATTGTTAGTGTGTTAATTTTCAATCTTTCTTATTTTCCAGTATATTTATTTAAAATTATAAAATGTTTTTATCCCACCAATTTTGATAGTCCTATTAAGTAATAAATATATTGAAATTTCATCATTTTTTAAACATATAAAATATGTTTTAAAATTTCCATATTTAAAAGACATTTTGTGGGTTTCTCTTTTCAATATTGATTCCTAATATTACATTATGACTATAGATTGTGGTTTGAATGATATTACATGTTAGCTGTTTATTGAGACTTTCTTTCCTAATGCATAAGTTTTATAAACATTTTATTGGATTTGAAAACATTGTTTACAGCTTAAGTACAAAGTTGCATACACAAACATATACATACATGTATGATTGCCATAATTTTTTAAGATGCTTGACTTAACGCAGTTTCTAATATCTCAGCAATCCTCTTAAGTAGTACCAAGGACCTTAACATGTTTATTTCTTATTTGTAATCCCTCTCATTATATCTCAGGTTTCACTTTTATCTTGTTTTAATGTTCCTCATTTGTGAGCATTCTCTCTCTTACTAATTAATATAGTGACAGTTTGGATCCACTCACATATTTACTAATTTCTTTGTTTACTATTACTTTTTAATTCTATTCCTTTTGTTCAGAAACAGTTTCTTTCTTTCTAAAGCTGTGTTTATGGAAAAATCTTTTAGTTTTTTTTTTTAAATAAAAATGTCTTTATTTTGTCTTTTCTCTTGAAAGATGGTTAAATTTAGTATAGAATTCTAGGTTTTTGGTTTTGCTTGAACAATTTGAATATATTATTTCACTGACTTTGGGCCTCTATTTTCATTGATGTCATTTAAAAATTTTTTTCCCACTATGGTTTATTACATGATATTGAAAATAATTCCATGTGCTATACTGTAGGACCTTGTTATTTGCCTATTTTATGTATAAGAGCTTATATCTGCTAATCCCAAACTCCTAATTTAGCCCTCCCCTACTCGCTTTGCCCTTTGGTAACCATAAGTTTGTTTTCTATGTGTGTGAGTCTGTTTCTATTTTAAAATAAGTTTATTCATGTCATATTTTATATTCCACATATAATTCATATCATCTGGTATCTGTCTGTCTTTGTCTGATTTACTTCACCCAGTATGATAATCTCTGGGTCCATCCATGTTGCTGTAAATGGCATTATTTCATTCTTTTTTATGGCTGAGTAGTATTCCTCTGTGTGTGTGTGTGTGTGTGTGTGTGTGTGTGTGTGTGGGCACATGCCACATCTTCTTTATCTGCTTATCTCTCCATGAACATTGAGGTTGCTTCCATGTCTTGCCTATTGTAAGTAGTGCTGCTATAAACATTTGGGTGCGTGTACAGATTTCATTTTACTCTCTTCTTAATTTTGAAGCATTTGAGAAAAATAAATGCTATATGATATTATATGATATTAAAATATAATGAGATCATTCATTATTAAGAACAGACTGTTTCATTTTTTAAAAAACTGCTATAAATATTCTATGTGGAAAGCATCATGACATTTCTTAGATGAACTTTTGTGGACCCTTTTAGACCCTCATTTTGCTATTACATTATGTTTAATTATAAACATGCTTATGCATTTATTATGGGCTTCCCTGGTGGCTCAGCTGGTAAAAAATCCACCTGCAATACAGGAGACTTGGGTTCAATACCTGGGTTGGGAAGATCCCCTGGTGAAGGGAACAGCTACCCACTCTAGTATTCTGGTCTGGAGAATTCCATGGACTGTATGATCTATGGGGTTGCAAAAAGTCGGACATGACTGAGTGATTTCACTTTCATTTTATGCATTTATTATGTTATTATGTAATCACCTTTCCTTTATTATAAACATTATTACATATTCTACAAACATTGATCAAAACTTCTTTTTACAAATTTTAGATTTTGAAATTTAAATGTGCCAGCCAAATCATACTGTAAAACCTTAAACTGTATTTTATGTTCAAAAAAACAGAGGAAAGTATATTCTGTAGCATCTATACTTAGAACTTATTCAAGGGATTATCTATTCTCTTCTTTACAGTATAAAAAGAAGAAAGTAAGTCTGTATTTCATAATTTGATATCTTTGAGAAGAGCTTTAAGACAAATGCTAATGCTGTGCATATGTATTGAAACAATGCAGTTTTGCACACACTTTGTTATTATTTTTTTTCCATTTATTTTTATTAGTTGGAGGCTAATTACTTTACAATATTGTAGTGGTTTTTGTCATACATTGACATGAATCAGCCATGGATTTACATGTATTCCCCATCCCGATCCCCCCTCCCACCTCCCTCTCTACCCGATCCCTCTGGGTCTTCCCAGTGCACCAGGCCCGAGCACTTGTCTCATGCATCCAACCTGGGCTGGTGATCTGTTTCACCCTAGATAATATACATGTTTCGATGCTATTCTCTCAAAACATCCCACCCTCGCTTTCTCCCACAGAGTCCAAAAGTCTGTTCTGTACATCTGTGTCCCTTTTTCTGTTTTGCATATTGGGTTATTGTTACCATCTTTCTAAATTCCATATATATGTGTTAGTATACTGTAATGGTCTTTATCTTTCTGGCTTACTTCACTCTGTATAATGGGCTCCAGTTCCATCCATCTCATTAGAACTGATTCAAATGAATTCTTTTTAATGGCTGAGTAATATTCCATGGTGTATATGTACCACAGCTTCCTTATCCATTCGTCTGCTGATGGGCATCTAGGTTGCTTCCATGTCCTGGCTATTATAAACAGTGCTGCGATGAACATTGGGGTTGCACACACTTTAAACTTCTGCAAATCATTCTCTTGACTTCAGATGATTTCACGATTAGAGTAAGACAACTAGTTTTAAAATGTGATAAATTATCCTAGCCTAGCCCAAAGCTAAGAAATATAGAGCACAAGGATTTTTAAAGTCTGTTTTGCCTTGTGCCTTTATATAATTATTTTGATATTTGTCTCTTTTCCTATGCCAGAAAGTTGGGAAGGGTGGGTGAGGGTGGCTTATGTTCTTGAACTTTACACTACTGTATGAAAAAAATCTGACATTAAACACATAGATATCCAAGTCTGTGTGCATTTATTTCCTATGAAGACACTATTTCCATCTGAAACAGGATCAGTGTGATACACAGACTTTGTCATGTAATTGTTGATTGATTTACTTCAATAGTTTGTTTCGTTTGTTCTTCAGTTTTGAGTTGTATACTTATCTTTCAAAATGCTTTGAAATTCAAACCTTTTGATCAGAAGCATAAGATTTATTTTTAATAGTCCTTTTATTACTAGTACCAATATTGTTCATCATATCAAGTAATGTCTCATTCTCCATTTTTATATAATATTGTGTATTGTGTGAGTGCTTAGTCACTCAGTTGTGTCCAACTCTTTGCGACCCCAGGGACTGCAGCCCACCAGGCTCCTCTGTCCATGGGGATTCTTCAGGTAAGAATACTGGAGTGGGTTGCCATGCCCTCCTTCAGAGGATCTTCCCAACCAAGGGATCCAACCCAGGTCTCCCGCCCTGCAGGCAGATTTTTTTTTACCTTCCTGAGCCACCATCTTTCAGCATACATATTAACACTTACATTCTCTAATCACCTGAATCATTATTATAATACAGCCACTATTAATGTATGTTGTCTTTAACCTATAGTGCCTTCACATTTATAATCATTGTTTGTGTCACATCTGTTGTAGGAAAATTAATAGCATAGAAAAGAAATAGTTTACTCAATTTGCAGTGTTTGAATGAACATCAATTTCTTAATTTTTTAGTCAAGTTCTAGACCAAAAAGTTTCTGGGAAATATGAATGATTATGTAAATTGATTGCTTTAAGAATAGCAGCATTATTAAGTGATTATCATGTGAATATATAGTAGTGGCATGTAAAATTTTGTGGAATTGCAGAATAAATGCTGTAGAAATAATGATCTTTCTCTTGCTAAGGTCTGTACAATCTGATATTCCTGGGGAATCAAAATTACTGAAGAGCACATGAAGGAATATGGCAAACAACACATCATGCCAAAAAAGTTTGCTGTTTTCCTTTTCCTTATTACCTTTAATCTAATTCTGGTAAGTCTTCTGATATATTTCTTTTCTTTCTCCTCCCCTTACACCATCCCCCAGGAATAGCAACTGAACCCTAACAAGAGTTCACTGTAGTAAATTAAGTTTCACTGGGACCATTAACATTTATTTTTAATTTCTCTCTTGTAAGCGTTGTAAATAACCTGTTAAAAAGTTTGCCTTTTTAGAATAGTGGAACTTTTTCCTAAATTAATTAAAAGAGTTTACAATGGCAGTATATTTGATCCAATTTCTGCCTTTGCTTTATTCATTTATACAACATTTAGTCAAGATCTGTATTCCTGACAGTTTTTGTATAATTTTTTCCCAATACCATACATATTATGGACAATTTCAAACATGAAGTAAAATTGAAATATTTTACACTGAGGAATATTTTACACTCACCAAGTAGATTGTGCCACAAATATTGACTAGATTTGCCTGTCTCATGCTGTGTGTCTGTTCCTCTCTCTGTCCCTCCAATTAATCCATGTGATTTTTGACGCATTTCAAAATAATCTGTGGGAATTATTACCCTTTCCCTTAAATACTTCAGCATATATATTATTAACTAGAGTTTAAAGTTATATTTGTTCACAGTTTTTTCTTTTAATTTAAAATTTACATACATTAAAGTCACAAATCTTAACATAATATTAATAGTTTTAACAAATGCACACCTGTGTCACTCAAATTTCTGTTAAAATACAGAACATAAAAATAGCCTCAGAAAATTTCCTTCATGTTCTGACCCAGTTGATTCTTGCTTTATCCACTCTCCCACATTGGCAACCACTATTCCGATTTTTAAAATATCACAGGTTAATCTTGTGTGTTCTAGAACTTCAGTATATACTTTTCTAGAAACAACACTCTAGTTGCTGTGCAGAGAATAAGTTATAGGAAAACAAAACTAGGATCGTGTTTGATGCATTTTCACAAATGGTACATGTCACTCAAGGTGCTTGTGGGTTAGACTCCAGTATTTCTAAATCATTGCTGGTGAAGATGCACTGGTCCTTTAAAACTTCCTCAATTTCTTTCCTGTGGTTGTAAGAGTATAGAAGCTGCAGCTAGTTTTGAGGGGGAGCTCACTCACTCACCATTTTGGGAAGAATCCTGTTTAGGAGTGCACTTTGAGTTAGGTATCCATTCATTTTTATTGAGAGAAGTGTGTATTCTTATGGAAGAAGGAAGTAAATAGATACTATCAATCTTATAGCAGACCAGGAACTAAATAGGAAAATGGACTTAAGAGGACCTGTGTGAAGTTAATGGCTAATAGATACCAAGAGCAATAATATTTAATATTGGTTTATTTTTCTTACTTATCATAGTCTATTTACATTATTTGTAAGCCTAAGCAAAGGTTTTAAACATAGTGGTCTTTTGAATGTGGATATTTATGAGATGTTATATCTGTTCTTTTTTTGAAGTCAATATTATATTAGATAAGAATGACTTCAATAGGATATTCCTGGTGATAAGAGTAGCAACAACCATTAAGAAGTATAAAGGACAAGTTATAAAATAAACAAGTCATAGGGATGTATACAGTATAAGGAATATAGTCAATAATTTGTAATAACTTTTTCTGGTTTAGTCTATTATTTGTGGGCAAAGTGTGCTATTGCAAGCTTAAGCAATACACAGGCATGAAAGATTATCAGAGAGGAATGATGGAAAATTTTAGAAAAGTTGTTGTTGTTTAGTTGCTAAGTTGTGTCCAACTCTTTTGTGACCCCATGGACTGTAGCTCATCAGGCTTCTCTGTCCATGGGACTTCCCAGGCAAGAATACTGGAGTGGGCAGCTATTTTCCTTCTCCAGGGGATCTTTCTGACCAAGGGATCAAACTTGTGTCTCCTGCTTTGGCCGGTGGATTCTTTACCACTGAGCCACCAAATGAAAACCAGAAACTAGGGAAGTGTAAACATTCCTGGAAAAAAGGGAGAGGAAGAATGTAGATGGAGGAGGGGAAAGAATAAGAAGTAGGAGGAAATAGGGAAAAGAGAGAGGAGAAAGGAAAAGAGAGAAGAGAAAAGCCATGTGCTTTATATGGGCCCAATTGCCTGAGCTGAAAACAACTAAAAGCTCTCCCAACAAGACAGTGATCAGAAGGTTTACATGAACATTCTGTGTTTAAAAGAATGGGAGTCTCGTTTTTGGACTTATAAGCTGGTAAGTTTTCTTGGCACCAGGTTCTATGACTTCATCTCAGAATACAGAAGACCTGATCTGGTCCCATACTGGGGATATAATATGCCTCATGTCCTTTCACATTTTCCATAGATGCAAGTGTTGACTCAGGACTTTCTTCACAGGTTCTTTCACCTGCTTATTTCTCAAGATGTAGATGATGGGGTTCAACATTGGGGTTACCACTCCATAAGACAGTCCAGTGATCTCATCAGAAGTGTTTGTGTCCTTTGACTTGGGCTTCATGTACATAAAAAGGGCTGAACCATAGAACAAGATGACCATACTCAGGTGGGTTGGACAGTATAGAAAAGACTTTTTTTCTCCCTTCAGCAGAATTAATTCTCAGGATGGAAGAGAGGATGAAAACATAGATGAAAATTAATAGTATAGGAATCACCAGTATAACAATATTTGTCACTGTCATGATAATCACATTGATGGTAATATCTGAACAGATGAGTTTAAGAAGGGCCAAGATCTCACAGGTCATATGATCAATGATATTATTACCACAGAAAGGCAATATCATTGTTATAATTATTTGTGATAGAGAAGTCAGACAACCTATGATCCAAGATCATGTATCCATGTGCACATACAGCACCCTGTTCATGATGATGGGGTACCTTAGGGGGTTGAAAATGGCCACATATCAATCATATGCCATCACAGCCAGGAGGACACACTCAGTGGAACATAACCCAAGAGAGACAACCATCTTCAGAGCACAGCCAATGAAAGAGATGGATTTTCTCTCAGACCTAAATATAATGAGCATTGGGGGGGATGGATGACATTTAACAGATGTCTAAGAATGAGAGGTTTCCAAGGAAGAAATACATGGGAGTGTGGAGGCAAGAATCCAGTATGCTGATGATAATGAGGCTATTTCCAGGAAGATGATCGTGTACATGATGAGGCAGAGCATGAAAAGACAAAACTGGAGTGCTGGGTATTGAGAAAGCCCCACCAGGAAGAATTCAGTCATAGCTGAATCATTTCCCATTTCTTTGTGTCCATGTCACTCACCTTCATGGCTTAGAAAAGGACATGACTCAGGAAAGTTTACATTTATGATAGAGATTTTCAGCACATGTTCACTTCCAGTATTGTGCTTGACTCTTGGTTTTTTTGTTTGTTTGTTTAAAAGTCTCAAGAGCATTTTTAACAGGGGCCACACCACCCTCAAGGGGTTGCAGATTCATTTTTGGAGGGATTCAGTTCAGTTCAGTTCAGTTGCTCAGTTGTGTCCGACTCTTTGCGACCCCGTGAATCACAGCACGCCAGGCCTCCCTGTCCATCACCAACTCCCAGAGTTTACTCAAACTCATGCCCATTGAGTCGGGTGATGCCATTCAGCCATCTCATCCTCTGTCGTCCCCTTCTCCTGCCCCCAGGGGAACACAAAAAATCACATGTTTAATATAGAAGTACAGACATACTGCATCAGTTTCCTAGTGCTGCCAAACCAAATTACCACAAACTTGGTAGCTTAAAACAAACAAAATGGATTCTCTCACAGTCTGGAGGCCAGAAGTCTGAGATAAAGGTGTTGGTAGGCTCGTGTTCCATCCCATGGCTATAGAGGAGGATCCTTCCAGCTTCTAGGGGTGCCTGGTGCCCCTTAGCTTGTGGCCACATCTCTCCTGTCTCTGTTTCTGTATTTTTTTTAATATTGATTTAATTTTTTGGCTGCACCAGGTCTTAGTTGTAGTGCGGGATCTTTAGTTGCAGTATGCAAACTCAGTTGCAGCATGTGGGATCTAGATCCCTGCCCAGGGATCGAACCCGGGCCCCCTATGCTGGAGCACAGAGTCTTAGCCACTGGACCACCAGGGAAGGCCCTTCGCCTCTGCCTTTACGCGGCTTCTCCTCTGTGTCTCTTTTACGAGGACCTCAGTCATTGGATTTAGGGCTCAGTCTAAATCCAGGATGATTTCATCTCAAGATCCTGAAGCAATGTGCTTGACTCTTGGAACACTTTTTTTAAAAATTAATTAATTAATTTATTTTTTCAGTGGGTTTTGTCATACATTGACATGAATCAGCAATAGATTTACATGTATTCCCCATCCCGATCCCCCCTCCCACCTCCCTCTCCACCCGATTCCTCTGGGTCTTCTGGGCATACACACTGAGGAAACCAGATCTGAAAGAGACACGTGCACCCCAATGTTCATCGCAGCACTGTTTATAATAGCCAGGACATGGAAGCAACCTTGATGCCCATCAGCAGACAAATGGATAAGGAAGCTGTGGTACATATACACCATGGAATATTACTCAGCCATTAAAAAGAATTCATTTGAACCAGTCCTAATGAGATGGATGAAACTGGAGCCCATTATACAGAGTGAAGTAAGCCAGAAAGATAAAGAACATTACAGCATACTAACACATATATATGGAATTTAGAAAGATGGTAACGACAACCCTTTATGCAAAACAGAAAAAGAGACACTGAAGTACAGAACAGACTTTTGAACTCTGTGGGAGAAGGTGAGGGTGGGATGTTGCGAAAGAACAGCATGTATATTATCTATGGTGAAACAGGTCACCAGCCCAGGTGGGATGCATGAGACAAGTGCTCGAACACTTATAGGAATAAGAAAGGGCAGAGATATTGTATTAATATTATTTGTATTAGTGATAGATATAAGGCTTTAAGAAATCCAAAACATCTTAGATCTACACAGCAGCACAGTCAAGGCTACTAATGTTCCAAGAGTTCTTATGGGAAGTGCCAGATAAGATTTAGGAGGAATTACGTTTCAGTGTAGGAGTATCAAGATGCCTTCATTAAGGCAAATTTTGAATCTGTTTTCTGATGAAGATGGCCTCTATTTAGAAGATTACATAAATACATCACCATATCGTTTAACCCAGATATAACTTTGGTAATTTGTTCAATTTTTAAGTCTCAAATGGAAAAGTAGGAAAAAGTGATACTTATTTGTCAAGTTGTCATTAGAATTAAAGTTGATAAAAATCTGTTAAGTGCCTCAAAGTAATGGTTCCAACATGACATATATATGTGATATATAATTATATTTACTTTTTGTAATATAGTAATATTAAAAGTATATTTCCATATATATATAAAGGTGAAGGAAGAACATCTCCTTTTCTTTCTGTTCAAGAAAGGTCCCAGGTGAAGGACACCATTTTTCAGAATTTAGGTCAAAATAAGAGAAAATGGAAATAGTAACATCAACAAAAACACTGAATCAATCCATCACGTAGGCTTATCCAAACCCCTTCAGTTACCTTTTTTCTCACATACACCATTTCTCCTCTTGTGATACTGTTAAGGAAAGTTGTTTTTTTTTTCCTCCATGATCTTCATCAGCAACCCCACAAAATATTCTAATAGAGAAATATCTATGTAAAAACTGTGCTGGCCATACAATACAACTTCAGCCAAAGTCTGTAGCCCCTCATCCAATCACATTGTTACTCCTAGATTCTTCTAACATGGAAATAATGGAGGCACGACTGTCACCCTAAATATTCTGCAATGACCATGCTGAGTTTCTTATAAGTCTCCTTACACTACTACCCTCTTTCTTCTTTTTTTTTTTTCCTCTTTCTTCTTTATGCTTTGTTCAAAGTGTTTTCTTGTTAGAAGGGCCCCTCTTATCTTAGATATTACCTTTTCAAGGAAAGCTTTCCCACTTCCTGTTGTGAGGAGGATGCCCCTTGTATGCACCACTGTCAGAGCACTCCATACTTTATATCTCTTGTAAGGTCTTTCATATATTCATTTATGCATTTCAAACTATGCCATAAATACTGTAGTAGGTAATAGGGATCCCATTGTGAGGTCTTGCTTTTCAAAACGGGTCCTGAATGCAGAATGTTGTGAGAGTTATTTTGTTCTTTTAAAAAACAATTTCTGTGCTACATAGCTTGTTTCAATATGAAAAAATTATGGAATATTTTACAAAAACATTTTCTCAAACTAGTCTGTTATTCTAAAATGTCAAGGGTAGAATAAAACTATGGAATCATCATTACTTATGCATATATATGCAAGAAGCATAAATAAGTATATCCAAACTATATACTAAAGTGATATAATTTATTTCACTAATTCATGAAATTTCACATTAATGTCTGAAAATCTATTAATATAATGTACTAAACAGCTAGGCAAAAAACAAAGCAAAACACATGGTTTTGTTAACTAATAAAACATAACTAACAAGATGCCAAAAAGCATTTGATAAAATGCAGTACTCATTTTGGTAAAATGAAAATCTCTTAGTAATATAGTTATAGGAGGATGTATAATTTAGATAATGAAGATTGCCTTTTTAAAAAATTATTTGGTCACTTAGTTCAAAATGATGAAACTCTGGAGTATATGCATAAAAATAGTCAAAAGATTGGTATTAGACTGTTATTATTATGGAGAAGGAAATGGCAACCCACTCCAGTACTCTTGCCTGGAAAATCCCATGGATGGAGGAGCCTGGTAGGCTGCAGTCTATGGGATTGCTAAGAGTCGGACATGACTGAGTGACTTCACTTTCATTTTCACTTTATTACTTAACAGTTTTTCCCCTTAATGATCCATCCAGTAGACTAGAATAAGAAAAAAATAATGACATTGCATGTTCTTTCATGTTTCAAGTTCAATTATGATTTAAATAGTTAAGACAGTTTTTTTTTTCCTCTAAGCTGCTGGAATTCTGGTTTGTGTTGGTTGTGGGTCATGCAACACATGTGAGAAGACACATCCTCACATGTCATACAAACAAAATTGTAATCTTAGAGAACAGTAAAGAGAAAGGAAAATGGCCATGGTATAGTATTAAAATGGAAGTTTCATACCTATAAAATGATCACAATTTATATACGTGTGGCTGAAAAAAGTCACAGAAAAATGTTGTTTTCTCTAGCATGTGGAACTTGTGTAATAATAATTATTAACTTTTTCTCATTCTCCAAATTCCCTTTAAGGAATGGATATTTTATGACTGTAAACATAAGAAATATTAAAAAGTTTTTCTTCGAAGGAAATAGTGGCAAGGATTTGCCAAATCTTGTCCCTAGTTTTCATTAACACTCAAGAAAGGATAAAAACAGTTAATGGAAAGGAAATTGGAGGATTTTTTTTGTTGATTTATTATATATACTGACTTAATGCCATTTAATGTTTTGATTTCAGGTAGTTGCTTCACAGAATTATCTCCTGAGCAGACACACTGACATAGTCTTAATTCTTGGAACAGAATTATACAATCTACTATTTAGAATGGCTTGGGTGGGCAGTATGGGGTGCATTTTATGAGGCATCCAGTTGTATTACACAGTAAAAAGATAAGGCAGACGAGATACCCATGGTGAGAAGTGTGAGGGATATTCATGAGAGCTATTACCTTGGCTTCTTTATCTCTGCCAAAAGGAGGTAAAATTTCAGCTTTCTGTTTTTTGTGCATCTCTCTCCAAAGGATCAGACTTTAGGTTGATGTTCATCTTTGGATATTGCCTACAGAAGGGAAGCAAACTCTGCTTGAGGACTTGGATCATGAAGTATTCACCCTTCTCGCTATGTTTACTGATAGAAGAAAGTAGTAGTTGTTTATAAAACACATGTACTTACCTGACTTCCTGATTTTAATGCAAGGAACCTCTTGAAACAAGCTGTGCCACTCTCCTCAGAAGGAAATCCAGTGCACTAAGTATTGCTTGCTATCTCCCACTTCAGCTACTTTTTCCTTGTACTTATAAAATAATGTATTCTTTGTGATATCAGACATTTCTGGTGCTAGATCTTGAGTGCATGTCCAAATTTCTGAGCCCTGAAGTTGCTAATAATAGGCAATAGTGCTCTAGTCAGAACAAAGTATCTTCTCATTTTCCTACATGGTTTTGAGAATTTTATTGGGTTTTCTCATTCACATTTCTGTGTGGAAACCAAGAACACTTCTTTGTTGCTGGAAACTTCAGTGAGCTGGACTCACTACTGGGATTGTGTTCTTCATGATCTGACCATCACTGTGCTAGAGTACAGTGGTCTTGTGTCTCAGAAAGTCTGTTGTGTCTCGATCCTCTTACTCCATTTTCCCCTTAGCTGTGTATTATGAAGCACTTGGCTTGAAGGACCTAAACTTCAGTCTTGGCTCCTTGGCGTATTGGCTGTATAAACTTTGGCAAAACACAATCTCTCATCATGATGTGTCATTTAAAATGGGGGTAATGGTACTTATTTCTAGAGGTTTTTTTTTTGTCTATTTGTTTTTTTAGGATTGTTGTAACATACCTGAAAGTTCTTGACATAGATTGTGTGCACAATAGATGTTAGTTTAATCTGTACCCCTAGGCTGCTATTCTTTCATTTTCCATGATAAAAGTGACTTATTTAAATTATGTTTGTGTATATCCATGATATTTTCTTCACCCAATAATACCTTAGTTTTTTTCATTGCTGTATTCAGCACTTTAAAAATAAAATAAGTTATCCATAATTCCCAGTTCCCATTCATCTTTTCCTTTCTGAAGATATCTTTTCTTAAATTTGTTCTAATGTTCCCTATTAAATCTTCAGTATAGGATCCTCATCTTCTTCAGTTGTAAAAGATAGCATGGCTATTTGGGGTTTCAGTTTTCAAAACAGGGAAAATGTTCTTTTTCATCAGGGTTTTACTAACTTCTTGTGACAGTTGCTGCTCCTCCTCAATGAATGACTTCTTAGTGTTCCTTTTAGAGCTATAATCATGCTCTGGGACTCACATTCAAGTATACCACAGTCACAGACAACTATAAGTAGTGGTAAAGGAAAGGAAAAAGCAAAACTTTCTGCCAAAACAGAATGCCATGTTATAAATTTGCAGTAGTAAACTAAGGTGTCACATGAATACTTTCCTACCTCTGAGCCTTAAATATTTCCAGAGGCCCCACAGTAGTTCTGGTAGCCAATTTAAATCCTATGTTTTCTGCTAAGAGACTCTCTAATCCCAGAAGTGATTTAAAGTTGAATTTTTAAATAATATAGAAAGTAGTAACTTTCAGATGTGTAGGGTTGATATCTCAGAGAACTAATTGTACGAAAATTACTAACACTAATTTTCCTCCTCTAAATTTTTGCTTCCCTGATTATACAAACAGTACATATTCAGTATAGAAAATTTGATAAGTTCGGGAAAACCCAAAGGAAGAAATGGAAGTCATACATAATTATATTATAAATATTAATATTTCCATACCTGAGAGCACACTGTATTTCCTGATTTACTACCTGCTTTTTTATAATTAACAATGTAATGCATGTATTTTCCCACTATCATATTACTTAGTAATTTTAATCTATTTCATAGTATCTTTAAATGATAAATAGCAAAAACATATAAGAATGGAGACTAAACAGTTTTTTGCTGGATTCTCAGCAACTTTTCACTTTTTTTTTTGCTTTTTGGAAGTTGGGGGACTGAGGTCAGAGATTTCCTTCATTTTATTCCATGTGTGTAAAAGCCGATTCTCATCGTCAGAACGTATCACAAAGCCAGTTTTATGGAATGGAATATCAGTGTGAGGCAGTTTTTCTTTTTGGGGTGAAGCGGATATAAGGGTGTGATAACCAACACTGGATACACAGCCTCAAGGATGTCCAGCTCCCTCCTGCCACTGCTTCCCAACTGTCCTCGCTCACTCCACTTATTGTCTGTTGACTTTCTGGCCCCTGATCCTGCCATGCACTTCTGAAAGGTTGTTGCTGAACCATGAAAGACTCCAGGATTCTTGGCCTCCAGAGGAGAATTCAATCCGGGGCCAGAGATGAGGCTTGATTGCTGAGAGCTTTTGTGTAATAAAGTTTTATTAAAGTGTAAAAGAGGTAGAGAAAGCTTCTGACATAGACATCAGAAGGGGGCAGAAAGCGTGCCCTCTCGCCAGTGTTATCAACAGAGTTACATACTTTATAATTAGTTCTGGAGATTGTAAAGATCTTACTAGACCCACCCCCCATAATTTACATTTTTAAGATAACAGGATTAGCCAGAACGGATTTTTTCAGAAACTCTTCTCAAGCAGGATACATTATTGTTATATAATCCTAAGGAATGTAGAGGAAAAAAAAAAGTTTGTCCTTTCCTCCTCGAGAATTCCAGACACCCCTCTCCTTGGGGACCCCTAGACTTCTTATCAGCCTGCCTAGGAATTGACTCTCTCACTTCCATGTCTTAGTGTTTTAACTCCATCCACACTTACGTTCTTCTAGCACTCCAAAATTGGGTAGGCCTTGGAAGAACACAGTTCTGTTTGTATTTTAAGATCCAAATATTTGCCAGGCCTTTTGCTCAATTATGATTCCAGGTGTGTTCCCTCAATGTCATGACATGCTCAAAGGTGAAAAAGACTCTACTTCCTGACCAGGAGATGCGCATGATTTCAGAACTTGGAGTAAAAGTATTTCTGTGACTATTTGTGGAAATAGAATTTTCTACAAGTATTGATGTTTTGCTTTAGCAGGTAGTACTTTGACAGGATTCAAATTGCAGACTTGTCTTCTCTAAGGTGGGCAGCAACAGAAATCTCTGTTCAGGTCTTCTAGCCTTAACTCTGTTTATGTGTAGTTTAGGGATCAGTGAGTATTTATTTGGGCAGAGTGTATACAGAAACTTGGGGCTCCCACTCTCTGGCGGTATCTGGCTATGGTTTTCCCATCTAGATTTTCAATTGCCATGATCTTCCTGAACTCCATCCTCTTGAAAGGTTGTTGCTGAACCACAAAAGACACTGGGATTCTTGGCCTTCAGAGGAGAATTCAATCCGGGGCCAGAGACGAGGCTTGATCGCTCAGAGCTTTTGTGTAATAGAGTTTTATTAAAGTATAAAAGGAATAGAGAAAGCTTCTGACATAGACATCAGAAGGGGACAGAAAGAGTGCCCCCTCACTAGTGTTAGCAATGGAGTTATATACTTTTTAATTACTTATTACAGTGAATCAAAAGAATGTCTGGAGGTTGTAAAGACCTTACTAGATGCAGTCCCATAATTTACATTTTAAGATAACAAGATTAGCCAGAAGGTTTTTTCCAGAGACTGTCCTCAAGCAGGATACATTATTGTTATATAATCCTAAGGAATGTAGAGGAAAAAAATGTTTGTCCTTTCCTCCTTCTTGAGAATTCCATACTGCTCTCTCCTTGGGGACCCCTGGACTTATCAACCTGCCTAGGAATCGACTCTCTCACTCTGTTTGTTTGGGTGAGTAAGACTGAAGTTTTCTCTCTGAATTTTAGGCACTTTGTGGTGGTGACTGCCCTTCCCTTATCTTAAAATCTCTAAAAGGGAAACTCACACAGTACCATTCCTTCTTATAAAAGTTGACTGCCCTCGTTCATTTTCTGGATGTTTTTGGTCACTTCAGGAAGGTCTTGTTTTGTTTTTTATTGTGATTAAAAGTTAACATGAAATATAAACCCCATGTAACAAAACTTTAAGTGTACAGTGCAATATTGTTAACTATAGTACAATTTGTTCAGCAGATCTGGAGAATTTACCCATCTTAGATAGCTGAAATTTTATACTAAAAAACACCTTCCTCTTTACTCCTCCTCTCAACCTGTAGCAACCACCATTCTATTCTCTGCTTCTGTGAGTTTGACAGTTTTAAATTCTTAGATGTCCTTTGGAATTAAGAACTATGACTAGAGAATCTACCCAGGAGAGAAATTTCTATGTCATGGTTTATATACATATTCATCTTCTTTGTAATTTTTTGGTTAATTTTAATAGTTAAAATTGCTTCTTTTATTTTTATTTGCTTTTGGGATATATATTCATCTTTACTAAATTTCCAAATTTGTACCCTAAGAGAAGTGTATAAGGGCTCCTTTTGCACCATATTCTTGTCAATACAATCTAGTCTGGTTATTTTGGAGAAGCATTCTTTCAGCCTCACAGAACAAGAGATATCATTTGAAGGGTGTTGGAAATATATAAGATAGACATAAGAATAAAAATAGCCATCTGAATGCAGAGTTCCAGAGAATAGCAAGGAGAGATAAGAAAGTGAACAATGCAAAGAAATAGAGGAAAACAATAAAATGGGGAAGACTAGAGATCTCTTCAAGAAAATTAGAAAGAGCAAGGGAACATTTCATGCAAAGATGGGCACAATTAAGGACAGAAATGGTATGGACCTAACAGAAACAGAAGATATTAAGAAGAGGTGGCAAGAATACACAGAAGAACTATATAAAAAAGATTTTATTTAATTTATTTTTTGTATAACAATGATGGTGTGATCACTCACCTAGAGACAGACATCTTGAAGTGTGAAGTCAAGTGAGCCATCACTTTGAACAAAGCTAGTGGAGGTGATGGAATTCCAGCTGAGCTATTTAAAATCCTAAAAGATGATGCTGTTAAAGTGCTGCACTCAATATGCCAGAAAATTTGAAAAATTCAGCAGTAGCCACAGGAAAACTTGAGAAGGTCAGTTTTCCAATTCCAAAGAAGGGCAATGCCAAAAAATGTTCAAACTGCCACACAATTGCACTCTTTTGATGTGCTAGCAAAGTAATGCTCAAAATCCTTCGAGCTAGACTTCTACAGTATGTGAACCAGTAACTTCCAGATGTACAGGCTGCATTTAGAAAAGGCAGAGGAGCCAGAGATCAAATTGCCAAAACCCGTTGGATCATAGAAAAAGCAAGAGAATTCCAGAAAAACATCTGCTTCATTGACTACAGCAAAGCCTTTGGCTTTGTAGATCACAACAAACTGTGGAAAATTCTTAAAGAGATGGGAATACCAGACTACCTTACCTCCCTCCTGCAAAACCTGTATGCAGGTCTCAAGAAGCAACAGTTAGAACTGGACATGGAACAATGGACTTGTTCCAAATTAGGAAAAGAGTATGTTAAGGCTGTATATTGTCGCTCTGCTTATTTAACTTATATGCAGAGTACATCATGCGAAATGCCAGGTCGGATGAAGCACAAGCTGGAATCAAGATTTGGGGGAGAAATATCAATAGCCTCAAATATGCAGATAATACCACCCTTATGGCAGAAAGCAAAAAAGGAACTAAAGAGCCTCTTGTTGAAGGTGAAAGAGGAGAGTGAAATAGTTGGCTTAAAAGTCAACATTCAAAAAACTAAGATCATGGCATTGGGTCCTATCACTTCATGGCCAATGATGGGGAGACATTGGAAACAATGAGAGAGTTTATTTTCTTGAGCTCCAAAATTGCTGCAGATGGTGACTGCAGGCATGAAATTAAAAGATGCTTGCTCCTTGGAAGAAAAGCAATGACAAATCCAGACAGCATATTAAAGAAGCAGAGACATCACTTTGCCAAGAAAGGTCCATATAGTCAAAGCTATGGTTTTTCCAGTAGTCATGTGCAATGTGAGAGCTGGACAATAAAAATTTCTGAGTGCTGAAGAATTGTGATGCCGGAGAAGACTCTTGAGAGTCCCTTGGATGGCAAGGAGATCAAACTGGTCAATCCTAAAGGAAATCAACCCTGAATAGTCATTGGAAGGACTAATGCTGAAGCTGAATCTCCAGTACTTTGGCCACCTATGTGAAGAGCTGACTTATTGGAAAAGACTGATGCTGGGAAGGATTGAAGGCAGGAGAAGGGCACGACAGAGGATGCGATGGTTGCATGGCATCACTGACTCTATGGGCATGGATTTGAGCAAACTCTGGGAGATTGTGAAGGACAGGGAAGCCTGACATGCTGCAGTCCATGGGGTCTAAATGAGTTGGACATGACTGAGTGATAACAACAGACATTAAGAAAGACATTTCTACTTGGTTTTGTCACAAGGTCGGTGATGGTTTAGTTGCTAAACCATGGACTACAGCCTGTGATTTTCCTCTGTCCGTGGGATTCTCTAGGCAAGAATACTGAAGTTGGGTACCCTTTCCTTCTCCAGGGGATCTGCATGACCCAGGAATTGAATCCAGGTCTCCTGCATTGAAGGCAGTTTCTTTACTGACTGAACTACGAGGGAGGCCCTGTCACAAGGTTAGGTTCATGCAGATTCTGAGAGCGAAGCAGGATAGGTGGAGTCCAATGCTGGCCCAGTAGGTCATTAAGGGAAGTTACTGCGTATATGAGCTCTACATGTTTATAGGTTATTAGTGCATCCCTGTGCAGGCACTTTCAGAATTCCCTTGTAAACATTGCTGAAGGAATTGTATTTTTTATTATATTCTGAGACCACTAGATGGTGGCATAGACTAGGTTTATTCTTCAGTCTTTCTTTGCATACATATCTGGATGTGGGATTATGGGATTAATTTTACCTAATCTTGCTTATTTGCTCTTCAGAATGTCAGTTCATTTTCCTTATGGCAATAAATTAGATTTTGTGTTTCTCCATATTATTGTCATAATTTACTATTTACCTACTTTGGGGGTATGCAGTATCTTATTTTAATTTTTTTTTTGTTTCTTTGATAACTTGTGATATGATTATTTTTATATTTTTGTTGGTACTGGGGTTCCTTTACAGTCGTTATTGGATAGCTTGTACTTTTAGAAACATTCTATACTAGCCACCTTTGTGTGTGTGTGTGTTTGCTATAGATAAATTCTCCCATTTATATCTAATGTTTAAACTTTCTTAATGGTGTCTTTTGTCATATGGAACTTTTAATTTTAAGGGGGCTAATTTTGTCATTCTTTTCACTTTTCTATTTTTTTTTAAGCTGATTTTTAAGTGATTTTTTTTTTTTTTTTAAATTTGGCTGTGCTGGTCTTACTTGTGGCATGCAGGATCTACTTCCCTGATGAGGGATCAAACCCTGGCCACTGCATTGGGAGCCTGGAATCTTAACCACTGGATCACCAGGGAAGTCCCCTTACTTTTTGTTTTGTGTCTTTTTAAATAAATTCTATTCCTGCCGGTATACTGTAGTGATATTTTCCCATAATTTTCTATAGAAGTTCTAGAATTTAACTTTTTAGAACTTGGCTATTCAGTCTTTCTAAATTTACATGTGGTATAGTATGAGGTAGACATCTATTGCTATCTTTTTTTGTCAATACAAATAATCAATGTGTGTGCTGTATGCTTAGTTGTGTCTGATGCTTTATGACCCCATGGACTGTAGCCCGCCAGGCTCCTCTGTCCATGAGGATTCTCCAGGCAAGAATACTGGAGTGGGTTGCCTTGCCCTCCTCCACGGGATCGTCCCAACCCAGGGATCGAATCCAGGTCTCCAGCATTGCAGCAGATTTTTTAACTGTCTGAGCCACCAGGGAAGCGCATGAATAAACAACATGATGCAATTTATCAGATAGTTCATTTAATATGTACTGATTTACAATGTCACATCAGTCATCAAACCCTCTGATAATACATGTTATCCAACTCTTATAGATGTCTAGAATGTTCTTAGACTTTCTATCCTATTCTGTTGATCCTTTTGTTTTCTGTCTTCACTGATACTATATTATTTAAATATCTACAACTTTGTATCCAGTCATGAGATCTGGTATAGTGATTACTGTTCTTATTTTGTAATATTCTCATCCTGCAGTTTTTTTTTCTTGGTGATTCTTAGTCTTTTATTCTTTATGTAAATTTTAGGGTTAACTTAATATCCAAAGAGGGGAAAGGAAACCTCACTCTGTTAAATTTTAAAAGAAATTGCATTAATAGAGAGACTCTTGGGGATAAATATTTTTAAATTTCCTGACTATACAGAAAATATAGCTTCCTGTTTACTCAGGTTTTCTTGTCTATTTTTTTAAAGTAAAGATTTACAATTTTTTCTCATAAAGTACTTGTACTCTTTTTATTAGATTTATTCATAGGCATTTTTACATATATGTTGTTACTGTGAATGAGATTATATTTAAGATATTTTTTTGACCTTTGTGACTGATACTAGGAGCACAATTATTGAATATCTATCTTTGATTTGCAACCATTATTAACCTAGAAAATAATGGATTATCTGGGTAAACCCTTTGGGTAAACCCAGATAATAATGGGTTATCGCTCAGTTGTGTCTGACTTCCAGCCCCATGGACTATACAGTCTATGGAATTCTCCAGGCCAGAATACTGGAGTGGGTAGCCTTGCCCTTCTCCAGGGGGTCTTCCCCACCCAGGGATTGAACCCAGGTCTCTTGCATTACAGGCAGATTCTTTACCAACTGAGCTATCAGGGAAGCCCATTTATCTTTTATTTGCAACCATTACTAACCCATATGATTTGTTTATAATTTTTCTTCATTTTCTATGTATATAATTGTATTGTCTGGGATAATGATAATTTCATTTCTGCCTTTGTAATACTTAATCTTATTTCTTTTTCTTTTTAAAATTTGATTCTAGTCCAGTGTTATAGAAGAAGCAAGCCCAGGCATTTAAAATCTCTTGTTGAACATGAAAATGAATATATTTAATATTTCATCATTAGCTATGATGTTTGCTGTGGATTTTGACTGGGTATCTTTTTTTTTTTTTTTTTAAGTTCTTTTTTTCCCCCCTTCTTTCCTCTTTTTTTCCTCTCTCTCCTCCTAATACACACTTTTTTTTAGTAAGGGGAATACCATGATGTCGCTCTAGCCCGGCCCCTGTAGACGCGACCCCGGGGCCTGCTGTTAAAACCACTGTAGAATCGAGAGCGGGAACTGTTGTAGTTGGTGGTTCGGGCACGGTATCGGGCTCGTGGGAAACCTCGGTCTGTTGTGCTGATGCCTGGTCTGTTGGTTCGTTTAGGGATCACCTTGATCTGTCTTCCTCTAAATAAGGATTCATCTAAGGCCAGGGAAGTCCTTACTGACTCTTTGTCTGAGAACTCTATATACACAAACCCTTTGGGATGGCCACTAAATTTGTCACAGAGTATAGTAACGCGGTTGACTGAACCACAGCCATGAAAGTGTGCTTCCAGCTCTTCTGCTGTTGCACCATAGTCCACATTGCCAACATAGATGGAACGGGCATCAGCCTCCATCTTCTCCTCAATGGACATGATCACTGGGCCAGCATTGCCCGGAGGTGGACTCATATTCATCTGCTTCTCTACCTCGTTCTGTAGCTCCTTTAGCTTCTCAGCTTCTTCCTCCATCTCCCTAACTCGAGCTTTGATCGCTTCCAGCTCCGGGTCCTTAATGGCGCCGTCCCCCGGGTTACCCTCGACCAGTCCCGGCTCCTGCTCCTCCTCCTGGTTGCCGGGGGCTCCCGAGCCAGGCCCAGGGCCCGGAGCTCCCGGGGCGGGGGGGCGCGGGGCCAGAGCGGCTCCTCTTCGGGCTCGGGCTCCGGCTTGGGCTCCAGCAGCAGCTCCTCAGGCTCCAGTTCCTCAGACTCCAAGCCTTTCCCGTAGTCCCCTGCGCCCCCCGGGGGCCCCCTCCCCGGCCTCCCCACTGGCCCCGGGCACAAGGTGGCGCCGCCGCCCCGGCCACCCGCAGCCCCCGCTGCTGCTGCCGCCTTGACTGGGTATCTTATCAGGTTTAAAAAGATTGTTTCTGTTCTAATTTGACAAGATTAAAAAAATTATAATTGCATGTTGAATTTGTCCTGCATTTATTAAAATGGTTATTTTTTTCCTGCATTTATTAAAATGGTTATTTTTTTTCTTCTTAAATTGATACTGTGAATTATTGATATTGTGTGAAAATGAACACATTTTCTTTTTTTTTCTAGTTTATTTTATTAAAAAAAATTTTTTTTTCATTTATTTTTATTAGTTGGAGGCTAATTACTTTACAATATTGTAGTGGGTTTTGTCATACATTGACATGAATCAGCCATGGAGTTACATGTGTTCCCCATCCCGATCCCCCCTTCCACCTCCCTCTCTACCCAATCCCTCTGGGTCTTCCCAATGCACCAGGCCGGAGCACTTGTCTCATGCATCCAACCTGGACTGCTGATCTGTTTCACTATAGATAATATACATGTTTCGATGCTGTTCTCTCAAAACATCCCACCCTCGCCTTCTCCCACAGAGTCCAAAAGTCTGTTCTGTACATCTGTGTCTATTTTTCTGTTTTGCATATAGGGTTATTATTACCATCTTTCTAAATTCCATATATATGTGTTAGTATCCTGTAATGGTCTTTATCTTTCTGGCTTACTTTACTCTGTATAATGGGCTCCAGTTTCATCCATCTCATTAGAACTGATTCAAATGAATTCTTTTTAATGGCTGAGTAATATTCCATGGTGTATATGTACCACAGCTTCCTTATCCATTCGTCTGCTGATGGGCATCTAGGTTGCTTCCATGTCGTGGCTATTATAAACAGTCTGCCGATGAACATTGGGGTGCATGTTCTCTTTCAGATCTGGTTCCTCGGTGTATTGCCCAGAGTGGTATTGCTGGGTCATATGGCAGTTCTATTTCCAGTTTTTTAAGAAATCTCCACACTATTCCCCATAGCGGCTGTACTAGTTTGCATTCCCACCAACAGTGTGAGAGGGTTCCCTTTTCTCCACACCCTCTCCAGCATTTATTGCTTGTAGACTTTTGGATAGCAGCCATCCTGACTGGCGTGTAATGGTACCTCATTGTGGTTTTGATTTGCATTTCTCTGATAATGAGTGATGTTGAGCATCTTTTCATGTGTTTGTTAGCCATCTGTATGTCTTCTTTGGAGAAATGTCTGTTTAGTTCTTTGGCCCATTTTTTGATTGGGTCATTTATTTTTCTGGAATTGAGCTGCAGGAGTTGCTTGTATATTTTTGAGATTAATCCTTTGTCTGTTGCTTCATTTGCTATTATTTTCTCCCCAGGAATGCAAGGATTCTTTAATATCTGCAAATCAATCAATGTAATACACCACATTAACAAATTGAAAGATAAAAACCATATGATTATCTCAATAGATGCAGAGAAAGCCTTTGACAAAATTCAACACTCATTTATGATTAAAACTCTCCAGAAAGCAGGAATAGAAGGAACATACCTCAACATAATAAAAGCTATATATGACAAACCCACAGCAAGCATTACCCTCAATGGTGAAAAATTGAAAGCATTTCCCCTGAAATCAGGTACAAGACAAGGGTGCCCACTCTCACCACTACTATTCAACATAGTGTTGGAAGTTTTGGCCACAGCAATCAGAGCAGAAAAAGAAGTAAAAGGAATCCAGATAGGAAAAGAAGAAGTGAAACTCTCGCTGTTTGCAGATGACATGATCCTCTACATAGAAAACCCTAAAGACTCTACCAGAAAATTACTAGAGCTAATCAACAAATATGGTAAAGTTGCAGGATATAAAGTAAATGCACAGAAATCCCTTGCATTCCTATACATTAACAATGAGAAAACAGAAAGAGAAATTAAAGAAACAATACCATTCACCATTGCAACAAAAAGAATAAAATACGTAGGAGTATATCTACCTAATGAACACATTTTCTAATGTTAAAACTTTCTTGATCCCTTGGAATAACTCCTACTTAGACACTGGGTATTATTACTCAGTATATTGCAGGATTATGTTTGATAATATTTAGTATTTTTATATTTATGTTTATAGTAGAGTGACATATTTTTCTTTTTATTATTCTTATGCAGTTTTTGTTTCACTTTATACTAGGCTCAAATATTAGTTTGAAATGCTCTTCCAATTTTTATATTTTCTGAAATAAATGCATATAATAGAGTTTTTCTATTCTTTAAATTTTATTAGACTTTTAAAGGGGAATTGTTTTGGCTTGGCAGTTTTTCAAGCAATTTATTCAATGATTCCTTGTCTTTGTTTTTTCTTGTGTTTGAATTGAATGCTTAGAGTATCAAGTTTCAATTTTCTTACTTTCATATCATGTGTATGTGTGACATGTGTGTGCTGTGCTTAGTTGCTCAGTCGTGTCTGACTCTTTGCGACCCCATGGACTGTAGCCCGCCAGGCTCCTCTGTCCATGGGGATTCTCCAGGCAAGAATATTGGAGTGGGTTGTCATGCCCGCCTCTAGGGAATCTTCCCTACCCAGGGACTGAACCCAGGTCCTCCACACTGCAGGCTGATTCTTAACATCTAAGCCACCAGGGAACCCCATGACAGGTATAGATGTTGTAAATAAAGATTGAAATATCTATTTATTTATACTTATAAATTTCCTTTTAGAGTTAACCTGTATCAACTGATTTTATTGGAACTCTGTTGTTTTAGTTAGAAATTATGCTTAAGTAATTTTAATTGTTCAATATTTATTGAGACTTTCCTTGTATTTTAAGCATGTATTCTTTAGTGTTTGAATATAAAATTTTATAGACCTTACATACTATGTATTTCATGTATTATTGTCTATATCATTATATTTTTTATATTTTAATTAATCTTATTTACTGTAGAAATCATATCTTCTATTTTCACATTTCTATACTGATTAGTTTGAGAGAGGTGTGCATTAAAATAACCTATTTTTATTTAGTGTCTTCACAAAGTTTGCGTCTTTTTATAATTCAGAAGATTTTTGTTTTCTTTTTCTGTAAAGGCAATTTTATATATTTCTTCATATATTTATTTATTTTTTGTTAATGTTTATTATTTGCTATCTTTCTTTTTCATTCTACTCATTAGGTTAAATTTACTTTCTCCTTAGGTACATTGTTTAATAGTTCATTCAGTATGTTCCTTGAATGATAAACAGCTCTCATTTTTTGTCTAAAAAGTAATTTATGTTCAGTCTTGAAAGATAATTTAGTTACTTCAGTTTACAGTTAGTTTGCTCCAGTAATTTGAAAATTTGATTCCATTATCATTTGAATTCTATTTTGCTGATGACGTTTATATTTTATTCTTTATGCATATAATAAGTACTCATAAAATAGAATTATTTGTTATTAAAAACAGGTTGTGCTTCCTTTTAAAAAATCTAAATAAATGCTGTGTAGAAAACATTATGACTTCTTTCTAGACCAACTTCCATGTTTATTATTGCACTAGCTCTGCTAACATATTTTGCATTATTATTATAAATATTAGCACTCATTTATTTAGTATCAGTTGATTTCTGGGTTGGGAAGATACCCTTGAGAAGGAAAAGGCAACCCACACCAGTATTCTTGCCTAGAGAATCTCATCAAGAGGAGCCTCGCAGGCTATTGTCCATAAGGTCGCAAAGAGTAGGACATGACTGAAGCAACTTAGCATGCAGACACAAAATCTTTTATGGGGCTTCCCAGGTGGCACTAGTGGTAAAGAATCCACCTGCCAATGCAGGAAAAGAGACTGATTCGATCCTGGGTTGGATAGGTTTCACTTCGAAAATTCCGTGTGCAGAGGAACCTTGCCTACAGTCCTTGGGGTTGCAAACAGTCCTGCGAAGAATCCCACAAAGAGTGGACATGACTGAGCACATGCACAAAAACTCTTATATATGTTTTAAAATGTGAAATGTAAGTGTTCCTGCCAAACCATAAAGTGTTGACTGTATGATGTACACAAAAGAAAATGCAGAAAGACATCTTTTTAGCAACTATATAGAACATAGTCTAGGATTTGTTACTTTCCTCTCTATCTTGTAAAAGGCAAGTCAAAAAAAATTCTGTGTTTTGTTTTTAAAACTGAGGAAAATACTGTCAAGGGAAAATACTGACAGGTTATATTCATATTATTCTTATTGAGAGATAATGTTAATTTTGCACACATTCTACTGTTACATCATTATGTTGTGGTGGGTGGTTTAGTTGCTAAGTCATGTACAACTCTTGCAACCCCATGGACTGTAGCCCGACAGGCTCCTCTGTTTGTGGGATTTTCCAGGCAAGAATTCTGAAGTGGGTTGCCATTTCCTTCTCTAGGGGATCTTCTGGACTCAGGATTGGAACTTGGGTCTCTTTCATTGCAGGCGGATTCTTCACCAACTGAGCTATGAGGGAAGCCCGTTAGAATTTGTTATGATTTCATCATTGTACTCAACATAGCTTTTCAAATTCCCTACCTTTGATGACATATATAACTTAATTAAAAATATTTTTGTTACTGAAAAATGCTTGCCATCAACTGAGCCTTCAGTGACTCATAATCATTTTGCTGGTTGAGAGTCTTGCCTTGATGTTGTTGACTGATGACACATCATCATGGTGTTGCTGAAGTTTGGGGTGAGTGCGGCAGTTTCTTCAAATAAGACAACAATGAAGCTTGCCAAATTGATGGACTCTTCCTTTCATGAATGATTTCTCTGTAGCATGTAATACTGTTTGATACTATTTTACCCGAAGTAGAACTTCTTTCAAAATTGGAGTCAATCTCTCAACCCTGCCCTTACTTTATCAACTAAGTTTATGTAATATTTTAAACCCTTTGTTGTCATTTTAACAGTTTTCATAGGAGTAGATCTTCACCAGAAGTAGATTCCATATCAAGAAACTACTTTTTTTGTTAATGCTTGAAAAGCAACTCCTTATCCTTTAGAGTTTTATCATGAAAATTCAGCAATTCAGTCACATCTTCAAGCTCACGTCTAATTCTAGTCCTCTTGCTGTTTCTACCACATCTGCAGTTACTTATTCTTCTGAATTCTTGAACCCCTCAAAGTCATCCATGAAGGTTGGAATCAGCTTCTTCCAAACTCCTGTTAATTTTTAGATTTTGAACTCTTCCCATGAATCAGGAATATTCTTAATGGCATCCAGAATAGTGAATCAGTTCCAGAAGATTTTCAGTTGACTTTGCCCAGATACACCAGAGGAATCACTATCCATAGCAGATATAGCCTTATGAAATGTGTTTCTTAAATAATACAACTCGAAGATTAAAATGATTCCATGGACTGCAGACTGGATGTTGTGTTGCTAAGTTGCTTCAGTCATGTCTGACTCTGTGCGACCCCATAGATGGCAGCCCACCAGGCTCCTCTGTCCCTGGGATTCTTCAGGCAAGAATACTGGAGTGGGTTGCCATTTCCTTTCCCAGTGCATGCATGCATGCTAAGTTGCTTCAGTTGTGTCCGACTCTGGGCAACCCTATGGACAGCAGCCCACCAGGCTCCTCTGTCCACGGGATTCTCTAGGCAAGAATACTGGAGTGGGTTGCCAGTTCCTTCTCCAGGATGTTGTGTTAGCAGGCATGAAAACAGCATTAAATTCATTGTATATCTTTAATATTTTGAAAGCAAACCTCTTTTTCTGAACAGTAGGTCTCAACAGTGGTCTTAGATATTCATAAACATATTGTACACAGATATGCTATCATCCAGGCTTTGTTGTTCCATTCACAGGACACAGGCAGGATAGATGAGCTTCCCTGGTGGCTCAGATGGTAAAGCATCTGCCTGCAATGAGGGAGACCCAGGTTCGATCCCTGGGTTGGGAAGATCTCCTGGAGAAGGAAATGGCAGTCCACTCCAGTATTCTTGCCTGGAGAATCCCACAGACAGAGGAGCCTGGTAGGCTACAGTCCATGGGGTCGCAAAAAGTCGGACACAACTGAGTGACTTCACTCTTTTTTTTTTCCACTAAGGGCTCTAGGATTGTTGAAACTATAAATAAGTATTGGCTTCAGCCACCATTTGCATAGGGCTTCAGCCACCATTGTGGAGGGCTTGCCTCATAGCTCAGTCGGTAAATAATCTGCCTCCAATGCAGGAGACCAAGGTTCGATTCCTGGGTCAGAAAGATCCCCTGGAGAAGGAAATGGCAGTCCACTCCAGTATTCTTGCCTGGAGAATCCCAGGGACAGAGGAGCCTGGTGGGCCATCTCTGGGGTCGCACAGAGTCAGACACGACTGAAGCGACTTAGCAGCAGCTAACAAGGGAATCAGCTTGTCCTTTGAAACTTTGAAGACAGGCATCTACTTCTCTCTACCTATGAATATTGCAAATGGTGTCTTCTTCCACTATAAGAGTGTTTTGTCTGTGTTGAAAATTGGTTGTTTTATGTAGCCACCATCATTAATTAGCTTAGCTAGGTCTTCTGGGTAACTTGCGGTATTTACATCAGCACTTGCAGTTTAACTTCGCGCTTTTTAAAAAATTAGTATTATCGAGATGGATTCCTTTCTTAAACCTCATGAAACAGCCTCTGCTAGTTTCAAACTTTTCTTCTGCATCTTCCTCACCTCTCCTAGCCTTCATAGAGTCAAGGAGAGTTAGGGCCTTTCTCTGGATTAGGCTTTGGCTGAAAGGAATGTTGTGAGCTTGATCTGTTCAGGCCACGGAAACTTTCTTCATGTCTGCAGTGAGTTAGTTACCTATTCATATGCTCACTGGAGTAGCTTGTTTAATTGCCTTAAAGAATTTTTTCTTTGCATTCCCAGCTTGGTTAACTAGTGCAAGAGGCCTAGCTTTTGTCCTTTGTCAGCTTTTGACATGCCTTCTTCACTAAAATTAATTTTTTCTAGCTATTGATTTAAGCTAGTTTTCTAGTTTTCACTTGAAAACTAGAGGCAGTGTAAGGTTATTCGTTGGCCTAATTTTGATATCATTGTGTCTCAGATAATAGGGATGCCAGAGGAGAGGGAGAGAGACAGGGAAACAACCTGTCAATAGAACAGTTAGAATATAAACATATGTCAATTAAGTTGGCTGCCTTATATGAGTATGTTTTATGATGCCCCCAAACAGTTCCATTTGTAGCATCAAGGATCGCTGATCACTATAATGAATAATAATAATGAAAAAGTTGGAAATATTGCAAGAATTACCAAAATGTGACACAGAGACATGGTGTGAGCAAATGATGCTGGAAAATGGCACCAATAGTCTTGCTCAGCATGGGGTTGCCACAAAACTTCAATTTGTTAAAAAAATATGTAATATCTCCAAAGTGTGTTAAAGCAAAGCACAATAAAGCAAAATATGTCTGTATAGGTGATTATCATGTGAATGTAGAAGGATGGCATTATCAAAAGTAGTTTTATGGGTATTGAATGTGAAATTGTAGAAAAATGATGCAGGAATAATCGAGATTCTTTTGTTACGGTCTGTACAATCTTCCAGGGCTTCCCTGGTAGCTCAGCTGGTAAAGAGTCCACCAGCAACGCAGGAGACCCCAGTTCAATTCTTGGGTCAGGAAGATCCACCAGAGAAGGGGTAGGCTACCCACTCCAGTATTCTTGGGCTTCCCTAGTGGCTCAGATGGTAAAGAATCTGCTACAGTGCAGGAGACCTGGGTTCGATCCCTGGGTTGGGAAGATCCCCTGGAGGAGGGCATAGCAACCCACTCTAGTAGTCTTGCCTGGAGAATCCCCACGGACAGAGGAGCCTGGTGGGCTACAGTCCGTGGGATCACAGAGTCAGACATGACTGAGTGACTGAGCATAGCACAGCACAGGGAATCAGTAGTTCCCATTTATGTAGCTTAAAGCATATGCAAGATGTTAGCAGAAAACATATCTTGTGAAAGAAGTTTATTGATTACTTTCTTCTCATTACTTAGAGTTTAATTTTCGTAAGTCTTCTGATACTTTTCCTTTCTTCCCTCTCTCTTTCTTCCTGTCCCCCAGAAATAACAATAAAACCTAGATAACCTTTCAGTGTAGGCAGCTAAATTTAAAAGGGACCATAAAATTTTATTTTCCATTACTCCCTTGTTACAGTTATAAACAATTTATTAAAAGTTTTTCTTTTCAAATAGGATAGCTTCTTTTCTAAAAGAAGTTTAAGGAGCTTCATAATGATATTTAAAAAATTCATCTGCTCTTGCCTTGATGAGAGTGTTATCTTGTTTAACTTGGCAGATTTCCTGGATTTAAAAAATATTTTTTAATATTGGAAAAACTATTTCAGGGAATTTTGTGAAGACTGCTTTAATAAAGACTAGTTTCTTTAATAAAGAGTAGTTGTGATGAAAAATCATTCAATTCTTTGTCTTTTTATTTAATTTATAAATTTAGATATTTGAAGTTTTTAATTAGTAAGTCACACAAAATATTGTCTTGTTTCCTCAAAAGAAGAAAATGAACTAGCTTCTTCCTCAATGTTACATTTATCTATTTTCGTTTAAATGCCTCAAAGAGTTACCAAGTTTTATCTAATCATGTTGATATTTCAAAGCCTGAGTATTTGTCACCATATATTATCATTTATTTTTATAATTATAAGACATTCAGATTTTTCTTATATAAGGTACAAACTTGATAGCATTTTTTTTTGGTCAGAAATATTTATATGATTTATATAATCACAAATCAAGATTCTTATCACCATGTCACCTTTTAAATTTCTTAAATCTTTTGGAATGGTCTTGCCACTGGACAGCATGGTAAAATGATTCTAACTTCTAGTTTTGCAAACATAGTGTATCTTTTGTTTTATTTTACTATTACAGTCTAAATACATGTGATCTGAATTTCTTTTTATCAGTGAGGGTGTCAGTGGTATAACACAGAAAGTAGAATGTCAGTGTGAAATTGGAAACTGATTTTCAGCTCAGACTCCAATCAAGATACAAATCTTTCTAGCAGTAGAATTATATCAATTATTAATCACCCAAAGCAAAAAATCCAATCAAACAATAATGGATCATGAAAGAATACACTGCCTAGAGTCCTAGCACTTAGATTTTGATATAAAAAGAGCTTCATCATGAGGGAAAGAAGAAGGGAGACAAGGAGGCAGGAAGAGGGAGGGGGAGAAAGAGACAGAATGTTCTATCACTTAAAAGAAGTTTAATTTAAAAATGAAAAGAAGTGTAGCTTTGCTAGAACACATGATGCAGAATAGTGGGGAGAGGTAAAAATTGGCTGAAGCTGAAGCTGAAGAGTTGTATAGGGTCTAGATCTTGGATAACTTTGAAGGTGATTTTAAGAATTAAAAACTTTTTTTTTTTACTTCTTTAGTGAAGTATGATTGACACATAAAAAGCTTTAAATATTTAATTTGTACATCTTAATGTATTTGGAAATCAGTATATACTCATAAAACTAATATCACTATCAATACCATAAACTTATTCATCACCTTCAGTTTTCTTCTGCCTCTTTTGGCTTTTTTTCTTTTTCCTTTTGTGGTAAGAGCACTTACCACAAATTTTAACCCATTCAGCAAAACTTTTAGTATTCAACAGACTTCCCAGGTGCCTCAGTGGTAAAGAATCTGCCTGCCAAACAGGAGACAAGGGTTCGATCCCTATGTCTAGAAGATCCCCTGGAGAAGAAAATGACAACCCTCTCCATTATTCTTGCCTGGGAAATCCCATGAACAGAGGAGCCTGGCAGGCTACGTACAGTTCATGGGGTTGAAAAGAGTCAGACATGACTGAATGACTAAGCAGCAACAAGATAGTATTTTTACTTGTAAATCCTATTTTGTACAGTGGATCTCTATTACTTGTTAATTCTGTGTAAATGAAACTGTATATCATTAGATTGATACCTTCTCATTTCCTCCTTCCTGCAGTTCCTGGTAACAACCATTTTACTCTTTGCCTCTATGTATTTGACTATTTTAGATTACATAGTATTTGTCTTTCTATGTCTGGCTTATTTCACTTAACATAGTATCCTCCAGATCCATTGGTGTTTTTACAAAAGGCAGGATTTCTTTCTTCTTTTGAAAGGCTGTGCAATACTCCACTGTATGTATATATCACATTTTCTTTATCATTTCATCTGTTGATGGACATGTAGGTTGTTTCCATATTTTGGCTATTATGAATGATGCTTCAATGAACATAGAAATACAGATATCATTATGAGATGCAGGTTTCAATTCCTTTGGATATATACCCAGAAATAGGATTGCTGGATGGAATGGTAGTACTGTTTTTTATTTTTGGGGGGAATCTGTGTATCATTTTTTATAGATGCTACACCAATTTACACTTCCGTCAAGTGTGTATAAGGGTCCCCTGTTTATCACAACCACGCCAAAACTCATCCTATGTTTATTTGATTAATAACTATTTTAGCAGTTGTGAGGTGATATCTCATTGTGTTTTTAATTTGCATTTCTCTGTTGATTAGTGATGGTAAGCACTTTTTCATATACTTGTTAGCCATTTGTATGTCTTCTTTGGAGGAAATGATTATCCATTATTTTTACTCATTTTTTTAAATTTTATTTTTACTCATTTTAAAATTGGATTTTTTTTTTATTGTGTTATAGTGGTTTCTTATATATTTTGGCCGATGGCCTCAAAGGCACAGATGTGAACCCATATTTTCCATAGCACTTTGGAACATCTGTAAACAGACATGAAAATATGCTATAAAAAAAGAGCAGTGTGTAGAGGCTTTCACAACACAGTACTAAGTACAATTACAAATGTGCACCCTAGTGTTTGGAAACTGATATTTCTCTCAATGGAGGAAAGAATTTTAGTGAAAAATAAAAAGTGCAATGCTGAACAAGGAAATAAAATAAGAAAAGAGTGTATAAATTGCTATGAATGAAAGACTTGGAAGACAGATGCTTAGGTACAATTCACAAAATAAAATATGTTATTTCCACAGTTTTGGCATGACTATACACACATTTTAAATGTGTTCAAATATGTTATATTTTACAATGCAATTTTTAAAATTTTGATATTCATTCTCATGTTTTGTGTTTATGTATGCCATGTTTATAGTCCTCTTATTTTTTGTTATTTCATTTTCTATGGTAGAATTGCCTTATAGCCAATTGATTATGCAGCAGAAATGTTTTAGCAAAAATATAATATCTATAACAAAGATTCAAATGGCAAAAATACCTAGAACCAATCTAGCAGGTATGGGGAATAGTGATATTCTATATTAAACTCTTCTTTAAAAAACTGCATCACTTAAGTTTGTTCTCAAGCAAAGAGATTGGTTAAATATGACAGCCTCTTGAATGTGTGTGTGTTTATAATAGTACTTGTATACACTCTTTGGGAGACAAAATGAATTGTAGACAGCTTAAATACAAAAGAAAAGTAGTTATAAGATTGTCAGAGAAAAATGATGGAGAAGTACAATAGAACAGTCTGGAGAAAAAATTTTCAAGAGCTAGTAAAATGTGTGCTTTCTTGCAAAAAAGAGATTACATTATTGTAATTTAGTTACTAAAGGAAAAGGTGACTCCTGAATGCTAGAGAATTTTAGGCTATCTGTGATTACTAAAAATGAAAAGTTTCTGTGACAACGAAAGAATGACCAAGCAAAAGTGAGAAAGTGATGGAAAGAGAGACTCACTAAATGACCAAGGGACAGATCATATTAGAAAACATCAGGAAAAAGGAATATACAGAGGAAAATTAGAGCTGGGAGCTAGTGAGGGAGAGGGAGTGGGTGACATAAGGTGAGAGAATGTATTAATCAGAGTATAGATAGTTTTAAGCAATGAAAATCTATTCAGACTGTTATTTAAAAGAACTTTATTGGCTGTATAACTGAGAAGTCTATGTATGGCAGTTTTTAGACCTAGCTTTCCGGGATTAATATTGACATCAAGCACACTCTAGTTCCTTCCCTCAGCCTACTTTTCTTTTGGGTGATTTCATTCTTACTCTGGCTCTCCTCACATACTAATAAAGATAAGCAGGAGAAAACCCAGCTTATCCTTGAAAAAAAGAGTGATTCTTTTTAGATACTCAGACAACATTCCAGCAGTGAAGACTGATGAGCATGGCTTAGGTCACATGCTGTCCTGAATAAATAACTGTGGCAAGGGAGGATGTTGATTTTTTCATTGACCCAATTTATGTTTCATGATTATCCTTCAATCCAGATAGTGTAGTGTGATCAGGCCTACCTAGCAAAATATGAACTGAGACTGGGAGACAGTTGATTCCTTGACATGAAAAGATGCATTCTTTGATAAGATGGGATGCTGGATAGAACAAAACAGTAAATATTTCAAGGAGACTAAGAAAGAAGATAAGGATGAGAGAGAAGAAAGAGAAAGTTTTAAGAAGGAGGGAGGAGAGAAGAAGGGGAAAGAGAGAGAGTGTTACAGAGAGTGAGATGCAGAGTGAGAGATGGGGGCTTCCCAGGTGGTGCTAGTGATAAAGAATTTGCCTGCTGATGCAGGTTAGATGTAAGAGATGTGATTTTTATCCCTGAGTTGGGAATATCCCAATGAGGAGGGCATGGCCACCCACTCCAGAATTCTTGCCAGGAGAATCCCATGGACAGAGGAGCCTGGTGTGCTGCAGTCCATAGGGTTGTAGAGAGTCAGACACAACTGAAGTGATTTAGCACATGATGAGGCAGAACATGACAAAGAAAGCTGGAAGTCTGGGTATTGGGAAAGCCCCATGAGATAGAATTCTGACGTAGTAGAGTAATTCTCCATCATTATGTGTCCATGCTACCTGCAGAGTTCAGATAAAGACATGACTCAGGGAAATGTAAATTTATAATGAAAAAAGTCACTTTAACTTGCATTATACCAGATGACCTTACCTGCTTCTTGAGAAATCTCTATGCAGGTCAAGAAGCACCAGTTAGAACTTGACATGGAACAACAGACTGATTCCAAATTGGGAAATACATCAAGGCTGTATATTGTCACCCTGCTTATTTAACTTACATGCAGAGTACATCATGCAAAATGGCAGGCTGGAAGAAGCACAAGCTGGAATCAAGATTGCCAGGAGAAATGTTAATAGCCTCAGATATACAGATGACACCACCCTTCTGGCATAAAGTGAAGAAGAACTAAAGAGCCTCTTGATGAAAGTGAAAGAGGAGAGTGAAAAGCTGGCTTAAAATTCACCATTGAAAAAATGAAGATCATGGCATCTGGTCCCATCACTTCATGGCAAATAGATGGGGAAATGATGGAACCAGTGAGATACTTTATATTTTTGGATTCCAAAATCACTGCAGATAGTTACTGCAGCCTTGAAATTGAAGGACTCTTGTTCCTTGGAGAAAAAACTATGACCAACCTAGACAGCATATTAAAAATCAGAGACGTTGCTTTGCCGACAAAGGTCCATCTAGTCAAAGCTATGTTTTTTTCCAGTAGTCAGGTATGGATGTGAGAGCTGGACAATAAAGCTGAGAGCTGAAGAATTGATGCTTTTGAACTGTGGTGTTGAAGAAGACTCTTGAGAGTCCCTTGGACTGCAAGGAGATCCAACCAGTCCATCCTAAAGGAAATCAGTCCTGAATATTCATTGCAAGGACTGATGCAGAAGCTGAAGCTCCAGTACTCTGACCACCTGATGCAAAGAGCTGACTCATTAGAAAAGACCCCAGTGCAGAGAAGAGCAAACACCTATCCTACTCAAACTCTTCTCAAAAATTGCAGAAGAAGGTAAACTGCCAAACTCATTCTATGAGGCCACCATCACCCTAATACCAAAACCAGATAAAGATGCCACCAAACAACAACAACAACAAAAAACTACAGGCCAATATCACTGATGAACATAGATGCAAAAATCCTCAACAAAATTCTAGCAAACAGAATCCAGCAACATATTAAAAAGATCATACATCATGACTGAGTGGGCCTTATCCCAGGGATGCAAGGATTCTTCAATATTTGCAAATCAATCAATGTGATACACCGTATTAACAGATTGAAAGATAGAAACCCTATGATTATCTCAATAGATGCAGAGAAACCCTGTGACAAAATTCAACTTCCATTTATGATAGAAACCCTCCAGAAAGCAGGCATAGAAGGAACATACCTCAACATAATAAAAGCCATATATGATAAGCCCACAGCAAACATTATCCTCAATAGGGAAAAATTGAAAGCATTTCCCCTAAAGTCAGGAACAAGACAAGGGTGCCCACTCTCATCACTACTTTTCAACATAGTTTTGGAAGTTTTAAACACAGCAATCAGAGAAGAAAAGGAAATAAAAGAAATCCAGATTGATAGAGAAAAGCAAAACTCTCACTGTTTGCAGATGACATGATCCTCTACATAGAAAACACTAAAGACACCACCAGAAAATTACTAGAGCTAATCAATGAATATAGTAAAGTTGCAGCATATAAAGTTAACACACAGAAATCCCTTGCATTCCTATACACTCACAATGAGAAAAACAGAGAAATTAAGGAAACAATCCCATTCACCATTGCAATGAAAAGAATACTTAGGAATCAATCTACCTAAAGAAACAAAAGACCTATATATAGTAAACTATAAAACACTGATGAAAGAAAGCAAAGATAACACAAACAGATGGTGAAATATACCATGTTTATGGATTGGAACAATCATTATAGTGAAAATGATTATACTACTCAAAGCAATCTATAGATTCAATGCAATCCCTATCAAGCTACCAATAGTATTCTTCACAGAAATAGAACAAATAATTTTACAATTTGTATGGAAATACAAAAAACATTGAACAGCCAAAGCAATCTTGAGAAAGAAGAATGGAACTGGAGGAATCAACCTGCCTGACTAGACTATACTACAAAGCTACAGTCATCAAGACAGTATGGTACTGGCAGAAAGAAATATAGATCAATGGAACAAAATAGCCTAGAGATAAATGCACGCACCTATGGCCACCTTATCTTTGACAAAGAAGGCAAGAATATACAATAGAGAAAAGGCAATCTCTTCAACAAATGGTGCTGGGAACACTGGCCAACCGCCTGTGAAAGAATGAAACTAGAACACTTTTTAACACCATACGGAAAAATAAACACAAAATGGATCTATAAGCCACCTCCCAGAGTAATGGAAATAAAAGCAAAAATAAACAAATGGGACCTAATTAAACTTAAAAGCTTTTGCACAATGAAGGAAACTATAAGCAAGGTGAAAAGACAGCCTTCAGAATGGAAGAAAATAATACCAAATGAAGCAACTGACAAATAATTAACCTAGAAAATATACAAGCAGCTCCTGCAGCTCAATACCAGAAAAACAACCCAATCAACAAAGGTCTGTCTAGTCAAAGCTATGGTTTTTCCAGTGGTCATGTATGGATGTGAGAGTTGGACTATAAAGAAAGCTGAGCACCGAAGAATTGATGCTTTTGAACTGTGGTGTTGGAGAAGACTCTTTAGAGTCCCTTGGGCTGCAAGGAGATCCAGCCAGTCATCCTAAAGGAGAATCAGTCCTGGGTGTCATTGAAGGGACTGATATTGAAGCTGAAACTCCAATACTTTGGTCACTGATGCAAAGAGCTGATCATTGGAAAAAGACTGTGATGCTGGGGAAGATTGGGGGCAGGAGGAGAAGGTGACAACAGAGGATAAGATGGTTGGATGGCATCACTGACTCAATGGACATGGGTTTGGGTGGATTCCGGGAGTTGTGATGGCCAGGGAGGCCTGGCGTGCTGGGTTCATGAGTCACAAAGAGTCGACATGAAGTGAGTGAACTGAACTGACTGATCAAAAAACTGGGCCAAAGAACTAACAGAAATTTCTCCAAAGAGATACACAGATGGCTAAAAACATTTGAAAAGATGCTCAACATCACTCATTATCAGAGAAATGCAAATCAAAACCACAATGAGGTACCATTACACGCCAGTCAGGATGGCTGCTATCCAAAAGTCTACAAGCAATAAATGCTGGAGAGGGTGTGGAGAAAAGGGAACCCTCTTACACTGTTGGTGGGAATGCAAACTACTACAGCCACTATGGAGAACAGTGTGGAGAGTCTTTAAAAAACTGGAAATAGAACTGCCCACTGCTGGGCATACACACTGAGGAAACCAGAACTGAAAGAGACATGCATACCCCAGTGTTCATTGCAGCACTGTTTACAATAGCTAGGACATGGAAGCAACCTAGATGTTTATCGGCAGATGAATGTATAAGAAAGCCGTGATACATATACACAATGGAATATTACTCAGCTAGTAAAAAGGGTACATTTGAATCAGTTCTAATGAGGTGGATGAAGCTGGAGCCTATTATACAGAGTGAAGTAAGTCAGAAAGAAAAACACCGATACAGTGTATTAATGCATATATATAGAATTTAGAAAGATGGTAATGATCACCTTATATGTGAGACAGCAAAAGAGACACAGATGTAAAGAACAGACTTTTGGACTCTGTGGGAGAAGGCAAGGGGGGGATGATTTGAAAGAATGGCATTGAAACATGTATATTACCATATGTGAAATAGATCACCAGTCCAAGTCTGATGCATGAAACAGGGCACTGAAAGCCAGTGCACTGGGACAATCCTGAGGGATGGGATGGGGAGGGAGGTGGGTGGGTGGTTCAGGATGGGGAACACATGTACACCCATGGCTGATTCATGTCAATGTATGGCAAAACCCACTAAAATATTGTAGTTATTAGCCTCCAATTAAAAAAAAAAGACCCTAATGCTGGTAAAGATTGTAGGCAGGAGGAGAAGGGGATGTTAGAGGATGACACGATTGGGTGGCATCACTGACTCAATGGACATGAGTTTGAGCAAGCTCCAGGAGATGGTGAAGGACAGGGAAGCCTGGCGTGCTGCAGTCCATGGGGTTGCAAAGAGTCTGACACAACTGAGTGACTGAACAACAATATTTTGATTTTGAGAACATTTCTGGAAATCAGGAAAGTCCTGGGTATAATTTTAACTTAGTTGATGATGAAATTAAAGCATTGACGGATCTAATACTTTATAGGGCAATGTAGTAAGAGAGGCAATGCTACCAATAACCCCAAGAATTGTGCTATGAAGTGTTAGTCCTCTATTATAATAAGAGGGACAACAAAATTCTAAATCTAGATATAGATCAATCTCATTATTAATGAATATTTTGAAATGAAACCTTTTTTTAAAAATAAAGGACACTTGTTTTGTTTAAGAATAATACATAGTTGGTAAATAATGTTTGCATCATGGCAGTGTGAATCATTACTCTTTGCACTCTCCTTTGATTTGCAACTAATCAGACATCCATAACTGAAAAAATGGCCTCTGTACATCACACCAGGACACCTGAGAGATCCATTTGTCTGTACAATTAAAAGTGAGTGGATTAGACCACAGAGGAAGTAGTAGAGCAAGGACTGTGACTGTGGAGCTCGTAGCTGCAGAGGCAGTCACTGCAGGGAAGGCAGCTGCCAGTTGGGCAGGGTGCCAGTCCTGCTGGCAGAGGAAGTGGTGGGTGGAGGTGGTGAGTGGCAGGTCTGCCCAGCCACATGTTCTGCAGCTAGAGGGACCAGCTGCTGTCTCTGAAGAGAGACCACAGTGACTAGGGGAACAGGAAAAAAGGAAGTAGGTAGACATAGAGTGCTGAAGGACAGCATCCCTTAAGTCTGCCATAGGAGTGAGGAAGACTGCCCATGGACCTCTGGGACCACCCCATTTGAGGATCCTCCTATTGGGCCATGGGAACCGCCAAAGCCCTAAGTGCTAAGTACATGCATTCTTTTGCTCTGCTGCCACCTTTTCCACCTTTTTCTTTTTTAAATGTGCAGTATTGTAAAGTAATTATCTTCCAATTAAAGATAAAAGATTATAAGAAATATGTCAAATTTAATTTAAATTAAAAAAAAAAAAAAAAGTGCATGCTCCCAATCTTACCAGAGTCAGCTCTGGTAATAGAAAACAAACATGTGCTATAGTGCCACCTTCAGAAAATAAAAGGAAGGCTCATAACTTCCAATCTGTTAAATTATTAGAATGAAAGTAAGTAAAGTCTTGCCTAAATAAGAATGGTATTTGCTCCTTCAAATGCAATAGAAGAGACACTTATCATCAAATACCACGAAAAATCATAGTAACATGGCATCCCCCAAAGAAAAATATTTTCCAACAACTAGACACAAGGGCATGGAATATTGTAATCTAACTGATAAATTAAAATAGCTGTTATGAAGAAATTCAGTGAGCTACAGGAATATTCAGAAAGTCAATACAGTGATCTCAGGAATAAAATTATGAACAGAAGAAATGCCTTATTAAAGAGATATAAATTTTATAAAAAGAACTAAGCAGAAATTCTGGACCTGAAGAAGTTGATAAATGGTATGAAGGATGTATTAGGATATGTTGAAAGTAGAGCAGATTATATGAAAGAGAATTAGCAAGCTTGAGGCTAGATATGTTAGATATAGAAAAATTATTCAGGTAGAAGAGGAGATGGAATTAAGATTTTAAACAAATGAATTTCTATGAGAACTATCTAAAAGTCAATATAAAAATAATGGGTATCACACTTCAGTCCCACTCCTAGGCATATATCAGGCATATATGTATCTGGAGTTATACTTTTATAATTACATTTTAATATTATGTTTAATTAATTTTTGATTATAATTATTAGACCTTGTTGGCTTAAAAAGGAAATTTTATATATTGTGTTTAAGGTGATGGTACTGAAATTTGGGCAGACACAATATTTTCTCAGATGGGGATCTATTGGTTCTTTCAAGGACCAGTTGTGAGTTAACCTGGAAATATTTGTGATTAATTGTGAGGACCTTCCCATAGACTAAACAGCCTGTGTCTGCATTAAGTACAATTTTTTAGAACCTGAAATTTTGTCTCCCTTAGTGTATAAGTTATCTTCATAACATTTGCCTTACTCTAAATTCTGTAACTCTTCTGTTTTTTGGGTCATGAAACTCCTAGGTACATATATTTTTTTCAGGTAAGTTAATATAATTTTACTCAGTACTGAATGATAATTTTTTTTTCCTGTTCATATGTATGTAGATGGTACCCAAATTCTGATGTTTTGACTTGTTTGTTCGACTCGATGATGGTAACAAAGCCGTACTACTCAAAGGAGAGTCTACTTCAAATTTTGAATTTTTATCTTTTCCTGACCTAGTGATACATGATACTCTCCTGAGATACTGGGTAGCAGCCACCGCAGGTCACAGTCAGCCAAGCAATCATGAGCATCAGCAACTGATACAACCATCCTGAGCCCAAACAGCTCTTCTGCTTTTCACTTTAAGTACAGTATTCAATAAGTTACATGACAGTATTAAACACTATATATAATAAAATAAGTTTTGTGTTAGATGATTTTGCCCAACTACAGACTAATGTAAGTGTTCTGAGCTTGTTTAAGGTAGGCTAGGCTCAACTGTATAATCGTTAGGGATTTGATTTAGGTCATACCTGAATGGTCTAGTGGTTTTCCCTACTTTCTTCAATTTAAGTCTGAATTTGGCAATAAGGAGTTCATGATCTGAGCCACAGTCGGCTCCCAGTCTTGTTTTTGCTGACTGTATAGAGCTTCTCCATCTTTGGCTGCAAAGAATATAATCAGTCTAATTTTGATGTTGACCATCTGGTGATGTCCATGTGTGGAGTCTTCTCTTATGTTGTTGGAAGAGGGTGTTTGCTATGACCAGTGTGTTTTCTTGGCAGAACTTTATTAGCGTTTGCCCTGATTCATTCTGTACTCCAAGGCCAAATTTGCCTATTATTCCAGGTGTTTCTTGACTTCCTACTTTTGCATTCCAGTCCCCTATAATGAAAAAAAGGACATCTTTTTGGGGTGTTAATTCTAGAAGGTCTTGTAGGTCTTCATAGAACTGTTCAACTTCAGTCTCTTCAGCATTATTGGTTAGGGCATAGTCTTGGATTACTGTGATATTGAATGGTTTGCCTTGGAGGCGAACAGAGATCATTCTGTCATTTTTGGGACTGCATCCAAGTAATACATTTCGGACTCTTTTGTTGACTATGATGGATACTAGATTTCTTCTAAGGAATTCTTGCCCACAGTAGTAGATATAATGGTCATCTGAGTTTAACTTCACCCGTTCCAGTCCATTTTAGTTTACTAATTCCTAAAGTGTCGACGTTCAGTCTTGCCATCTCCTATTTGATCACTTCCAATTCGCCTTGATTCGTGGACCTAACATTCCAGGTTCCTATGCAATATTGATCTTTACACCATCGAACTTTCCTTCTATCACCAGTCACATCCACAACTGGGTGTTGTTTTTGCTTTGGCTCCATCTCTTCATTCTTCCTAGAGTTATTTTTCCACTGATCTCCAGTAGCATATTGGGCACCTACCGACCTGGGGAGTTCCTCTTTCAGTGTCCTATCTTTTTGCCTTTTCATACTGTTCATGGGGTTCTCAAGGCAAGAATACTGAAGTGGTTTGCCATCCCCTTCTCCAGTGGACCATGTTTTGTCATTTTCAGGGACTAGATCTGATAGACAGAGTGCCTGATGAACTATGTATGGATGGAGGTTCATGACATTGTACAGGAAACAGGGATCAAGACCATCCCCAAGAAAAAGAAATGCAAAGAAGCAAAATGGCTGTCTGAAGAGGCCTTGAAAACAGCTGTGAAAAGAAGAGAAGCCAAAAGCAAAGGAGAAAAGGAAAGATATACCCATTTGAATGCAGAGTTCCAAAGAATAGCCAGGAGAGATAAGAAAGCCTTTCTCAGTGATCAGTGCAAAGAAACAGAGGAAAAAAATAGAATGGGAAAGACTAGAGATCTCTTCAAGAAAATTAGAGATGCCAAGGGAACATTTCATGCAAAGATGGGCTCAATAAAGGACAGAAATGGTAGGGACCTAACAGAAGCAGAAGATATGAAGAAGAGGTGTCAAGAATACACAAAGGAACTGTACAAAAAAAATCTTCACGACCCAGATAATCACGATGGTGTGATTGCTCATCTAGAGCCAGACATCCTGGAATGTGAAGTCAAGTGGGCCTTAGGAAGCATCACTATGAACAAAACTAGTGGAGGTGATGGAATTCCAATTGAGCAATTTCAAATCCTAAAAGATGATGCTGTAAAAGTGATGCACTCAATATGCCAGCAAATTTGGAAAACTCAGCAGTGGCCTCAGGACTAGAAAAGTTCAGTTTTCATTCCAATCCCTAAGAAAGGCAATGCCAAAGAATGCTCAAACTACCGCACAATGGCACTCATCTCACATGCTAGCAGACTAATGCTCAAAATTCTCCAAACCAGGCTTTGATAATATGTGAACTGTGAACTTCCAGATGTTCAAGCTGGATTTAGAAAAGGCAGAGGAACCAGAGATCAAACTGCCAACATCCGCTGGATCATCGAAAAAGCAAGAGAGTTTGAAAAGCAAGAGCAAGAAACATCTATTTCTGCTCTATTGACTATGCCAACGCCTTTGACTGTGTGGATCACAAGAAGCTGTGGAAAATTCTGAGAAATGGGAGTACCAGACCATCTGACCTGCCTCTTGAGAAATCTGTAGGCAGGTTAGGAAGCAAGAGTTAGAACTGGACATCAAACAACAGACTGGTTCCAAATAGGAAAAGGAGTACCTCAAGGCTGTATATTGTCACCCTGCTTATTTAACTTCTATGCAGAGTAGCTGGGCTGGATAAAGCCCAAGCTGGAATCAAGATTTCTGGGAGAAATATTAATAACCTCAGATATGCAGATGACACCACCCTTATGGCAGAAAGTGAAGAAGAACTAAAGAGCCTCTTGATGAAAGTGAAAGAGGAGAGTGAAGAAGTAGGCTTAAAGCTCAGCATTCAGAAAACAAAAATCATGGCATCTGGTCCCAGCATTTCATTGCAAATAGATGGGGAAACAGTGGAAACAGTGGCTTTTTTTATTTTGGGGGGCTCCAAAATCATTGCAGATGTTGACTGAAGCCGTGAAAGTAAACGACACTTGCTCCTTGGAACAAAAGTTATGACCAACCTAGACAGCTTATTAAAAAGCAGAGACATTACTTTGCCAGCAAAGGTCTGTCTAGACAAGGCTATGGTTTTTCCAGTAGTCATGTATGGATGTGAGAGTTGGACTATAAAGAAAGCTGAGCTCCAAAGAATTGATGCTTTTGAACTGCGGTGTTGGAGAAGACTCTTGAGAGTCCCTTGGACTGCAAGGAGATCCAACCAGTCCATCCTAAAGGAGATCAGTCCTGAGTGTTCATTGGAAGAACTGATGTTGAAACTGAAACTCCAACACTTTGGCCACCTGATGTGAAGAACTGACTCATTTGAAAAGACCCTGATGCTGGGACAGATTGAAGGCAAGAGGAAAAGGGGATGACAGAGGATGAGATGGTTGGATGGCATCACCAACTCAATGGACATGAGTTTGAGTAAACTGTGGGAGTTGATGATGGACAGGGAGCCCTGGCATGCTGTGGTCATAGGGTCACAGAGAGTTGGACATGACTGAGCGACTGAACTGAACTGTACTAAGGCTAAGCTGTATTTGGTAGGATGAGTTTATCTGGATGTAACCCTAGTATAAGTTAAGGAATACCCAGGAGTATGTCTCTAAATCTCCTATAGTATTTTTTTTTTTATGACAGAGAACTTTTGATAATATATAAAATGTCCTTATCACAGTGTGGCACAAAAATCTTATGAATACTGATAAGTATTAGTATGTCTGGATCAATGGTAGCTAGCTAATATTTATTGAGAACTAACTCTGTTTCAGATACTGTGATAACCACTTTATTAAGTCATTTATTATTTCACTGTAAGCCTGTAAGTGTTATATACAATAGTAGTATAAGAAACTATCATTATCCCTATTTTACAGAGGAAACAGATAAAGGGAAGTTAAAGTAGCTTGCTCAAGATCATATAGCTAGAACCAGGATTTAATAACTGGCAGTCTGGATCCAGGGCTTCCCTGGTGGGTCAGTGGTAAAGAATCTGCCTGCCAATGCAGGAGCCATGGCTTTGATTCCTGAGTCAGAAAGGTCCCCTCAAGAGGTAATGGCAACTCATGGCAATATCCTTGCCTGGGAAATCCCATGGACAGAGGAGGCTGGTGGGCTATAGTCCACAGGGTCGCAAATGAGTCGGACATGACTTAGCAGCTAAACAACAGCAAAGCAACCTGAATTTCTCACTTTTGGAAATTATACTGTGGTTATATAAGATATTAACATTAGAGTTTAGTTGAGAGATGTAAGGGCCTTTGAATTAATTTTGTAAATTTTCTAAACATTTTAAATCAGTTCAAAATATATAAAAATCAATTATTTAAAACTTATGATCCTAAAAGATGATGCTGTGAAAGTGCTTCACTCAATATGGTAGCAAATTTGGAAAACTCAGCAGTGGCCACAATAATGGAAAAGGTCAGTTTTCATTCAAATCCAAAGGAAAGGCAATGCCAAAGAATGCCCAAACTACCGCACAATTGCACCCATCTCACACGCTAGTAAAGTAATGTTCAAAATTCTCCAAGCCAGGCTTCAACAGTATGTGAACTGTGAACTTCCAGACATTCAAGATGGATTTAGAAAAGGCAGAGGAACCAGAGATCAAATTGCCAACATCTGCTGGATCATCGAAAAAGCAAGAGTTCCAGAAAAGCATCTATTCTGCTTTATTGACTATGCCAACGCCTTTGACCGTGTAGATCACAAGAAACTGTGGAAAATTCTGAAAGAGATGGGAGTACCAGACCATCTGACCTGCCTCTTGAGAAATATGTATGCAGGTTAAGAAGCAAGAGTTAGAACTGGATATGGAACAACAGACTGGTTCCAAATAGGAAAAGAAGTATGTCAAGGCTGCATATGGTCACCCTGCTTATTTAATTATATACAGAGTACATCGTGAGAAATGCTGGGCTGGATGAAGCCCAAGCTGGAATCAAGATTTCTGGGAGAAATATCAGTAACCTCAGATATGCAGATAACACTACCCTTATGGCAGAAATCAAAGAGGATCTAAAGAGCCTCTTGATGAAAGTGAAAGAGGAGAGTGAAAAAGTTGGCTTAAAACTCAGCATTCAGAAAACTAAGAAAAAAAAACAAAAAACAAAAAACTAAGATCATGGCATCTGGTCCCATCACTTCATGGCAAATAGGTGGGGAATCAGTGGAAACAGTGACTGACTTTACTTTTTGGGTTCCAAAATCACTGCAGATGGTGACTGCAGCCATGAAATTAAAAGACGCTTGCTCCTTGGAAGAAAAGTTATGACCAACCTAGACAGCTTATTAAAAAGCAGAGACATTACCTTGCTGACAAATGTCCCTCTAGTCAAAGCTATGATTTTTCCAGTAGTCATGTATGGATGTGAGAGCTGGACCATAAAGAAAGCTGAGTGTGAAAGAATTGATGTTTTTGCACTGTGGTGTTGGAGAAGACTCTTGAGAGTCCCTTGGACTGCCAGGAGATCCAACCAGTCCATCCTAAAGGAAATCAGTCCTGAATATTCATTGGAAGAATTGATGCTGAATCTGAAGCTCCAATACTTTCGCCACCTGATGCGAACTGACTCATTTGAACAGCTCCTGATTCTGGGAAAGATTGAAGGTGGGAGGAGAAGTGGACGACAAAGGATGACGTGGCTGGATGGCATCACTGTCTCAATGGACGTGAGTTTGAGTAAACTCTGGTAGTTAGTGATGGACAGGGAAGCCTGGTGTGCTGCAGTCCGTGGGGTCGCAAAATGTTGGACACTACTGAGTGGCTGAGCTGAACTTATGATCTCCATTTCTCTTTCTTTCTCTGAAATAAATCTTTACAACTCTTCCCCAGCACTTCCTATTTAATTTTTGTAATATTCTTACCTTCTCCACACACAACAGGTAGCATGTCCTATTGGAACTTCAGTTTCTAAAAATGATGTAGTTTTAGATACAAAAACATTCATCACTATGTATCATTTCTTATTTCATTCCAGTATCTTGCCATCTTCTTTGTAGGCAAATATAAGTTCAATTTGACCTAAGTGTCAGGGATTACTACCATGTCTTTCCATCAGATATAGTCAATTCTAATTTTCATGTCAATGCTTTTACCTGGCTAGCAATTCTAAATTTGTCCTTCCCAAAGGGTGTAGAATCAGAAGATTTGTTTTGTGAGTTACAGCTTAATTAAATTATATTAGCAACTTTGTTTTAATTGCTGCTAAGGGACTTCATCCCCAAAGTACTAGAAATTTTTTAAATTCTACTCAAACCAGACTGTGAACTTTAAATTGCTTTTGGGATTAAAAACGTCCTCAAAGCAGTAAAGATCTTAAGTTGTTTTGGTACTCCACTGGCTGATCCTTTAAGGGATCCTTTACTGGTGAAGTAAATGACTGTAAAAAGCTCTAGCTTTCATTTTACTGAAAGTTAGTTCTCTTTTGCTAATGGTCAGTTGCCTTTTTCCCCACAATGTAGAAATGGCAGCTACTTGATACTAATGAAAAAAATGATAAACAAATACTTCTTCTTTTAGTTGTTTTACTGAATTTATTGAATTTTACTGAATTTACTGGGTTGAAATTTATGAGACTAGCAGTCTCATAAAAAAGTAAGTCGACCTCTGCTTCTGTTTTAATGTAGAAATGCTGATATAAGTAATTATAACATATTGATAATGCTTAAGAATATTTAAGAATGACTCACCTCTCTTTATTATAGGTTTTCTGAATATGAAGTGAGAGGATCATCAGCAGAGCAGCTCTTTGAGCAGAAGTTAAGCTGCTATATTTCTGTGGAGGGAGAAGCTAATCTATTATTTTCTCAAACATGGAGGTAAAAGAGTAAATTCCCTGTCCCTTAAATCTTTCAGTTTGTATATATATATATATATATATATATATATATATTGTTTGACTGGAGATTATGACAGATGCACTAAAGTTTTCTGAGATCAATTTGTTATTCTTTATCTGGCAGGACAATAGAGTTACCTAGATATCCCAATTTGTACCAAAAGAGACTAAGAAGAATAACTGTATATAAAATATTTTCTTTTGTAGGTATTACTAATGCCTTAATTAATATTTTAGGATATTATTTGTATACATTTCACCTCAAATTAGAAATTACCAAACATCCCTTTGCTAAAGATGTATCTTTTCAGTTTGTTTTTCTAGTCACAATCTATTTTCAACTGAGGTTATATTACTGTTGAAGCAGGTTTACAAATACCATTTTATTTTAGTAGCTGTAAAACAATTATTTTTGTTATGGATAACATTAGTTGTATTCTGGAATGTTTGATCAAAATGTTATGGTGACATTGCATTCAAAATAATTTCAAACTCATAATGTGAGACAAAATTCTAATCCAGCTGTATTTGTTCTGAATGTCTTCCAAAAAGGGCACATTTTTTTTCTTTGTATTGAAGCCTTCTTCATGAGTTCTGAAAGTCTAACTGATTTTAGCTTAGAGGATTTTAGCATATTCTTTTTTTTAAATTTTAGCATATTTTTATGCTATCTGTGTATCCAATTATAGGTCCACATTGCCCATAAGGGAAGCCACTTAAGGATGTAAACAACTCTTACAAACACTGCGATAACAGATCCACATGTATTCCAACTGCTGCAGAATTTCTTTTGTTGAAAGAAAATGGGAAAGACCATTAGTTAATGGAAAGACCATTAATATGGGAAAGACCAATCAGTCTTCTGTTACAGAATTTGTCCTACTGGGGCTTTCTGGCTACCCAGAGCTTGAAGCCATTTATTTTGTGCTGGTGTTATTTATGTACCTGGTTATCCTGCTGGGAAATGGTGTCATCATCATTGTAAATGTCTGTGACTCTCACCTGCATACCCCCATGTACTTTTTCCTCAGTAACTTATCATTCTTGGATATTTGCTACACCAGTTCTTCTATCCCCATATTTCTCAGCAGCTTCTTTACTTCAAGGAAGACCATTTCCTTCTCTGGATGTGGAGTACAAATGTTTCTCTCCTTTGCTATGGGAGCCGCGGAGTGTGTCCTTCTAAGCATGATGGCATTTGACCGCTATGTGGCCATCTGCAACCCTCTGAGATACCCCATCATTATGAGCAAGAATTCGTATGTGCCTATGGCTGCAGGGTCCTGGATTGCAGGGGGTGTCAATTCTATGTTGCAAACCTCTCTTGCAATGCGGCTTCCTTTCTGTGGGGATAATGTCATTAATCATTTTACTTGTGAAATCTTGGCTGTCTTAAAATTGGCCTGTGCTGATATTTCCATAAATGTTATTAGCATGGTTGTTGCTAATATGATTTTTCTTGTGGTCCCAGTACTTTTTATTTTCATTTCCTATATTTTTATTCTCTCCACCATCCTGAGGATTCCTTCTTCAGAGGGAAGGCGCAAAGCCTTCTCTACCTGCTCTGCCCACTTAACAGTGGTGATTATATTCTATGGAACCATTCTCTTCATGTATGCAAAGCCCAAGGCTAAAGATTCCTCTGGTGCAGACAAAGTCCAAGTCACAGACAAAATCATCTCTCTCTTCTATGGAGTCGTGACTCCTATGCTTAATCCCCTCATCTACAGTTTGAGGAACAAAGGTGTGAAGGCAGCTGTGAAGAGTATACTCTGTCAGAAATGCTTCTCAAGGGGAAAGTGAATGTTGCTTTAAAAAATTCATTTACTCTGAATGCAGGACTAGTTCTCACCTGGAAGTTCCAAAATAAATGTAAGGATTGGTACACCATTGATTCTTGAAATTCTCATTTTTCTGTTCCTAGGGTCTAAATGTGAGACAAATCTAAGGCCTATGTTCTTCATGACCCTCTTAAGGAGAAAAGGGAAAGAAATCTATAGGTAGAAAAGATTCTCATCCAAACCACAGTTAGTTTAACTATAAAATGATGAGTTCTATAATCTTATGTAAACAGAAGTGGCATTTAACTAGTTTAACCTCTTATCTTCTATGTGCATCAATTTTCTAGTTTCAAAACTTTCCTAGGAAGGTAAAGTACAAAGTGCCTTTTAAGGGTCAGAGTGGTAATAAATTCAACACTGAATGATTCATAATGGGGTAGTGTTGACCTTAGAGAGGGATGACCACTTTTTGATGTTAGATACCTGGGTGTGTGTATATCATAGGAAAGAGAAGAAAAGTGATGCTGTCTTTCCTGGGGCTGATATTCTCTTGCCTGCAATCCGGCAAGCATACTTCTGTACAGAGTTGTCTGAAGGACTGTGAGGCTTTGTGCATACATCCCAACTGATGAGGAAATTTGGTCTATTTTTGTTTCAACAGATGAGCAGTGGCGACTTTGAGTGAAAATGATAATTGCTGTTAAGTGACATAAAAATTACTTAGTTTCTGAAGAACTTGGTTGTACAGTTCTCTGGGAACTTTGTAATAATGGATTTAAAGTGTCACAGAATAGGTGTTTTTACTGTTACATGAATTTCCTGTAAAATATGAGCTTTCATTCATTCATTGAGTCATCTCTTCCTTAATTCGATTTGATTATTCAATCAACCAGTGTTTACTGAGTATCTACTTTGTTTCAAGCATTATGCTACCTATTAGCAATATATATATATATCTCAATATATATATACACATAAATATATATGTATACACATAGATAAAAATAAAAAAATATATATATATATAAACAACATGGAAATGAAAACCAAAACATCACCAAGGGGTGCACAATCTTGTGGAATATGGACTGACTTGAACAAAATATAAAGAATATTTAATATTAAAGATTTTCCTTCTCCACTATTTTCTAAACTGGTTCCTTTGTTTGCATTCAAAGGAAATGCGTTCATAGTATGTTGGATCTTTATTGCGCTGAAGGAGTGAGGGTAGAATAAGACATTCCAAGAAGTCAGATCTCTGATATCCCCTAACCCTCTAGCTGGCTCTACCTTTGTTTGTTTTATATGTTCTGTATTTCTTCATAATATTTTATTTGGGAAAAATAAAAGTTGCTGGGAAAAGTTTTAAAACTACTACGGTGTACTATAGAATCCAGTAAGAGTTGTAAGAAAGAACTGGATACTTTTGTATTGGTGTTTTAGAGGGGTCATTTTGGAGCTGCAGAGGATGAAGTGTTATACCTCCAGCTGTTAAATTCCTTGGTAACTTTCACATTTCTTGACCAGCCACTTGCCCTTACCTGTTTTCTTTCTTGTAGGTTTCAGAGTACTGAGATCCACCCGTTTCCTTGCAGTTTTTATTCCCATCCTGATTGGTTAAAGTTTTACTTTAATTAATAGAGGCAACGGAGAAGAAAAAGAAGGTAACATGAATGGGAACATTCCACATGTTTAGAAAATCTTCCAGACTTTTCCAGAATTAGCTCCGATATAAGAGAACCAATTTGACTCCTGAATGCAAGGTTCTTCCCTCATTCTTTCCTTACATTTCTGTTCCCCTTTTGGTTTTAAACTTCACTAAGTACTTACTGTATGTTTTTTTTTTTTGTCACTGACTAACAGTATGCTCTGTAGTATTTCCCCCTCAACTGTTCAGTATTTACATTATTCTACCTTGTTCATTTGTGTTTACAAATATATTCATATATGAAAATGTAAAGAACATTTTAAGGAAACCTGGAGTTAAATAGTATGGTGTTAGACCAACTCTGAAATCACACGTTCTCTGGGTTCTACAGCTATTAAAATCCAACTTGAAAAATATCAGTTGGTCAATGTGATGTGAGTATAGAATGCAATCCTTTATGTAAAAATGTTTGAAAACTTTAAAGTACTAGAGAAATGAGAAATATGATTATTTTATTCATTAGTTTCTCAATAGCAGATCAGATCTCAAGACCAGATCCTGTATCACTATGGACTTCCCTGTTAGATCTCAAGACCAGATCCTGTATCACTATGGACTTCCCTGTTAGATCTCAAGACCAGATCCTGTATCACTATGGACTTCCCTGTTAGTTCTCAAGACCAGATCCTGTATCACTATGGACTTCCCTGTTAGATCTCAAGACCAGATCCTGTATCACTATGGACTTCCCTGTTAGATCTCAAGACCAGATCCTGTATCACTATGGACTTCCCTGTTAGATCTCAAGACCAGATCCTGTATCACTATGGACTTCCCTAATTTTGCTGCATCCCATCAGTTTTGTAAGGTTGTTATTCATTGTCATTTCTATTGAGGTATTTTCTGATTTCCTCTTTTATTTCATTGTGGACCCATTGGCTTTTCAATATCATGTTTAGTATCCATGTATTTATTTTTTCCTATTTTTCTTTCTGTTTGATCTCCCATAATGCTAGGGTCAGAAAAAGATACTTGAAATAATTTCTGTCCTCTAAAATTTGTAAAGGCTTATTTTCTGTCCTAGTATGTGATTCATGAACACTTGAAAAGAATGTGTATTTTTTAAGTTTTTTGAATGTAGTGTCCTGTAGGTGACGGTTAAGTCTATCTGGTCTATTGTGTCTTTTTGTTTATTTGTCTCTTTTTAAAAACTTTTTAAATTGGAGGATAATTTCAATATTGTGTTGGCTTCTGCCCTACATTCACATGAACATCCTTCCCACCTCCCACCCCATACCGCCCCCAGGTTGTCACAGAGCACCAGATTTGATTTCCTTGCCTCACACAGCAAATTCCCACTGGCTATCTGTTTTACAGACAATAATGTATATGTTTCAGTGCTATTATCTCAAATCCTACCCCTCCTTCTTTCCCCTATTGTGTCCAAAAGTCTCTTCTTAATGGCTGCATCTCCTTTGCTGCCCTGCAGATTTGTTCATCAGTGCTATCATTCTAAATTTCACCCTATATATTTTGATTAGAGCAGTTAGTCCAGTGCCATTGAGAGTAATTATTGATAGATATGTACTTATTGCCATTTTAACCCTGCTTTCCAGTTGATTTTGTAGTTCATTTTTGTTTATTTTTTCTTCTTTTTGTTTTTTATTTTTTGATTTGATGGTTTTCTTTGATTTTTATGCTTGAGTTACTTTTTTTTGTTTTTGTTTTTTTGTGTGTGAATCTATTGTGCTTTTCTGGTTTCTGGTTACCCTAGTTTTCAAGAATGTTAACCCTTAATATCTACATTCTTCAGACTAATAGTCATATAAATTAAAATGCATTATGAAAAGATCTGTTTTTTTTTTTACTTCCCTCCACCAAATTTTGTGATTTTCCTTTCCTATTTTACATGTTCATGTTTATCTATTTATTGTAGCCATAAATGCTTTACAATTTTTTTTTAAATCTATGTATTGGTTTAGAGTGATCTTCAGTCCTTTTGTATATTTGCCTTTCCCTTGTGATTTTTCCCTTCCCTATGGACTCTTGCTTCTTTGCTGTTTGGAGAGGACCTTTCAGTATTTCTTTTAGATTAGGTTTAGTATTGCTGTAATCTTTTAATTTTTGCTTGCTTGAGAAATCCTTTAGTTTTCCTCCTATTCTAAATAATAATCTTGCTGAGGAGAGTATCCTGGAGTTCAGGTTTTTTTTCCTTCCAGGATTTTGAATATCTCATGCCACTCCCTTCTGGCCTGAAAAGTTTCTGCAGAGAAATCAACTGATAGCCTTATGGAGGTTCTCTTGTAACTGACTATTTATCTCTTGCTACCTTTAGAATCCTCTCTTTAATTTTTGCCATTTTAATTAGTTATGATATGTCTTGATGTGAGTCTGTTTGATTTCATCTTGTTTGGGACCCTCTGTGATTCCTTCACCTAACCCTTTTATAGATTTGGTAAGTTTTCAGCCATAATTTCTTTTTATACATTTTCAATCACCTTCTCTCTCTGTTCTCCTTCTGGAACATATTATGCCTAGGTTGGCACTCTTTATATCTTATCATAGATCTTGTATATTGCATGTCTATATATATATATAGGACAATGCTGCTGCTATGTTTCTTCAGTTGTGTCCACCTCTTTGTGACCGTGTGGACTGTAGCCCCCCAGGCTCCTCTATCCATGGAATTCTCCAGGCAAGAATACTGGAGTGGGTTGCCATTCCCTTCTCCAGGGTATCCTCCCGACCCAGGGATCAAACCTGGGTCTCCTGCATTGCAGGCAGATTCTTTACCATCTGAGTTACCTGGGAAGCCCATACATGGGACAGTAACAGTTGACAGACCTAGACAGCATATTAAAAAAAGCAGAGACATTACCTTTCTGACAAAGGTCTGTATAATCAAAGCTATGGTTTTTCCAGTAGTCATGTATAGATGTGAGAGCTGGACCATAAAGAAAGCTGAACCCAAAGCAATCTATAGATTCAATGCAATCCCTATCAAGCTACCAATGGTATTTTTCACAGAACTAGAACAAATAATTTCACAATTTGTATGGAAATACAAAAAATCCTCAAATAGCCAAAGTAATCTTGAGAAAGAAGAATGGAACTGGAGGAATCAACCTTCCTGACTTCAGACTATACTACAAAGCTACAGTCATCAAGACAGTATGGTACTGGCACAAAGACAGAAATATAGATCAACGGAACAGAATAGGAAGCCCAGAGATAAATCCACGAACCTATGGACACCTTATCTTCGACAAAGGAGGCAAGAATATACAATGGAAAAAAGACAACCTCTTTAACAAGTGGTGCTGGGAAAACTGGTCAACCACTTGTAAAAGAATGAAACTAGAACACTTTCTAACACCATACACAAAAATAAACTCAAAATGGATTAAAGATCTAAATGTCAGACCAGAAACTATAAAACTCCTAGAGGAGAACATAGGCAAAACACTCTCCGACATAAACCACAGCAAGATCCTCTATGACCCACCTCCCAGAATATTGGAAATAAAAGCAAAACTAAACAAATAGGACCTAATTAAACTTCAAAGCTTTTGCACAACAAAGGAAACTATAAGCAAGGTGAAAAGACAGCCCTCAGATTGGGAGAAAATAATAGCAAATGAAGAAACAAACAAAGGATTACTCTCAAAAATATACAAGCAACTCCTGCAGCTCAATTCCAGAAAAATAAATGACCCAATCAAAAAATGGGCCAAAGAACTAAACAGACATTTCTCCAAAGAAGACATACAGATGGCTAACAAACACTTGAAAAGATGCTCAACATCACTCATTATCAGAGAAATGCAAATCAAAACCACAATGAAGTACCATTACACGCCAGTCAGGATGGCTGCTATCCAAAAGTCTACAAGCAATAAATGCTGGAGAGGGTGTGGTGAAAAGGGAACCCTCTTACACAGTTGGTGGGAATGCAAACTAGTACAGCCGCTATGGAAAACAGTGTGGAGATTTCTTAAAAAACTGGAAATAGAACTGCCATATGACCCAGCAATCCCACTTCTGGGCATACACACCGAGGAAACCAGATCTGAAAGAGACACATGCACCACAATGTTCATTGCAGCACTGTTTATAATAGCCAGGACATGGAAGCAACCTAGATGCCCATCAGCAGACGAATGGATAAGGAAGCAGTGGTACATATACACAATGGAATATTACTCAGCCGTTAAAAAGAATTCATTTGAATCAGTTCTAATGAGATGGATGAAACTGGAGCCCATTATACAGAGTGAAGTAAGCCAGAAAGATAAAGACCATTACAGTATACTAACACATATATATAGAATTTAGAAATATGGTAATGATAAAGAGACAGATGTACAGACAGAAAAAGAGACACAGATGTACAGAACAGACTTTTGGACTCTGTGGGAGAAGGCGAGGGTGGGATGTTTCGAGAGAACAGCATCGAAACATATATATTATCTATGGTGAAACAGATCACCAGCCCAGGTTGGATGCATGAGACAAGTGCTCAGGCCTGGTGCACTGGGAAGACCCAGAGGAATCGGGTGAAGAGGGAGGTGGGAGGGGGGATTAGGATGGGGAATACATGTAAATCCATGGCTGATTCATGTCAATGTATGACAAAAGCCACTACAATATTGTAAAGTAATTAGCCTCCAACTAATAAAAATAAATGAAAAAAAAAATAAAGAAAGCTGAGTGAGTGGGTGAGTGAAGTCTGCCAGTCGTGTCCGACTTTTTGTGACCCCATGGAGTGTAGCCTACTAGGCTCCTCAGTCCATGGAATTTTCCAGGCAAGAGTACTGAAGTGGGTTGCCATTTCCTTCTCCAGAAAGAAAGCTGAACATTGAAGAATTGATGCTTTTGAACTGTGGTGTTGGAGAAGACTCTTGAGAGTCACTTGGACTGCCAGGAGATCCAACCAGTCCATCCTGAAGGAAATCAGTCCTGCATATTCATTGGAAGGACTGATGCTGAATCTGAAACTCCAATACTTTGGTCACCTGATGGGAAGAACTGACTCATTTGAAAAGACTCTGATGTTTGAAAGATTGAAGGTAAGAGGAGAAGGGGATGACAGAGGATGAGATGGTTAGATGGCGTCACCGACTCGATGGACATGAGTTTGAGCAAGCTCTGGGAGTTGGTGATAGACAGGGAAGCCTGGCATGCTGCAGTCCATGGGGTTTCAGAGAGTTGGACACAACTGAGTGACTGAACTGGCTGAAGGAGAGAGAAAAGAGAATGATTCATGGTGCCATGATGTTGATATCATTCCAGGTTTTGGATTCTTTATCGCCTCTATTTGGGCTTCCCTGATAGCTCAGTTGGATCACCTCTATTCTTTTGTTAAACCCATTCCACAAATTTTAAATTTCTGATATTATAGTAATACTTTCCAGTTATAGACTTCCATTTGGTTCTTTCTGTAGTTATTTCTCCACTGAGATTTGGTATTTTTTCCTTCTTTGTGAATATTTTTTCCTTTATCTAAATAGTTATACTAGTTGTTTATCATCCTTTCTTATAATTTCAACATTTGGGCTATCTCAGAGTTTTGGTTCCTACTGACTGCCTATTATCTTGAGAGTGTGTCATCTGTTTCAGCTTCTTTATATGATAAGTAATTTTGGATTGTTTCCTGGACAATGTGATATTTGGAGATTGAATTACAATAAATTCCTATGTGCTGGTTTTGTGATGAACCTGGTTTGAATCAAACTGTAAGTGTGGTCTTTTTGTTAACTGTTCATATTTTATTTAAATGTACATTTTTCATCTTTATCTGAGTTGTGCACACACAGCATAGGAGTCAATCAGAGAACCTGGTTAAGATTTTAACATAGAACATGATGCTTTTTCTGTATCTCTCCTTTCTGGAATTCTCTCCTTAAGTTACCATGGCTGTGTTTTCCTGGAACACAGCTGGCTTTTCCAGAGAAAGTGCTGGTTTAATGTCAAAGTTTTTCCCATTCCATATAATGCCTAGTTCAGCCAATAGCCCAAAATGTGAAACTCACATAAAAACATTACTTCTCTGAGTAATTTTTTTAATACTTTGTACAAAGTTTATAGTTGTCATCTCTGAGTATCTTGAATTTTATAGGAACTCTTTCAGTCACAGTGAAAACAATAGAAAAATTAGAAGCTCCTGCCACATATTTTATGACTAATAAGGTTTATACCTCTCCCTTTCTATGAGATTGCCCTCTTCCTAATTCATTAACTAATTACACTTATGTCATTTCCTAGTATATATCAAAAACAAAGTAATGCTGATATTTGGAATGGAGAATATGCTACAATGAATAAGGAATTTGAAATTCTCCTGAGGCCAGATTTGAGCATACCGTAAGGGTTAAACTATTAAGAGTAACTGAATAGTAAAATTTGAATGTATTATTGTCTTACTAAGAGTTAAATGAGGCATTATTTGAAAGCATCTGGCTCATAGGAGGGCCTCATTACATTTTGTATTTCTCTTTTTTTTTCTGTCTGGCTTGTCAGTCTCTTTCCACCTCAAGTCTCCCCATCATCTATTCCTTCCTTGATCAGGTAAAATGAAGGCTGAACTCCCGAGTTTACTTCCTTTGGCCAACTCCTCCTCTTTAGTCACTTCCTACTAGTGCTTCTTCTGATTTGCACTTGACTCAAATGGAACCACTCAGGAATTCATGATTAACTACCTTATTGTCCAAAACTCAGAGAACATTAGATGATTGGTATGTACATAAAATATACTAGGTAAAAAAGAACAGTAAGCTCATTTATACTGTCTGAAAGCTCCTTTTAATTAAGTAATAACAGTGAGAGCGCAGTGTAAGGCTGTCTCTCACTGCCTCATTCAGGTACAGACGCCCATGGATCATTGCTTCAAAAACCAGAGAGCAAACAAGGAAGGCAGCAGGTGGAAGAGGCAGTATAATTTAACTAATTTATAAGACATCTTTGTGGTGTGCTAGGTGTCTTGTATACACCATCTTTTTAAAAAAAATATTTATTTTTAAGTTGAAGGATAACTACTTTACAGAATTTTGTTGCTTTCTGTCAAAGCTCAACATGAATCAGCCATAGGTATACATACATCCCCTACCTTTTGAACCTCCCTCCCATCTCCTTCCCCATCCCACCCCTCTAGGCTGATACACCATCTTTTAAATTTTGTCTCGTTAATTAATAATGATAGATAGTGTTAATATAAGTGCTGACTCGGGGTTGATTTCTTCTTTAATTTATTCAACACTGTGGATGTGCCTTGTGTGGACTAGGGATTCATTATAGATATAACATTTTCCCTACTCTTAAGGATTATCACGATAATGTTGTAAGATAGATGAGAAAACTTAGGCTCGAATAAAGATCACACAGGTCGTATATGGTGGCCAAGACTTGAGCCCATTGTATACCTGTATTCCCTACGTTACTTTTAGAATATATTTGAGGAATAAGCTAAATATGAGCAAGTATTTCAGGAAGACAAGAAGAATTGTGAGAAATTCTTGAAAAAAAAAAAGGGTTGTCTATTAGTCTTACTTCCATTTCTCTGAAGAAGTATTACAGTTTTGATTCTTAATTTTTATTTTGAATCAGAGAAATCTTTCCATTTGTGCTGCAAACTGAATTTCTTTCATGGTAAAACAAAACAACAAAAAATCTTTATCTTCCATAGACTTTTGACAACATACTTATCACCAGCATATATGTGGAGTTAACTTAAAATTTGTTCTTAAAAGTAAAACCTGAGTTTATAGTGCAGAATTAGAGTGGAAATATAAAATAAGAGGGTCAATGGGATCTTAAGAAACACCACCATGTATTATAACTCATTAGTCTATCAAAGGGAGAATTTTTTAACTTCTTCAGCATATTCTACTCAGTTGTTTATCTTCCATTGTTTTACCCTACATATAAAGATTATGTTCTATTTTACAAAAATATTTGGAATTGTGGTTTGGGGGATTAAAATATAAATTTTTCTTATTGTGCAATATTTTAGATACTTGGATTTATATTTATACTATTTTTTCATTTTAACTATTTCAATGGTTAATGATGGCCTACTATTTTTTTTCATTTATTTTCATTAGTTGGAGGCTAATTACTTTACAATATTGTAGTGGTTTTTGCCACACATTGACATGAATCAGCCATGGATTTACATGTGTTCCCCATCCCAATCCCCCCTCCCGCTTCCCTCCCCATCCCATCCCTCTGGGTCTTCCCAATGTACCAGCCCTGAGCACTTGTCTCATGCATCCAACCTGGGCTGGTGGTCTGTTTAACCCTTGATAGTATACTTGTTTCAATGCTATTCTCTCAGAACATCCCACCCTCACCTTCTCCCACAGAGTCCAAAAGTCTGTTCTGTACATTTGTGTCTCTTTTTCTGTTTTGCATATAGGGTTATCAATACCATCTTTCTAAATTCCATATATATGCATTAGTATACTGTATTGGTCTTTATCTTTCTGGCTTACTTCACTCTGTATAATGGGCTCCAGTTTCATCCATCTCATTAGAACTGATTCAAATGAATTCTTTTTAACAGCTGAGTAATATTCCATTGTGTATATGTACCACAGCTTCCTTATCCATTCATCTGCTGATGGGCATCTAGGTTGCTTCCATGTCCTGGCTATTATAAACAGTGCTGCGATGAACATTGTGGTGCACATGTCTCTTTCAGATCTGGTTTACTCAGTGTGTATGCCCAGAAGTGGGATTGCTGGGTCATATGGCAGTTCTGTTTCCAGTTTTTTAAGGAATCTCCACACTGTTCTCCATAGCGGCTGTACTAGTTTGCATTCCCACCAACTGTGTAAGAGGGTTCCCTTTTCACCACACCCTCTCCAGCATTTATTGCTTGTAGACTTTTGGATAGCAGCCATCCTGACTGGCGTGTAATGGTACCTCATTGTGGTTTTGATTTGTATTTCTCTGATAATGAGTGATGTTGAGCATGTTATTAAACTTAAAAGCTTTTTCACAACAAAGGAAACTATAAGCAAGGTGAAAAGACAGCCCTCAGAATGGGAGAAAATAATAGCAAACAAAGCAACAGACAAAGGATTAATCTCAAAAATATACAAGCAGCTCCTGCAGCTTAATTCCAGAAAAATAAATGACCCAATCAAAAAATGGGCCAAAGAACTAAACAGACATTTCTCCAAAGAAGACATACAGATGGCTAACAAACACATGAAATGATGGCCTACTATTTTTAATTAACTTAGCACTGGACTTTTTACAGAGAACAGTGTATGATAGTATGCCATTGGGAAGATTTCAGAAGCTAATAAGTGGTTATAGCATTAAAGAAAAATTGCTGGAGTAGGTAAGGGTCAGGGTAGCATAGAGGAGGGAGTAACTAACTCAACGGAATCTTGGAAGGCTTTACAAGGGATGTAAGATTTGACCTGTGTCTTCTGTTGTTGCTAAGATTTCACCAGAGAAGGAGAAATGTCACAATGCAGAGGAAATTGTGTGTATTATTGTTGTTACATGAGAAAAAACATGAAATAATTGAGTAACCACACTGAGTGCAGCACAGTATGTGATAAGAAAAGGGGGCAACATTGGCAGGAAACCAGAGTTGAAATATGTGGTTCAAATGTACGCTGGGGCAGATGAGGTCTCTAGATTAAAAAAAAATAAGCAAACATATATAAAAAATATTTCAGATAAAAGGTACTGGAAATATTTGTGTTGGATTTTCTGGGAAAGATAATTTTAAATATATTTTTTGTTTTGTCCTCCTAAGTTTACTGACATTTCTTAGATTACTTAACCCTACTTAAAAAAATTATTTATTTTTTATTGAAAGATAGTTGCTGTTTTCTGTCAGACCTCAACATGAAACAGCCATAGGAATACATATATGCCTTCCCTTTTGAACCTCCCTCCCCTCTCCCTTGCCATCCCACCCCTCCAGTCTGACACAGAGCCCCTGTTTGAGTTTCCTGAGCAATACTGCAAATTCCTGTTGGCTGTCTATTTTACATATGGTAATGTAAGTTTCCATGTTACTCTTTCCATACATCTCACCTTCTCCTCCCTCTCCCCATGTCCATAAGTCTATTCTCTATGTCTGTTTCTTTACTGCTGCCCTATAAATAAATTCTTCAGTAACATTTTTCTAGATTCCATATTTATCTTTCTCTTTCTGACTCACTTCACTCTGTATAATAGGTTCTAGGTTCATCCACTTCATCAGATCTGTCTCAAGTGAGTTCCTTTTTATGGCTGAGTAATATTCCATTGTGTATATGCACCACAACTTCTTTATCCATTCACCTGTCAGTGGGCATCTAGTTTGCTTCAATGTTCTAGCTATTGTAAATAGTGCTGCAGTGAACAATGGGATACATGTGTCTCTTTCAATTGATTTCCTCAGGGTATATGCCTCGGAGTGGGTTTGCTGGGTCATATGGTGGTTTTATTATTAGTTTTTAAAGGAATCTCTACACCGACTTCTATAGTGGCTGTATCAATTTACATTCCCACCAACAGTGCAAGACCGTTCCCTTTTCTCCACACCCTCTCCAGCATTTATTGTTTGTAGACTTTTTGATGATGGCCATTCTGATCCATGTGAGGCGATAACCTTATTGTAGTTTTGATTTGCATTTCTCTAATAATGAGCAATGTTGAGCATCTTATCATGTGTTTGTTAGCCATCTGTTGGTCTTCTTTGGAGAAATGTCTCTTTAGGTATTCTTTCCACTTTTTGATGGGGTTGTTTGTTTTTCTGGTATTGAGTTGTATGAGCTGCTTGTATATTTTGGAAATTAATCCTTTGTCAGTTGTTTCATTAGCTATTATTTTCTCCCATTGTGAGGGTTGTCTTTTCACTTTCCTTATGGTTTCCTTTGCTGTGCAAAAGCTTTTAAGTTTAATCAGGTCCCACTTGTTTACTTTTGTTTTTATTCCCATTACTCTAATAGGGGGTTTCCCTCATAACTCAGTTGGTAAATCATCTGCCTGAAATGCAGGAGACCTGGCTTTGATTCCTAGGTTGGGAAGATTCCCTGGAGAAGGAAGTGGCAAACCACTCCAGTATTCTTGCCTGGAGAATCCCATGGACATAAGAGCCTGGCAGGCCACAGTCCATGGGATCACTAGAGTTGGACACAACTTAGTGACTAAACCACCACCACTCTAGGAGGTGGATCATAGAGGATCTTGCTTTGATTTATGTCATCGAGTGTTCTGCCTATGTTTTCCTCTAAGAGTTTTATAGCTCCTGGTCTTACACCTAGGTCTTTAATCCATTTTGAGTTTATCTTGTGTATGGTGTTTGGAAGTGTTCTAATTTCATTCTTTTACACGTAGCTGTCCAGTTTTCCCAGCATCATTTATTGAAGAGGCTGTCTTTGCCCCATTGCATATTCTTGCCTCCTTTGTAAAAAATAAGGTACCCAAAGGTGCATGGGTTTATTTCTGGGCTTTCTATCTTGTTCCTGTGTCTATATTTCTCTTTCTGTGCCAATACCATACTGTCTTGATGACTGCAGCTTTGTAGTATAATTTTAAGTCAGGAAGGTTGATTCCTCTAGCTCCATTTTTCTTTCTCAACACTTCTTTGGCTATTCGGGGTCTTTTCGTTTTCCATATGAATTGTGAAATTTTTTGGTCTAATTCTGTGAAAAATGCCATTGTTAATTTGATAGTGATTGCATTGAATCTGTAGATTGCATTTGGTAGTATAGTCATTTTCAAAATATTGATTCTTCCTGCCCAGAAACATGGAATATCTTTCCATCTGTTTATGTCATCTTTGATTTCTTTCATTAGTGTCTTGTAATTTTCTGTGTACAGTTCTTTTGTCTCCTTAGGTAAGTTTATTCCTAGATATTTAATTCTTTATGTTGCAGTGGTGAATGGGATTGATTCTTTGATTTCTCTTTCTGATTTTTCATTGTTAGTATATAGAAATGCAAGTGATTTCTGTGTATTGATTTTGTATCCTGCAACTTTGCTAAATTCACTTATGAGCTCTAGTAATTTTCTGATACTATCTTTATGGTTTTCTATGTACAGTATCATGTCATATGCAAACAGTGAGAGCTTTACTTCTTCTCTTCTCATCTGGATTCCTTTTATTTCTTTTTCTCCTCTAACTGCTGTAGCTAGGACTTCCAGAACTATGCTGAATAATAGTGGTGAAAGTGGACACCCTTGTCTTGTTCCTGATCTTAGGGGGAATGCTTTCAGTTTTTCACCATTAAGAATAATATTTGCTGTGTACTTATCATATATGGCCTTTACTATGTTGAGGTATGTTACTTCTATGCCCATTTTTGAAGAGTTCTAATCATAAATGGGTGCTGAATTTTGTCAAAGACTTTCTCTGCATCTATTGAAATTATCATATGGTTTTTATCTTTCAATTTGTTAATATGGTATATCACATTGATTGATTTGCATATATTGATGAATCCTTGCATCCCTGAAATAAACCCAACTTGATCATGGTGTATGAGCTTTTAGACGTGTTGCTGAATTCTGCTAAAATTTTGTTGATGATCTTTTCATCTATGTTCATCAGTGATATTGGCTTATAGTTTTCTTTTTTTTTTGTTTTGTCCTTGTCTTGTTTTGGTATCAGGGTGATGGTGACTTGTAGAATGAATTTGGAAGTGTTCCTTCCTCTACAATTTTTTGAAAGAGTTTAGAAGGATAGCCATTAGTTCTTCTCTAAATGTTTGATTGAATTCTCCTGTGAAGCCATCTGGTCCTGGGCTTTTGTATTTTGGGAGATTTTTGATCACAGCTTTGATTTCAGTGCTTGTAATTGGGTTGTTCATAATTTATATTTCTTCCTGGTTCAGTATTGGAAGATTGAACTTTTCTAAGAATCTGCCCATTTCTTCCAGGTTATCCATTTTATTGCCATATAGTTCTTCATAATAGTCTCTTATAATCCTTTTTATTTCTACTTTGCCTATTGTAACCTCTTTTCAATTTCTAGTTTTGTTGGTTTGATTCTTCTCTTTTTTTCTTAATGAGTCTGTCTAAAGCTTTGTCAATTTTGTTTATCTTCTCAAAGTACCAAACTTTATTTTATTCTTTAATAAATTTAATTAATTAAAAATTATTTTGTTAATCTTTACTATTATTTCTTTCATTTATTTCCACTCAGATCTTTATGATTTCTTCCCTTCTACTAATTTTGGAGGTTTTTTGTTCTTGTTTTTCCAGTTGTTTTAGGTGGAAAGTTAGGCTGTCTGTTTGATGTTTTTCTTGTTTCTTGAGGTAGGATTGTATTGATATAAACTTCCCTCTTAAAACTGCTTTCACTGTATCCCATAGGTTTTGAGTTGTTGTGTTTTCATTGTCATTGGTCTCTAGAAATTTTTTTATTTCCCTTTTGATTTCTTCAGAAACCTGTTGGTTATTTAGAAACGAGCTGTTTAGTCTCCATGTTTCTGTTTCTTACAATTTTTTTTCTTGTAATGGATATCTAGTCTCATAGCATTGTGGTCGGAGAAGATGCTTGGCATGATTTCAATTTTCTTAATTTTACTGAGGTTTTATTTGTGACCCAAGATCTGGTCTATCCTGGAGAATGTTTCATGTGCACTTGAGTGAAGGTGTATTCTTCTGCATTTGGATGCAATGTCCTGAAGATATCAATGAGATTCATCTGATCTAATATATCATTTAAGACTTGTGTTTCCTTATTCATTTTCTGTTTTGATGAAATGTCCATTGGTGTGAATGGGGTATTAAAGTCTCCAACTATTATTGTGTCACTGTCAATTTCTCCTTATATATATGTTAGTGTTTGCATTATGTGTTGAGGTGCTCCTATGTTGGGTGCATAGATATTTACAATTGTTATGTCTTCCTCCTTGATTGATCCCTTGATCATCATGTAGTGTCCTTCCTTATCTCTTGTAATCTTCTTTATTTTAAGGTCTATTTTGTCTGATTTGAGGATTGCTACTCCAGCTTTGCTTCCCATTTTCATGGAATATATTTTTCCATTCTCTCAGTTTCAATCTATATGTGTCTTGAGGTCCGATGTGGGTTTCTTGTAGATAGCATATATATGAATCTTGCTTTTGTATTCATTAAGCCAGTCTGTGTCTTTTGGCTGGAGCACTTAATCTATTTACATTTAAAGTAATTATTGTTATATATGTTCCTATTGCCATTTTCTTAATCATTTGGGGTTGATTTTGTAGATCCTCTTTCTTCTGTTGTAGTTCTTGACAATGTAAGTCCCTTTCAATTTATTGTAAAACTGGTTTGGTGGTATTGAATTCTCAACTTTTGCTTGTCTGAAAAGCTTTTTATTTCTCCATCAATTTTGAATGGGATCCTTGCCAGGCACAGTAATCTTGGTTGTAGATTTTCCCCTTTCAGTACTTTAAATATATCCTGCCATTCCCATCTGGCCTGAAGAGTCTCTGCTGAAAGATCAGCTGTTAAGCATATGGGGTTTCCCTTGTGTGTTACTGTTGCTTCTCCCTTGCTGCTTTTAATATTCTTTCTTTGTGTTTAGTCTTTGTTAGTTTGATTAGTATGTGTCTTGGCGTGTTTCTCCTTGGGTTTATCCTGTATGGGACCCTTTGTCCTTCTTGGACTTGATTGACTATTTCCTTTCCCATGTTGGGGACATTTTCAACTATAATATCTTCAAAAATTTTCTCATACTCTTTCCTTTTCTCTTCTTCTTCTGGGACCCCTATTATTTGAATGTTGGTGCATTTGATACTGTCTCAGAGGTGTCTGAGACTGTCCTCAGTTCTTTTCATTCTTTTTACTTTATTCTGCTCTTCAGAAGTTATTTCCACCATTTTATCTTCCTGCTCACTGATTCATTCTTCTGCTTCAGATATTCTGCTATTGATTCCTTCTAGAGTATTTTTAATTTCAGTAATAGTGTTGTTTGTCTATGTATGTTTATTCTTTAATTCTAGGTCTTTGTTAATTGATTCTTGCATTTTCTCGATTTTATTTTCAAGGTTTTTATTTTTATCATCTTTACTATCATTATTCTGAATTCTTTTTCTGGTAGTTTGCCTATTTCTTCTCTATTTATTTGGACTTCTGTGTTTCTAGTTTGTTCCTTCATTTGTGCAGTATTTCTCTGCCTTTCAGTATTTTTTTGTTTTGTTTTGTTTTAAGTTATTGTGTTTGAGGTCTCCTTTCCCAGGCTTCAAGGAAAGTTGAATTCTTTCCTTGAAGCAGGTTGAATTCTTTCTTCCTTTTGGTTTCTGCCCTCTAAGTTTGGTCCAATGGTTTGTGTAAACTTCTTATAGGGTGAGATTTGTGTTGAGTTTTTGTTTGTTTGCTTTTCTTCTGATGAGCAAGGCTGAGTGAGGTGGTAATCCTGTCTGCTGATGATTGGGTTTGTATTTTTGTTTTGTTTGTTGTTTAGTTGAGGCATCCTGCCCAGGGTGCTATTGGTGGTTGGGTGATGCCAGGTCTTGTATTCAAGTGGTTTCCTTTGTGTGAGTTCTCACTATTTGATACCCCCTAGGGTTAGTTCTCTGGTAGTCTAGGGTCTGGGAGTTAGTGCTCCCACTCTAAAGGCTTAGGGCTTGATCTCTGGTCAGGAACGAAGATTCCACAAGTGGTTTGTTATGGCATTAAGTGAGATTAAACAAATATCCCCAAAATGAGGAATCAAAGATGAACCCCAGACAAATGGCAGTTACAAAATCAGGCAAATAATAATTAAAATAATGGAATATACACATATATATGTACACCCATGAGCAAAGTCAAAAGAGTCCAACAAAAATAAAGTACAGTAGATTGACCTGGCAAACAAAGGAAATCAAAAATTATAATTAGCAGTTAAGAACAAAACCAGCTTAAGCACAAACTGGAAAACAAAACTAAAGCAAGATACCAAGGGGGGAATAAAGCAATGAAAACAAAATTAACAAATATGTTGAGAGGAAAGAAAAGAAAGAAAGGATATATATGCAAAGTTAAACAGAGGTAGAAAAAGAAGAATTATATATGTTAAAGATTAACTGCAAGGGGAAAAGAACAGTAGGAAAAAGGAACAAAGGAATAAATGTAGAAAAAAATAATAATAGGTTTTAAAAATTAAAAATTGAAATTTAAAAAAAGAGAAAAAAAAAAAAAGAGGAAAACTCCATAGAACTGCAAATACCCAATGTAGAGCACAGGTTTGTGACAACAATAAAAAATGTGACTGAGAGAAAAAAAAAAGCTCAAAAGCTTAACTGGATTTCTTAGTGCCTATAAAGTAGACAAGTACAACAGAGGGTGGAAATAAGGGAAGTAAAGGAAAAAAAAAATCCAAAAGAATCTACTGAACAAGTCAAAAAGTAAGAATAATAAGTGTTTTTCTTGAGGCACTGCTGTCAGAGTCCTTTCCCTCGCCGGGGGTCACAGTCCATCTCACCTCCCTAGGATGCCCTCCAACATTGTGCTGATCTTTGGACCTGCTGTGGGGGCAGCTCAGATTCTAATCTGGTCCTACTCCTCTGTGTTCCTGCCTCCAGTGTCCGCAACTATCAGAAATAGTGCGTTTTCTTTCGTGAGAGCTCTCAATGGCCTTTTATATATTCCATAGACACAGAGTCTGCTTAGTTGATCATTTGGATTTAATCTGCAGTTTATACAGCTGGTGGGAAGGTTTTGGGTCTTCTTCCTTAGCCACACTGCCCTTGGGTTTCAATAGTGGTTTTATTTCCACCTCTACATGTGAGTCATACACTGGGGTTTGCTCCTGAGGCTGCCCTGGAGGACTTGGGTCTGCCCCTGTGAGGGCCAGGTGTGGAGGCGGTGCAGCTGCTTGGGTCACGGGGATTCTGGCAGCAGCAGGTACTCAGGGGAGTTGGTGGCTAGGGCAGCAGGAAATATAGTGCTCTAGAAGGGTATGGCAACCAGTATTGGCCAATATGCTCCAGTATTCTTGCCTGGAGAACCCTTCTCTCTGACAGAGAAGCCTGGCAGCCCTCAGTCTACAGGGTCGTAAAGAGTTGGACATGACTGAAGCGACCCTGCGTGCATAGACACAAGACTATTTTTGCCTGTGACAGCTCTGTCCCAGTGAGAGTTGAGCATGAAGGTGGCGCAGCTGCTTGGCTTGCAGGGACCCTGGAGGTGCCAAGTTTACAGGGACATGGACTGCCTATGCCACAGAAGTTATGGCCCTATCAGAATATTTTTTCAAGCTTCTTGTAGTTGGTGATCAGAAGGCCTCTTTAGCCAGTCTTTGTCTGAACCCAACTTTTTTTAAAAAATTTTTTAAATTGGAGGATAATTGCTTTCCAATGCTGTATTGATTTTTACCATGTGTGCATGCATCCTAAGTCTCTTCAGTCATGTCCGACTCTTTGTGACCCCATGGACTGTAAGCCACCAGGCTCCTCTGTCCGTGGTATTCCCCAGGCAAGAATACTGGAGTGGGTTGCCATACCCTCCTCCAGGGGATCTTCCCCACCCAGGGATCAAACCCAAGCTCTCTTAAGTCTCCTGCATTGGAAGGCAGGTTCTTTACCACTGTGTCACGTGGGAAGCCTCAGCCATAGTATACATGTTTCCTTTCCCTCTTAAACCTCCCTCCCATCCCCCACCCCATCCGACCCCTCTAGGTTGTCACAGAGCACTGGGTAGGACTCCCTGTGTTATGCAACAGCTTCCCACTAGCTATCTGTTTTACATATGGTAATGTAATGTGTATGTTTCAATGCTACTCTCTCAATTCATCCACCCTCTCATTCCCCAACTGTGTCTACAACTCTCTTCTCTTTGTTTCTGTCTCTATTCCTGCCCTACAAATAGGTTCATCAGTGCCATTTTTCTAGATTTCATATATATGTGTTAATATACAATATTTGTTATTCTCTTTCCGATTTAACTTCACTGTGTATAACAAGCTCTAGTTTAATCCACTTCATTAGAATTGACTCAAATGTATTCTTTCTTATGGCCGAGTAGTTTTCTATTGTATATATGTATTCCGCAACTTTTTTATCCATTCATATGTTGATCAACATCTATGTTCTTTCCATGTCCTGGCTATTGTAAATAGTGATGCAATGAACCCTGGTGTACATTTGTCTTTTTGAATGATCATTTTCTCAGGATACATGCCCAGCAGCTGGGATTGCTGGGTCATATGCTAGTTTTGGGACTTCCCTGGTGGCTCAGACGGTAAAGCGTCTGGCTACAATGTGGGAGATCCAGGTTTGATCCCTGGGTCGGGAAGATCTTCTGGAGAAGGAAATGGCAACCCACTCCAGTACTCTTGCCTGGAAAATCCCACTGATGGAGGAGCCTGGTAAGCTACAGTCCATGGGGTTGCAAAAAGTCGGACATGACTGAGTGACTTCACTTTCTTTCTTTTCTATGGTAGTTTTATTCCTAGTTTTTTAAGGACTCTCCATATTGTTCTCCACAGTGGCTGTATCAATTTACATTCCCACCAACAGTGCAAGAAGGTTCCCTTTTCTCCACATTCTCTCCAGCATTTATTGTTTGTAGATTTTTTGATGATGGCCATTCTGACTGGTGTGAGGTGATAACCTCATTGTAGTTTTGATTTGCATTTTTCTAATAATGAGTGATGTTCAGCATTTTTTTCATGCATGTATTGGCCATTGGTTTCTCTTCTTTGGAGAAGTGTATGTTTAGGTCTTCTGTCCACTTTTTGATTGGGTTGGTTTTTTTTTTTTTCCCCTGATACTGAGCTGTATGTGCTGCTTGTATATTTTGGAGATTAATCCTTTGTCAGTTGCTTTATTTGCAATTATTTTCTCCTGTTTTGAGGGTTGCCTTTTCATCTTGTTTATAGTTTCCTTTGCTGTGCAAAAGCTTTTACATTTAATTAGGTCCCATTTGTTTATTTTTGTTTTTATTTCCACTCTAGGAGGCGGGTTGAAGAGGATCTTGCTGAAATTTATGTCAAAGAGTGTTATGTGTTTTCTTCTAAGAGTTTTATAGTTTCTGGCCTTACATTTAGGTCTTTAATCTCATTTGAGGTTTTTCATATGTATGGTGTTAGAAAGTGTTCTAATTTCATTCTTTTACACATAGCTGTTTTGTTTTCCCAGCACCACTTATTGAAGAGGTTATCTTTCCTCCATTGTATATTCTTGCCTCCTGTGTCAAAGATAAGATACCCATAGGTGCATGGGTTTATCTCTGGGCTTTCTATCTTGTTTTGTTGATCTATATTTCTGTTTTGTTCCAGTACTATACTGTTTTGATTAGTCTTACAATTTTATGAGATCACAGATGTTTTCAGAACATGATATAATTTCAGAACATGTTATCAGAACATGATATATGACTTTCTTTTGTTCTGCTCCTATTAGAACTCTTGACTCAAAATACATAAGCTTGTTTTGTTCATAAACTCAAATATGTCAGTTTCTTATCATTTTCTCCATAACCAGGGTTTACTCACTATTTTTCTCATAGGACCTCCTTGTTCTTAGGCTACAGATGATAGGAGTGATTATGGGGGTGACTACCCATAGAACAGGGTAATCGGTTTGTTCAAAATCATTGTTTGGACTTTAGCTTCATGTCCGTGAAGAGGATTGTTTCATAAAACACAATCACCACTTCTCAGTACAGCATAGATGATGAAAATATAGGCAACAAATGAGCTGTAATGGAGTAAATGAAAATATTACATTGCCCAACATTATTATACTCATTAAAAATATTTATGCAGACTGCTTTTTTAAAGGCACTATTTCACAAAAAATGATTAATTATATTTTTTCCACAAAAGAACACTCATAATGTGAGTACATTTTGTGCCAATCCATTGAGAAAGTTTAATCCCCATATAGCTGCCATCTAAACACTAAGTGTCTTATTTACAATGATGAATTATCTCAGAAATTTGTTTATGGCCATGGAGAAATCTCATGCCATCACTGACAGGAACACACACTCTGTGGACTGCATTACATAAAGAGATAGGCATTTTTAAAGTTATGAATGAGATAGGTTTTTTTAATAATAGGAAGGGGGACGAGAGATGATGTGTGCCAGATATCCAGGAAGGAGAGATTACCAAAAAAGAAGTCCATGGTGTTCATGGCATGTGGAGGAAGACTTCTTAGAGGGTGAAGATGACTAAGGTACTGTTTTCAGGGTTTATCAGGCACATCACTAAAGACATGACAAAAATGAACTTTTGTTAGTTCCTTGGTACTCAGAAAGGTCTTTCAGAATGAATTCAATTTCAGTTGTCCAGATGATTCTTTGCATTTTCTTTTTCTTTCTTGAAATGATCCAGAAAAAGAAATAGCACATAAGTTAAACGAGTTGTCCTATGTTACATAAAGTAAGAGGTAATTGGGGTGGAAGATGTAAAAACTATGTGAGCACTATGTGAAGTATTGGTAATATCAGTGAGATCAGCTCATGGGATTTCTCTTCTAGAGCATAAAACAGCTGAGCAACATTGGTAGCTTATTAAAAATACAGGCTGCTATATTCCATTTCCTGGGACTGTGATACATAAAATCTGAAGCAGGGAAGAATGACTTGCATTTTTAATAAATATCTGTTATTAGATAGGTTAAAAAATAGAAACTAAAATTTATCTGTCAAAGAATGTAAAAGAATAATTTCATTTGCTTGAAACATTGTCCTGATGTTACTTATTTGGGTGCTTCACTTAAGTAATGTTGGACATAGGATTTTGAGGACCCCTTGTGACTTGGGGTGAAGAAAGGAAGAAATAGTTGAAGAGCTCTGTTCTTGGAGAGAAGCTTAATCATATGGTGACAGACCAGGACCTAATATGACATTCAGAAACCAATTCCTTGTAATCAGGTCAATAAACTTTAGAAACAATGATGTTGGATACCCAGTTTTAACTACTTCCCTGTTCAGTTGCTGTTTTCCCCCCATTATCTTCAGACTTTTAGTCAAAATTTGTTTTACCTATGTTAGTGGTTTGTGATAAACAAACTGTGTTCACTATTTGGATGAAGCAGTTCAAGGAAAGGTGAGTTCTACCTGCGGAAGTAAAAATAAATAAATAAATAAAAAACAGCTCAGAGCCCTTGGGATATATATGTATTCACCATTACCTCCTAATTGTGTAAATTAGATAGATAGTGACTATATGTCAGTTAATTTGGGTATATCTCTTTGGGTAAATTCTTTGGAGATGCTTATATAATGGGATGGGATTGAGTTAGAAGTTAGGTTGTGGAGTTATAGAAAACTGAATAGCGTGATGGCTTATAGGTTTCAATTACATGATTTCAAACTTCTGAATTTGTTGTGAATTTTAAAATGCCACTCATATTCACATAGCACATGTAAATTCTGAGTTTCAGAGTCAGATGAAATAGTTATTTTCTACAATAAAACCCTTTTCTTTTTACTCACTAATTGATTAACAAATTACAATTAAATAATATATATAAAATTCTGACAACAGTGTGTAGAAATTTGTCTTTTTATTATTATTTTTAATAACCAAGAGTTAATGTAGCTAAATGAGGTCTTTCTGCAATATTGTGAATAAGACAGTAGGATGAACAAAGGTGTGGATAAAAACATTAAAATATGTTTGGATTAAGGATTCCAGCCATATATCATAAGATTGAGAATGAGATAAGATATATTCTCAGTACTTCTGATTGGTTATTTAAAATACAGTAATGGATTTAATATAATTAAGTCTTTAGGGCATTATTCTTGAAGTTTTCAAAAGTTTTAAACATTTTCCCCCTGAGCAATTTAAACTTATAGCTTAGAAAATTTCATGAATCCCTGGAAGCAAGAAATATTTAAATTGCCTTCCTGAGTCTGGAGAAGATTCTTTAGAGAAATTCCTTGGTCTTCACAATGGGGCAGTGTTTCTACTTGGGTTTGAAGGGCAGATGAAATCTTCCATATTCTTAAATATTAGCTTCCCTCTTACATTTGTACTAGCAGAATCAAAATATACTCCCTTTGTAAACAATCTTATTTGGCTCTACTATATAGGAGCTTTTAAAACAATTTGGAATAATGCCTTTGCTATTAATGTTTTCCAGAGAAGTCCTGTGATATTATGGCTCCTCAGTGGTAATACCTTCAGAAATTTATCAACCTTGTGGAAAATTTTGTACAATATGCTACAAATAGAAGACCAGTGCAAAGCAATCTGCTATGTGTTGCAACCTAGGAGGCAAGCTGAACTTCCATTTAAGGTAATAACTGAGAACATACACTAGAAACATATTTCTAAGGGGATATTAAACTGAGTCAAAGTAAGCCATGTGTTTTGGGGATAGAATATATTTTTATCATGAATCATCTATAAATAATAGGAATTAAAGAAATTCTAAGATGATATTTTCTTTGGTATACTGAAGAGAAAAATGAAAAATAGAATCAAAACAGTAATTTGAAATCTGAAGTAATTTGAATATCCTCAAAAGCTGTATATTTAGGTCAAGAATCCATCGTTTAATCAGAATATAGTTTCCTGGTCTTTGGTTTGGTGTAAGTGAGTACATGTCTACTGGTGTCATTTCTTACTGGTCCAGTGAGGTTGTTGTGAAATAGGCAGCAGATTTGCAGTCTTATCTAGAACATAAATTAGGCTGGTGTCACCAGAGTTCTGATTCTATAACAGTTTACCTCATGGCACCAATTCAGTTTTCTTTGGTTTGGTTTGCAAACATTTTTTACAGTGCTGATCATGAACAGACAGCCATTCTCTACCCTGCAGCCTCTCTATTTTGAAAACTTTGTTACTTGTTCTTGAATACATTTTCTGATTTGTGTGAAAATGAAATGGAACAACAAGTCCTTGGCTAACAAAATAATTTTGACTTTCATAGATATTATGTATGCATGAGTATTTTTGGAATTGTTTTGAGAAATTTTAATTTTTGTTGTTGTTGTTGCTGGTGATGTGTTCCTGTGAAAACTTTAGACCCTTGAGATCAAACCCATGAGACCATAATATTTGTGATACACACTCATTTAACATTTAACAAAATGAGTTGAAATAGCCTTTAAAAAAATCAACCTGTAAATTCCTTGTTTTCAATGGTGTTGGCTTTTGCTACAGTGGTATACACTCTTCACCACCAAGTGAGGAAAGTTTGATATAACATGCATCAATATTATATCATATGTGATGAAAATTATACATGGTTAGTTGGGGAAGAAGAGAACATATACCTGAACGGATCTGATCGATAAAAATTTAGTGGTACCTTTGTAGGTATGTGAAACTGGGGACAGAAATGAAAGAATTTGAAAAAATGAACAATTGAAGATGAAGGAAACCAAAATAGTGTTTACCATATGCCAGATGCATTTACGCACTTAAACTTTATCTCTCTAAAGAACACCACAATGAGGCTGTTAAAATCTCCATGGTAACATTCAGCAGGGCAATATAATACTCAAAATTGAATATTCCAAAATATATTTACAATTCATATTGTTCTTTATCTGTGTTAGCCACCTGGAAATAGTTGCTCTGAAAATCCTTCAGCCACAAATCATCTTAGTCAATTTTGCACAATAAAATTTAGGGGATTGAAGAAATCAATAAATTATGTGTTAAAGAAAAAAAAATCCCCATGTGTAGGTGAGAATATTGAGATATAAAAGTTGTTTGTTCAAAGTCACATATCTAGTAACTGGTCCTGTTAACAGAAAGGATATGGATGAAGGATCCTAGTTGTGTGGTCACTGCTGGCCAGAGACAGGCTTAATCCATAGGGAAATCATGTATAGTGTGTGTTCATATGTTCTTTGCAAAGACAGAGGCCTATTATCCATCCAGTCCACATACAAGATCTTTTTCTTTTGAGCACTGTGCCAGATTAATAAGAAAGTCTGTGCTGAAGATCAACTTTAAATATTGAAGCACACATCAGCCAGAAAGGAAAGATGCTTGTTTCATGTGCTGAGGTAAATGGGAGCAAGGTGTTAGCCATCTCTTTCTGTAATCTCAGATTTACAAAATTTGTTAATGGGTCTCAGCTAGGCCAATAAAGCAGAATAAAGATATTTACTTTAAAAAGAAGTAACTAGTTGGTAGGGAAAATGAGTTGAAGACATGAGTCCTGAATACACGATAAAACTTTTGGCTATATATTCCAGACATTTACCTCAGACAAATCCTAACCAAACATCTCTCAGTTTTAAAAAGGGCAAGTTGGATTCTGGCTTCGACATTTAGAAAGAAAGAGAGGAGTTAGTTGGGAAATATTTAATTATCTTAGCATTGGAATCAGAAATCATTATAGAGAAAGATAAAATATAAAATGTCTTGGAGTACTGAAAGTAAAGAAAGAAGAAAGTGAAGTCGCTCAGTCGTGTCCGATTCTTTGCGACCCCATGGACTGTAGCCTACCAGGCTCCTCCCTCCATGGGATTCTTCAGGCAAGTGTACTGGAGTGGATTGCCATTTCCTTCTCCAGGGCATCTTCCCAACTCAGGGATTGAACCGGGGTCTCCCGCATTCCAGGCAGACGCTTTAACCTCTGAGCCACTCTGACAAAGATCTAAGATAAGGATGAAGAAATGAGTGGGACTCAATCTGCATGAGAAAAGGAAAAGAGTTCATTGGTTTGCTTCTGAAAGTGGACAGAAGAGTGGTGAAGTGAGACAGAAAGGAGAGATGGGACATGAAGGGCCAGAGCCAGAGCACTGAAAAGAAAAGAAAACTGAGTGCTGGGTGGGGAAAGCCCAACAGAGAAGCCCTAAGTGGAAGTGAAGTATATACTGACCAAAGTGGGTGTTAGAGACCAGGCATGCCTAACTTTTGCCTTTCTGGAAATATTAAGTAAAGTGTTTTATTTTCACACATGGATTGGGGGTTGAAATTTTAATTGTGAAAAATGTGATAAATTTTAAAAATTTGACTCGCTGTGGGCCAGCACAGGAGCGCATTCAGGCAATTATGCTTCTGGAAAGTGGGGTGTCCTTGAAATCATAAATGCATTACTGTGATTCTCTGAAATATTGGTGAGACCATGAAATTGGGATTATGGAGGGAGAATTTCAAAGAAGTTAATCTAGATCTTTCATATCTGTACTAGATAGGAATTATCTTCTTTGTGTATATTAGGAAAGCAAGTTTCAAAAAGTTCAAGTGATGATTTGCCTAATTTTATGTACCAGTAAGAATCATGGTTTGATTTAGAGCCCAGATTTCACACTCTGAGGATAGCGTTCTAATGCTCTACAGAGGTTGACTGGAACCTCTTCTTTTAGTAAATGTGGTCTTCATCCTCTTTCCTTTCAGATTCTACATCAAATAAGGTTTAAAAGCTAATTCAACTACATTCTTTAATGTCACATGTAAGAAAGCAGATGTAAACGAATTGAGAAATCTTCAGGTTTTTATTTTGGCTTAGAGATATATGGTAAAATTTATGCATTTTACAGGTATCAGAAGTTAGCATAGTCAAGGAAGCATTGTGTTATTAAAAATCTTTAGTGCAAGTTATCATCTTGCTGGACTGTGGGGAACAAGCTCTTGAAGCTCACAGTGCAAGGTGGGAAGAATAGAAACATGCACATCTGAGTATAGTCCATTGTGATATACTTCAATAACATGTGCAAAGAATGAAACTGCAGTTAAGATTTCTGCACATGGTTTTGATGATTGAGCAATGTTATTAAGAGTAATATTATGAAAGACAAGATTGCAGATGGGAAACAAAGACAGTCCAAGGAGGTAAAATATATATTTAAAACATAGAAATGTTAAATTCATGATGAATATAGGAATGACAAGTCTATTGCTATTTCAGAGCAGAAAGTGTGCATGGAAATAGAGTAATGGGAGATGAGGATAGAGATGTAGATAAAAGAGAACACAAGGCCTATGTATGTGAAGGCTCATCTGAGCCTGCTCTTTAGAAAGTGATTTTTAAACATATGTCTCAATATGTGATTGGTTGTTAGATATGTTGTAAGAAATTTTATTTGAATAATAAAATACTACAACTTGGAAAGTGATTTTGTTTCTAAGAAAAGAAGGGGTTCAATATTATTTTCATATTCAAATTGCCTTCTTGAGGAGAGAAACTGGGTGACATTATAGTTGGACATGACTGAAGCGACTTAGCACGCACACATGCATAGTCATTGGACTCCAGCCAATCTTCTCAGTCTAACTCCTAATGTTCCTTGTGTCAGTGTGTCTGTCTATTCATAAGATAATTTTCAGCTTTATGAAGGGCAAGCAAACTCTCTCTCATTATAACTTTGTAAAAAATTGCTCCTCACTTGGCACATCTCCCCTGGTCCTTGACCTGATTAAGTTCAGTGCTACTTTTGATTGATAATCTGCCCCCAACATAGAGATGGGGTTCTTATTCTGTTTGCCTGTTGCCCTGGGGCATGCATATTGTGGTTTTGACTGTGCCCTGTATTTGATTATGAACTGCCTGAAAGAAGGACTTGTGTTAGCTCTAGATTCTCAGTGTATTTAGTAAATGTGGCATGAATGAGTGAATAATTAATGTGATATTGCTAGTAATATTGAAGGGCAACACTCTTTTTAAAGTTCTCCTAACAAAAGTCCCTTTAAAGTTGCTAGAATGTAAAATTTAAACATAGGCCATGTATACTTTTATTCACTACTACAGATGGACAAGGAGGATTAAAATGGGCAAGACAAACTCAACAGTCATTTCTAATTTTTTTCTTTCTGGGATTTACTCAGTATACCTAAATTGAAATCACCATATTTGTACTGTGCTTGCTGATGTACTTGATCACCTTACTGGGTAATAGTATTCTGATTTCTTTTAGTGTTCTGGATTATCACCTACACACATCCATGTACTTCCTCAGCAACCTGTCATGTCTGGATATCTGGTAAACTTGTGTCCTGACTCCAATGCTGGCAAACTTTGTTTCAGGGAAAAACACCATCTCATTCTCAGGGTGTGCTGCCCAGATGTACTTCTCTTTGGCCATGGGCCCCACTGAGTGTGTGTTCTTATCCGTGATGGCATATGACCAATATGTGGCCATCTGCAACCCTCTGAGATAACTCATCATCATGAATAAGAAGGTTTATGTACAGATTGCAGCTGGCTACTGGGTGACAGGCTCCTTCACTGCCCTGTGTCTGTGTTGCAACTGTCTTTGAGTGGAAGTGGATGTCATTTCACTTGTGAGATTCTGGCTGTCCAGAATTCAGAGTCCTGAAATTGGCTTGTGTAGACACTTCCAAGTTTCAGTTAATCGTGTTGGTGATCAGTGTACTTCTTTCTCGTGCTGATTCTGCTCATTTTTATTTCTTGCATGTCCGTCCTCTCCAGCATCCTAAGAATCAGCAAAGTGAATGATCGAAGCAAAGCCTTTTCAAATGTGCAGCCCACCTAAGTGTAGTGGATTTGTTCTATGGGACAGCTCTCTCCATGTAGATTCACAGGAAATAGATAAATTTATGGCCCTACTCTGTGTGGTTTTAACCCCCGGGTTGAATCCAATCATCTATAGTGTAAGCAACAAAGAGATGAAAATAGCTGTGAAAAAGATGAGGATTAAAAACCCCTTTTGTACTTTCTTAGTCCCCAGTGGCAAATAACATTGATAAGCACATGTGAAAACACATAAATCTAAGGAATGTTTAGTGGTCAAGGTACATCAGAGCATTGGAATTGGGGAATACACTCATTTCAAATATGACTTGTGGTTTTCTAAATCTGTTTCTTGAACTATAATTGAAGTTGTTAGATAATATAAAAATATATATCTCAAACTCTTACATAGATGCTAATGATGAGAAATTTTATTTCAGGGCATTAGAATATAAAATTAACTAATGTCAGTATAGCCAATTATTGAGCATTCAGTATTATAAATATGTAATATATAAGCATAGTAACTAGCAGATTTTTGAGCTAATTAATGATTAACATTTTTCTGAATAGTGACATTTGATGATAGCAATCATATATTCTATAAATGTGTGGTTGTGTTTTACATATTTGGGTATGTTTTTTTATCCAGATAGATGTGTGGGAATGTCTGTGTACAAATATAAAAGGTCTGCCTAAAAATAATCCTAAATAAAATGGAGGTGGAGATGTGTCATTAGGAACAAAAAATCAGGGTTTAATGATATGTTGTTTATCATAGAGTGCTGACTTTATATTATTAACTCAAAGAAACTACAGAGTACCTCAGTGAAACTATCAGCTCATTTATGTTGTGCTTTTTTCAGATACCCGGTTGTTTAAATCCAAGAATATAAATGAACTATTAACATTTAGAGAAGAAAGGCAAGACATGAACCCTATATTACAGAATTTACAATACCCCAGACTCATTAAATTGGCATAAAATATTGAAATGTATGAAGATATTTTATTCTATAAACCACAATGTATGAGTAATTACAAAGTGCACAGTCAGCAGCTTTTGTAACATTTATATTCTGCCTGTGGACCAGTTGCTTAAATGTGAGGTTGATATGCACATCTAATTTACCCTTTGTCATGGAGATGTCACAGAGCTAGTGGAATTATAGTGGTGGCTTTAATTCAAGCTGAAGATTACCACTCGGAGAAAGATAGAGAAGCTTTAGAGGGTAAATCTTAGGCAAGTGAGAAAATCATACTAAAGGTTGAACTAGTCTGTCCAAAGAGTAACAACCTCATCAAAACAGGTAGATAGGTTGTGGTTATTGTATTAATGCCTTGGGACAATGTTATATGGTCATTGGAAAAGTAGAAGAATGAAAGAGTGGAGATAATGGTAGAGAAGAATGACTAGCATTCTATGCTCCAAGGAGGAAGGAGAGTATAACAACTACACAGTGATTGGATTTAAAGCAGTTATTAATTTCAGCCAATTGTGCTCACTCATTCTACCTTCATTCAGAGATTTAATCTACACTTCTGTGGAAAGAACTATTATGCTTCTGATTTACAAAATCAATACTTGTCAACTTAATTATTGCTACCACAGGAATAGCAGTGTGGTATTATGGAAAATCATGGGCTTTAGAACCAAATAACTCAGGATTGCATTTGTACTCCTCCATGTCTTAGCTGTCTTAGCTGACCTTGGAAAAATCTAACTTGACATATCTATAGTTTGGTTATTTAGTTTGGAATATGGACAGGGTATTGCCTACTGACTACTGACATGACAGTCATGAGAGATAATTATGAGGCCGACATGACAGTCAAATGAGAAAATACTGAATAAATCTGAAAGCCCCAGTCAGTTGATAATGATTTTTATTGTCAAAGGATGCTCTTTCATGTGTGCTATTTGAAGGAGAAAAAATGATGCTATCGCCTATAAGGATTCTCATAAATATATCTAGGTTCAGTTTGAGACATTAGAGAGGTGTTTTTGGGTGGTAACATCTAGTAATTATTTAGTGCCATTTTTTCCCCAAGCCAATCTTGATATTTTGATTCCTGAATAACACACTTTAAACAACAAGATGTGAACTGAGAACTTCCAGGTGTTCAAACCGGATTTAGAAAAGGCAGAGGAACCAGAGATCAAATTGCCAACATCCGTTGGATCTTCAAAAAAAGCAAGAGAGTTCCAGAAAAATATCTACTTCTGCTTTATTGACTATGCCAAAGCCTTTGCCTCTGTAGGTCACAACAAACTGTGGAAAATTCTGAAAGAGATGGGAATATCAGACCACCTGACCTGCCTCCTTAGAAATCTGTATGCAGGTCAAGAAGCAACAGTTAGAACCAGACATGGAACAAAAGACTGGTTCCAAATCAGGAAAGGAGTTTGTCAAGGCAATCTAATTTGTTTTCCTTATACTGGAAATAACTTAAGGTTACTCTCTAGAGATGGGACTGTGGAATGGAAAGATATGAAATTAGAGAATTCTTAGTAAATGTGAAAAATTATTTTTATGAAACATTTTATTACTCTGCTACTGCTGTATTTGCAGAGACCACTTTTTAATATATATATTTCAGAACCAAGGAATGTATTTATTCTTTTCTATTTATTTGTTATTTTACTTTTGACTGCACTGGGTTTTTGTTGCTGCACAGGCTTTTCAGTAGTTGTGGAGAGCAGGGGCTACTCTCTAGTTGTGGCGTGCAGGCTTCTCACTGTGGTTGCTTCTCTTGTTGGGGACATGGGCTCTAGGGCGTGCAGGCCTCAGTAGTTGTGGCATGTGGGCTCAGTAGTTGCAGCTTCTTGGCTCTAGAGTCCAGCCTCAGTAGCTGTGGCGCACAGGCTTAGTCACTCCAGGGCATGTGCAATCCCAGGAGCAGGGATTGAACCAGTTTCTCCTGCAATGGCAGGCAGATTCTTTACAGTGAGACACCAGGAAAATCCTATTTGCTATTTGTATAAAACATTACTTTGCTTAACTTTTTATTCCTAGTTGATTTACCATTTCCTCTATACTACTATTTATATTTACCTTTTTATTATTCGTTTGTACCCTTTGCTTAACTATCTTGGGTTTTGATAATTTTCCTCTTAATTTATATGCTGCTACTGTTGCTACTAAGTCACTTCAGTCGTGTCCAACTCTGTGTGATCTCATAGATGGCAGCCCACCAGGCTCCCCCATCCCTGGGATTCTCCAGGCAAGAACACTGGAGTGGGTTGCCATTTCCTTCTCCAATGCATGAAAGTGAAAAGTGAAAGTGAAAAGTGAAAGTGAAGTCACTGAGTCCTGTCCGACTCTTAGCAACCCTATGGACTGTAGCCTACCAGGCTCCTCCATCTATGCGATTTTCCAGGCAAGAGTACTGGAGTGGGGTGCCATTGCCTTCTCCATAATTTATATGAACACTTAATAAATTACCACTTTTTCTTCAAATTTTCTGCAAATGCTTTTCCAGTTTGTGGTTTTTCTTCTTATTTTTGACATGCTATATAAATTTTCTTTAAGATTTTCATATTATCCCTAAAAATATGAGCAAAATTTTCTTCTATGGTTTTATTTGGCTTTGTTTTTTCCATATGATAGCTATGTTGTTTTGTGTCTAATGTGTAAAATAGACTGATATTTTTAAAATATTAACTAATTTTCCCAAAATATTTTATTAAAAACATGCCATGCTCTTTTCCCATTATTCATTTATCAAGTATTTTTTGAATACCTGTTAAGGGGCAGGCAATATGGTCAACATTGGGATGAACTTGGACATAATTAATTGAAAAATACAGTTTCAAAAACTTTAAAGATAAACATGGGAAACATTATATTATAGATCATAAAATTTCTATGTTTATTTATAATTTGCATCCTGTTAGGTTTAACAGTAATCATAAGCATTTTTCACACATCATCAGGTACTCAGGGTATAGGTTTATAATGCCTATTTACTTTTCTATTAGGACTTCCCAGGTGGCACTGTGGAAAAAATCCACTTGGCAGTGCAGGAGATGCAAGAGACATGATTTTGATCCCAGGGTTCAGAAGGTCCCCTGAAGTAGGAAATTGCAACCTCCTCCAGTATTTCTGCCTTGAAAATTCCATGGACAGAGGAGCCTGGTGGGCTACAGCCCATGGGGTCACAAAGTTGGACACGACTGAGTGACTGAGCACACACATATATTAAAATATACGTTTCAAGATTTATTTAATCTAGTTTCAAGTAATGAACATATACCTTGCTTTAATTAATTAATTAATTTCTACTATTATAAGCAATGTTGCCATGATAATTCTAATATATCCTTTAGGGGGAATGCATATATTTTATTTTGGAATAATTTCAATAATGGTAAAGTTAATTAAACACATACTCTTATACAGTCACACTCTTGTAAAGTCAGACTTTATTTTCTTGGGCTCCAAAATCACTGCAGATGGTGACTGCAGCCATGAAATTAAAAGATGCTTTCTCCTTGGGAGAAAAGCTATGAGAAACTGAGACAGCATATTAAAAAGTAGAGACATTACTTTACCGACAAAGGTCCGTCTAGTCAAGGTTATGGTTTTTCCAGTAGTCATGTATGGATGTGAGAGTTGGATTATAAAGAAAGCTGAGCACTGAAGAATTGATGCTTTTGAACTGTGGTGTTGGAGAAGACTCTTGAGAATCCCTTGAACAGCAAGAAGATCGAACCAGTCAATCCTAAAGGAAATCAGTCCTGAATATTCATTGCAAGGACTGATGCTGAAGCTGAAGTTCCAGTACTCTGGCCACCTGATGGGAAGAACTGACTCATTGGAAAAGACCCTGATGTTGGGAAAGATTGAAGGCAGGAAGAGAAAGAGATGACAGAGGATGATGGTTGGATGACATCACTGACTCAATGGATATGAATTTTGGCAAGCTCCAGGAGATGGTGAAGAACAGGGAGGCCTGGCGTGCTGCAGTTCATGGGGTCACAAAGAGTCAGACATGACTGAGCCACTGAATTGAACTGAACTGATACAGTCACACCAGAGGAAGAGTCAAATTCTAAATGATTCCATCTCAGAACTGGAAATCATCTTAAAATTAATTTATTTCTAACCCTTATGAGATTACAGAAACACACTTGTAGTGTGGTTGATGTTCATTTTACTTCAGCCCCCAATCCAGTGGCAATTAGAGCACTTTATGTAGACATTCAGGTTACTTCTGAATAATTCTCATTATTGGAAAGTTCTTTATATTTAGCTATATATTAACTCTCTGTATGCAAGCTCCATCTTTCCTTGTGGAAAAACAAGAATAATTATATGCTCCTTTTTCATGACAACTTTTTAAGTACTTCCAGATTGCTGTTTCTGAGTCTTTCTTATACCAGGCTATAATTTTTTACTTCCTTCAGCCATTCCCCATGTGTTTTGTCAAAATATTCAAGCACATGTGTTAGTGAAGAGAATGTTTTAGGATTGTGAGATTCTCTGTGATAAAGGAGGATCTTTCCTCTGGATTATACTTGTGGCTTTATTGATTCTACAGGAGCAAAGCATTTTCTGTCATTTAGGAGGCAGAAGAGTGAGATGGTTGAGAACATTAGACTCTGGAGTTCAACAGCCCAGGTTTGTCAGATACTACCTCTACGACCTCAGTGAGGTCACTTACACCTCTCTAAGACTCAGTTTCCGTGTCTGTAAAATTAGGAACTCAAAGATACCTGATATTGTTATTCTTAGAATTAATGAGGGAGTGCACATGAAAAGTTTAAGGTAGGTATGGGTACATACTAGGTATTCAGTAAGGGTTCTTGCTATTCTAATTATGTTGATGATTTAAAATATACATCTTGCAATTATAAAAAGAGAATGGCTTTGGAGTTCAGTATCCTGACTCTGAGGAGGCCTTACAAATAGCTGAGAAAAGAGAAGCAAAAGGCAAAGGAGTAAAGGAAAGATATACCCTTCTGAATGCAGAGTTCCAAAGAAGAGTAAGGAGAGATAAGAAAGGCTTCCTAAGTGAACAATGCAAAGAAATATAGGAAAACAACAGAATGGGAAAGACTGGAGATCTCTTTGAAGAAATTAAAGATACCAAGGGAATATTTCATGCAAAGATGGGCACAATAAAGGACAGAAATGGTATGGACTTAACAGAAGCAGAAGATATTAAGAGGTGGCAAGAATACACAGAAGAACTGCATACAAAAAATATATTAATGACATAGATAACTACAATGGTGTGATCACTTACCTATTTCCAGACGTCTTGGAGTGTGAAGTCAAGTGGGCCTAAGGAAGAATCACTACAAACAAAGCTAGTGGAGGTGATGAAGTTCCAGCTGAGCTATTTCAAATCCTAAAAGATAATGATGTAAAAGTACTGCACTCTGTATACCAGTAGTGGCCACAGTTCTGGGAAAGGTCAGTTTTCATTCCAATCCCAAGAAGGGCAGTACCAATGAATGTTCAAACTACTACACAATTGCACTCATTTCACAGGCTAGTAAAGTAATATAGAAAATTCTCCCAAGCTAGGCTTCAACAGTACATGAAACGAGAACTCCCATATGTTCAAGATGGATTTAGAAAAGGCAGAGAAACCAGAGATCAAATTGCCAGCATTCATTGGATCATAGAAAAAGCAAGAGAATTCCATCCAGAAAAACATCTACTTCAGTTTCATCGACTATGCTAAAGCCTTTGACTGTGTGGATCACAACAAACTGGAAAATTCTTAAAGTGATGGGAATGCCAGACCACCTTACCTGTCTCTTTTGAAACCTGTATACAGGCCAAGAAGCAACAATTAGAACTGGTCATGAAACCATGGACCGTTTTCAAATTGGGAAAGGAGTACATCAAGGCTATATGTTGTCACCCTGTTTATGTAACTTATATGCTGAGTACATCATGAGAAATACCAGGCTGGTTAAACCACAAGCCGGAATCAAAATTGCTGAGAGAAATATCAGTAACCTCAGATATGCAGATGATACCACTCTTATGGTAGAAAGCAAAGAGGAACTAAAGAACCTCTTGATGAAAGTGAAAGAGGAGAGTGAAAAATCTGCCTTAAAACTTAGCATTCAAAAAATGAAGATCATGGCATTCGTCCCATCATTTCATGGCAAATAGATGTACCTCATGGCAAATAGATGGGGAAACAATGGAAACAGTCACAGACTTTATTTATTTGGGCTCCAAAATAATTGTAGATGGTTACTGCCACCTTGAAATTAAAAGATGCTTGCTCTTTGGAAGAAAAGCTACAACAAACTGAGGCAGCATATTAAAAAGCAGAGACATTACTTTGCCAACAAAGGTCCATCTAGTCCAAGCTAATGTTTTTCCAGTAGTCATGTATGAATGTGAGAGTTGGACTGTAAAGAAAGCTGAGCACTGACGAATTGATGCTTTTGAACTGTGGTGTTGGAGAAGACTATTGAGAATCCCTTGAACAGCAAGAAGATCGAACCAGTCAATCCTAAAGGAAATCAGTCCTGAATAGTCATTGGAAAGACTGATGATGAAGCTGAAACTCCAATAATTTGGCCACTTGATGTGAAGAACTGGCTCCTTGGAAAACACCCTGATGTTGGGAAAGATTGAAGGCAGGAGAAAAAGGGGATGACAGAGGATGAAATGGTTAGCTGACATCACCAGCTCGATGGACATGAATTTGAGCAAGCTCTGGGAGTTGGTGATGGACAGGGAAGCCTGGCATGCTATAGTCCATAGGGTCACAAAGAGTTGGACCAACTGTGCAACTGAACTGAATTGAGAGTATAGCTTAGTAAGGTAGATATGTACATGACATTTCAATCTAAATTGTTTGGCCACACATACTATTTTGTAACCAGTAATGTTTTCTGCCTCCCTTGATAAGCTAAATAGTCTTACACCCTAAAAAGTTCTTCCTTAAAGTGCATCACACCCATGACCTTACGTTTATTCAGCAGTTTTCTGGTTGAAAAACTTTGTTCATGGTGATTACTTTCTGTTACTTATTAAGTAGAAGTGTATTAATTATTTTCCCCTGGAGGATGATGCAATACTGGACTCACGACAAATTCATGTATTATCCACTCTTACTCATGGCATTTACCATAATCACCAAGGACTTGATCATCATTGTCTCCTTAATATGTCACAGGTATATCCAGTTAAGGGCTTTGGAGAAATTACGAGGTTAAATCCAGTTAGGATATTTTAACTTTCTTGGTCTCTAACATCTTTGGATCAATTCTCCTGATTTAGATACAACTGGACTTTGACTGTGTGGATCACAATAAACTGTGGAAAATTCTGAAAGAGATGGGAATACCAGACCACCTGACCTGCCTCTTGAGAAACCTATATGCAGGTCAGGAAGCAACAGTTAGAACTGGACATGGAAAAACAGACTGGTTCCCATTAGGAAAAGGAGTATGTCAAGGCTGTATATTGTCACCCTGCTTATTTAACTTATATGCAGAGTACATCATGAGAAACGCTGGGCTGGAAGAAGCACAAGCTGGAATCAAGATTGGCGGAAGAAATATCAATAACCTCAGATTTGCAGATGACACCACCCTTATGGCAGAAAGTGAAGAGAAACTAAAAAGCCTCTTGATGAAAGTGGAAGAGGAGAGTGAAAAAGTTGGTTTAAAGCTCAACATTCAGAAAACTAAGATCATGGCATCTATCTGGTCCCATCACTTCATGGGAAGTAGATGGGGAAATAGTGGAAATAGTGTCAGACTTTATTTTTTTGGGCTCTAAAATCACTGCAGATGGTTATTGCAGGCATGAAATTAAAAGACACTTACTCCTTGGGAGGAAGTTATGACCCACCTAGAGAGCATATTAAAAAGCAGAGACATTACTTTGCCAACAAAGGTCCTATGGTTTTTCTAGTGGTCATTTATGGATGTGAGAGTTGGACTGTGAAGAAAGCTGAGCACCAAAGAATTGATGCTTTTGAACTGTGGTGTTGGAGAAGACTCTTGAGAGTCCCTTGGACTGCAAGGAGATCCAACCAGTTCATCCTAAAAGAGATCAGTCCTGGGTGTTCATTGGAACACTTTCATTGGAAGGACTGTTGTTGAAGTTGAAACTCCAATACTTTGGCCACCTGATGTGAAGAGTTGACTCATTGGAAAAGACCCTGATGCTGGGAAGGATTGGGGGCAGGAGGAGAAGGGGACGACAGAGGATGAGATGGTTGGATGGCATCACCGACTCAATGGACATGGGTTTGAGTAAACTCCGGGAGTTGGTGATGGATAGGGAGGCCGGGCGTGCTGCGATTCATGGGGTCGCAAAGAGTCGGACATGACTGAGCAACTGAACTGAACTCTAAACTGCTAATTTTATTAGCATTTAGCACTGATTATGGCAGGTACTCATTCTGATATTTTGGAATGAAAAGTTGCTTCACTTGCCATAGAAGTTATTAAATATTTTGAATATCACTGCTACTCATTTGTCATTTATGTTTGTTTATCTTAGGTTGTAGAGTTTTTATTTAGTTAATTCCCTTTAGTTTCATTGAGAGAACATGGACTGTTTATTATTTTTTCACTGATTTTGCAGATTCTTTCTCTCAGGCTAAAAAAATATCAATTTTTATACCTGTTCCACATATAATTTAGGATAATGTGTATCCCACTATAGTTGTGTTGTTAGGTTTGTTAATTATTTTATCCAAATAGAACACTTCCCACATCCTGGTTGTGACTTCAGGTATTTCTACATTTCTGGAATCAGATTCTGTTCTGTAAAGTTGGGGAAACAGTAGGTCCTTGAAAAGTTATCATGAGGATTCAATAATGTGATCTTGATAAATTATTTTGGAAAATATATGTGCCTTTCTGATATTATTTCTTTCATTCATTTATTTATGCATTAATTTATCAAATTAGTAGACATGGCAGACTGTGTATCTGGCATGTAATTAATTAATAGGTGAGTGCTAGATACACATTGAAAAAAAGAAAGGAGGTATGTTTTTTTATTTATTTCTCTCAAGGTCCTAAATTTATTCTTTGTTACATGTATTTCAGGACTTGATGAACTACTTGATGTTTTCTTTTTGTATGATCATATGGTAATTATTATATTTCATTTTGACTATAGAGGTTTTTATAATCTACATTTTAGACACAAGGAAGGAACTTTAGAGGAAATACAGATGTCTTTCCCAGTACTTGTTATTTAGTTACGTATGGAAATGAAAAGTGTTAGTCACTCAGTTGTGTCCGACTCTTTGTGACCCCGTGGACTGTAGTCCACCAAACTCCTCTGTCCATGGAATTCTCCAGGCAAGAGTACTGGAGTGGGTTGCCATTTCCTTCTCCAGGGGATCTTTCCGACCCAGGGACTGAACCCGGATCTCCCACATTGCAGGCAGACTCTTTACTGACTAAATAACCAGGGAAGCCTGTGGAAATGAAAAAAACAAATAGATTTGGTCAGATGGAAATGACAATCTGACCAAATCTAAAATCTATTTTTTTGTTTTTTTAATCGGAGAATAATGGTTTTACAATGATGTAGTGTTCTCTGCCATACATCGTCGTGAAGCAGTATTCGTTATATATATGTATCCCCTCCCTTATAACCCCCCACTCCCCCGCCTCAATTCCATGCATCTAGGTGGTCATAGAGCACCAAGCTGGGCTCCACGTGTTAGACAGCAGCTTCCTGCTAGTTATCTATTTATGCTCCAGCTGATTCACTATAATTCTCAAGCATAGAATTGGATATTTTATCATTTTAAAGATACTTCAAGACAAAGTAAAGACTTAGCATGGCTATTTATTTACCAGAAGTGAAATCTCAGTGACAGATTCAAAGCTCTGAGGAAATAACACTGGTAGAAGTGCTATTTTCTTGAAGCCACCTTTTCTTGGCTTATAGAAAAGAAGAAATAAAATCTGAAACCAATACTGGAAGCAGCTAAGAATTTGCCATTATATTGGTGAAGAACCATAAGCAGAGTGATACTAACATGAGCAGAAAGCTAATAGAGAGGGTCAAGTCCCTTATCCTCATCAAACCTTTAATTCTCTCTCTAGCAATTCTTTTGGAAGAATTTGATAGATGCTAGCTAGCAAAGAAGAAATGTGGTTTTCAGTGTCTCAGCTGAAACTCGTAAAGAAAAGTGGATTTGAAGCTGAGAGACAATAATATAATATCATCAAAATTACTCTGTAAAAATGTAAGAATGACAATTTTGTGCCTATTCAAAGTTTTATGACCTATTAAAATACACTGAGCATTAATAAAAAAAAATCACTGATGTTTATTGGATATTAGGGTGTTCTAGGCAATATTTAGTGCTAAACATGAATTGATTTATTTAGTCTTATGAAAAATAATAATTATGTGTTATCAAGAAAGGAAAATGTTAAGGCCCTGCTTTTATAATTTAGAAGTAGTTATAGTCTTTTACTTTTGATGTGTGTTCTATATTTCAGTTCTCATCGACTCTTCAACAGGTTGGAAGAAAAGAATGCTTTCTTCTATTGACCTATCTGACTCAATTCCTTCAAGAGAAATGGGGTTTCCATTGCTAACATTAGCACTGCTCCAATGGCTGCATACTTCAGGCAATAGAAATTGTCTCAACTGGAGCTCTCCTTACCCTCCAACACCAGAAACTTTGTAGCTCTTCAATATGTTGAATAGCTTGCCACTTCTTATCCTCTTAGCAAAATTGCTGTTGGTTACCAGTTATGTCTAGTTCTCCAGCCACTTAGAAACTGTGTGATCCAATGCAGAGATGAGATGTCTTCATTATGGTCTGATCTCTTTTCAAAGTCCAAAGGGAATTCCCTGCTACCATGTCACTTCTGTTTTTATTGGGTTAATATTTAGGGTGCATTACTAGGGGACCCTTTTACCTTAATCTCATTATGTTCCAAAGCCGGAAAAGTTATGGTAGCTGATAAACAAAGCCTCTTCCTCTCCTTTATGATACACATCACATTAAAAAAAAGGTAATTTATTATATTAAGGGAGATCGTATGATAAAATGTTAATATTGTTGTTGTTGTTGTTCAGTCGCTAAGTCATGTTCAACTCTTTGCAACTCTGTGGACTCCACCACACCAGACTTCCCTGTCCTTCACTATATCCTTGAATTTGCCCAAATTTATGTCTATTGAGTCGATGGTGCCATTCAACAATCTCATTCTCTGTCATCCCCTTCTTTTTCTTCCTTCAATATTTCCCAGCATCAGGGTCTTTTCCAATGAGTCAGTGCTTTGCATCAGGTGGCCAAAGTATTGAGGCTTTAGCTTCAGCATCAGTGCTTCCAATGAATATTCAGGGTTGATTTCCTTTAGAAATGACTGGTTTGTCTTGCAGTCCAAGGAACTCTCAAGAGTATTCTCCAGCACCACAATTCAAAAGCATTAATTCTTGGTTGTGCAGCCTTCTTTATGGTCCAACCCTCACATCTCTACATGACCACTGGAAAAATAGTAGCTTTGACTATACAGACTGTGGCTGGCAAAGTGATATTTTTGCTTTTTAATGCACTGTCCAGGTTTGTCATAACTTTCCTTCCAAGGATTCTTTTAATTTCATGGCTGCAGTCACTGACCACAGTGATTTTGGAGCCCAAGAAAATAAAATCTGTCACTGCTTCCACTTTCCCCCATCTATTTGCCATGAAATGATTGGACCAGATGCCGTGATTGTAGTTTTCTGAATGTTGAGTTTTAAGCCAGCTTTTCCACTCTCCTCTTTCACCCTCATCAAGAGGCTCTTTAGTTCCTCTTCACTTTCTGCCATTAGAGTGATATCTTCTGCATATCTGAAGTTGTTGATATTTTTCTCAGCAGTCTTGATTCCAGCTTGTGATTAATCCAGCCTGGCATTTCACATGATGCACTCTGAATGTAAATTAAATAAACAGGGTGACAAAATACAGCCTTGCCTTACAACTTTACCAATTTTGAGCCAGTTCATTGTTCCACGTCCTGTTCTTACTGTTGCTTCTTGACCTGCATACAGGTTTCCGAGGAGGCAGGTAAGGTGGTCTGGTATTCCCATCTCTTTAAGAATTTTCCACAGTTTGTTGTGATCCACACAGTTAAAGGCTTTAGCATAGTCAATGAAGCAGAAGTAGATGTTTTTATGGAATTCCCTTCCTTTCTATATGATCCAAAGTATGTTACCAATTTGATCTCTGGTTTTTCTGCTTTTCCTAAACCCAGCTTGTACATCTGGAAGTTCTCGGTTCACGTACTGTTGAAGCCTAGCTTGAAGGATTTTGAGCATGACCTTACTAGCATGTGAAATGAACACAATTGTCCAGTAGTTTGAAAATTCTTTGGCCCTGTCCTTCTTTGGGATTTGAATGAAAACACCCTTTCCAGTCCTATGGCCACTGCTCTTTTCCAAATTCGCGGGCATATTGACTGCAGCACTTTAACAGCATGATCTTTTAGGATTTGAAATAGCTCAGTTGGAATTGCATAACCTCCACAAACTTTGGTCATAGTAATGGTTCCTAAGATCCACTTGACTTCACGCCCCAGGATGTCTGGTTCTAGGTGAGTAACCACACTATCATGGTTATCCCGGTCATTAAGAATTTTTTGTATAGTACTTCTGTGTATTCTTGCCAACTCTTCTTAATCTCTTCTTCTGTTAGGTCCTTAGCATTTTTGTCCTTTATCATGCCCATCCTTGCATGAAATGTTCCCTTGATACCTCCAGTTTTCTTGAAGAGATCTCTCATCTTTGCTATCCTATTGTTTCCTCTACTTCTTTTCATTTTTCATTGAAGAAGGCCTTCTTCTCTCCTTTCTATTTTCTGGAACTCTGCATTCAGTTGGGTGTATCTTTCCCTTTATCCCTTTCTTTTTGCTTCTTTTCTTTCTTCAGTTATGTGTAAAGCCTCCTCAGACAACCACTTTGCCTTCTTGCATTTCTTTTTTTGGGATGGTGTTCATTGCCTCCTTTAGTTAGGAGCCTCCATCCACTGTTCTTATGGCACTCTGTCTACCAGATCTAATCTCTTGAATCTATTTGTCACCTCCACTGTATAATCATAAGGAATTTGATTTAGGTCTTATCTGAATGGCCTTGTGGTTTTCCCTACTCTCTTCAACTTAAGAAATTGAATTCAATTTTGCAATAAGGAGCTCAAGATCAAACTTCACTGTTATTCCAGATATCTCTTGACTTCCTACCTCTGCATTCCAATCCTCTATAATGGAAAGGATATCTTTTTTTTTGGTGTTAGTTCTAGAAGGTCTTTGTAGGTCTTCATGGAGCTGGTCAACTTCAGCTTCTTTGGCATCGGTGGTTTGGGCATAGTCTTGGATTACTATTTTGGTGAAATGTTTGTCTTAAAAACAAACCAAGATCATTCTGTCATTTTTGAGATTGCACCCAAGTACTGAATTTCAACCTCTCTTGTTGACTCTGAGGGATACTCCATTTCTTCTAAGGGATTCTTCCACACAGTAAATATAATGGTATTCTGAATTAAATTCACCCATTCCTGCCCATTTTAGGTCACTGATTCCTAAGATGTTGATGTTCACTCTTACCATCTCCTGCTTGACTACCTCTAATTTAGCTTGATTCACGGACCTAACATTACAGGTTCCTATGCAATATTGTTCTTTATATTGTTCAGAATTTACTTTCACCACTAGACACTTCCACAGCTGAGCATCATTTCCTGTTTGCCCTGTTTCATTCTTTCTGAAGCTATTAGTAATTGTCCTCTGCTCTTTGCCAGTAGCATATTGGACACCTTCTGACCTGGGAGGCTTATCTTCCTGTGTCATCTTTTTGCCTTTTCATATTGTTCACATTCATGGGGTTCTTGCAGCAAGAATACTGGAGTGATTTGTCATTCTCTCCTCCAGTGAACTATGTTTTGTTAGAACTCTCCACTCTTGCCTGTTCATCTTGGGTGGCCCTGCATGGCATGGCTCATAGCTTCACTGAGTTACACAAGCCCCTTCACCATGAGAAGATTGTGATCCATGACGGGAAAAATGTTAATATACTTAATTCATAAAATATTATATTGAATAAGATATTTTTTTGAAAAACCATTGTTAACTCAGATATGGCAGATACAAATTTCAGTATTTATACATGATGTGGTTCATTTATTTTTTTAAAAAATATTTATTGAGCATCCATTATATGTCATGTCCTCTACTAGATCTTTTTGATATTATAGGATAATGAAAAGTTCCTGCTCATCATGAAGAGCTTTATGTGTTGGTGGAAATTATAAATAATAAACAATATAAGAATAAATATATGATATATGTACTAATTCATAGTGATTTTGAATAATTGGCTGTGTACTTATTTTAGGTTACAAAGTATCTTTTAAAACACCTTTTGTCTTTATTATTATTTTCTTTTTAATTACTTAATTTATTTTAATTGGAGACTAATTACTTTACACTATTGTCGTGGTTTCTGCTATAAATTGACATGAATCAGCCATGGTTGTACATGTGTCCCCATCCCAAACCCCCTCCCACCTCCTTCCCTATCCCATCCTTCTGGGTTGTCCCAGTGTACCAGATTTGTGTTCCCTGTTTCATGCATCGAACTTGGATTGGTCTTCCATTTCACATATGGTAATATACATATGTCTTTATTATTTTCTAAATATTTAAGAGTGATTATGTTTTCCTGGGGCTTCCTAAGAGATTTTCAATATTTTGCATTTCCATACTAGTTTTCTGAAAAGCCACAAGCATGTTTAATTTCTGCAATTAGAAATGAAAAAGTAACTAACTAAAAGTAACAACAGTAACCAAGACATATTTTGGCAACCAAGATATATCATATATTTATATGTCATAAATATATATTTTGTCATATATTTTAAGCTTTTTATTTTATATTGGAGTATAGTTGATTAACAATGTTATATTATTGTCAGGTGTTCAGCAAAGTGGTTCAGTCATACATATACATGTATCTATTCATCTTCAAATTCTTTTCCCATTTAGTTTTTACATAATATTTAGCAGAATTTCCTGTGATATGTTGGATGTATTTGTTGGTTAATGACTTTAAATACAGTAGTGTAATTCTTAAACTCCTTAAATATTCCTACACACCACCCTTCAGTAACCATATGTTTGTTGTATAAGTCTGTGACTCTCCATTTTATAAAGGAGTTCAGTTGTATCACTTTTATATTCCATATATAGGTGATATTATACAATATTTCACTTTTGCTGTCTGAATTACTTCACTCAGTATGACCATCTTTAGGTCTGTTTATGTTACTGCAAATGGCATTATTTCACTCTTTTTAATGGCTGGGTAATATTCCATTGAGAGCTGAAGAATTGATGTTTTTGAGCTGTGGTGTTGGAGAAGACTTTAAAAGTCCCTTGTATTGCAAGCAGATCAAACCGGTCAATCCTAAAGGAAATCAGTCTTGAATATTCATTGGAAAGACTGATGATGAAGCTGAAACTCCGATACTTTGGCTACCTGGTGGGAAGAACTGACTCATTGGAAAAGACCCTGATGTTGGGAAAGATTGAAGGCAGAAGGAGAAGGGGATGACAGGATGAGATGGTTGGATGGCATCACTGACTCAATGGGCATCAGTTTGAGCAAGCTCTGGGAGTTGGTGATGGTCAGGGAAGCCGGGTGTGCTGCAATCCATGGGATTGCAAAGAGTCAGTGACTGAACTGAAACTGAATGATCTTGCCATCACATTCCTCATCATATATCTGGAGAAAAACATGGCCTGAAGCAACAGTTGCAGTTCAGTGATCTTGTAGCACTGTTTACAATATCTTACAGTTTTGAATGACACTTTGTGAAATTGTTTTCACATGGTAATCTTCTCTATTTGAATTTTGTGTCTTCAGCAGCTTTGAATTCTGAGTTACATAGTATAAATCATTACTCATATTCCATCAGAGAAGTTTCTCCTACCCAGCATGTTCCTCATAGCAATCTTTACATCCTTATTCCTCAGACTATAGATGAGAGGATTGAGCATGGGGGTCATCACTCCATAGAGGAGAGAGATGAGGGCTTCAATGATGTCTTGATTATCTGTACCAGCGGAGCTTTTAGATTTGGGCTTAGCATACATGAAGAAGATTGTTACAAAGAATACAGTCACCACTGTAAGATGGGCTGAGCAGGTGGAGAAGGCCTTACGTTTTCCTTCAGTGGAAGGAATTCTTAGAATAGTGGCAACAATGAAAATGTAAGAGATGGAAATTAGTAGCAATGGAATAACTAGAACAATCAGATTTGACCCTGCCATGCTGATCACATTAATTGAAATATCAGCACAGGCCAATTTTAGGATAGCCAGAATTTCACAAACGAAATGGTTAATTACATTGTCAGAACAGAAGGGTAATTTCATTGCAAGAGAGGTCTGCACCACTGAGTCAACAATACCTGCAGCCCAGGATCCAGCTGCCATGGGCACATAAGCACCTTTTCTCATGATGACAGGGTATCTCAGTGGGTAGCAGATGGCCACATAGCGGTCAAGTGCCATCATGCCTAGAAGTATACACTCTGTGGCTCCCATGGCAAAAGAGAGAAACATTTGTACCATGCATCCAGAGAAGGAAACCCTTTTCCTTACTGTAAGGAAACTGTCAAGAATTAATGGGACAGAGGAGCTTGTATAGCAAATGTCCAGGAAGGAAAGGTTACAGAGGAAGAAGTACATGGGGGTGTGCAAACGAGAATCACAGATGATTACAGAGATAAGGACTCCATTTCCCAGCAGGATCATCAAGTACATACACAGAACTAGCACAAAGAAAACTGTCTGGAGCTCTGGGTGAGCAGAAAGCCCAGTCAGGACAAATTCTCTCAGCACGGAATCATTGGTTCTTCCCATATTGTGTATATCCTTTCTCCAACAGCGCTCTGTGGATAATACAATGGATATTTGTTAATACAGTGTCTCCAAGAATCTGTTTTAAGAATCATATTCTTTGTTACGAAAGAGTTAGTTGCTCAGTTGTGTGCAGCTCCTTGTGACCCCATTGACTGTAGCTCACCAGGCTCCTCTATCCATGGGATTCTCCAGGCAAGAATACTGTAATAGGTTACCATTCTCTTCTCCAGGGGATCTTCCTGACCCAGGAAATGAATGTGGGTCTCCTGCACTGCAGGTGGTTTCTTTACTGACTGAGTCACCAGGAAAGCCCTTTGTTACTATAGTTTTGTATTTGAAAGCAATAAGATAACTCTGGGATAATTTCTTACTCTAAACCTTGACCACTAGAGCAGGAATCCTAAGCTAATTTTCTCAGAGTTAAGAGGGAACACTTTTTGATTGTAGGTTGCTTGAACCTTAAGCCAGTTTATTGCCCTTTCTAGTGGTTCTACTTCTTAACACTTTGATTTAGTATCAGTGATCTGGATGCAGCAGGCAGATAAAACTTATTTGCAAGTGGTTCCTGTGCTGTGATTTTTGAATTTGTAAATTTGAATTACATTTTAAAAATGAATGTTTTAAAGGTAGGATATAAGCTGTAAAATTATTTTCAGCTTGTGCTCAAAAAATTATAGTATTTGAAAACATTAAATTCATTTCCATTATGGAGCTCAGGTATAACTGACTCATTAGGTTTGCAGCACGTTCTCCATTTTACCAGAGTGTACCAGAGTACCCTCTTCTCTCTCTTCTTTGCTTGTCAATGGAGATGATTATTAGTTACCAACTGGTGGCTCAATGATAATGAATTCACCTACCAAGGCAGGAGCCATGGCCTTGATCCCTGGGTTGGGTAGATTCCCTGGAGAAGGAAATGGCAACCTACTCCAGTATTCTTGCCTAGGAAATCCCATGGACAGAGAAGCCTGGTAGGCTACAGTCCATGGGATCACAAAGAGTCAGATACAACTGAGTGATTAAACAATGCTTAGTATGTCTACATTAATAACAACATAGATGTAAGATGTAAGGTTTAATCTTATTTTATGGAAGAAAGGGCCCATGAAGGCAAACATGTCTAGGGCTCATCAAATTCCTAATGCAGTCCTGTGTGACTAAGCCTCTTTTTAGAGCTCAGTATCATCTGGTGGTATTTAGTCATTGCATACTCCCCCATGAGGACAGTGGCCTCACTGAAGAGTCATGTCTTTGTATCACTACAGTATCTAACTCCCTCAGTATAATGAGAAATTATGTGTTCAAGTAAATGTTTTTTCTTTTTTTAAATAGAAAATAAATGAATATATTTAGGAAGCCATTTTTATTCCGAATAGAGAATTGTAATATTGTGTATTGTAGGCCTCACATAATTTATTTTTACCTATGCAAGAACTGTCACTTAAGGAATCAACTCGAGTAACAATGCTTTTATTCAAAATACATTTAAATACTAGTGATATACAACTATCATTTTTTCACAAATAATATTTATAAGAAGGATAATATACAAAGCAAATAAAAGAGAGTTTCTCTGATATAAGTTACACTGGTTTGGAGGGAAGAGAAAAGCAATATCTCTTCAGGGTCTTATTCACTGTTCCTCCTTTAATTTGATTTTTATAGGATTCCAAAGGACATAGTTTGAAAACCACCAATGCAATAAATAATAGATAATTTTAATAACCTGCATTTTAAGTAATTTTATTAGCAACAATAATTATAAAATAATAATATATGTATTGATTACCTTATGCCAGATACATTTCTAAAAGTTTGTATTCATAACAATCCAAGGAAGGACTGTTATTTTATGGCATATGGATCGTTCTTCCTTAGACTTTTGTTAAACATCACCAGTAAATCATAATATCAGTAGATGAAAGAAAATAAAAAGCAAAAAAAACCATAGAAAAAATGAAAACACGACCTAAGGAATGGGAGAAAATATTTGCAAATGATGCAACAGATAAGAGCTTATTCTCCAAAGTGTATAAACAGCTCATACAACTCAACAACAAAAGGCAAACAAGACAACTGAAAAATGGTCACAAGACCTTAATAAATATTTCTCCAAAGGACACAAATATGATCAGTAGGCACATGAAAGGATGCTCAACATCCTTAATTATTAGAGAGAAACACAAATCAAAACTACAATGAAGTACCCACCTCACACTGGTCAAATGGTCTTCTTTAAAAAGTATACAAATAACACATGCTGGAGAGGATGTGGAGAAAAGGGAACCCTCTTAAAGTTGGTGGGAATGTAAGTTGGTGCAGCTACTATGGAAAACTGTGTGGATGTTCCTCAGAAAACTAAAAATAGAATTTCCATATGATCCAGCAGTCCCACTCCCAGATGTATACCCAGGCAATACTATAATTAAAAAAGATACGTGCACCTGTATGTTCATAGCAGCACTATTCACAATAGCTAAAACATGGAAACAACCTAAATGTCCATCAATAGATGAGTAGATAAAGAAGATGTGATCCATGTGTACAATATAATACCACTCAGCCATATAAAGAACAAAGGAATGTTATTTGCAGCAACATGGATGCAACTAGAGATTATTGTACTAATCAAGGTAAGTCAGAAAGAGAAAGACGAAACACCACATGATATCACTTATACGTGAAATCTAAAATATAGCACAAATGAACCTATCTACAAAACAGAGAGAGACTCACTGACATAGAGAACAGACTATGGTTGCCAAGGGGAAGGAGCGATGGGGAGGGAAGGTGTCAGAGTTTGGGATTAGTAATTGTAAACTATTGTACATAGGATGGAGAAACAAGGTCCTACTGTATAGTATAAGGAACTATATTCAATATCCTATGATAAACTATAATGAATAAGAATATAAAAAAGAATGTGTATGTGTGTATAATTGAGTTACTTTGCCATGTAGCAGAGATTGGCACACATTTTAAATCAACTATACTTCAATTAAAAAAAATTAAACAAAAGAAAAATAAAAAGCAATTATCTCAAGAGAGGCACAAAATAAATTTGGTGAAGATCAATTGATAATTTTCATATAAACTAGTTGAAGTTCACAAACAGAAGGTTACTTCCTAATCTTGAAAGGAAACTATATTAAACATCTATAGGAAATTACTATTCACTAATAATTAATGGAGACAGGTTATACATTCTAATTGAGATCTGGATTAAGATAAGGATGCCTAGTTTTACAGCTGCAAGGGCTTTACAGAAATCATTAAAAGTTAAATAGCATAGCAAAATAGGAGTAATTCAAAAGTATGGTATGTAAAAGAAATGGGATAAAAATATAAGGCTTCCGTTTTCCCCCAAATTAGTCTACACATTCAATTAAATGCATTCTAATTTCTGCTGGATTTTTTTTGAGGTATATGAATACCTGTTCTAAAAATGTATATGGAGGAATAAAATTGTACAACTTGCACACAATTTTATAAAAGAAAAGGAAGGGGGAAATCCATATTTAAAACACTCCAAGAAAGCCACAGTGACAAAAATCTTATGATAATGGTGCAGGAACATTTAAATAGTCTGGTAGAAAAGAAAAGAGATCTCAAATATAGACACATTGTTTTACTGGAATGTGGAATATTGTGAAATTGTCATACTAAAACAGTGGGGAAGTGATAGTTCAGTTGGTCATGTCAAGAAAATGTCTTTATATATGGAAAAAAAATAAAATTTGATCCTTGGATTATCATATGTACAGCTGGAAATCAAATATATTTATAACTTACATGTGAAGAATTATTAAATTAATAGAGAGTATAGAAAATCTTGGGAACTTTTGGTGGAGGAAAAACTTTTAAAATGTAGAAACTTAAACTAATAGAAAATTGATCAAAGGATATCAATTAGTGATTCACAGAAGGGTTGACAAGTACATGGAAAGATTCTAAAACTTGGAAAACCTGAAAAATGATTACTAAATGTTCCATATCAGAAAAATTCTCATTGAAATATCCGTGAAATATTAATTTTCTTTAAAAAAGTAGATGTTTCAAATGTTGGCAAGCATGTGGGCAGGTAGAACTCTGATGGGAGTGTACACTGATATACTGGAAAATGCTATGGATGTATTAAAATTGGACAGGACCCAGTCATTCCAGTCCTGGGAATATGTCTCAGGTAAGTTCTTGCCCATGACTGTAAGGGGATAATTATGACGATGTTTTATCCTTGTGTTTTTTCTGGCAAAAGCAGTTTGGCAGCATCTTTGATATTCATCATGTGAGGAATGAGTCTGTCATATGTGAGCATGCATTATGGAACAGTTTACCTAAGTGAGGAGCAAATGAACTAGATGTCAATGTAGCAACATAAATAGATCCTTGTAAAGTGTTGAAAAAAATAAGCAAAGTTGTGATTAGTAGTACGGTAAAATTTATGCATCAAATTTAAATATATATTTTACAAGGGTTCATTCATTTTTAGGGAAGAAAATGATAGTGGAATCAGTGGTTATAGGAGAATGTAGGTGACTTTTTAAAGACTGAGGAAAGTAATGTACACATAAAAGAAAAAATACAGAAGAGCATGATTAATTAAAACCTGTTTTAAAGCAGAACAAAAACACATGTAAAATCATAAAGAGCAACATAAGGCATACACATATGAAGGAGCTCTGATCAATAATATAGTTTAATAGAAGGAACTCTCATATATGTAAAAGAAAAGGAAAGTTGAGTTAAATATCAAAGAAAAGGAAAATTGAGTTCTGACACCATAAAAACAACATGTAATGGATTGGAAGAAAACATAAGGCATTTAAAAAACAGCTTAAAGCTTAGTTAGACAAGATATTGCAAATAATTTTTAATTTAGTTTAAAAAAAATCAGTCATAGATTGGTTGGTCAGCATTGAAGAATGAAAGGATGTTTCTAGGGTCAATGAGAGGCAGTGCTCATCCAGCAAATTTTAAATCAAGTATAACTTTGGAGGGACTTGGTGGTCCAGTGGTAAAGAATCTGCCTGCCAATGCAGGGGACTTCAAAGAAGGGGAGATCATGTGAGAGAGCTCTAGGGCAATATTTCATTGCATCAATTGAGTCTGACCTTGATGAGCTGAGGAAGAATAGTTTTAGGTAATGGGTTGAGATAAAAATGCATCAGTGGGGCTTCTGGAAAAGAAAACAATGTATAGGGGTGCAATAGTCAGAAAAATAAAGAAAAAGAGGAACAAAGATGTGCCAGTTTGTAAAGTACATTAAATATAGTCTTCATCAAATATAATTTATTCTCCAGACAATTGGGAAGCTTTGGAATTTTGACCAAGGGAATATTAAGATGAAAAGACAGAAAAAGGTTAACATAGGGACATTGTTCAGGGTCATGTACTTTTCTCACCAATATTGAACTGTGCTTGGTGGGTCTGTAAACATTGTTTTTGAGGGCAGTCATTGGCTCCTCCTCCAGCTTTTAGAGAACCTGACTCATTTGGACTTACACACAGAATAGAAGTAATAACTTTATAGAGCTATTGCCAACTGGGTGAAGAAGAACATGTTCATTTTTTCTTCAGTTATTCTCCATGTTCCCTAGGATGTGTTGAACATTATAAGCAATAGTAGCCAAGTGTGCATGAGCTTAAAAAAATCTGGTTGTATCTCTTATGAGCTCTGTGACATTATACTCAAATTTTTAAGCTTCTCTCAGCAGCTGTGTGCTCACCTGTATAATGGAGCAGCGTGGTCTAAATTTATCTATTATCACACATGCTAAGTTTATGGAATAGAGTAGGAACTTAAGAAACATTTGACTTTTCCTACGGTCATAACTGTTGTTGTTCTGTTGCTAAGTCCTTTCTGACTCTTTGTGACCCCATGAACTGCAGCATGCCAGGTCTCCCTCACCTTCACTATCTCCCTGAGTTTGCTCAAACTGATGTCAATTGAGTCAGTGATGCCAGCTAACCATCTTATCCTCTGTCGTCCCCTTCTCCTTCTGCGCTCAATCTTTCCCAGCATCAGGGTCTTTTCTAATGACTCTTCACATCAGGTGGCCAAAGTATTGGAGTTTTAGCTTTAGCATCAATCCTTCAAATGAATACTCAGTTGACTTCCTTTAGAATTGACTGGTTTGATCTCCTTGCAGTCCGACTGCAAGGGACTCTCAAGAGTTCTCCAGCACCACATTTCAAAAGCATCAATTCTTCTGTGCTCGGCCTTCTTTATGGTCCAATTCTCAAATCCATACGTGACTACTGGAAAAATCATAGCTTTGATGAGATGGACCTTTGTTGACAAAATGATACACTGTCTAGGTTTAACATGCTGTCTAGGTTTGTCATAACTTTCCTTCCAAGGAGCAAGTGTCTTAATTTTGTGGCTACAGTCACCATCTGCAGTGATTTTGGAGCCCAAGAAAATGAAATCTACCACTGTTTCCACTTTGTCCCTATCTATTTGCCTTGAAGTAATGGGACCGGATGCCGTGATCTTTGTTTTTTGAATGTTGAGTTTTAAGTCAGCTTCTTCACTCTCCTTTTCACCCTCATCAAGAAGCTCTTTAGTTACTCTTCACTTTCTGCCATTAGGGTGGTATCATTTGCATATCTGAGGTTGTTGATATTTTTCTCCCAGCATTCTTGATTCCAGCTTGAGCTTCATCCAGCCCTGCATTTCGCATAGTGTACTCTACATATAAGTTAAATAAACAAGGTGACCATAAACAGCCTTGACGTACTCCTTTCCCAATTTTGACCCAGTCCTTTGTTGCATGTCCAGTTCTAACTGCTGCATCTTGACCTGCATACAGGTTTCTCAAGAGGCAGGTAAGGTGGTCTGCTATTCCCATCTCTTTCAGAATTTTCTTCAGTTTATTGTGATCCACACAATCAAAGGCTTTAGTATAGTTAATGAAGCCGAAGTGGATTTTTTAAAAATTCCCCTGCTTTTTCTATGATCCAACGAGTGTTGGCAATTTGATCTCTGGTTCCTCTGTCTTTTCTAAATACAACTTGTACATCTGGAAGTTCTCGGTTCATGTACTGTTGAAGCCTAGTTTGAATGATTTTGAGCCTTATCTTGTTAGCATGTGAAATGAGTGCAATTGTACAGTAGTTTGAACATCCTTTGGCAGTGTCCTTCTTTGGGATTGGAGTGAAAACTGACCTTTTCCAGTGTGGGCCCTGCTGAGTTTTCCAAATTTGTTGGCATAATGAGTACAGCACTTTCACAGCATCATCTTTTAGGATTTAAAATAGCTCAGCTATAATTCCATCACCTACAGTAGCTTTGTTCATGGTGATGCTTCCTAAGGCCCACTGACTTCACATTCCAGGATGTCTGGCTCCAGGTGCGTGACCACCCTGTTGTGGTTACTCAGTTCATTAAGATGTTTTTGTACAGTTTTTCTGTGTATTCTTGCCACCTCTTCTTAATCTCTTCTGCTTCTGTTAGGTCCTTGCCATTTCTGTCCTTTATTGTGCCCATCTTTCCATGAAATGTTCCCTTGGTATCTCTAATTTTCTTGAAGAGATATGTAGTCTTTCCCATTCTTATGTTTTCCTGTATATCTTTGCATTGCTCACTAAGAAGACTTAAGGTGTCATAATTAATGGTAATTCAAAGAAAATGTGACCTTAAATTATATTCTTAGGAAACTGAATTCCAAATTCTGTATCTTTCACATGCTCTGGAGGAGAGGGCTGCACTACTTTTCAGAATCTAGGTTTATTCATCTGTTATCACAAGCTTATTGATAGATTCTGTGAGTGAATCCAGAGATATAATATAATGAAAGCACTTCGGAAGCTAAATGTAATATCCAACATTAATTCATTCAACATATGTGTAGCAATGGCTTTTTGTGCCACAGAATATAATAAGGATTGGTAGGGAGCAAATGAAGTCATTACAACCATCTATTTCTCTCAAGACTGAAGGAGAATTCTTCATACAAATATTTTAGTATGTGTTAAACAACTTACTGTTTTCTTTCATATGACTTTACAATTTTGAACCTTACAAGGCATTTTCCTAAGCTCTTGACTTTTCATTTTAGAAACAAAGAAAGCAATTCTGAGTGAAGGTAAATTACTTACTCTGTTCTGTGCCTAATTAATTGTGTGTAAGAAGCAAGTGTTGACTGGTTTTAAAGGTCACTCTCTTTCCAAACAGTGTGTTATCTCAGACAGGGGAAGTGTGCTGTGTTAATTTTATTAGTTTTAATGGCAATTGGAGAGAGGCTAAATCAAGTAAAACTTGGAATATAAACAGAATAATGGGCATATGAATAATATGACAACCACAGATTTATTTGCTCCAATGAGCCAAATTTCTCCTATAAATTACATAGCACAATGTAGGAATAGATGGAATAAATGCTTTTTTCCCTGTCACATTTGTGTTATACAAAGTTAGAGTAATCCAGGCCAGTAGTAGTCAAAACAAGAGATAAAGGGCCTATGGTGGACTTTTGCTTCTACATAATTTACTCTCTGGAGTCAAAGTTAACTCTGGAGCTCAGGGGCATTTGATTAAGAGGTACTGATTTTGTTATTCTGTCCCAAGGAGCTTCCAGAAAGTGTTCATGGAAGAGGTGGTTTGTGTTTATTTATACATACAGGTTTAGATATAGGAATCATATTGTGTGTCATAATTTTTTTTTATGTGAATCTTCATATTTACTAGTTGGAGGCTAAGGTACATATACACCATGGAATATTACTCAGCCATTAAAAAGAATTCATTTGTTTGTTGTAATTTGAATCAGTACTTATTTTGAATATAATCATTTAGGTGATATGGTATGTCAGGTATTTTTAAAAGCTTTTAAAAACATATTTTTAAATATGGTGGTCATAGCAACAGCTAAAGATGGTAAAATGATTGCATTGCAGTTCCATACATTTAGGACAGATTACTATTTTTGGCAGATTATAGGTCTAATACTAGCATTCAGATTGCTTAGATGTTAAAGAAAATATCAGATAACACCTGTTTCTCAATAATGTCTCTAAAATCACTAATTAGAGGAATCTAATATTCTCATTCTATTTGCTGTGGGGAGGGCAGGAGAGGAAGAAGAAGTGTTTTTGAAGAGGCAGATATAGCAAAGAACACTGTATTTTATTTTAGAATACCTAGATTTGAAAATGATTTGGAATATTTTTCTCTTCTTTAAAGGCAGCCAAATCATACCTCAGATCTTTGATGTGAAAATTACCCATCAATGGTCTAAAATATAGCATGGAACATTATGACACTAAATGATGAAAACTTGAAAGATGAAAAATTAGATGTAAGTTAAGCATATAAAATTGATATCTTACCGAAATCTGAGAAACAGTATTTACAGCAGGTGAATATGGAACATTTTATCATTTATGTACCTCTGAGCCTGAGGAATGGTTTTCTTTCCTTGGTTTGAGATCAGTCTTCTTCCTTAATTGCAGGTTTGCTTTACAGACTCAAAAAATGCTTTCAGTTTTATGTATAATATTCAGGATAAAGAGAGGAGATATTGGTAAGCATTAGATAATAATCAGGGTGCTATAATTACTTTCTTCAAGTTTTGACTTATCAATAGATTATTCCTCAGGTAAAACTGATAGATGAATCTATTAAAAATATTTTTCCTCTAAAGTCCAGAGTTTCTAGTTTAAGCTTAAGAAAAAATATGTAAAATAACTCAGAGGTTCTTGGGGACTTTGTGGTTTAGTCTAACTGCTTTTCTACATTTTGAACTCCAGAAACATCCTCCAAAAGACCAACCATTAGCCTTCCAAGGCAATTTATAAGCTTTTTGTGGTAAGTCAGGGAGGGGTTCAATATCTGAAAGAAAATAAAATTAAGGATGTAAACATGGAGGATTAAAAACTTTCCCAAACTCCAGGGGGAATGGAGTTAGATCCAATTATATCATATAATTAGCATATTCTTGTTGTAATGCAACTCAAATACGAAACATGTATCACTGTCTACATTACCACAACATTTGAAGATTTTAAGACCCAAACAGAAAAAAAGTCTTTAAATAAGTATTAGTGATTTGGTGGGGGAAGGGTGGTATTATTTGAAAACTTACATTGTTTTCATTTGCATAGTGCTTTCAAATATCAAATGTGTTTCTTAGAATACTACAATGAGTTAGTCCAATTATTCCTATTACACAAATGTAGAGGTGGTATTCATAGCATTAGCTAACACTTTTATCACATCCTATAATTATTTTTTGATGGTAAGAACTTTTAAGACCTAGTCTTTTAGAAACCTTTATGTGTATAAGACAGTTTTGTTAACTATAATAACAATGCTGTGCATTAGATTCCCAGAATGTATTCATCTTGTAAGTTTATACACTTCGACCAGCATCTCCCCAGTTCCCTTACTCCATAGCCTCTGTTAACCACCATTCTACTTTCTGTTTCTGTAAATTCAGCACTTTTAGATTCCACGTGTAAATGATATCAGATACTTTGTCATTCTTTGTCTGACATCTCATTTACCATAATGCTCTCAGAGTCCTCCATCCATGTTGTTTCAAAAGGCAGGATTTTCTTCTTTTTCACATCTGATTATTGTTTCATTGTTTGTATATACCATCTTTTCTTTATCATTCACCACTTTGACAGACACATAGATTGCTACCATACCTTGGCTATTGTGAATAATGCTATAACAAACAAGCAAGTACAGGTATCTTTTTGATATCCTGCTTTCATTTTCTTTGGATGTATACCCAGGAGTGGGCTTTATAGATCATATAGTAGTTTTATTTTTAATTTTTGGAAAGATTTTCATACTATTTTCCTGGTGGCTGAAGCAATTTATAGAAACATTAACATCCTTTCTTTTTCTCCAAATCCTTACCAGCACTTGCTTGCTCTTGTCTTTCTGATGACAGCCATTCTGACTAACGTGAAGTGCTCTATGATCATGGTTTTGATTTGCATTTCCTTGAAAATTAACAGTGTTGAGCATCTTTTCATGTACTTGTTGGTCAGTTGTATATCTTCTTTGGACAATGTCTGTTCCGTTCCTCTGCCCACTTTTTGATTGGACTGTTTATGTTATTGAGGTGTGTGATTTCTTTATCTATTTTGGATGCTAACCACTTTTCTGGTGCATTGCTGTGTCTGTCATACATAGGCTGTGTTGTATCCTGTTGCCCTTTGTCTGTGCAGAAGCTGTGCAGGTTGACGCGGTCCCACTGGTTCATCTTTGCTCTTGTTCCTTGTGCTCTCGGTGGCATATGCAAACCTGATCGCCAGGACCAATGTCAAGAAAATGTTTCCTTATGTTTTCTTCCAGGATTTTATAATTTCAGGTATTATATTTAAGTCTTTAATTTATTTTGAGTTAATTTTGTGAGTGGTGGAAGATGAGGGTACAATTTCCTTTTACTGCATATAGCTTTCCAGTTTCCTGAAGAGTTTATTGAAGAGACTATACTTTTCTTATGAAATATTTTTGGCTCCCTTGTCAAATATGTTTTGACTGTGTAAGTGGGGTTCATTTCTGGGCACTTTCTTTTGTTCCATTGGTCTATGTGTCTATTTTTATGCCAGAACCATGCTCTTTTGATTATATAGAGTTTTGTAATATAGTTTGCCCCCAGGAATGCCTTCAGTTTTGTTCTTTTGTCTCAGGATTCTTCTATTTGGGATTTCTTATGATCCCATACAAATTTCAAGATTTTTTCTAATTCTGTGAAAAATGTCACTAGAATTTTGATAGACATTGCATCGAATGTATAGATGACTTGGGTAGTATGGATATTTTAACAATATTAATTCTTATCATATAAAAATTGAACTATCTTTGGATTCGTGTCTTCTTCAGAGCTTTGATTTCCTCAAAGTCTTATAGTTTCACTTCCATGGCTAAATTAATTCCTAAGTATTTTATTATCTTTGATGACATTGTAAGTGGGATTGTTTCATTTATGCTTTCTCAGATATTTTATTGCTAGTGTATAGAAATGCACTGAATTGTGTTTCTTCAAAAAGCTTATGTTGAAAGTCTAACCCCCATTTCCCTCCTCCCCGCAATGCCTAGTACCTTAGAATGTGTCTGCATTTAGAGAAATGGCCTTTTAAAAGGTGGTTAAATTAAAATGAGGCCATTAGTGTAGGTTCTTATACAATCTGAGTTGTGTCATTATAAGAAAAGAACATTTAGATGCACATAGATACACCAGTGATGCTCACCCACAGAGGAAAAGACATAGTGAGAAGGTGACTATCTATAAGTTAAGGAAAGGCATTAGAAGAAATCAAACCCACCAACATGTTAGACTTCAAGCTTCCAGAACTGTAAGCAAATAAATTTGTTCATTTAAGACTTTCAGTCTATAATGTTTTGTTATGGCAGCCTTATCAAACTAGTTTAACCTCTTTTTCAGCATTGTTAATAGAGGAAAACAATAGAATGAGAAAGGCTAGAGATCTTTTCAAAAAAATTGAAGATACCAAGGGAACATTTCATGGAAAGATGGGCACAATAAAGGAGGGAAGTGGCAAGGACCTAACAGAAGCAGAAGACATTAAGGAGATGTGGCAAGAATACACAGAACTGTACAAAAAACATGTTTATGACCTGGATAACCACAATGGTGTGCTCACTCATCTGGAGCCAGACATCCTGGAGTATGAAGTCAAGTGGGCCTTAGGAAGCATTATGATGACCAAAGCTAGTGGAGGTGATGGAATTACCACTGAGCTATTTCAAATCCTAAAAGATAATGCTGTTAAAGAGCTACGCTTATTATGCCAACAAATTTGGAAAACTCAGCGATGGCCACAGGATTGGAAAAGGTCAGTTTTCATTCCAATCCCAAAGGGCAATGCCAAAGAGTGTTCAAACTACTGTACAATTGCACTCATTTCACATGCTATCAAGGCTGAAAGTCATTCAAGCTAGGTTTCAACAGTACATTAACTGATAACTTCCAGATGTATAAGTTGACTTTAGAAAAGGCAGAAGAACCAGAGATCAAATTGCCAACATCCTTTGGTTCACAGAGAAAGCTTCATTAACAATGCTAAAGCCTTTGACTATGGATCACAGTAACCTGTGGAAAATTCTTTAAGAAATGGGAATACCAGACTACCTTACCTGCCTCCTGAGAAACCTGTGTGCAGGTCAAGAAGCAACAATTAGAATGGGACATGGAATAATAGACTGATTCAAAATTGGGAAAGGAATATGTCAGGGCTGTATATTTTTATTCTGCTTATTTAACTTATATGCAGAGTACATTGTGAGAAATCCAGGGCTGGATGAATCACAAGCTGGGGTCAAGATTATTGGGATAAATGTCAACAACCTCAAATATGTAGAAGATGTCACTCTAATGGCAGAAAGTGAAAAAAAACTAAAGAGCCTCTTGATGAAGGTGAAGGAGGAGAGTGAAAAAGCTGGCTTAAAACTCAATATTCAGATAGCTAAGATCATGGCATCTGGTCTTATCACTTCGTGGCAAATAGATGGGAAAAAAGTGGAAACAATGACAGATTTTATTTTCTTGGCCTCTAAAATCACTGCAGACAGTGACTGTAGCCACAAAATTAAAAGATGGTTGCTCCTCAGAAGAAAAATTATGACCAACCTAGACAGCATATTAAAAAGCAGAGACATCACTTTGCTGACAAAGGTCTGTATAGTCAAAGCTATGTTTTTTCTAATTGCCATGTATGGATATAAGAGCTGGAACATAAAGAAGGCTGAGTGCCAAAGAATTGATGCTTTCATAATGTGGTGCTGGAAAAGACTCTTGAGAGTGCCTTGGACTGTGAAGAGATCTAACTAGTCAATCCTAAAAGATATCAACCTTGTGTTCCCTGAAAGGACTGATGCTGAAGCTGAAGCGAAGAGCCATTCTATGTGAAGAACTGATTTATTGGAAAAGACCCTGATGCTAGGAAAGATTGAGGGTAAGAGGAGAAGGGAGTGACAGGATGAGATGACTGGATGGCATTACTGACTCAATGGTCATAAGTTTGAGTAAACTCCAGGAGATGGCGAAGGACAGGGAAGCCTGGAATACTACAGTCCATGGCATCTGGTCCCATTACTTCATAGCAAATAGATGGGGAAAGAATGGAAGCAGTGGTAAACTTTGTTTTCTTGGGCTCCAAGATCACTGCAGATGGTGACTGCAGTCATAAAATTAAAAGAAGCTTACTCCTTGAAAGAAAAGCTATGGCAAACTTAGACAGCATATTAAGAAGCAGAGGCATTACTTTGCCAACAAAGTCCATGTAGTCAAAGCTATTGTTTTTCCAGTAGTCATGTATGGATGTGAGAGTTGGACCATAAAGAAGGCTGAGTGCCAAAGAACTGATGCTTTTGTAGGAGAGAAAGTGGTCTCCCGGTGCTACTCCTCCGCCATCTTGGCTCCTCCCCAGAACTGATACTTTTGAATTGTGATGTTGGAGAAGACTCTGAGAGTCCCTTGGACTGCAAGGAGATCAAACCAGTCAATCCTAAAGGAAATCAACCCTGAATCTTCGTTGGGAGGACTGATGCTGAGCTTGAAGCTCCAATACTTTGGCCACCTGATGCGAAGATCTGAGGATTAGAGAAGACCTTGATTCTGGGAAAGATTGAAGGCAAGAAGAGAAGGGAACAACAGAGGACAAGATGGTTGGATGACATCATTGACTCAAAGGACATGAGTTTGAGCAAGCTCTGGGAGACGGTGAAGGACAGGGAAGCCTGGTGTGCTGCAGTCCACAGTTTCGCAGAGTCAGACATGACTGGTGACTGAACAACAAACAATCATAAGTATATATAAGTAACAGCTATCACAGTGATGAAATTAGGGCAGTAATTAATTCCAACTAGCCATATTCATTCATCTGACTTCATTCAAAGATTAGGCTTTTACTGTCTTTGTAAGACTAGGGTGTATCTGATCTGTGGATGAAGAGATAAAGATTATCCAATCTTCAAGCGCCCTATTTCTATATGGACTCTTCCAAATTAAAGTTTGTATTGCTTTTAAAGTTTTCAGTTATCTGTCCTTGGGTCTATTATCTCCAAGTGGGTACATTTCTGCAACTGACTTCACCAAGATCTGTAAGCATATGATTATGCCTTAAGAGCTGTGGGTTCGATCCCTAGGTTGGGAGGATCCTCTGGAGAAGAAAATGGCAACCCGCTCCAGTTTCTTGCCTGGAGAATCCCATGGACAAAGGAACCTGGTGGGCTACAGTTCAGGAGGCTGCAAAGAGTCAGACCTGACTTAAGCGACTAACACTTTATTTTCTTTAGTTCGTGAAGATGTCTTAAGGCTTCTGAAAGTATTATCAGTATTAATATTGTGGTTTTATCTGCCCGATTTGAATAAACTTTAATAGTACAAATTGTAGATAATTGTGGTTTTCTCGTTCTTTTATTGTTTATGAGTAATACTTGGTTATTTGGTTATTTTAATACATTTAATATTAGGATGGGATAGCATTACTTTTTTCTTTTTTAATACAATGAAATGGAGGGATTGGAAGTCAATGTTAATGGTTTATCCTGTATAAGAAATAATCAATTCCTTTTGAAGTCAACACATAGAATGCCTCCGTATTAAACAGACATTGGAACAGATTACGATAAATAAAAGGGTTTGTGAACAAAGTGAGAAGCAGTGTTTAGTCATATTAGTAAAAAAGAAGACAGATTAGTAAAATCCAGGAGAGAAATCAGGACTAAAGCTATATATCTAAAAGTCCTTTGCACAGAGATGGAAGTTGAGCCCTAAGTGTAGATGATATGAGTTTTAGGACAAATATGTATAAGATATAATTGATCAGAGTTGTGGTGTAAGGAAAGAACAGTATACTTGGGATCTGGAGTAAAGAATTCAAATTTGGTTTTCATATAAATGCTGAGTGGCATTAGGTTATTTTTAAACATTCGAGTCTAATTTTCTCTTCTATGAAATAGGCATAGTTTATTTAATATACTTATAATAATTATTTTAATGTTCTTTTTTGCACATCCAAAAGACCACCTGTCTGTCATCTAATATGTTAGATTTATCACTTTGATGCAATCAGGGATTATTTGATACAGTAAGTTTTTGATGTTTATTCTGGCTAGATTCTGACTTCAGTCGGTCTAAATTTACTTGTGATTTCAACTATATTGAGCAACGCCCATTACTATATTGTAAGTCTAGTCCTATTTACTCTGGCTACTTAGGGACATAGCATAAAAGCTCCCTCTTTCATGCTTAGGGACATAAGCATAAAAGCACATAAGCTCCCTCTCGTTTGCTGTCGCTCTGTCTCTTCTCTTTGTCCAACATTATCTACTCCTCTTTCTCAGCTTTACTCCATTGCCCCCACACTGGAATATACAAAAAATATTTCTTTTGCAGGGGACAGATAGGTGGGGAGGAGTTACATTTCTGTTTCTAAACAAGAAGGAGTAACAGGGACCATATTTGCCCTTCTACCTGAAGCACTAAAAATAACCCCCCCTAAAATGTGAAATACCATTTTTTCAGATGTTGAACATCAAGCAAGAGAGGACAGTGATCCCTGGGAGATGAGAAATTAGTGAAGTGAGCCCTATAGTTTTCCCACCTTACCTCCTTGAGTGAGTTTCCAGGTAATAAAATAGGGAGAGGGAACCCATTTGAAAAGGGTTTAGGGCATGGAGTTGAGAGGCCAGGGAGAACAAGGCAGCTAGTTTTCAGGTCGAAATCCAGAGAGGAGGAAGCAGCAGAAGAAAAGAACTCTGAAGATCTAAAGCGACAGCCCTGCACTTTCAAATGAGTACTTATCACTGCAGGTACATGAAGAAACTGACTGGGGCCTGGGAAGGCATCATCCAAGAAGATTGGAGGGAATGATTTTAAGAGGTCACATAAAACCAACAGATTATACACCTGAAAAAAGCCAATTTGTACAACCTAAATATTTGTATTTTTAGTTGTTCAGTTCAGTTCAGTTCAGTTGTGTTTGACTCTTTGCAACCCCATGGACTGCAGCATGCCAGGCCTCCCTGTCCATCACCAACTCCCGGAGTTTACCCAAATACTTAATAAAGCTGAAAAAAGAAAGTAGATGTTTAAAAAAATGCAAACATAGCACTGATATAATTACTGGATATGGCATTTGAAAGTTATTCTGACTATATCTCATATAATTAAAAAGGTAGAGAAAAACTCCAGCATGTCATTTGAGATACAAAAGATGATATTTAAAGATATAGCACATGTCTTAAAAAGATAATTAATTAGATCTAGGAATGAAGGATATATCTAATACAGATATATCTACCATATTTTGGGCGGGATCAAAATAATTGGACACTGCTGAAGGAAAAATTAGTGAACTTGAAATCAGAGCAGTACTAACTCTTTAGTTTTTAAAGTTCATTTATTTATTTTTAATTAATTTTAATTGGGGGCTAATTACTTTACAATATTGTAGTGGTTTTTGCCATACATTGACATGAATCAGCCATGGGTGTACATATGTCCCCATCCTGAACCCCCCTCCCACCTCCCTCCCTATCCCATCCCTCAGGGTCATCCCAGTGCACCGGTCATCCCAGTGCACCAGCCCTCCCAGTGCACCAGCCCTGAGCGCCCTGTCTCATGCATCGAACCTGGACTGGTGATCTATTTCACATATGGAAATATACATGTTTCAATGCTATTCTCTCGAATCGTCCTACCCTCACTTTCTCCCACAGAGCCCAAAAGTCTGTTCTTTACATTTGTGTGTCTTTTCCTGTCTCTCATATAGGGTCATCATTACCATTTTTCTAAATTCCATATATATGTGTTAATATACTGTATTGGTGTTTTTCTTTCTGACTTACTTCACTCTGTGTAATAGGCTCCAGTTTCATCCACCTCATTAGAACTAATTCAAATGCATTCTTTTTAATGGCCGAGTAATATTCCATGGTGTATATGTACCACAGCTTTCTTATCCATTCATCTGCTGATGGGCATCTAGGTTGCTTCCATGTCCTAGCTATTGTAAACAGTGCTGCAGTGAACACTGGAGTACACGTGTCTCTTTCAGATCTGCTTTCCTCAGTGTGTATGCCCAGCAGTGGGATTGCTGGGTCATATGGCAGTTCTATTGCCAGTTTTTCAAGGAATCTCCACACTTCTCCATAGTGGCTGTAGTAGTTTGCATTCCCACCAACAGTGTAAGAGGGTTCCCTTTTTTCCACACCCTCTCCAGCATTTATTGTTTGTATACTTTTTGATAGCAGCCATTCTGACTGGCGTGAAATGGTACCTCATTGTGGTTTTAATTTGCATGTCTCTGATAATGAGTGATGTTAAGCATATTTTCATAAATGCAGGATAATTATTTTACAATATTGTGATGGTTTTTGCCATACTTCAACATGAATTGGCCACAGGTATACAAGAGTAACTCTTTAAAATAAAGCAAATGGAACAAAGAGAAAATAAGACTGAAAAAGTGAACAGATTGGGTGAGAAGGTTTTAAGTAGTCTGATATACATGTAATTGGAGTACAAAAAAGAAAATGCATTAGCAAAAATGTGTTTAAAGAAATAGTGGATGGAAATTTTCTAAATTTGATAGAAAAAAATAAATAGTCACAAGAATATCAATAACCAGAGGAATGAGAAAAAGTAAGAAAACCACACCGAGGTTAGGATTTTTGCCAGCACCATTCTTGGCATTAGCCTTGGTTTCTCTTTAGTGGAAAAGTATTACACTTAGAAATCAAGATCTGGCAATAGATGTACAATTACTATTAACATATCTCTGATCCCAAGCCCTCTCAGTGGACATATTTGGGGAATAAATGTGCTTTTTTTATGTACATGTGTACATGTAAATATATACATATTTACAAACATTTACATCCATTGTTGATTTCTAAATATATACCTATATCAATCTATCTCTCTTTCTATGTGTATATTACTCTCTATATGTGTATATTGAAGGCAGTGAGCTCACACTGTCTCTAATTCTAATCCAGTATCACAGGGCTTATTCTAGTTTTTCCTCTTTTCGTGTGTTTTATGCCTCCACTAGTAGAAACCTGGCTCTCACTATACCTTATATGTTTACTTGTTGTTTTTTCCCCTGTATGTAATTTTGCTCCCATTTCGTTTCACATTACTTTCTGTCACTTCACTGTTCCTATGCTAGTATCCTTCCATTTTTTCTTACAAAGTGGTAATACTTTATTTGATCACAAGTAGAATTTTAATTTCAATATGTCCTTAGAGTCAATAAATTTTAATATATGAAACTAAAAAAAGCAAAATGTATATGCTGATGTTTCTAAAAATGCATTTTGGAAAGAAGTTATAGCTCACAAGAAATTAATTGTGGAACCACTTTCGTTAATTACTCCCACCTCTCAGAATAATACATGTACATGCAAATCTTTCTAATACATGACTGAAGGATGAAAGTGTATATCTTTTGCAGGGGACCAATAGGAGGGGGAGGATTTAGATAGGAGTTTAGGGGTGTATTCCTTATTTTTATTTTCCCTTTTTTATGAAATATAGTTGATTTACAGTATTAGTTTCAGATATACAACGTAGTAATTCAATGTTTTAATAGAATATACTCAATTTTTGCTTGTCATGTCCAACTCTTTGCAACCCTATAGATTGTAGTATCTGTCTCAATTTAGAGTTATACAAAATAATGTATCCTGCTGCTTTTTTATTTTATACATAGTGATTTGTGTCTCTTAATCCCATACCCATATCTAACTCCTTTCCCCTCCTATCTCCCCACTCTCCAGTGGGGAGCACTGGTTTATTCTCTATATCTGTGAATCTCTTTCTGTTTTGTTACATACATTCATTTCATTTTTTAGATTCCACATGAAATTGATAACAGTATTTTTCTTTTTCTGACTCATTTCACCAAGCCTAATAAACTCTAGGTCCATCCATGTTGCTTCAAATGGCAGAATTTCATCTTTTTGTAGCTAAATAGTATTTTATATATATATAAAATATATATTTTATATATATATATATATATATATATACACGTGTGTGTGTGTGTTTGTAAATATATGTGAAACTGTAAGTCACTCAGTCTTGTCCCACTCTGCATACCCATGGACTATAGCCCACCAGGCTCCTGTCTGGAATTTTCCAGGCCAGAATACTGGAGTAGGTAGCCATTCCATTCTCCAGGGAATCTTCCCATCCCAGGGATCAAACCTAGGCCTTTTGCATTGCAGGCATATTCTTTACCAGCTGAGTCACCAGGGAAGCCCCAAATATGTGTGTGTGTGTGTGTGTGTGTGTGTGTGTGTGTGTGTGTGTATACCACATCTTCTTTATCCCTTCATCTGTTGATGGACACATAAGTTGCCTTCATATCTTGGCTGTTGTAAATAGTGTTTTACTTTAGGTAAATTTTGGAAGGATTTTCAGAAGATATAACAATTAAAGTGTCATTAATTAGATGACTATGATGTCATCTTAGGAGATCTATCATAATGGGGGTAAAGTGACATACAATGTTGTCCTCAGGGATGAAAGAACATGGTCTATTTGGTTAGCTACATAGTGAATGCAGCATAATGCATGCAGAGCAGATGGGAGAAAAACAGCGAGGGAAAGAAAAAGGAAAATATGTACCAGAAAAACTTGGCTGGGACCAGATAAAGTCTCTGGGTAAAACAGAAACCAAAAATAAACGAAAAACATGAAATCAAATAGTACTCTCAAAAAGGGGAGTGAAAAATATACGTTTTATGTGTTAAGTAGACATGTGCTCTGGATTTCTTTTGAAAAGCTGTATTTCAATTTTTGTTTCTAAAAGTTTACTCCCACTTCTTACACTAGTTTTCTCTACATTTTTATGTTATTTTCATAAGTGATAAAGTTAGATTATTACTGTGAAATTTCTTTTTAACACTTAAATTCTGTGATTTTACATATATCATTTATTTCCATTCTTCTATTTATATTGAAAAACTTATGTCCACTATATGAGCTTATTTTGTGCAAAAGCTCAAAGGTGTAATTTCCTCATCCTTTCTTCCAGAACTGCCTAGCTGTCAATTTTTTCATAGCGTCATGCACCTCTGTATTTCGCAGGCTATAGATGATAGGATTGAGCATCGGTGTGACTACTCCATAGCACAGAGCAATCAGTTTGTCAGAAGCAGTATCTTTGGACTTTGGCTTTATATACATAAAGAGGATTGACCCATAAAACATAGTCACCACTGTAATGTGGGCTGAGCAGGTGGAAAAAGCCTTTTTTCTTCCTCCAGCTGAATTGATTCTTAGTACAGTAGAAAGGATGAAAATGTAGGAGATGGAAATCAACAGTAATGGAACAAACAAAAATATTACATTGCCTAACATTAGAGTAATCTCATTCAAGGAAATATCTGTGCAAGCTAGCTTGAGAAAGGCCAATATTTCACAAACAAAATGATTGATGACATTTTTCCCACAGAAGGGCAACCGTACTGCAAGAATTGTTTGTGTCAGTGAGTTGAGAAAGCCCAATCCCCAGGAGAGAGCTGCCATCTGAATACAAAGTGCCTTGTTCATGATGACAGGGTATCTCAGAGGGATGCAGATGGCTACGTAACGGTCATATGCCATCACTGCTAGAAGTACACACTCTGTAGATGCCATGGTGAAGGAGACAGACATCTGAACAACACATCTAGTGAAGGAGATGTTTTTTTTCTCTGATAGAAAATGTATCATTGTTGAGGGGATAAAGGAGGATGTGTACAAAATGTCAAGAAAGGAAAGGTTACTGAGAAAGAAGTACATAGGGGTGTGAAGGCGGGAATCCAGGGAAGTGAGGATGATCAAAGTGCTGTTCCCCAGGAGGATCACCATGTACATCACCAAGAACATCATAAATAGGAGTTTTTCAGTCCTTGGATACCCAGAAAGTCCCTGTAAAGTGAACTCAATGTCTGTCCAGTTGGTTCTTTCCATTTTATTTTCTGCCTGGAGTAATTCAGAAGAGATGTGGGTTTAAGGAATCTATACAGTATTATCATATGACATAAGAGATCATTGCAGGAAGGCCAATAAGCATGTCAGTACTACCTGCAGTGTGTTTATAGTTGTGAGTTTAGCTTTTCAAATTCCTCTTCTAGCTCATAAGTCAGGGGATAAAAGAGACACAATAATTACATTGGTGATTTATTAAAAATACAAATTCCTGAATCCTATTTCCTGAGATTATGATGTATAAGTTCTGAGTCAGGGAAGAACTATTTGCATCTTAATAAACATTTGTTATTTCAAACTCAGTTGACTCACATACATACTCTGAATATTGTTATTTCAGAGATAGCATGTTTAATCTCTTAAAAATACTGATTTATTTGATTTTATACCTGTCAGTCATTAAGAGTAACTTAGTTTAGTATTTTACAGTTTATTAATATGCTCACACATATTACTTATTTTATCATCACTGTAATTCTCTGAGGGAAATAAAGTTCATAGAGTACCTATGTTTTAAAAGTATTTTGAAACAGAGTAAGTGAGCAAACTACTATTCAAATCTTCACTTTCTGACTTTACATTCCCCTTTTTTTAACTGCATGGTTGTTGCCCTCTCAAAATTATGCAAGTTGACTAAGGAGTGAGAATAAGGTATCTTTTGAAATAGAGCTCTCCAGATGATTCTATTGTGCAACTGAGGAAGAAAACCAGTCATCTAGTGGAATGTAAAACCAACCATCTAGTGGAATATATAGAGATTTAATATATGGATAAGTCACACGGGAAATCTTTGTAAAAAATTCTCCATCAGTGGATCTGAAGTGAGATCTAAGATCTGAACTTATTAACATGTTTCCAGGTGCTGTTAATGCTGGTTGTCTAGAAGCCCATGAATAGCAAGGCCTTTTAGACCATCTCTCCCTGATATCATTGGAATATGCCACTGGTGTTTCAATCCTATGTAGGATTGTAATTGAATAGCGGACAATGCAAAACTAAACATTTTTGTGGGACTTTGAGGTGAGACTTCTGTGTAAATATATTGCAATTAGATTTGGGTTCTTTAGATTTTAGAGAGATACAAACAACAAAATTACACTCAGGGGAGTTTGCCTTTTATTTCTGTCCATATGAAAGTTATTCCTCTTCTATTTGTTTAATTATCAGTTAGGCCCAATATTTTCCAAAACAGGAATTTGAGATTGGCTCAAGATCTGAGTTGTGCACCACAGAGTATGGATATAATAACTTTAATTTGAAAAAATTTAACTAGTAGATATTATTAGTAGATGACCTTCTTTAAAACAAATAAGTGAAAGACTATTATTTTAAAACACCTCTCCAACCTCAAGACAATCTACCTAGCTTAAAAAATATCACTAGAGGAAAAAAATGATCAAATGCAGAGGATGAGATTGTTAGATAGCATCATCAACTCAGTGGACATGAACTTGAGCACACTTCAGGAGATAGTGCTGGTTAGGGAAGCCTGGTGTGCTGCAGTCCACGGGATTGCAGAGTCGGAGACAACTTAGCAACTGAACAACAATATGCTGCTCTCTATGAAAAATCCAGTTTAGGATGTTGAGACAATTCAATCAGTATAATAGAATTTTTACATATCTGTTGGCTATGGAAAGTAGGAGTGTCAATGTATTGAAGTTGCAACCCACTTTGTATATATACATTTCAAAGAGGATAGGAAGTGTTGGGTATGGCAGGATATACTTTTACTTGGTACTAAGACTGGAGTTTGATTTGCAGTAGGCACACATTATCAACTTACTCTTTCTTGGGGAATAAATATATGATATAGGCCTTGAAGGAACTTCAGTCGTCTGGGGTCTGAATGTACTGCAGTTTCAGAAGGGAGATGTGAATCAAGTCAAATGCTCTCTCTATTCTTTTCTACGGGACATCTTCTAAAAGGTGATTTCTATTTGGAAATTACTTATAGAAAATAAACGTGGTATGCATTTGGTATCCCAACAACTCTTAGATAACTGATGCAAAATATTTCACTTGCAAACTTTTTAAAGAGATACCACTGATCTGTTTTAAGGTTTTCACATGGAGTTGGGGAGGAGAAGGGTAAAAAATGGTACAGAGGAAATAATTTTCATTACTATTGCAATGCTAGTATACCTTTTTTCTTTTTTTTTTGTATACCTTTTAAGAAGCAATCAACAAAAATACTCTGTTAAATTTCATTGTGCCTTAAATGTTTTCCCCATTTAACTTTACATCCCTAAAATGGAATCCCAGAATCTGGGAATAAGGGAATGAAGGGTTTTTTTTTAAAGATTTTTGGTAGTTTCTAATAAAATTGGTTTTCTTGGTGTCTGTATATTGGCTAATTCCACTTTTACTAGATCTTTGGCATTATTGAAAATTATCTTTTAAAAGTTTTTCATTCTTGTCTAATTCTAGGAGAATTGTTACATAATTATACTATAGTCATTCCCTGGGCTGCTATGCACCTGTTAATATAATATTTGTGAGAAATTTATAGTAATAAAAATGGTATTTCAATTATTTAAAAATGATTAAGTAAAAACAGAAACAAAATGGTTAAAAATATTGTTTGTAAAACCTAAATCACCTAGACAGAATAGAAAGAAAGACTGGAAATAAATATCCAAAATATTCATGGTTGTCTTAAGAGACATTTTCCTATTTTTATGAATTATCCAAGCTTTTAAAGTAAATATACATAAATGAAAAACATAATAAAAAAGAGAAAAACACTTAAGCAGGTGTCCAATTATGTTAGGAAGAATAACTCAGAGCAAAAATGTTAAAACAGTATAATAGTACAGTGATTGCTTTAGGTGTCTAGAGACTACATGTTAAGGCTGAGTTGTATACTGTGCCTTGACCAGTTATCCATGGGAGCCCCCTATTTCTGGTAGACCTAAAGCATTTATTATCCCTGCTCTTCAAATCTTCCAGGTTAATAGTGTTTATTGTCTTCAGGAAGTAAACCAAGATAAAGAACTTGAGTTCTTGACTTAGTTGTATATTCTCAGAAGAAATTACAGATCACTGGGGCCTAGAACAGAGCTGTCACTAGAAGATGAAATTCTTATTTGCTAAGGTCCTAAAGTGGCCTGAACCCTAGCTGTCCTCCAATCCCTTTCACCCAACTCCTGATCTGTTAGAAGAAACCACTCTGTGGCCCAGTGCTGTGGGGCTTCATCCAGGCCCCATTTTAGTGTTGTAACAAACCTACGACTTTTCTACCCAAGACGTAACTCAAGCTCTCTAATTTTCTTTAAAGACCTCTAACTTTCTAGATTTTTTTCCCATCTGTTCTATGGAATTTAAAGATCTAACAGCTAAAGTGATAAGATTTCAGTGAAAAACAGATACCATCTATAATCTAAATTTTCACTAGAGTAAATAATTCTGTTATCCTCTCCAGTTCCTATAAAAAGATCAGGTAAAACATTGATATTTTGCAAAGATAAATGGATTTCCCAACTCTCAACTTATAGTTTTTATGAACTCTAATCAATTAATATACAAGGAAAAGAGTATTATTTTAGCTCACCAAGAGATTAGTAGTTGAAATGTGAAGTCCTAGTCTCTTAGGCACTTCATATAATTTTTATCATTTAACTTTCAGAATAGTCCCCATATTATTATGACTTTTTTAACAATGAAGAAATTATTTTGAGATTTCAAAAGTCAAGTACAATTTTCAGTGTCTTATAGTTGGTACATACCAGAACTGATTTAAACCCTTAAATTTATTATCCCAAGCTCCCCTTTTTTACCACTGTGTAACAGTGTTTGCATATTTATTAATTATATAAAATCACTATTTAATATGATGTACTTAACTATCATAAGGATCCATATAGTAAATATATACATAAAATAAATATATGCTTCTTTTAAAAGCATTGAAGACATTCATTGTCTTCCACTTATGAAGACATTATCACAATAATGAATTCAAATAAAAAACATGCCCCTAATTTTTTTTCCTGTTTTAGTATAGAGAATTAAACTCTAGGTAGTGGAGTTGATTAATTATATTAATGAGAACTCAAAAAAGTTTAATATTTTCATTTGCTTTGGCCTTCCTGACTCACACTAAACCTCATATTTACTTCTGAATTCTATTACATATTTTTTGTTTCTAGTCCTATTTTTATCATAAACATCTTTAATTAATGTATCCTCAAATTCTTATTGAGCATAGTTTATGTATGAATAATGTATAAATCACCAGGAGGTCTTTCTCTAGATACTTTTTTCTTAAGATTTTAGTGAATTCCATATTTGTCAGTACTCAAATGAAGTATTCATTAGCCTATTATTTGCAAAGGTCTTTTGCATTGCAGGCAACTTTCTTTTCCTCACTTTTCCTTGGAATATTTTGGGATTTAAATGAAAATTAAGTGGTATCCTGTTCTTGGAGATGGTGCCTATTTTTTTAATGTTTTTTTACTTTACACATGTATCAACATATATACATATTTTCAAAATCCCAGGTGCAATGGTCCCCTCACTCAAAAGTTTTTATATTTATTGATAGACTTTTTCTTTTGAAATAATTTAAATAAGAACTTCTCAATTTTTCTTACCTTGTGGCTGAGTTTTAAAGTCATTCACACCATTCCATTCTATTAAGTAATAGAAAAAATTCTCAAGAATTTGAATTTTTTGTGCATAATTAAAATAAGGCCAGAAGAATCTAAATTTGAAAGACAATTTATTTCTTTTCAGAAAGAAACATGAGAAAGAATAGCCACAATCAGTCTGTACATGAATATTCTTAAGAGGCACGAGGGAAATAAAAAGTATAAAAAAAGATCAGTGATGCAACTCTAGTTTCCTATGATTTGCCTTAAAGTTGACACTTACTCAAGAGACTCAGACTTTTTTGGAAGATAATTTAGCACTTATTTTTACAAACTTCTTAAGTCCCTAAGGTTGTGAGTCAGAAATTAAGGATTCTCTAGAGATAAAGTTCCCCACTTCTGCTCCATATGCAACTCCAATTAATCTGACTGAACAAAAATCTTTCCCAGCCATACATTTCTTGGAATATTCCATGAATATATCTATTTAATGGCCTCAGCAGATACTGGGACTTAAATCAGAATATGTCCAAAAGTTCTCAGAAATGTTAAATTTTCACCTAAGAATTTATCTTTATATTCCACAAATAATCCTAGGTCAGTGTTGATAAAATCCTAAATAAGTCTCATTCTACCTCTCTAAACTATTTTTATCATCCATATTTTTATATTCTCAACCACATAGAAATAATTTTTCTTTATACCAGTATGGATAAATTTTAATTAGCATTTTCCATTTTAAGTCAATAATTTTCTATGACTTTTCAGTCTTATAACTTTCCTTTTTAATATTTGAAGAATAATCTAGCCTTTACTTTTAATATAGTTGAATATTCTAATTTGTTTTTTTAATTTGTTTTTAATATTTTGAGATTTTGAAATAATAACCATTGATATCTATATATCAGGGCAGTCTAATCTGCTTTTCCTTGCACTGGGAATAATTTAAGGTTCAACTCTGAATATGGGATTATAGAATGGAGAGATATGAATTTAGAGAATCCTTAGTACATATGCAAAATTATTTTTCCAAAACTTAACTTTTTATTACCCTGCTACAGCTATATTTACAGAAACCATTTGTATATATTTTTCAGAACCAGAGAATGTATTTATTTTTTTCTATTTGTATAAAATATTACTTCTTCTTTTTATTCTTATGATTGCTAGTTAGATTTACCATTTCCCCTATATTTATTACTTATATTTACTCTTTTATTATGTATCAATACTCTTTGCTTAACTATCTCTTAGTATTTTGATAGTTTTCCTCTTAATCTGTGTGAACACTTAAATTACCACTTTTCTCTTAAAATTTCTACAAATACTTTTTCAGTTTGTGTTTTCCCTTCTTATTTTTGACATGGTATTTAAATTTTCATTGAGATTTTCATATTATCCCTGAAAAATACAAGTGAAATTTTCTTCTATGATTTTATTTGGTTTAGTTTAATCCATATGATAATTATGTTGTTTTATGACTAATGAATGGAACAGACTGATATTTTTAAAATATTAACTATTTTTTCCAAAATACTTTATTAAAACATATCATGCTCTTTTCCCATTACTCATTTATCAAGTATTTTTTGAACACTTGTTATGGATCAGGCAGTAGGGTCAATGTTGGGCTGGAATGGGACATAATTAATAGAAAAAGACAGCCCCAAAATTCTAAAGATAAATATGGGAAGCATTGGAAAAGACCCTGATGCTGGAAAAGATTGAGGGCAGGAGGAGAAGGGGATAACAGAGATTAAGATGGTTAGATGGCATCACCAACTCAATGAACATGAGTTTGACAGACTCTGGGGGATAGTGAAAAACAAGGAAGGCTGTCACTCTGCAGTCTGTGGGGTTGCAAAGAGTTGGACATAACTTAGTGACTGAACCACAAAAGTGGGAAGCATTATATTGTAGGTCATGAAATTTCTATGTTTATCTGTAATTTATATCCTGTTATGCTTTATAGTAAATCATAAGCATTTTCATATATTATCAGATACTCAGGAAATAATTCATGATGCCTATATATTACTCTATTATATACATGCTTCAAGATTTATTTAATCTGTTTTCAAATAATGAACATATACCATGCTTTGAAATTTTTTTATTAATTAGAATTGTGAGGTTTTTAGGATTGTGAGAGTATTTTAGGATTGTGAGGTTCTCTCTGAGAAAGAAAGACCTTTCAGTACACTAGAGAGAATCAATAGCAGAAGAACTGGGGTAGAAGAATGGATAAGTGACCTGGAAAACAGAATGGTAGAATTTACTGCTGCAAAACAGATTATAGAAAAAAGAATGAAGAAAATGAAGACAGTCTAAGATACCTCTGGGACAACATTAAACACCCGAACACTGACACTGTACTGGTCTCAGGAGGGGAAGAGAAAGAGAAAGGACCTGAGAAAATGTTTGAAGAGATAGCAGCTGAAAACTTCCCTAACATGGGAGAGGAAATAACCAGGTCCAGGAAGTGCCGAATCTGGGCAGAATAAACCCAAGGAGGAACGACCCGTGACATATAGTAATCACACTAACAATAATTAAAGATGAAGATAAAATATTAAAAGTAGTAAGGGAACAAAGACAAATAGCACACAAGGGGACTCCCATAAAGTTATCAACTGATTTCTCAAGAGAAACTCTGCAAGCTGAAAGGGAATGGAAAGACCTATTTAAAGTGATGAAAGGGAAGAATCTACAGCCAAGACTACACTTGCCAAGAATACCCAGCAAAACTGTCATTCAAATTTGACAGAGGAATCAAAAGTTTCACAGACAAGCGAAAATTAAGAGAATTCAGCACCACCAAACAAACTTTACAACAAATGCTAAAGGAACTTCTCTAAGCAGGAAACACAAGAAAAGGAAAAGACCTACAAGAAATAAACCCAAAACAATTAGGAAAATGGTAATAGGATCGATCATTCATGTCAATTATTACCCTAAACGTAAATGGATTAAGTGTACCAACCAAAAGACATAGACTGGCTAGGCAGATTAAAACATGTGCATGTATGCCTTTCACTTACCACATCACTCTACTTAACCCCCAAATTGTATGTAATTATTTTGTATTGTTAGGTTAATCATGTTTCCATTGTGGCTTGCAGTTTAATTATCTTTTATTTTTTGCCTGGCTATTGATTATGGAAACTTATAAACATCTTTTACTATTGTGATTATGTAACTGTTCCACTTGCTGGTGCTGTCTGAGGGTGACTGAGAGTTTCATTTTCTAAGAGGATGTACAACTTGGTGAGTAATAAGGGCTCATGGCCTTCAGAACCTACATATGAGCGTGTCCTTTGTTTGCATACAGGGCAGCCTGGCTCACCTAGCTCAGGAGGGGACTCTTGACCTCCTCTCAGACCCTGGGCTCCACACGGGCCAGGCTTTGCACCTGGAGGCAGGAGGCACGAGAAGGTGGGCACTGTGGGGCCGGGAGCATTAGCAAGGGCTTCAGCTCAAGCTGCCTCGAACTCCAGCCTCAGCTTTTCCGCAGTCCGATGGAGACGTGGTCAAGAACCTACCTTGGTTTGTTCTGCTTCCCTGATAGCTCGTTTGGTAAAGACTCCACCTGCAATGCAGGAGACCCCAGTTTGATTCCTAGGTTGGGAAGATCCTCTGGAGAAGGGATAGGCTACCCACTCCAGTACTCTTGGACTTCCCTTGTGGCTCAGCTGATAAAGAATCTGCGTGAAGTGTGGAAGACCTGGGTTCAATCCCTGGGTTGGAAAGATCCCCTGGAGAAGGGAAAGGTAACCCACTCCAGTTCTGGCCTGGAGAATTCCATGGACGGTATAGCCCATGAGGTTGCAAAGAGTCAGACACAACTGAGCAACTTTCACGATGTAACTATTATTTGTTTTAATACCAGTGTATCATGATTGATCAACAGAAAATAATAGAATTCTTTATCACTGCAACTACCATTTAATAGAAAATCATGTAATCACTTTTTAAAAACCAAATGCACTTTAGAATTTTCTTGGAATTTGTTTAAAAAATACAAATGCCCTGGTATTGGTTTTTTCTCCAGAACTCCAGATGTGATTCTAACAAGCAGTTCTGTTTTAAAAAACTGAACTATATGGTGATCTTTAACTTTTATATAGTTTCACTTTTCTATTTCATATTCAGTGCTCCTATTTCATTAAGTTTATGTTTTCCAATTTCTCCGTCTCTTTTTGTTGTTCTTTCTCAATTCAGTTCAGTCGCTCAGTCGTGTCCAACTCTTTGCGACCCCATGAACTGCAGCACGCCAGGCCTCCCTGTCCATCACCAACTCCCAGAGTCCACCTAAACCCATGTCCATTGTGTCGGTGATGCCATCCAACCATCTCATCCTCTGTCGTCCCCTTCTCCCCCTGCCCTCAATCTTTCCCAGCATCAGGGTCTTTTCAAATGAGTCAGCTCTTCACATCAGGTGGCAAAAAAAATCAGACTTAAATTGAAGAAAGTGGAGAAAGCCAATAGACCTTCCAGGTATGACCTAAATCAAATCCCTTTTGATTATACAGTGGAAGTGAGAAATAGAATTAAGGGACTAGATCTGATAGACAGAGTGCCTGATGAACTATGGACGAAGGTTCGTGACATTGTACAGGAGACAGGGATCAAGACCATCCACAAGAAAAAGAAATGCAAGAAAGCAAAATGGGTGTCTGAGGAGGCCTTACAAATAGCTGTGAAAAGAAGAGAGGTGAAAGGCAAAGGAGAAAAGGAAAGATATACCCATTTGAATGCAGAGTTCCAAAGAATAGCAAGGAGAGATAAAAAGCCTTCCTCAGTGATCAGTGGAAAGAAATAGAGGAAAATAATAGAATGGGAAAGACTAGAGATCTCCAAGAAAATTAGAGTTATTTCTCAAGCCTTTATCAAATGTAGTAGAAAAGGTTTTATATACATATATATAAAAGTAGTGTGTATAATATATACATATATATTAGAAAACTTATGAATTTTTGCTTAGCTAAAAAATTCATGTCAGTTTGGTCCCACTTGTTTGACTAAGTATGAATAGAATGCTAGATTTCTAATTTATATTCACTCAAAAACCTTGACATAGTTCCGTTTATTCTTGCATCTGGCATTACTGGTGAAAGTCTAGAAAACTTTTGGTGATTTTGTAAAAAATGAATGAGGCTTGAAACTTCTAATCCAATTCTGAGAATATAAAGAAATACTATGTTGTAAAAAGTAATACCAGGAAATTAACATGTGATAAAGTATTATTAACTAAAGATTTTGTTCAAATTTCACAAAATTTTGTGCTAGTGTCCATTATTTGTTTTCTTACCTTATTCAAGATTCTACATTGTACTTAGTTACCTTGAACAGCTTCAACGGCATACAACAAAATCTGATAAATTCTCTTTTCATTTTTACTGTTACAAATATTTTCTAATTTTCCTTGTTATGGCTTCTTAGATATACCCATCATTTAAAAGTGGACATTTAATTTCCAAATATGGGGTTTTAAAAGTATATTTGATATTAATTTCTCATTTAAATCCTTCATTCTCTGCAATTACCTTTGTTTTCTTTGAGTCTTTGAACTTTATTGAGGCTTTCAATAGCTAAGTCAAAGATCTCTCTTGGTAAATGTCACATTGCACTCGAAAATATGTGGGTTATTTTCAAATATCTTTTGATGTGGATTTCTAAAATTAATTCCACAGTGATAAGAGAACAGACTTTGTATGATTTCAATACCTTTAGACCATGACACGTTTGCATCTTGTTTTATGTCCCTGATAAGTTCCAGTGTCTCCTGGTTTATAGTCTATAGGAATCTGAATAGAATTTGTACACTACTATTGTGGGAAAATTGTATCAATCTTAATTATGTTGAGTTGGTTCATAGTGCTTTTCAGAGCACTATCCTTCTACTTTTATGCCTGTTCATTCTATTAGTTTTTGAGAGTTTGCTACTAAAACTCCAATTAACAATCTTAATTTATCTACTTAAAAAATAATTGTAATATGTTGTGGAACTATATGTAACTTTGTTCTGCATGTTCCAGTCAGTCAGTCAGTTTAGCCACTCAGTTGTGTCTGATTATTTGCTACCCCATGGACTGCAGCACACAAGGCTTCCCTGTCCATCACCAACTCTCGGAGCTGGCTCAAACTCATGCCCATGAGTAGATGATGCCATCCAACCATCTCATCCTCTGTTGTCCCCTTCTCCTCCTACCTTCAGTCTTTCCCAGCATCAGGGTCTTTTCCAATGAGTCAGTTCTTTGCATCAGGTGGCCAAAGTATTGGAGTTTCAGCTTTATCATCAGTCTTTCCAATGAATATTCAGGACTGATTTCCTTTAGGATTGACTGGTTTGATCTCCTTGCTGTCCAAGGGCCTATCAAGTCTCCTCCAACATCTGTGTATCTGAGGTTACTGACACTTCTCAAACACCACAGTTCAAAAGCATCAATTCTTTAGCACTCAGCTTTCTTTATAGTCCAAATCTCACATCCATACATGACTACTGGAAAAACCATAGCTTTGACTAGATAGACCTTTGTTGGCAAAGTAATGTCTCTGCTTTTTAATATGCTGTCTACGCTGGTCATAATTTTTCTTCCAAGGAGCAAGTTTCATGGCTGTTTAAATGTTTCATGGCAAGTTTAAATTTCATGGCTACAGTCACCATCTACAGTAATTTTGGAGTCCAAAAATATGAAGTCTCTCACTGTTTCTGTTGTTTCCCCATCTATTTGCCATGAAATGATGGGATCAGATGCCGTGATCATAGTTTTCTGAATGACAAGTTTTAAGCCAGCCTTTTCACTTTCCTCTATTACTTTCATTGAGAGACTCTTTAGTTCTTCTTTACTTTCTGCCATAAGGGTGGTGTCATCTGCATATCTGAGGTTATTGATATTTCTCCCAGCATTCTTGATTCCAACTTGTGATTCATCCAGCCCAGCATTTCTCATGATGTACCCTGCATATAAGTTAAATAAGCAGGGTGACAATATACAGCCTTGATGTACTCCTTTCCTGATTTGGAATCAGTCTGTTATTCCATGTCCAGTTCTAACTGTTGCTTCCTGACCTGCATACAGATTTCTCAGGAGGCAGGTCAGGTGGTCTGGTAGTCCAATCTCTTGAAGAATTTTCCAGTTTATTGTGATCCACACAGTCAAAGGCTTTGGCATAGTCAATAAAGCAGAAGTAGATGTTTTTCTGGAACTCTCTCACTTTTTCAACGATCATAATTATTAGTTGTAATTAAAAGAATATTAGACCATAAATCACATTCTTAGGATACCAAATTCCAAATTCTAAATCTTTCACTTGCTGTGAAGAAAAGGGCTGCACTACTTTTCAGAATCTAGGTTTACTCATCTGTTACCAGTAGCTTCTTCATAGATTCCATGAGTGAATCAAGAGATGTGATACGATGAAAGCAATTTGCAAGCTAAATGTGCTATCCAAATGTTTGTTCATTGATTTTCAACATATCTATAGTAATGGCTTAGCTGTATGCCACACAATATAATTAGGGATGGTGGGAAGAAAACGAAATCTCTTTTTTGTTGTTGTTGTTCAGTTGCTAAGTCATGTTGGACTGTTTGTGACATCATGGACAATAGCACCCCATACTTCTGTGCCCTCCAGTATCTCCCAGAGTTGCTCACATTCATGTCTGTTGAGTAGGTAATGCTATCTAACCATCTGATGCACTGCTGCCACCTTCTCCTTTTGCCTTCAGTCTTTCCCAGCATAGGGACCTTTCCCGTGAGTTGGCTCTTCAAATCAGGTGGGCAAAGTATTGGAGATTCAGTTTCAGCATCAATCCTTCTGATGAATATTCAGGGCTGATTTCCTCTAGGATTGACTGATTTGATCTCCTTGCAGTCCAAGGGACTCTCAAGAGTCTTCCCCAGAACCACAATTCAAAATTATTGATTCTTTGCTCAGTCTTATTTATGGTCCAACTCTCACATCTGTACATGACTACTGGAAAAACCATAGCTGACCATATGGACCTTTGTTGCCAAAGTGATATCTCTGCATTTTAGTATATGTGCTGCCAAAGCGAGCACATATCTCTGCATTTTAATATGCTATCCAGATTTGTCATTTCCAAGGAGCAAGTGTCTTTTATTTTCGTGACCACAGTCATTTTCTGAACTGATTTAGGAGCCCACAAATATAAAACCTGTCACTGTTTCCACTTTCCCCCCTTCTATTTTCTATGAACTGATGGGACCAGGTGCCAAGATCTTAGCTTTTTGAATGTTGACTTTTAAGCCAGCCTTTTCATTCTCCTCCTTCACCTTCATCAAGAGGCTCTTTAGTTCCTCTTCACTTTCTTCCATTAGAGTGTTATCTTCTGCGTATCTGAGATTTATTGATATTTCTCCCAACAATCTTGAGTCCTGCTTGTGATTCATCCAACATGGAATTTCGCACAATGTACCCTGCATATAAGTTAAATAAGCAGGGTGACAGTATGCAGTCTTGTTGTACTCCTTTTCCAATTTTGAACCATTCAGTTGTTCCATGTATAGTTCTAACTGTTGCTATTTGACCTGCATACAGGTAAGGTGGTCTGGAATTCCCATCTTTTTAAGAATTTTCCACAGTTTGTTGTAATCCACACAGTCAAAGGCTTCAGCATAGTCAGTGAAGCAGAAGTAGATGCTTTTCTGGAACTCCTTTCCTTTCTCCATAATGCAAAAAAAAAAAAAAAAAAAGTTGGCAATATGATCTCTGGTTCTGCTGCTTCTTTGAAACCCAGCTTGTATATCTGCAGGTTCTTGGTTCACATGTTGCTGAAGCCTAAAATGAAGAATTTTGAGCATACACTTGCTAGCTTGTGAAATGAGTACAATTGTACTACAGTTTGAATATTATTTGGTATTTCCCTTCTTTGGGACTGGAATGAAAACTGACCTTTTCTAGTCCTGTGGCTGCTGCTGAGATTTCCAAATTTGCTGACATATTGAGTGTAGCACTTTAACAGCATCATCTTTTAGGATTTTAAAGAACTCAACTGGAATTCCATCACCTCCACTTACATTGTTCATCATAATGCTTCCTAAGGCCCACTTGACTTTATACTCCATGATGTCCAGCTCTAGGTGAGTGACCACAGAGTCATGGTTATCCGAGTCATTACGAACTCTTTGTGTCATTCTTCTGTGTATTCCTGCTACCTCTTTTTAATTTCTTCTGCTTCTGTCAGGTCCTTAATGTTTCTGTCCTTTATCATGCCTATCCTTGCATGAAATGTTCCTTTGCCATGTCTGATTCTTTTGAAGAGGTCTCTATTCTTACCCATTCTGTTGTTTCCTCTATTTCTTTGCACTGATCATTTAAAACAGCCTTCTTATCTTTCCTTGTTCTTCTCTGGAACTTTGCATCAGCTGGGTTCATCTTTCCCTTTCTCCCTGGCCTTTTGCTTCTTTTCTTTTGTCTGCCATTTGTAAAGCTTCCTCAGACAACTATTTTGCCTTCTTGCATTTTTCCCCCCACTTTGGGATGGTTTTGGTTACTGCCGCCTTTACAATGTTATGAACTATTGTCCATAGTTCTTCAGTTACTCTACCAGATCTAATCTCTTAAATCTATTTATCACCTCCACTGTATAACTATAATGAATTTGATATAGATCATATCTGAATGCCCTAGTGGTTTTCCCTACTTTCTTCAGTTTAAACTTGAATTTGCCATAAGGAGCTCATAATCTGAGATACAGTCAGCTCCAGATCTTGTTTTTGCTGACTTGACAGAACTTCTCCAGAACTTCTCTTTGGTTGCAAAGATCATAATCAATCTGTTTTTGATATTGACCACCTGGTGATGTCCATGTGTAGAGTCATCTTTTGTGTTGTTGGAAAAGGATGTTTGCTATGACCAGCTTATTTTCTTGACAAAACTCTTGTTAGCCTTTGCTCTGCTTAATTTTGTACTCCAAGGCCAAACTTGCCTTTTATTCCTGGCGTCTCTTGACTTCCTGCTTTTTCATTCCAATGCTCTATGATGAAAAGGACATCTTTTTTTGGTGTTAGTTCTAGAAGGTCTTATAGGTTTTCATAGAACCAGTCAACTTCAGCTTCATTGGCATCAGTAATTGGGGCATAGACTTCGATTACTGTGATGTTGAATGGTTTGCCTTGGAAATGAACTGAGGTCATTCTGTCATTTTTGAGATTGTTCCCAAGTACTACATTTCAGACTCTTTTGTTGACTATGAGGGCTACTCCATTTCTTCTAAGGGATTCTTGCCCACAGTAGCAGATACAATGGTCATCTGAATTAAATTTGCCTGTTCTCATCCATTTTAGTCACTGATGCCTAAGATGTTGATGTTCACTCTTGCCATCTCCTGCTTGACTGCATCAAATTTGTCTTGATTCATGGACCTAACATTCCGTATTTTTCTTTACAACATTTGACTTTACTAGACACATCCACAACTGAACATTGTTTCTGCTTTGACTTAACCACTTCATTCTTTCCGTAGCTATTAGTAATTGCTCTCCAGTCTTCCCCAGTAGCCTATCTGACACCTTCCAACTTGGGGTGCTAATCATCTGATGTCATATCTTTTTGCCTTTTCATGTTTATGAGGTTCTCCCAACAAGACTACTAGAGTGCTTTTCCATTTCTTCTTCCAGTGGACTATGTTTTGTCAGAACTCTTCATTATGACCCATCTGTCTTGTGTGGCCTTGCATGGCACTGGTCATAGCTTCATTGAGTTACACAAGCCTCCATGCCGCAACAAGGCTGTAATCCATGAAAGGGGAGTACCACTGACTTATTTCTGTTTCTTGATGAGAAGCTTTCCATGTTTAACCATGAAATATAATATCAGCTTTGATTCTGTTATATATGGCCTTTATTAAGTTGAGATGTGTTCCTTGTGTACCCAACTTATTGATTTTTTTTATCATGAGAGAATATTGTAATTTTGTCAAGTTCTCTTTTTTCCTTCTATTAAGATTATCATGTGATTTTAATCTTTTATTCTATTATTGTGAAGTATTGCATATATTGATTTGTGTACGTTGAGCCATCTTTGCATTCCAGTGATAAATCTCACTTCTTCATGGTGTATGATTCTTGTAATATGGTTTTAAATTCAGTTTGCTAATATTTGGCTGAGAATTTTTGCATCTATATTCTTCAGGGATATTGGTCTACGGTTTTTTATTTTTTCTTGTAGTGCCCTTATCTGACTTTGGTGTGAGGGTAATGTTGACCTTTGAAAATAAGTTTGGGAGTTCTTCTTCCCCTTTCTTCTTCTTTTTTTTTTGGATGAATTTGAGAAGGATTGATATTAATTCTTTAAATGTTTGGTGAAATTTACTAGTGAAGCATCTGGTCCTGAGTCTTTTATTGTTGGGGGATTTATAATTATTAGTCCCATCAGATTTTCTGTACCTACATGATTCATTCTGGGTAAATTGCTTGTTTCTAGGAATTTATCAATTTCTTTCAGGTTATCTAATTTATTGGCATATAATTGTTCATAGTAGTCTCTTGTGATCCTATGTATTTCCTTACTATCATTTGCAATGTGTCATCTTTTATTTCTGATTTTATGTATTTGAGTCTTCTCTCTCTTTTTCTTAGCCTAGTTGAAGGCTTTGTTTATCAATTTCATCTTTTTTAAAAAGCCACCTTTTATGTTTATGAATCTTTCATTTTGTTTTTTCTGGTCTAATTTCATTTATTTATACTCTGAGCTATGTATTTCCTCCTTATTACTAACTTTGGGCTTGATTTTTCTTCTCTTTCTAGTTCCTTGAAGTTAAAGTTAGGTTATTTGAGATCTTTCTTTTCCCTTTATATATGTATGTATCATTATAAACTTCTCTTTCTGAACTGCTTATGCAGTACTTTATGTGTTTTAGTGTGTATTTCCATTTTCATTTATTTCAACATATTTTTTGACTTCCCTTTGGATTTTTTTCTTTTACACTTTGGTTACTCATAGGTGTGTTGTTTTGTTTTCACATATTTGTAGATTATCCAGCTTTCCTTTGGTTGACTTCTAATTTCATTCCATTGGGTATGAAAAAAAGATACTTGATATGACTTCAGTCCTCTTACATATGCCAAGGCTTGTTTTGTAGCCTATGATAGACATTTTTGTGATCTATCCTGGAGAATGTTCCATGTGTACTTGAGAGGAATAGATATTCTGCTGCTCTTGGATAGACTCTTCTGTATATGTCTTTTAGGTCCATTTAGCTGAAAATATGACTTTACTCCATTTCCATGTTAATTTTCTGCCTGTATGATTTATCCATTGCTGAAAGTGGGGTATTGAATCCCCCCCTACTATTTTTGTGTTACTATTTCTACTTTCATATCAGTCAGTATTTAGGTGCTTTTTTTGTATAGTGCTTATATAATTATGTTTCCTTGATGAATCCACTCTTTTATCATTATATAATGAACTTCTTTGTTTTCCATGAAAATTTCTGTCTTAAAGTCTATTTTATCTGATCTAAGTATATATACACCCATTGTCTTTTGCACTGTATTTGCATGGAGTATATTTTGCCATCCCCTCGCTTTCAGTTCATGTGTGTCTTTAAAACTGAAGTTTTAAGGCAAAATATTGTTGGGTCTTATTTTTTTGTTTGTTTTTATTTTTAATTGGAGGATAATTGCTTTACAATATTGTATTGATTTCTGTTATACAACATGAATCAGCTCTAAGTATGCATATAACAACTTCCTCTTGAGCTGAAATGAGGTGGATTGTTGGGAGCCGCCGGGACGAGAAAGGAACCTGCAAGGCAGCTCTTTCCCTCGAGGTTGTCCCAGGGGCCCGGTATGTCCCTTTCTTCCTTCTGTCTTACTGTTGTTGGGCTTTCTATTAATTTTTGGAAATTATAATATATAGTAATAAGGCCTCGCTGGAAAAGTCCAAGTCTTTTTGGAAATGCTTAAGATTGCTCTGTCTCAGGACACGACCATAAACATCAAGTCATAAAAGAAAAGGCCACAGGTATAGTTTGGCTGCTTGCTTAAAAGATTATAATGTTCTAGAATAGAAAAGAGTAGAGGTGTTTAGATTTAGAAGTAGATATACTGCTTTAGTTTACTTTCTCCTTGGTTGAAAGGGTTTTCACTATTGCTATTTCCTTGCTGCTACTTGTTCATTGTTTCCCTTTCTTTAAACAATATGGGATATTATGGGTATTTTTGTAAAGTTAGAAAATGGGGTCTATAAGATTTTAATAGAGGATTTATATTAACCAGCTTTACTGCAATTATTTTACTATTAATAGAGGTGTTTTGCTGCTTTAGAGGTATTTTTGCTGTTTAATATTTAATTGTAAATTGAGATTTTGTGGTTTCAGGTAAAGAAAAATATCAGGTTTTTCTCATGGTACTATTTTCAGAAATGTCAAACATGTTACTGTAACCCTTGCCATGTATTGTTTTATTGTCCAAAGAATTTACACTATACCTGAGATTTATGAAACATTGTTTTTGTTAGAGTGAGAATGTTAGGCCATTGAGGCAAGAAGATTATGTATGGGATATTTAAGTATAAACCCTGTAATCGGAAACGTTCTAGATGAATGCTTAGGGGAAAAACATGGGGAAAAAATATTGACGGAAGCACAAACCAATATCTGATGTAATATGTGGTGACTTAAGGGGGAGGTAACATTCATTCTATAAAAACTGAGCTATCCTAAAAATAGAAAAAAGCTACCTCTTCTACTCAACGTCTGTGTGTGTCTGTCTGTCTGTCTTCTCTTGCCGACGCTGTTCATCCTGAGGGTTCCCCTGGATCCTGCTGGGGCTGGACCCCGGCAGTGGATGACCCTAGATCCTGTTATGCATAGTGAAATAAGCCAAAAAGAGAAAAAATATATAATATATTAATACATATATATAGAGTCTAGAAAAATGTTACTAATGAACCTATTTGCAGGGCAGAAATAGAGTTGTAGATGTAGAAAATGGACTTGTGTACATAGTGGAGGAAGGAGAATGTGGGAAGAATTGAGAGAGTAGCATTGATATGTACACTACCATGGTTAAAAAAGATAGCTAAAAGGAAAAAGCTATATAGCATAGGGTACTCTGCTCAGTGCTCAGTGATGACCTAGAGGGCTGGGATGGAGGCAGAGGCTTGAGGGTCCTTTTTTCTTTTCTAAATTCATCTAGCCACTTGGATCTTTTGATTGAAGATTTCAATCCATTTACATTTAGAATAATTTTTGATATGTAGTGACTTGCTAATACCATCTTATTAATTACATTATGGCTTTTACATATTTCCATTGTTCCTTTTTCCCTCTTGCTGCCTACTTTTATGGATGCTGATTTTCCCTGTGATATGCTGATTCTCTTCTCTTTATCTTTTGTGAATTTATGATGGTTTAAATTTATAGTTACCATATAGCTTACATAAAACATACAATAGTCTATTTTATGCTGAAAGAAACTTAATTTCAGTTTCAGACAAAAACTCTGCCCTTTGAATCCTCCATTTTATGTTTTTAACAGGACATTTTGCCTATTTTTGTAGTCTATATTTAAAACAGTAATTTTTAATGCCCCTTTCCTTTAGTCTTTATACTATATTTAAATGGCTAATATAACATACTATTATGGAATTAGAATTTTATTAAACTGACTGTATCAATGTGCTGAATATTTTTACATGTTTTCATGTTACTAATTCAGTTCAGTTGAGTTGCTCAGTCATGTCCAATTCTGCAGCCCCATAGACTGCAGCACACCATGCTTCCCTGTCCATCACCAACTCCGGGATCTTACTCAAACTCATGTCCATCAAGTCGGTGATGCCATCCAACCATCTCATCCTCTGTTGTCCCTCTCCTCCTGCCTTCAGTCTTTCCTAGCATCAGGGTCTTTTCCAATGAGTTGGTTCTTTGCTTAAGTTCGCCAAAGTATTGGAGCTTCAGCTTCAGCCTCAGTCATTCCATGAATATTCAGGACTGATTTTCCTTAGGATGGACTGGTTGTGTCTCCTTGCTGTCCAAGGGATTCCTGAACCATAGTTCAAAAGCATCAATTATTTGGCACTCAGCTTTCTTTATGGTCCAACTCTCACATCCATACATGATTACTGGAAATACCGTAGCTTAGATTATATGGACCTTTGTCGGCAAAATAATGTCTCTGCTTTTTAATATGCTGTCTAGGTTTATCATAGCTTTCCTTCCAAGGAGCAAGTGTCTTTTAATTTCATGGATTCAGTCACCATCTTTAGTGATTTTGGAGTTGAAGAAAATAAAGTCTCTCACTATTTCCATTGTTTCCCCATCTGTTTGCCCAGAAATGATGGGACCAGATGCCATGATCTTAGTTTTTTGGATGTTGAGTCTTAAGCTAACCTTTTCACTCTCCTCTTTCACTTTCATCAAGAGGCTCTTTAGTTCTTCACTTTTTGACATAAGTGTGGTGTCATCTGAATATCTGAGCTTATTGATATTTCTCCGGGCAGTCTTGATTCCAGCTTGTGCTTCATCCAATCCAGCATTTCTCATAATGTACTCTGCATATAAGTTAAATAATCAGGGTGACGATATACAGCCTTGATGTACTCCTTTCCCAATTTGGAATCAATCTGTTGTTCCATGTCTGGTTCTAACTGTTGCTTCTTGACCTGCATTCAGTAACTCAGGAGGCAGGTCAGGTGGTCTGGTATTCCCATCTCTTGAAGAATTTTCCAGCTTGTTGTGATCCATATAGTCAAAGACTTTATGCATAGTCAGTGAAGCAGAAGTATATGATTTTTCTGGAATTCTCTTACTTTTTCAATGATCCAATGGATGTTTGCAATTTGATCTCTGGTTCCTCTGCCTTTTCTAAATCCAACTTGAACATCTGGAAGTTCTCGGTTCACATACTGTTGAAGCCTCGCTTGGAGAATTTTGAGCATTACTTTCCTAGCGTGTGAGATGAGTGCAATTGTGTGGTAGTTTGAACATTCTTTGACCTTTCTTTGGGCTTGGAATGAAAACTGACCTTTTCCAGTCCTGTGGCCAGTGCTGAGTTTTCCAAATATTCCAGCATGTGAGTGCCACACTTTCACAGCATCATCTTTAAGGATTTTAAATAGCTCAGCTGAAATTCCATCACCTCCACTACTTTTGTTCATAGTGATGCTTCCTAATTAGTGTTCTGTCATTTCCTCTTGAAGAACTCCTTTTAGCATTTTTGGTAAAGTGAGTCATGGTGCTAAATTCCTTCAGCTTTGTTTGTGTGGGAAAGTCGTTATGTCTTCTTTATTTCTGAAGAGTAACTTTGCCAAAGGTTGGTATTATCTACAGTGTAATTCAATAAACTTTCCTAAAACATTTAATTCAGTAATAAATTGTTTATCTACCTGAATTCATACCTTTAACTGCCCATTCTGTACTTCTTCCCCTCTTCCTCCTCTCTCTCCTGCTTTTCCTCTTCCTCCTACTCTTTTTCTTCTTTACTTTTGTGGCCTTAAACATATGGATTCCCTTTTGTGCTGGGAATTTATTTTATTGCTTTTCAGTATCTTTTTTCATTACCAAAATTGTGATGCCATCCTGCACAAAATCGACCTATCTAAAACAATGAATATAAAAAAGCAAAAACATTAAATTTGTCATTGAATTCACAGTGAATTGAATTGATCAATTGAATTGATTACTTTTCAATTCAAACATTTCATTTTGATAATTTTCATTTGAATTAATAAGTTCTTACTTTGAATTAACATTATTTTGGTAATAATTTGAACTAAAAAGCTCTCATTTCATGAAATTACTTTGGTGAACATTTGCTCCTGTTTTCAAATGTTACATGGGTAGGAGAATGTCATTTCAGTTTGGAGTTTTAGTTCAGACACAGTTTGTTCCCAACACCACTCTTAACTGTGTCTGTGGGACAATGTCCCTAATGCACCAAAAGTTTCCCATTCCACTGATCTCTCATTCCAACTTTATTTTTTTTTTTTTTATTTTTTTTAAATTTTTTTATTAGTTGGAGGCTAATTACTTCACAACATTTCAGTGGGTTTTGTCATACATTGATATGAATCAGCCATAGATTTACACTTATTCCCCATCCCGATCCCCCCTCCCACCTCCCTCTTCACCCGACTCCTCTGGGTCTTCCCAGTGCACCAGGCCCGAGCACTTGTCTCATGCATCCCACCTGGGCTGGTGATCTGTTTCACCATAGATAGTATACATGCTGTTCTTTTGAAACATCCCACCCTCACATTCTCCCACAGAGTTCAACTTTAAATTGCTTTGGGAACAGGGGAACAATTACAACTGTTGCATAACAAATACTTATTCTTCCACATCTGAGGAATCAAGCATTGTTTGTTGAACCTGATCTTAATTCAGAATGCTGACAGTAAGTACTGACAAGAAAAGTAACAAGTTCTTTTAGGAGGTAGAAATAATTTATCAATAATAATGGTAAATCTTGATTATCATGGCACTGTATCTTTTCAGTCTATAGTTTAAGCTATCGTTTAGTAGTAATTTGTAATGTGAATAGCCTGATGAAACACAGGTATCAGTTTATCACTAAAATACAGCTGTGAATCATTATGACTATCACTATTTCATTATTATTTGTATACTCTGTTAATCCTTAATTTCCATATGCTATCTCATTATTTCCTAAAAACATTCCTCTAAGGAAAGTAAGGCAAATATTTTTATCATTTTACAAGTGAGAAGACAGCTAATAATTAGAGTCAGAGAACCTCAAATCAAAGACTTTGATTCTAATCTGAGATGCTTTTCCACTGTAAAAACCCATGTCATATGTATTTTTTTAAATATTAAATGATCCTCTGTACTTACAATGGGTAAATGGTAATAGTTTATGTAAGATGGCTGTTTGTTAGTATTGAGTGAAAAATAGTTTAAAAAGCTAAAACCTGATGTTGATGAACAAATGTGACATGTTAAAGTTTTCCTGATCATTAATTCACAAATACTGCACGGGAAAATTGCTTGAGTCTAGAAAATAAGCCATTACCAATTCAGTCAGAACCCATCTATTGTGTGCTGCCACTGTATTAGACTTAGGTGTAGAAGGATGAACAAGACAAATAAGCTCCTTCCCCCATGTCTCTCGTTACCTCACAATATAACAACATAAACAGTTTAAAGTGCTGGGAGCAGAAGTAAACCAAAGGTAGCATAACAAGCCTAGTTCAAGGTGTATTTGACTTAGTGAGAGATTTCTGCCTAGGATGGAAAGGTTTGCAACAGTTGGCTGGAAGAAGCAGTTTAGATAGCCTCAGATGCATTGTCATCGCAATTGTCTGGAAGAGGAAGACAACAGTCGCTGCAGTCCTGGATTCAAAGAGCCTGGTTAAAACATCTTCATGTATCCTGATAAATCTTGCTGTCATTTCTATAGTGATTGGTCTGATCAGGGTGCTTATGTCCCTTATCCAGTGCATCCTCTCACCAATTTCTGAGCCTCATTGGGGAGAATTTTGACTTGTCATGTGAAGTAGTATAGGATAAGTGTTGGATCTTTGCCTCCTTGTTCTTGGCACTATTGAATGAAGGTCAATTTGACTTTGTGACCTTGACTATTCTAAGGTTCTCACTAACAATAGCCTGCTGTTGACACATGATTTTATACAAATTTTAATGCTACCAGTTAGGCAAAATTGTAATGTAAAGATAATGAACTATGAATATTGCTTGTTCCTGATTTTAGTCATGTGACATTAGCCAAGTGAACTAATTTCAAGCCTAAAATATGACACACAAGATCCTGAAGTAAAAAATTGTTGCATAAATGAAATGAAGGTTTTTCCCTCCTCTTTCTCTTCTTTAAGGAAAATTCTTTCCTTAAGCTTCACAATGTCATTTGGGCTAAAGTTTTCATCTCCAAAATTGAGATTTTTATATTCCCTTATTGTCTTTCTCTTCAAAGTTGTGATATTTCTGTTGTGTATTCTTAATTAAATTGTTCCTTAGTATGACTCCCTCTGTTGAGTTGGATTTCTGATTCTAAGTAAGATCTGCTATTTAGTGATTTCCCCAGCTCCCCTCACATGGCAAACTGTGACAGACTGGGCGACAGCGGCCACGCTGAAATCCTCGCATCTGTCACCATGTGAGGACTAAGCTGGAGATTCTGACCAATGTCAAATATGGTGGTGGTTATGGAAAGATCAGTTTTCACATCCAGTCAGTATTGTGACAAACACACTAATCTAAGTGTCTTAATGCCTTTTATTATGTTTCTGCTAAAAGTCTCATAAAACCCTACCGTGTGATGACCCATGTGTATACTAAAAGTAGTGGTGCTGTGAACTACACTCGATCTGAGCTTTGAGCTCCACTTTACTATTTACTATGTGGTCAACCTTGGAAAAATTCCATTTTTTAATATTTGAAAAATGGGGATAGTATAAACAATGATTATATTCTGTTAAACATAAAATAGTACATATGCCCATGTATACCTATTTATAAAAAATATTTAAACCTTTTTGCTGTGTTTTCTTAGGTTGACTTAAGTGAGTAAATTATGAAGATACACTCTGAAGCCACAGAGTAAAAATAAGTGAAGAGACTACGTAATGTTCTCCAAAGGTTGTCTGTAACATTCGTGTGGAGTTGGTGTATGCAGTGGTCTTGTCATAGGAACAGTCATACAAGAAACTAAGAGGAGCTGGAATATGAAATCAACAGATATCTGTGTTTAAACAGATGTTAAATTTCAGTTTATGCTATTCAATTTATTATTACTAATTATCTATAAAACAATTAAGGTGACTAATATATACTATGCAGTGTCAGGCATAGAAAGATGTATGCCCCCCCAAATCAGAGTCTCTGTGAATTTTGACCATTGTGAATTGCAATTTAAAATTTCCAGTCCTATTGAGTGCTTTTTTGCCATTTCCACTCTTTACTTTCTAGGACAGATGAAGTCAGGCTTATAATTATTAATTAGTCGGGAATTTTAGAAACCTCAACCCAGGAACATGTCCTCAACAGGAAAAGTTACTTCTATATGTTTCTTTGATCATAGGTAGATCTTCCCATAGTGGCAATGGCATAGATACTTTAATCATTTCCAGTTTTATTGTATTTTGTTGATAAACATTGTTGAAGATAACTGGATGTCAGGGCTTCAAGCAAACACTCCTTGTAACACATTCTTTAAAAATTAATTGTTCAGGTAATGTGTAACATGTAACAGTTGTTTCCTGGCAGTGAATATATCTTATATGAGATCTTCTTTTGACATCCTGAAAGCAGAGGACATGGAGAAAATTAACCAGACATTTGTGCTAGGATTTATTCTTCTGGGTCTTTCTGAATACCCAAAGATTGAGATTGTTTACTTTGTTGTAATTCTAAGTATGTACCTAGTCATTCTAATTGGCAATGGTGTTCTGATCACAGCAAGCATTTTTGATTCCCATCTTCACTCCCCCATGTACTTCTTCCTGGGAAACCTCTCTTTTCTGGATATCTGCTATACATCTTCCTCTGTTCCTTCAACTTTGGTGAGCTTAATCTCAAAGAAAAGGAGCATTTCCTTCTCTGGATGTGCAGTGCAGATGTTCTTAGGATTTGCAATGGGGTCAACAGAGTGTTTGCTCCTTGGCATGATGGCTTTTGACCGCTATGTGGCCATCTGTAACCCTCTGAGATACCCTGTCATCATGAGCAGGGTGGTGTGTGTCCTGATGGCTTCTGTGTCATGGCTCTCTGGCGGAATCAACTCAATTGTGCAAACATCTCTTGCCATGCGATTGCCTTTCTGTGAGAAAAATGTAATCAATCATTTCACATGTGAAATATTAGCTGTTCTCAAGCTAGCTTGTACTGATATATCTCTCAATATTGTCACCATGATGGTATCAAATATAGCATTTCTAGTTCTTCCACTGCTGGTCATTTTCTTCTCCTACATGTTCATCCTCTATACCATCTTGAGAATGAACTCAGCTACAGGGAGACATAAGGCCGTTTCTACCTGCTCAGCACATCTGACTGTGGTAATTATATTTTATGGTACCATCTTCTTTATGTATGCCAAACCCAAGTCTCAAGAACTGCATGGAGAAAACAAGTTGCAAGCTTCTGACAAGCTCATTTCTCTGTTTTATGGTGTAGTGACTCCCATGCTAAATCCTATAATCTACAGCTTGAGGAATAAGGATGTAAAAGCTGCTGTAATATATTTGTTAAACAAAAAACCTATCCAATAAGTATTTCAAAAAATGTAGATCTTTGTGTAATAGACACAAAGATGGACTTTTAGGTAAATAAATATGAACTTTTTGGGGGAAACCATGGTTTAAGAGATATTTTTGTTCTTCCTTTCACTGATCTTGCTGCTAAGTCTGCTAAGTCACTTCAGTCGTGTCCGACTCTGTGCTACCCCATAGATGGCAGCACACTAGGCTCCCCAGGCCCTGGGATACTCCAGACAAGAACACTGGAATGGGTTGCCATTTCCTTCTTCAGCGCATGAAAGGGAAAAGTGAAAGTGAAGTACAGTTCTTCTGTGTATTCTTGCCACCTTTTCTTAATGTCTTCTTGCTTCAGTTAGGTCCATACCATTTGTGTCGTTTATTGAGCCCATCTTTGCATGAAATGTTTCCATGGTATCTCTTATTTTCTTGAAAAAAATCTCTAGTCTTTCTCTTTCTATTGATTTCTTCTATTTCTTTGCATTGATTGCTGAGGAAGGCTTTCTTATCTCTCCTTGCTATTCTTTGAAACTCTGCATTCAGATGCTTACATCTTTCCTTTTCTCCTTTGCTTTTCACTTCTCTTCTTTTCACAGCTATTTGTAAGGCCTTCTCAGACAGCCATTTTGTCCTTTTGCATTTCTTTTCCATGGGGATGGTCTTGATCCCTGTGTCCTGTACAATGTCACGAACCTCCGTCCATAGTTCATCAGGCACTCTGTCTATCAGATCTAGTTCCTTAAATCTATCTCTCACTTCCACTGTATAATCATAAGGGATTTGATTTAGGTTGTACCTGAATGCTCTAGTGGTTTTCCCCACTTTCTTCAATTTGTCTGAATTTGGCAAGAAGACACAGAAGAACTGTACAGAAAAGATCTTCACGACCCGGATAATCATGATGGTGTGATCACTCACCTAGAGCCAGGCATCCTGGAATGTGAAGTCAAGTGGGCCTTAGGAAGCATCACTACGAACAAAGCTTGTGGAGGTGATGGAATTCCAGTTGAGCTATTTCAATTCCTGAAAGATGATGCTGTGAAAGTGATGCACTCAATATGCCAGCAAATTTGGAAAACTCAGCAGTGGCCACAGGGCTGGAAAAGGTCAGTTTTCATTCCATTCCCAAAGAAAGTCAATGCCAAGAAAGCTCAAACTACCACACAGTTGCACTCATCTTACATGCTAGTAAAGAAATGCTCAAAATTCTCCAAGCCAGTCTTCAGCAATACATGAACTGTGTACTTTCAGATGTTCAAGCTGGTTTAGAAAAGGCAGAGGAACCAGAGATGAAATTGCCAACATCTGCTGGATCATGGAAAAAGCAAGAGAGTTCCAGAAAAACATCTATTTCTGCTTTATTGACTATTCCAAAGCCTTTGACTATGTGGATCACAATAAACTGTGGGAAATTCTGAAAGAGATGGGCATACCAGACCACATGACGTGCCTCTTGAGAAACCTGTATGCAGGTCAGGAAGCAACAATTAGAACTGGACATGGAACAACAGACTGGTTCCAAATAGGAAAAGGAGTATGTCAAGGCTGTATATTGTCACGCTGCTTATTTAACCTCTATGCAGAGTACATCATGAGAAATGCTGGGCTGGAGGAAGCACAAGCTGGAGTCAAGACTGGCGGGAGAAACATCAATAACCTCAGATATGCAGACGACACCACCCTTATGGCAGAAAGTGAAGAGGAACTAAAAAGCCTCTTGATGAAAGTGAAAGAGGAGAGTGAAAAACTTGGCTTAAAGTCCAGCATTCAGAAAACTTAAGATCATTACATCCGGTCCCATCATTTCTGGCAGATAGATGGGGAAACAGTGGAAACAGTGGCTGACTATTTTTCTGGGCTCTGAAATCACTGCAGATGGTGACTGCAGCCATGAAATTAAAAGATGCTTGCTCCTTGGAAAGAAAGTTATGACCAACGTCGACAGCATATTAAAAAGCAGGGACATTACTTTGCCACCAAAGATCCGTCTAGTCAAGGCTATGGTTTTTCCAGTCGTCATGTATGGGTGTGAGAGTTGGACTGTGAAGAAAGCTGAGCACCAAAGAATTGATGCTTTTGGACTGTGGTGTTGGAGAGGACTCTTGAGAGTCCCTTGGACTGCAAGGAGATCCAACCAGTCCATCCTAAAGGAGATCAGTCCTGGATGTTCATTGAAAGGAGTGCTGTTGATGCTGAAACTCCAATACTTTGGCCACCTGATTGGAAGAGTGACTCAATGGAAAAGACCCTGATGCTGGGAAGGATTGAGGGCAGGAGAAGGGGATGACAGAGAATGGGATGGTTGGATGGCATCATTGACTTGATGGACATGGGTTTGGGTGGACTCCGGGCGTTGGTGATGGACAGGGAGTCCTGGCACGCTGTGGTTCATGGGGTCGCCAAGTTTGGACATGACTGAGCCACTGAAATGAACTGAACTGAGCAGATATATTTATAATTGTTACATTTTCCTGACAAATTGACCCTTTTATCATTATACAATGACTTTCTTTGTCTTTTATGATAATTTTTGACTTTAAGTCTATTTTTCTATGGGAGGGGGGATCGGGAAGGGGAATACATGTAAATCCATGGCTGATTCATGTCAATGTATGACAAAAACCACTACAATATTGTAAAGAAATTAGCCTCCAACTAATAAAAGTAAATGAAAAAAAAAGTCTATTTTTCTAGTATAAATATAGCCACCTCTCTCTTTGGTTTTCATTTACTTGGAATGCCTTTCTTCACCCCTTCACTTTCAGCCTTTGTGTGTCCTTAAATCTAAAGTGAATCTCTTGTAGGTGACACATAGTTGAGTCTTATTTTTTTAATTCATTCAGCTACTCTGATTTTTGAATATGAAGTTTAGTCCATTTACCTTCAAAGTAATTATTGATAGCATGGTGAGGAGTTACCATTGTCGTTTTTTTAAAAAAATTATTTTCTGTCTGTTTTGTAGCTCTCTTATTTATCTCTTGGCGGTTTTTTTTTTTTTTTTTTTTTTTTGGTTTTATGAAATTTTTTTGGTGATATTCTTTGATTCTTTTATGGTTCTCTTTTGTGTATCTACTATATGTTTTATCTTTTCCATAGGATTTGTATCAACATTTAAAAATTATAGCAGTCCCTTTTAAATTGTAAGAACTTAATACAATTGTGTGCAGAAATTTTACATGTTACTTCCCACTTATAATTGATGTCAGATTTTACTTATATTTATATTGTGCTTTAATTTAAAAAAAAATATATATATATATACTGTATATATTTATTCTTAGCAGTAAGATTCTTGTAACCATTCTTCTTGAATGTTTTCTCTTTCTGTACTGAATTTCTCATTTTGTTCATGTGTCGTTTTCCTGATTTCGCTTGGTTGTCTACAGCTCACTGAGCTCTTTTAAGATATTTTTTGGACTTCATTGTCAAATAGTTCTTGGATCTCTGTTATTTTTTAGGATTGGTTTCTGAAGCTTTATTGCTTCCCTTGGATGTATCATTTTTGCCTGATTCTTCATTATTCTTGTAGACTTGCATTTGTCTTTGTGCAGTTGAAGGAGCATGTCCCCTCTTCCAGTCTTTACAGATGGTTTTGGCAGGTGGTGACTCTCTCCTGTTGGATTCTTAGTCAACCAGTACTACCTCCAGGGTTGCAGTCAGGTGAGCCTGGAGCTGGGTCATAGGGCTGCATCTCTGTCTGTAGTAGGGTTTATGGTTGATATCAGGTCCGATACCCTTGTTAATAGGGGTATCAGTGGGCGTAGTTCATCCTGGATAGATGTTACTGTTTCCAGGACCATGATCAAGTTGAGCTGGTGCTTGATCGTGGCACTGCTTCGAAGTTTTCAGTCAGGACTATGGCTTGGGAACCTATTACTGGGGTTGGTTTAAGTGTGGCTCCTGCTAAATTCATATAAGTTCAGAGCTGGTAGCAAAACCAAGGATAAGCAGGACTACAGCCAGGTCTGCAGGAGGATAGTGCAGCGTCTGTGTCTGCAATTAGGTCGACAGTAGGTGGGCCTGCTACTGAGGTGTTGGCCTGCTTTCTCAAACTTTGTTCCTTAGTCTTTGTCTCCACTGGTGTGTAGTACCGTTACAATTAGATCCTGCAGCTCCCACACAGGCACTTTTATCTATAGACGATTGTCAAATCTGTGATTGTCTTGCAGAACTAGGGCTGGGTGTTTATAATTATGCCATCTTACTGGCATAATGTCACGTTCTCGTTTTAAGAATTTTGGAAATTATTTCAGTATCTAGGAAAAACTCCTGAAGAGGGAACATGGAAAAACAGGACGGAGACAGTATGATATAAATTAACATGCTAAGTCAAAGACATGTGTTTCACTTATTCGATTTCAGTAAGATACTGATGTAAAACACACAGAAGAGAAATCTGGGATGTGACTATAGATTTGGATTCATTGGTTTATGGGTGATTCATTGAAACAATGAGAAAGGATAAATTTGCCAAATGAGATAATACTGGAATTTCAGGTGGTGATGATTTTGTGGAGGGATATTCATGTCAGGTCAATATGTTTTCATTTTAGATGGAAGTCCAAAGTAATTTTTGAATTGTTGTTCAGTTCGTCAGCTGTGTCTAACTCTTTTTGAAACCATGGACTGCAGCATGCCAACCTTTCCTGTCCTTCACCAATTCCCAGAGTTTGTTCAAACTCATGTCCACTGAGTCAGTGATGGCATCCAACCATCTCATCATATTACCCACTTCTCCTGCCTTCAATCTTTCCAAGCATCAGGTTCTTTCCCTGATGAAAGAGTCAGTCGACTCTTTACACAAAGTGGCCAAAGCATTGGAGCTTCAGCTTTGGCATCAGTCCTTCCAATGAATATTCAAGACTGATTTCCTTTAGGATTGACTGATTTCATCTACTTGCAGTCCGAGGGACTCTTAAGTGTCTTCTCAAACACCACAGCTCAAAAGCATCAGTTCTTCGGTACTCAGCTTTCTTTTCTTCCAACTCTCAAATCCATACATGACCACTGAAAAATGGTAGCTTTGACTAGATGGACTTTTGTCAGCAAAGTGATGTCTCTGCTTTTTAATACTCTGTGTAGGTTTGTCATAGCTTTTCTTCCAAGGAGCAATAGTCTTTCAGTTTCATTGCTGCCGTTACCATCTACAGTGATTTTGGACCCCCCATCCCCACCCCCGCCAAGAGTATTTAATTGTTTCCATATTTTCCCCATCTATTTGCCATGAAGTAATGGGACCGAATGCCATTTTCTTCATTTTTTGAATGTTGAGTTTTAAGCCAGATTTTTCACTCTCCTCTTTCACTTTCATCAAGAGGCTCTTTAGAACCTTTTTATTTTCTGCCATTAGAGTGGTATCTTCTGCATATCTCAGTTTATTGATATTTCTCCCACCAATCTTGATTCCAGCTTATGATTCATCCAGCCTGGCATTTCACATGATTTACTCTGCGTGTAAGTTAAATAAGCAGGATGACAATATATAGTCTTGTTGTACTCCTTTCCCAATTTTGAACCAGTCAGTTGTTTCATGTCTAACTGTTGCTTCTTGACTCATATACAGGTTTCTCAGGAGACAGGTAAGGTGGTCTTTTACTCCCATATCTTTAAGAATTTTCCATAGTTTGGTGTGAACTATGCAATCAAAGGCTTCAGTATAGTCAATGAAGTGGAGGTAGATGTTTTTCTGGAACTCCCTTTCTTAGTCTATGATGCAAAAAAAAAAAAAAAAAAATGTTGGCAGTTTGATCTCTGGTTCTTCTGCTTTTTCTCAATTCAGCTTGTACATCTAGAAGTTCTCAGTCCATGTACCACTGTGAAGTCTAGCTTGAAGGATTTTGAGCATTACCTTAACATATGAAATGAGGATGATTGTGCGGTAGTTTGAACGTTCTTTGGCATTGCCCTTATTTGGGATTGGGATGAAAACTGACCTTTTCCTGTCTTGTGACCACTGATGAGATTTCCAAATTTGCTGGCATATTTGAAACCCATTAATTAGACAGTAGATACACTGTATAGAATTAGGAACAATGCAGAGACTGTGAAACCACTTAGAATGTTTTTGTACCATCCAAGCTAAAAGGTTGTAAGAGCTACTAAGATCAGGACAGTAGCAGAGAACAAATGGTATTATATGGCCTTTAGGATAAAACACATCTGTGTTCAAACCCCATATCAGACACTAACGTTCATGATTGCTATTATTTGGAAGGCACTCATACATATGTTGAAATAACTGAACTATTTCTATAAATTCTAAGAACTAATAACCTACTCTAAAATATAAACTCCAATTCTAATTCTAGTTCTAAAAATAAACTCAAGTTATACTATTCCAAGAAATACAATAAGAATGAAAAGTAGAAACTATAGAAGAACATTTTTTGGCTTCAGATAAAAAAAAGTGTTTCTAACAGTTAACAACTAGATTCCCTGAGGAGCTGATGAACTCCCCATAACTAGAAGTGTGTAAGGAAGAATGGATAAAAGCCCATTATGTATCTTTGAGAGGATATTTAAGCATAAAATGTAGAGATAGATGCTTTTAATTCTGTGAGATCTGATTGTTGTGCTGACTGCCTTTGAACATTATTTGGTAGGTTAAAAACACCTTTCCTTTGAGGAAGATAGGATAAATTGCATATGATATTGGTATCAAGAAACTACATGTGAAATCATACAAATAATTTGAGCCAAGTTCTTTTTGTGATAACGGGAAAATAACATGATTTGGTTGATAATATGTCTTAGAGGTTTGCCTGAAGAGATCTTGTACCTTAAAATTCTTCGTTTCTTTGGATAGGTGAAGATGATGTAGATATATTTTTATTATTTCATGCTTGTTATTCTTGAAGTTAATGATATATATGTGTGATAAGGTTCTGCTCTCCAGTATTTCTAAATCTCTGGTGTGATATTGAGGTCTCATAATTTTGAAAAATTGCCTGAATTTCTTTTCTGTAGTGATAAGAGTAGAAACTGTCATCTGTTTTGAGAGTAGACTCATTCTTTCTTTGGGGAAGGACCACAATAAGAAGTGGTCCTTATTGCGCTGAATGAAGCACAAGCTGGAATCAAGATTTCCGGGAGAAATATCAATAAGCTCAGATATACAGATGGTACCACCCTTAAGGCAGAAAGTGAAGAGAAACTAAAGAGCCTCTTGATCAAAGTGAAAGGAGAGAGTGAAGAAGCTGGCTTAAAACTCAGCATTCAAGAAACGAAGATCATGGCATCTGGACCCATCACTTCATGGCAAATAGATGGGGAAACAATGGAAGCAGTGACAGACTTTATTTTGTGGGGCTCCAAAATCGCTGTAGATGGTGACATGAAATTAAAAGATGCTTGCTCCTTGGACGAAGAGGTATAACCAACCTAGACAGCATATTAAAAAGCAGAGACATTACTTTGCTGACAAAGGTCTGTCTTGTTAAAGCTATGATTTTTCCAGTAGCCATGTATAGATGTGAGATTTGGACTATAAAGCAAGCTGAGTGCCGCAGAATTGATGCTTTTGATCTATGGTGTTGGAGAAGACTCTTTGAATCCTTTGGACTGCAAGGAGATGAAACAAGTCAATCCTAAAGGAAATCAGTCCTGAATATTCATTGGAAGGACTGGTGCTGAAACTGAAACTCCAATACTTTGGCCACCTGATGGGAAGAACTGACTCATTGGAAAACACCCTGATGCTGGGAAAGATTGAAGGCGAGAAGAGATGGGGACGACAGAGGATAAGATGGTTGGATGGCATCACCGACTCGATGGACATGAGTTTGAGCAAGCTCTGAAGTTCGTGATGGAATTGGAAGACTGGCGTGCTCCAGTCCATGGGGTCACAAAGAGTTGGACACGACTGAGTGACTGAATTGAACTGAACAATAAGAAGTGCTTTTAGTCATACTACTACTGCTGCTAAGTCATATACCCCGATTTTTTTGAGTTAAGCCTAATGCTTGTAGAAAAAGGAAGTGAACAGATCTCAGAACAAGGAATTAAAGAGAAAAATGGTTTAAAGATTCTACTTTGAGGAAGAATGTCTAGTAGCATGTCTGTTACTTCCACTATAAGCTCTTTTGCCATAGATATCTCTGCTAAAAGAATTTCAACCCAAATATATTTTGCTGCCTAACTGATTGGCCATAAGGCAGTGTTACTATGAAAGACAAAGTGACTTATTCCCACTTTTTTATTTGAAAGTTTGATTTCAATTAGTTGAAATGGATTAACATTTCTTTCCAGTTAGTGATGTTATTGAGGGCTTTATTGAGCTGACAAATGATGATTATTTGCTTTTGCTTCAAGAATTGGTTCCTTAGTTTGAAAAATGTTACACTAGGTAGAAAGAGGCTGAGGGTCTCAATGACACAGGTTTGAACCCATATTTCCCATAGAACTTTGGAACATCTATCAACAGCTGTGAAAATGTTAAAAAAAAAAAACCAAGCAGTGTAGAGGTTTTCACAAAACAATACAAAGTACAGTTACAAATATGCATACTAGTATTTGGAAACTGATACCTCTGTCAATGAAGTTAAAAAGGGGGGGGTGGGGAATGCAATGCTGAATAAGGAAATATATCAGGCAAAAAAGTGCATAAAATACTATGAATGAATGATTCAGAAGACAAATACTCAGGTACATGTCACAGAATAAAATATTTTATTTCCATAGTATTGCCATGACCATGCACACATTTTAAATTTATTAAAATATTGCAAAATACTTGCAGTAAAGTCCTTTAAACTTGTCATTCATCTTTATGTGGTATGTTTGTGTACTTTTTTGATGTTCCTCTTTTTTTGTTCTTTTACCTTTTATGGCAAAGCTGCCTTATGGCCAATTAGCCTTGCAGCAAAAATGCTTGTGGCAAAAATGTCTATGACAAAGATGGTTATAACGAAAGTATCTAGAACCATCTAGAAGATTTGAGAAGCAGTTATATTCTATATTAAATACTTTTTTTTTTTATCTGCGTCACTTTCTTTTGTTCTCAAGTTCAGTTGTTTATAAAACATGACAGCTTCTTGAACATGTATGTGTTTTATTCACTCTTTGGGGGCAAAATGGACTGTGGAGAGCTTAAATACAATGGAGAAATAGTTATAAGATTATCATAGAAAATGTTAGAGAAGTACAATAGAACATTCTGGGGAAAAATAATCAAGAAGTAGCAGAATGTGTGCATTTATGCAATATAAAGATTATATTATTGAAATTCGGTAACTAAAAACAGAGGTGACTTCTGAATGCTAGAGAAACTGGGACTCCCAGTGAGTCCTAAAAATGAAAAATTTCTGTGGCAAAGAAGGAATGAGAGAGCAAGACTGAGAAAGAGATGGAAACAGAGAATCAAAAATAACAGAAGGAGGGAGGAGCACATGTGGATCGTATTAGAAAAAAAATTAGGGACAATTAGAGCTGGGGACTAGTGAGGGAGAGAGAGTGGATGAGTTAAGGTAAAAGAATGTATTAATCAGAATACACATGATTTTAAGGAATTAAAAAATCTATTGAAACTATTTATTAAAGGAGGTATATTAGATCAAGCAACTGAGTAGTCTACATGTGTAAATTGTAGACCCAACTTTCCAGGAGTTAATGATGCCATCAAGCACAGTCTATTTCCTTCCCTCAGCTTACTTTCCTCTTGGGTGATTTGATTCTCAGTCTGAATCTCACATACTGACAAAAATGCATAGGAGAAAATCCAGACTTACCTTGAGAAAAGAGTGACTCTTTTATGATACTCAGACAACATTCAGCAATGAAGACTGATGAGCATGGCTTTGGTCACATGTTACCCTGGATAAATCACGGTGGCTAGGGAGGATGTTCATTTTTCATTGACCCAAACTGTGTTTCATGATTATCATTCAATCCAGATAGTGTGGTCTGGCCTACCCAGCAAAATATGCACTGAGATTGGGAGACAGTTGATTCCTTAACATGAAAAGAAGCATTCTTTGACAAGATGATGGGATGCTTGACAGACAAAAAGAGCAACTACTTCCAGGAACTAAGAAAGATGATAAGGAAGAGAGAGACGAAAGAGAAGGGTAAGAAAAGGAAGAAGGAGGTGGGAAGGGGACAGAGAGAGAGAGTGTTAGAGAGAGTGAAATATAGAGTGAGATAAGAGAGAGATAGGTTTCCCAGGTGTCAAAGTGGTAAAGAATCCAGCTGCCAATGTAGGAGATGCATGAGATGTGGGTTTGATCCCTGGGCCGGGAAGATCTCCTGGAATAGGAAATGGCAACCCAATCCAGTATTCTTGCCTGTTAAGTTCCATGGGCAGTGAAACCTGGTGGGCTACAGTTCATAGAGTTGGACACAACTGAGTCCCTCCTCCAACACACAGAAAGAGAGAGGGAGACAAACAGAGAGAATGATATTCATCATTCTGTCATGGCCTGTGTGGAACCAAGAGCTATTGATGCCTATAACTAGAAAGACTGCCGAAAAGATATTATATGGAAAGGTTTACAGGGATATATCAGTCAGTTCAGTTGCTCAGTTGTGTCCCACTCTTTGTGACCCCTTGAAATGCTGCATGCTAGACTTCCCTGTCTGTCACCAATTCCCAGAATTTGGTCAAAGTTACGTCCAAACTTACAGTAATGCCATCCAACCATCTCATTCTCTGTCGTTCCCTTCTCCTCCTGCCTTCAATCTTTCCCAGCATCAGGGTGTTTTCCAAGGAGTCAGTTCTTCCCATCAGGTGGCCATAGTATTGGAGCTTCACCTTCGGCACCAGTCCTTCCAATGAACACTCAGGACCTATTTCCTTTAGGATGGACTGGTTTGATCTCCTTACAGTCCAGGGGACTCTCAAGACCCTTCTCCAACACCACAGTTCAAAAGCATCAATTCTTCAGCACCTTATGGATCAACTCTCACATCCATACATGACTACTGGAAAACCATAGCTTTGACTAGATGGACCTTTGTTGGCAAAGTACTGTCTCTACATTTTAATGTGATGTCTAGGATGGTCATAGCTTTTCTTCCAAGGAGCAAGCGTCTTTTAATTTCATGGAGTCAGTCACCATCTGCAGTGATTTTGGAGCCCAAGAAAATAAAGTCTCTCACTGTTTCCATTGTTACCCCATCTATTTGCCATGAAGTGATGGGATTGGATGCCTGAAATGCAGTAGTTGGGTGCAGTGTCAAAAATGACAGAGTGATTTCTGTTCGTTTCTAAAGCAAATCTTTCAGTATCACAGTAATCCAAATCTATGCCCCAACCACTAATACCAAAGAATGTGGAGTTGAATGGTCCTCTGAAGGCAAGGATGTATACTGTTATGAAAACGAGAACTCCACATTTAGCTTTATATTAACAGTACTCTTATTTTACTAAGTTCTGTAGGTTCATCTCTGAATACCAAAGTATATCTTTTCTGCAAACAATTCTTAAGCTCTTTAATATTTTCCATGAGTGCAAGTCAAGTGTCTACTCAAGATTTTATGCACAGCTTCTTTCACATCCTTATTTCCGGATGTGGATGATGGGGTTCATCATTGGGGTTACCACCCTGTAAGACAGCCCAATGATCTCATCAGAGGTCTTTGTGTCCTTTGACTTGGATTTCATGTACATAAAAAAAGCCCAACAATAGAATCAAATGACCACAGTTAGGTGGGCTGAACAGGTAGAAAAGGCCTTTTATCTCCCTTCTGCAGATTTAATTATCAGGATGGAAGAGAGGAAGAAAACATAGGAGATAAAAATTAACACCAGGAAGACGATGGTGAAGGAATAGGTGGACATGGAATACATCTCTCTCCATGGATACATCAGGAATAGAGAGAAGTGAATGCAAAACACCAGCTAAGAGCAGACAAAGAGTACCTGACCAGCGGAAAATAATGTATAGGCCCACAGAAAACTCGGTAGGATAAAGGAACTAGGGGGGATAATGGGAGTGTTATTAGGATCGGACCTGCCTTCAGTGGGTGGGGAAACTGAAGCAGGGGTCCGATCCCCACACCGGGGCAATTGTCTGAGTCAGAGGAGAAACATTTAAGGCTAAGAGAGAAACAGCTGATCTGTGGCAGCCTAAATGGAATGAGAATCAGACAGTCCTTGCTGCAGCCATACGTACCCTGGATGGTGCAGTGGCTGGGAGCTGGAGTTTAGGGATTGTGGAGCAGTCCCAGGTCGAGGGTTGCTGTTGACTGCAGAGAGGCAGATAGAGGGGATGTGAGGGAGAAGATTGTGGTGGGGAATGCCTGTGGAGGAAAGTCAAGCAGCCATGGAATCAAGGCGATTATGCTGAGTCATGCGTGGGGGTGGAGCCATCACCATAGCCTCTCTCTCCTGACACGCCAGCATTGGCAGCTGACAAATAGAGAGGCTGGCCCATATAATAGAGAGTTTGCACTGAACTACTGAGTAGGACCCCATCCAGGGTGCTCTTTTAAGTGACTGATGCACTGATCTACAGTGTAGGACCCCAGGCAGGGGGTCCCTCTATGTGCCTGACATGTCAAACAACAAAGAAGGACCTCAGGCAAGGAAGTCCTCTAAGTGCCTGAACAGGTGGAGCCACAAAGAAAGACTGGCCAAAGAGGCCTTCTGATCACCAGCTACAAGAGGCTTGAAAAAAGACCCTGATGCAATCTCAAAAATGGCAGAATGGTCTCTGATTGTTTCCAAGGAAAACCATTCACTATCACAGTAATCCAAGTCTATGCCCCAACCAGTAATGCTCAAGAAGTTGAAGTTGAATGGTTCTAAGACTGACAAGACCTTTTAGAATTCACTCCCCAAAAGATGTCCTTTTCATTATAGGGGACTGGAATGCAAAAGTAGAAAGTCAAGAAATACCTGGAGTAACAGGCAAATTTGGCCTTGGAGTACAGAATGAAGCAGGGCAAAGGCTAATAGAGTTCTGCCAAGAGAATGCACTGGTCATAGAAAACACCCTCTTCCAACAACACAAGAGAAGACTCTACACACATGGACATCACCAGATGGTCAATACCAAATTCAGATTGATTATATTCTTTGAAGCCAAAAATGGAGAAGCTCTATACAGTCAGCAAAAACAAGACCAGGAGCTGACTGTGTGGCTCAGATCACGAACACTTTATTGCCAAATTCAAACTTAAATTGAAGAAAGTAGGGAAAACCACTAGACCATTCAGGTATGACCTAAATAAAATCCTTTATGATTAGACCGTAGAAGTGAGAAATAGATTCAGGGAATTAGATATGATAGAGAGAATGCCTGAAGAACTGTGGACCGAGCTTCCTGACACTGTATAGGAGGCAGGGATCAAGACCATTTCCAAGAAAAAGAAATGCAAAAAGGCAAAGTGGTTGTCTGAAGAGGCCTTACAAATAGCTGTGAAAAGAAGGCAAGTGAAAAACAAAGGAGAAAGGAAAGTTATAAGGTACTGAATGCAGAGTTTCAAAGAATAGCAAGGAGAGATAAGAAAGCCTTCCTCAGCAATCAATGCAAAGAAATAGAGGAAAACAATAAAATGGGAAGGACTAGAGATCTCTTGGAGAAAATCAGAGATACCAAGGGAACATTTCATGCAAAGATGGACTCAACAAAGGACAGAAATGGTAGGGACCTAACAGAAGCAGAACATTAAGAAGAAGTGGAAAGAATACACAAAAGAACTATACAAAAAAGATCTTCACAACCCAGATAATCACAATGGTGAGATCACTCACCTAGAGCCAGACATCCGGAATGTGAAGTCAAGTGGACCTTAGGAAGCATCACTACGAACAAAGCTTGTGGAGGTGATGGAATCCCAGTTGAGCTATTTCACCTTAAAAGATGATGCTGTGAAAGTGCTGCACTCAATATGCTAGAAAATTTGGAAAACTCAGTAATGGCCACATGACTGGAAAAGGTCAGTTTTCATTCCAATCCCAAAGAAAGTCAATGCCAAAGAATGCTCAAACTACCGCACAGTTGCACCCATCTCACATTCTAGTAAAGTAATGCTCAAAATTCTCTAAGTCAAGCTTCAGCAATACGTGAACTGTGAACTTCCAGATGTTCAAGCTTGTTTCAGAAAAGGCAGAGGAACCAGAGATGAAATTGCCAATATGCGCTGGATCATGGAAAAAGCAAGATAGTTCCAGAAGAACATCTATTTCTGCTTTATTGACTACGCCAAAGCCTTTGACTGTGTGGGTCAGAATAAACTGTGGGAAATTCTGAAAGAGCTGGGCATACCAGACCACCTGACCTGCCTCTTGAGAAATCTGTATGCAGGTCAGGAAACAAGAGTTAGAACTGGACATGGAACAACAGACCGGTTCCGCATAGGGAAAGGAATACATCAAGGCTATATATTGTCACCCTGCTTATTTAACTTCTATGCAGAGTACATCATGAGAAATGCTGGGCTGGAGGAAGCACAAGCTGGAATCAAGATTGGCGGGAGAAATATCAATAACCTCAGATAAGAGATGACACCACCCTATGGCAGAAAGTGAAGAAGAATTAAAGAGCCTCTTGATGAAGGTGGAAGAGGAGAGTGAAAAACTTAGCTTAAAGCTCAACATTCAGGAAAGTAAGATCATGGCACCGGTCCCATCACTTCATGGCAAATATGTGGGGAAACAATGGAAACAGTGACAGACTTTATTTTTCTGGGCTCCAAAATCACTGCATATGGTGACTGATTCCATGAAATTAAAAAACGCTTTTCCTTGGAAGGAAAGTTCTGACAAACCTAGACAGCATATTAAAAAGCAGAGACATTACTTTGTCAACAAAGGTCTGTCTAGTGAAGGCTATGGTTTTTCCAGTGGTCATGCATGGATGTGAGAGTGCTACTATAAAGAAAGCTTAAGCACCGAAGAATTCATGCTTTTGAATTGTAGTGTTGGAGAAGACTCTTGAGAATCCCTTGGACTGTTAGGAGATACAATCAGTCCATCCTAAAGGAGATCAGTCCTGGGTGTTAATTGGAAGGACTTTGTTGTAGCTGAAACTCCAACTCTTTGGTCACCTGTTGTGAGAAGCTGACTCATTTGAAAAAACCCTGATGCTTAGAAAGATTGAGGGCAAGAGGAGAAGTGGACAACAGAGGTTGAGATGGTTGGATGGCATCACCGAGTCAATGGACATGGGTTTGGGTAGACTTCGGCTGTTGGTGATGTACAGAGTAGCCTGGCGTGCTGCGGTTCATGGGGTTGCTGAGTCGGACGCAACTGACCAACTGATCTGAACTGAACTTCACAGACCAATATCACTGATGAACATAGATGCAAAAATCCTCAACAAAATTCTAGCAAACATAATGCAGCAACATATTAAAAAAATCATGCATCCTGACCAAGTAACTTTATCCCAGAGATGCAAGGATTCTTAAATATTCAGAAATCAACCAATGTGATACACCACATTAACAAATTGAAAGATAAAAACCATGTGGTTATCACAATAGATGTAGAGAAAGCCTGTGACAGAATTCAGCAAGCATTTATGATGAAAACTTTTGTTAATGCGGGCATGGAAGGAACATACCTCAACATAATAAAAGGCATATACAATAGACCCACAGCAAACATTAACCTCAATGGCGAGAAATTGAAAGCAGTTCTCCTAAAGTTAGGAACAAGACAAGGGTGCCCACTGTCACCACTACTTTTCAACATAGTTTTGGGAGTTTTAGCCATAGCAATCAGAGAAGAAAAAGAAATAAAAGGAATCCAGATTGGAAAAGAAGTAAAGCTGTCACTGTTTGCAAATGACATGATCCTCTACATAGAAAACCCTAAAGACACCACCAGAAAATTACTCGAGCTAATCAAAGAATAGAGCAAAGTTGTAGGATATAAAATTAATACACAGAAATCCCTTGCATTCCTATACACTAACAATGAGAAGACAGAATAATTAAGGAAACAATCCCATTCATCACTGAGATGAAAAGAATAAAATATTTAGGAAACAATCTACCTAAAGAAACAAAAGACCTATATACAGAAAACTATAAAACACTGATGAAAGAAATCAAGTTGACAGAAATACATGGAAGGAGAAATATAATATGTTCATGGATCAGAAAAATCAATACAAAGAAAATGAGTATTCTACTCAAAGCAATCTATAGATTTGATACAAGCCCTTCCAAGCTACCAATGGTATTCTTCACAGAACTAGAACAAATAATTTCACAGTTTCTATGGAAAAACAAAAAACCTCTTATAGCCAAAGCAATCTTGAGAAAGAAGAATGGAACTGGAGGAATCAACCTGCCTGACTTCAGACTATACTACAAAGCTACAGTCATCAAGACAGTATGGTACTGGCACAGAGACAGAAATATAAATGAGTGGAACAAAATAGGAAGCCCAGAGATAAATCCACGAACCTATGGACACCTTATCTTTGACAAAGGAGGCAAGGATATACAATGGAAAAAAGACAACCTCTTTAACAAGTGGTGCTGGGAAAACTGGTCAACCACTTGTAAAAGAATGAAACTAGAACACTTTCTAACACCATACACAAAAATAAACTCAAAATGGATTAAAGATCTAAATGTAAGACCAGAAACTATAAAACTCCTAGAGGAGAACATAGGCAAAACACTCTCCGACATAAATCACAGCAGGATCCTCTATGACCCACCTCCCAGAATATTGGAAATAAAAGCAAAAATAAACAAATAGGACCTAATTAAACTTCAAAGCTTTTGCACAACAAAGGAAACTATAAGCAAGGTGAAAAGACAGCCCTCAGATTGGGAGAAAAGAATAGCAAAGGAAGCAACAGACAAAGGATTAATCTCAAAAATATACAAGCAACTCCTGAAGCTCAATTCCAGAAAAATAAATGACCCAATCAAAAAATGGGCCAAAGAACTAAACAGACATTTCTCCAAAGAAGACATACAGATGGCTAACAAACACATGAAAAGATGCTCAACATCACTCATCATCAGAGAAATGCAAATCAAAACCACAATGAGGTACCATTACACGCCAGTCAGGGTGGCTGCTATCCAAAGGTCTACAAGCAATAAATGCTGGAGAGGGTGTGGAGAAAAGGGAACCCTCTTACACTGTTGGTGGGAATGCAAACTAGTACAGCCACTATGGAGAACAGTGTGGAGATTCCTTGAAAAAATGGAAATAGAACTTCCATATGACCCAGCAATCACACTCCTGGGCATACACACCGAGGAAAACAGATCTGAAAGAGACACATGCACCCCAATGTTCATTGCAGCACTGTTTCTAATTGCCAGGACATGGAAGCAACCTAGATGCCCATCAGGAGACAAATGGATCAGAAAGCTGTGGTACATATACACAATGGAATATTACTTAGCCTTTAAAAAGAATTCATTTGAATCAGTTCTAATGAGATGGATGAAACTGGAGCCCACTATACAGAGTGAAGTAAGCCAGAAAGATCAAGACCAAATCAGTATACTAATGCATATATATGGAATTTAGAAAGATGGTATTGATAACCCTATATGCAAAACAGAAAAAGAGACACAGATGTACAGAACAGACTTTTGGACTCTGTGGGAGAAGGCGAGGGTGGTATGTTCTGAGAGAATAGCATCGAAACAAGTATACTATCAAGGGTGAAACAGATCACCAGCCCAGGTTGGATGCATGAGACAAGTGCTCAGGCCTGTGCACTGGGAAGACCCAGAGGGATGGGATGGAGAGGGAGGTGGGAGGGGGGATTGGGATGGGGAACACATGTAAATCCATGGCTGATTCATGTCAATGTATGGCAAAAATCACTACAATATTGTAATTAGCCTCCAACTAATAAAAATAAGTGGAGAAAAAAAAAAAAATGAACCAGACATGGAACAATGGACTTGTTCAAAATTGGGAAAGGAGAACAAGGCTGTATATTGTAGCCTTGCTTATTTAAATGTTATACAGAGTACATCATGTGAAATGCTGGGGTGGGTGAATCACAAGCTGGAATTAAAATTGCCAGGAGGAATCTCATCAACCTCAGATATGCAGATGATACCAATCCAATGGCAGAAAATGAAAAAGAACTAAAGAGCCTCTATATGAGGGTCAAAGAGGAGAGTGAAAAAACTGGCTTGAAACTCAACATTCAAAAAATGAAGCTCATGGCATCTGGTCTCATCACTTCACGGCAAATAGAAGGGTAAAAAGTGGAAGCTGTTATAGATTTTATATTCTTGGGCTCCAAAACTGCAGTCATGAAATTTAAAAAATGCTTTCTCCTGGAAAGGAAAGCTATGACAAACTAGACAGCATATTAAAATCACTTGGTCAACAAAAATCTGTATAGTCAAAGCTGTGATTTTTCCAGTAGTCATGTCCAGATGTCAGAGTTGGACGATAAAGAAGGCTGAGTGTTGAAGAACTGATGCCTTCAAATTGTGGTGCTGGAGAAGACTCTTGAGAGCTCCTTAGACTGCAAGGAGATCAAACCCTAAAGGAAGTCAACCCTGAATATTCATTGAAAGGACTGATATTGATGCTGAAGCTCCAGTACTTTGACCACCTAATGCAAAGAGCCAACTCATTGGAAAAGATTCTGATGGTGGGAAATATTGAGGGCAGGAGGAGAAAAGGGGTCAGAAGATGGATGATTGGATGGCATCACCAACTAATTGGAAATGAATCTGACCAAACTTTTGAGATAGTAAATGACAGGCAGGCCTGGTGTGCTACAGTTCATGGGGTGGGAAAGAGACAGGCACTGCTTAGCAACTAGAATATCCAAGCTCTTTGTTTTAGTGTATATCTGACTTTATGTCTTATCTCTATTACTAACTAGGGTAGTGATCTTTGGAAGCAGAGAATTGGGAGAAATTATCTTGATTTTCCTTGGCTTTCTCTTCAAATTTTCACTCTATCTAAAGAGAACACTTCTAATTTACAGTCTAAAATGAATGGTAGGTTTGTTCAAGAATGAGGCACATCCTAGGAAATTCATTTGGTTGGACACATTTTATATTGATAAATCTGTAAATTCATAGAATGTTGAGCATAAACATTTTTTACATAGACAAATAAGAAAAAATGTTTGTGGTATTTGAGATATATTTATTTTATTATTCCAAGATTACTTTTTAATTTTAGTAGAAGGAGTATTAAATAGTCATGAACTATATTGAATTACCTCTAGCTTTCATCATCATCATTCACAGATTAAATCTGATGGCAAAAGTTGAGACCGTTGATGTATCAGATTCATACTGTGACAAAATAAGTTATGAGTTCCTATTACTTTCCATATACCAGCTCATAGAATTCCATCCACCTCAACTAAGAGTTCCAAGTAAGTGGAAAACTTCTGAAGTTAGGCATGTTATCTTTGACCCACAGGATATCCTGCATGTTAATTTTGTCTTTTCTAAGAACTTGAGTCCAGCTGCTTCCAGAAACTCTCTGAGATGACTGATCTAGGTCCGAGTCTTTTAACAATTTATAAATTTCCTCTAGAAAATGTATTAAAGCAAATAGAAATTTTAATGTGTGTATTTCTCCTCAGAGTAGAACACCAGAAGGGGTTCCCCTTCAAAGGATTGTGGAATCAAGATGTGGAGGAAAGAAAGTCAAGTCACCTGTTTTGATGTTGCCATGTATTCAAGTTTGCTTGGCAAATACATTCTCATTATGTTAAATACACTATCATTATAATACAGATATACTTGTTTACTACTTGAGCCTCTAAAGGATTCTTCATTCAGAAAATTTATTATGAAAGTCTTCTATATTTTAAAAGTTTTCTCAGGATTTGTGATTTGAAAAAAAAAAAGTTTTGAGAAGGAATGATAACACCCCCACACTATCATCTAATGATAAAATTAAATGAAATAATTTCATTCTGGTTAAATCATCCAGAGTATATTCTGTCATTTGTAACTAAGCCATGATTGACACTTATGGCAAATGAGGCCCTCTTTGCTTTGGTTTGTTTAGTTTCCTCCATCTTCCCCTAACCCCCATCTGCCTCTTTATTTAGGTTTCTTTGATGCTGAGTTTTTCTTTCCCTGAATTCATGATGCCATGTCTTGTCTTTCACGCTTGTTGTTATTGGTTCTGTTTCTTGACATTTTCTTCCCATATTCCTTCTTTCTCAAGTTTTTACTCACAAATTAAGGATCAGTTCACCTATCACCTCTCTTGGAAATTACTTCTTGATTCTGAATTGCCTTCATTTTTACCTCCATAGCACACTAAGTCACCATTTTTATTGCAGCATTAGGTAAGTGTAAGCTTCCTAATGGGAGGGACTGGCAATGGGAAAAACTGGGTCTTGCCCTGATGAGCAGGGCCTTATTCAGTGCAACTTTAATCCAGTTATTTGCTGATAAGTGTGCATTGCATTCCCTTCCTGGTAGTTTTTTGGCCTAAGGCCAACTTCAAGGCCAGATTCCCTGGGGATTCCTGAGATGGGAATCCAAGTTCTTATTTCTGGAGCTGAACTTCCAAACAGAACATGCAAACACTCACAGTTGCATGCAAGCGAGTAGGATTTATATTAAAGAGAAAAAAGTACAAAGCTCTCAGCACAGATACTCAGTCAGTTCAGTTGAGTCAGTCAGTCATGTCCGACTCTTTGCAACCTCATAGAATGCAATACACTTGGCTTCCCTGTCCATCACCACCTTTTGGAGCTTGCTCAAACTCATATCCCTTGAGTCAGTGACACCATCCAACCATCTCATCCTCTGCCATCCCCTTTTCCTCCTGCCCTCAATCTTTCCCAGCATTAGGGTCTTTTCCAAGGAATCAGTTCTTCACATCAGGTGGCCAAAGTGTTGGAGTTTCAGCTTCAGCATCCATCCTTCCAATGAATATTCATGACTGATTTGCTTTAGGATTGACAGGTTTGATCTCCTTACATAGACAGCATAAACACTGAGAGGGAGTAAATATTCCCCCGGAAATACAGGACTTACAGCAGTTTATGTCCTTACTAGTATTGATCTGTGCATTTTTGGTTAGCTCCTTTCCTTAAAATATGTACTTTCTAACCAATAAGTTTAAAGTTCGCATTTTACCGTAACATCTTTATGGCCCTTGGATAGCAAGAAGATCAAACCAATCTATCCTAAAGGAAATCAGTCCTGAATATTCATTGAAAGGATGGATGCTGAAGCTGAAGCTCCAATACTTTGGTCACCTAATGTGAAGAATTGACTCATTAGAAAATACCCTGATGCTGGGAAAGATTGAAGGCAGTAGGAGAAGGGGATGACAGAGGATTAGATGGTTGGGTGGCATCACCAACTCAGTAGAGTTTGAGCAAGGTCCAGGAGTTGGTGATGGACAGGGAAGCCTGGCATACTGCAGTCCATGGGGTTGCAAAGAGTCACTACTGAGCAACTGAACTGAATGGTTTATATTGATTCTTAGATTAAGTTCCCACCCTTTATCGTGCCCCCTGGCCATTTAAACTGGACCAGATGTAAGGGCTAAAGATTAATGGATCACCAGTTGTTTTTCCCTCAGGCATATGGAAGAGATGTTAATTACTGACCTTTCCTGGATCTGAGTGCTGATAATTTATCAGACCAAGGACACATTTCAGGAAATCGGGACAAAAGGTATAGTTTTAGGTTAATGGAGTGAGATGTTTATTGAAAACAGGAATGAGGTCTCAGAGTCCTACACTGACTGCCTAGCAATTTCTACCTCATTCCCAGTCCCTTTGTTGGATCCTCAGGAGGGGAAGCCTGATGTGGGTTTCAGAACTTTCACAACAGTAGGAGAACTTAGTGGGTATTATTCTCCAGTTTGTGGGTCACCCACCTGGCAGGTATGGGATTTGATTTTTATCATGCTGCTACCATCTCGCTGCAGCTTTGTCTTTGTGCAGCTTCTTCTTTGTCCTAGGATATAGTATATCTTTTTTGGTGGGTTTCAGAGTCCCCTTTGATGGTTGTTGAACAACTAGTTTAATTTTGGTTCCTCTCAGGAGCTCATCTCAGGAGGAGATGAGTGCATGTCCTTCTATTCTGCCGTCTTGAACCAGAATTCTCAATTTATTTTCATCTTTGTTCTTTACACCTGTGTGTGTGTATTACTTAAGGATACGCTTTCTTTCCTTGCCTTACTTTCTCTTCCTTTCTTTTTTCTTTCTTTATATATTAAAAAAAATTTTCTTTTATAGTATGTATCAGTTTTATAAATTTATAATATGTTTATTCAAAAACTCAGCATTTGTATAAGCTAAATATATAAAGTGAATGTCTATAAAATCTATAGTTTCTAAAAAATCTATAAAGAAATTTTGCCCTGTAAGTAACCATTTATACTTCAAAAATGGTGTAAGTGTGTTTGTGTGTTAGTATGAGTAGTGTAAGAGAGAGCCAGGGGGAGAGATAGACAGAGATAGAGAGAGAGAGAGACAGAGAGAGAATTCAACTGGGGAAACTTTGATAACATTGCACAAGGCTCCTCCTGATTCTGTGAAGCAGAGTAATAGTCTTCTTGTAATTAGGTCTTTAGGGCCTTATATCTGGAGTCTCATAAGTTTTATACATATTTCATCTATGAAGCAATTTAAAATTTTACACAGAGGTTTAGAAACATCCTTTAGAACATTTAAATTGTGTCCCAAAGCCTGAAGCAGGTTCTTTAGGTATTTGTGGGTCTCCACAATGGGGTCGTATTTCAGTCTGGGCTTCAGGGGCAAGTTGTCCTATTCCTAAAATTTATTGCTAAATATTAATTTTCTTTCTATTTTGAACTAGAGGAATCTAACAATGCTTTATTTGAACTCGAGGAATTTATCCTAGTTATCATACCTGCAACCTGCATATTTCTATAGATGTCAACAAATCAATGAATTTCTATGGCAAAATGATTACTCTTCAGTAGCTACCTCTTTAGAGGTTCAGCTACTAATGAGGAGTCATGAAAATTGGCTACAGGTAAAAAAGAAGGATAAAAATATCTATTGTTGCTCCAACCTAGAAAGAGAGTTAGTACCTGGTTTGAAGGTAAGTTATTGTAAAGACAAGAACCAAATCTTATCAACTACAAGCAAGAGTTGGACCGATGGGTTAAATGTGTCAAGTTTGAAATTAAGATGTTTTTCTCACTGAAGAGAGACTAAATATTGGAAATGGAATTTAAGGGTCTAGTCAGTGAGAGATAGTAGGGAGACATAAAGACTTTTGAGGTCACAAGAGCAGTTTAACATGCAAAGGCATTGAGCAAGGAACAGAAAGGAATTTGCCCAGTAGTTATGAATTACTTTGTGTCAATGTGTAGCTTTTTAGAGTAGCACACAGTATTTGAACACTCTTATCATGTTTAGCTAATTAAGACTCACTGCATAGTAGCCAGGGAACTCTGTGTTCTGCAGCATGAATTCATAACAAACAGGTCTTTCCTGGTCCTCTGGCAGCAGCTCTGATTCATTTGGCTCGGTCAACTGAGAACAAGGTGAACTCCATGCCAGATTCTGTGCTAGGGACTCTTTATGCAGAGAACACATGTGAGGAGGAAAACTATGACCAACTTGCCTTAAAGAAACCTCATATCTGAAATAGATGATTTACCAAAGCAGTGAATAGCCAGAAAGAGACCTGATTGAGCATTATCTTCGTGTATTTGCATACACTATTGGTGACTATTTTGAATATTTGCTTTTCTATCATTAGGTTATAATTGTAGAAATGAGTGACTTTTTCATTTATTTTTTTATGTCATAGACTTTCTAAAAATGTTAACACAGTCTCAGTTAAAAAAAATTCAGCCATCTTTTTAAGACAAGGAACATACTACTGCCTCCCTAAAGTGCTATTTTTTTATGGAGTGAATTGAACCTTATGAGTGTTTTTTCCTTTTTGCCACTCAGTTTGCTGACATTCAAAGGGTCAGAGTGTGATAAAGGATTGGAGTGTTATATACTGTGATAAAGTATATTAGGATCTGATGGTAAGATGAGCATAATACTATCTGTCAGAACACTGTGTGTGATGTGAGTAAACTTTTCAGCTGTATATACCTGTCCATATGAAAAGATGATGACTGGTTCAAAGATGAAACAGACTAACAGAAGGAAGAACCATGATAGAGAGGCATAAAGGAAACTACTAATAGTGGAAACCATTATTGTGGTAATTGTATAATATATACTATCTCATTTAATCTTAACAAATATATGGTACAGGTGCTATCTTTATCTTCATGCTATAGCTGGGGAAGGTGGTGATCAGAAATATGCCCATGCCACCCTGGTTAGTAAGGGGCAGAGTTACCATTTAAACTAAGCCTACCTCCAAGGCTTGTGTTCCTAACAGTTTTATGGAGTATGTTTGATAGAATATCATGTAGCATGGAGGCAGCTCATGGAACAAGGATTTTTGTAGAGATGATTTTTACAGGTGTAGGTATAACCTCCATTATTCAGTGAACTTCACATGAATCTACTGCCCTTTGGGGTCTCAAGTCGTTTACACAGTAACCCAGAAAATCTGAAAAATGCTAACAAAATGCAAATTTTATAAAAAGCTACAAAATGTTAAAAGCTGGGGATAGGAGATGAGTTTAGAATGGGGAAATGAAGTTGAGCTTGGAGTGATTCTAGGGTGACTAGTTATGCCCAGAAATTGGGAAGATAGACCTGAGATTCAGAGCAAAGTAACATTTAAAGATAGGCAGACAAAGAATTCTGAAGAGGGAAGGGTTTTTGTACTTGTGAGTGAAAGAAACAAGAATAGCAACTAACATTTATTGAGCTGTAATTTTATTCCAGAAATTTTACTAGCTCCTAAAGTTAGTAAAACATTTAATGGAAAGGAAATGACTGGGGTAGAAGTACAGATTCTAAACCAGATCAGAGGATAGCTTACAGTTTGATGGAGGGACAGGAGATCCATATGGGCCTGCAAATCCTAATGATACTACTGAAAGTATCTTGAATATTAAACGTGACTATATTTAAAGGACTTGTTAGTCTTTGTAGCAGTTCCCATTTAAGGTGTGATACCGAATAAGAACAATTTTTAACCCTATGTTGTTGTGTCCCATGGCAGTGGATGGTTTGATGTAGTATGCCATCAAAAAAGTGAAAGGAGAAAGGTTATACATCTCAAAGACAAGAATTCTTTAGCTTAAATGTAATTTATTTTATGATAGGTATTATAGTCACAAGATTCAAAAATTTTAAAAGGTACTGAATAACATACAGTGAACAGCCTCCCTTCCATTTCTGTTAACAAACTATTCATTTCCTTTCCTAGAGATAACAAACTATTCCTGTTTATTTTTCTATAGGTATCCTACATAGGAACAAAAAAATGTTGGTATATATGTGTGCGTGTGTGTGTGTGTGTGTGTGTGTGTGTGTGTACAGACACATATAGTGACTCAGATGGTAAAGAGTCTGACTGCAGTGCAGGAGACCTGGGTTCAATCCCTGGGTCAAGAAGATCCTCTGGATAAGGGAATGGCAACCCACTCCAGTATTCTGGACAGAGGAGTCTGGCAGGCCCCAATCCATGGGGTCGCATAAGAGTCAGACACGACTGAGCTACTAACACACACATATATGCAAAATATTTATACACAAATATTACTGTGCCTTATATACTGTTCTGAACATTTGTATTGCTGTCTAGTCATTAAACCACATCCTACTCTTTAGCAACTCTGTGGACCGTAGCCCACCAGGCTCCTCGGTCCTTGGGATTTCCCAGGCAAGAATACTGGAATGGGTTGCCATTTCCTTCTCCAGCAGTTCTTGTCAACTACCACTGAGCCACCAGGGAAGTCAGTTCTGAATATTACTTTCCCACTTAATAGTTCTTGACGATCTTTCCCTATCAATGCACAAAAAGTCTCTTAATCTTTTTGACAGCACCAGTATTTCATTATTTCTATGTCCCCTTCTCATAGAAATTTAAATTGCTTCCACATCTGCTATAACAAATGGTACTTTAATGAATCAGTTTTTAAATAAATTACTTTACACATGCACAGGCATAATTTTGTGGTAATTACCTAGCGGTAAATTCTGTAGTCAAAGTTGCATGCATGCCTTTATGATTCTGTTTAACACTGCCAATTTGTCCTCCACAGAGGATGCACCAATTTATGTGTTCATTGAGAATGTGTGAGAGTGCCTGTCTCCTTACCTTTAGAAGGCAAGGTCATTAGAGATGAAATCATGGCTCATCCCTGTAAGACATCAGTGCAGTGATACCCAAGGATAAGTCACCGTGAGTGATATTAGGAAATTTTTCTGAGCAGAAGTTCTTTAGGAATTTGGTCACTACGTTTCTTAAACATTCCTTTCAATATATATATATATGTATATATGTATGTGTGTGTATATTATATATGTATATAAACATATAAAGTCCCAAATAGAGTAACAAGGTGTCAATTAGCAATAATAGTCTCAATTCATGTATCCATTTGTGTGTTTCTAGCTAATATATATTTTTGATCTTCAAATTAATCTAAATTTGATTCTCCTAATTTATCTTGGTAGCATCTTGGAATTGTGGGGTAGGGATAGAAATGGAGGAATATAACTATTCTTGTAGTTCTATCTTCATTTTGTGTTTGAGGGATAATTTAGGAGATTAGAAGCAGTCTAGTTGAAAAAGTTCATTTGGATTTATCTGTAAGCTGGTGTAGAAACACCTGGATGAACTTTTTGGCCAACACAATAGTTATTTTTTACAAGCAAATGTTTGGTCTGTATGTCAGATTTTCAAAGTAGAGAAAGAAGGTGACTCACCACTCATGGAATGGAAAAAATGAACAAAGTGTTCAAGTTAAGGCAAACAATTGGTGTATGACAATTTAATCAGCCAGCAGAAATAAGAAAGTGGGAAATATAAGTAATGCAAATAAGTATGTAATAAAAATAAAGTATATGGAAGGAAAGAAATGAAGTACATTTGTAATTGTATTCTAAAGTGATTGGAGTGAATATGCTCATAAAAAAGCAATGACTATAAAAAGAATTAACAACTTACACCCACATATATGTTACACATAGTTAGTGATCAGATATTTTTATACAATTATTATTATATTTAATTTATTTTATTATAATAAAAATGTGACATGTAAGTCTAAAGTTATATATTTTTGGCAACAAGTTACTTGATCCATGTTGAAAATGCAACAAAAAATATGAATTCTCTTTGGGCGAGACATTATGGTTTATATATATATACACACAATACATGTGTACACATAATCAGGGCATTTATTGAATGCCCTATTCAAATGTTTGAGAGAATTTTCTGTTGTCTATATTTAATCAATTCTATATAAATATTTAAAATCAAGTTTTACTTGTGTATCTAGGATTATTTTTATATGCTTACTTTCTGTGTTGCTTAGTGCACACCTGTTTATGGCTGAAAACCTTCTTCATAAATTGTGAATGTTATAATTAATTGACCTATTTTTATCACATTCTGTACTTCCCTGGGTCAGGAAGATCCCCTGGAGTAGGAAATGGCAACCCACTCCAATATTTTTGCCTAGAAAAATCCCACGGACAGTGGAGCCTGGTGTTCTGCAGTGCATAGGGTCACAAAGAACTGGACAGGACTGAGTGCACACACAGAGAGCTGAAGTGGAGCCTCCCAGGCGGCACTGGTGGTAAAGCTCCTGCCTGCCAACCAGGAGATGTGAGAGATGTGGGTCAGTCCCGGGGTCAGAAGGATCTCCGGGAGAGGGAAGTAGCAACCCACTCCAGTATTCTTGCCTGGATGTCAGTATCATAAAAGTGGAATTTAAATTTAAAGGACAAAATGTGATAAAAATTAATTGTAACATTCACAATGTATGAAGAAGTTTATCAGCCATAGACAAATACACACCAAACAACACAGAAACGAAGCATATAAAGATAATTGTAGATATACAAGTAAAACTTGATTCAGTTCAGTTCAGTAACTCAGTTGTGTCTGACTCTTTGCAACTCAATGGACTGCAGCATGCCAGGATTCCCTGTCCACCACCAACTTCCGGAGCTTGCTCAAACTCATGTCTGTCGAGTCAATGATATCATCTCACCATCATTAAATAGAGTTAATTAAATATAGATAACAGAAAATAATCTCAAATATTTGAATAGGGCATTTAATAAACCTGATTATGTGTATACATGTATTATTTTATATATATATATATATATATATAAATAATATATTTCCCCCAAAGGGAATTCATATTTTTATTTGTTGTTGGCATTTACAACATGGATCAAGTAAATGGAACCAAAAATATATAACTTTAGAATTACAGGTCACATTTTTTATCATAATGAAATGAATTAGATGTAATAAAATGGAATAAAAATATCTGATCACTAGGTATGCATATCTAGATAACACTTGGATTAAAGACAGAAGGAGAAAAAAATTATCTGGAAACCAGTAACAAGAACATTTCATATCGAAATGTAAGTCTATAGTAAAACAAAGTATTTTAAATGACTCAGAACTAGAAAGAGGATAAAGATAAAATATTAAGAAATATTTTTTTCTTATTTCTTGAAATTAGAAAATGCCAAATAAGCCTAAAGAAATTTACAAACACAAAAACCTACATTAATGTAACAAAGTGGAAAGGACAAATCTCTCCAAAAGCATTAAAAAAATTTTTCTTGGAGAAAACTTGTAATAGGGGAAAACCTCTTGTGAAACTATTGGAACGATAAATCAATTAAGAATAGCAGTGAAAAAGTAGATAGAACTACTCATAAGGGGAGACTACAGAATTATGAAGAATTATACACTAATAGATATATTTTTGTCACAGAAATGAATAATTTCCTTCAAAATATAAAGAATTAAAGTGCGCTTAAATCACCATATTGAAATCTCTCTGACTAATCCCCTGTTTTAGTCTGATATTTCTTTTGAAATGTTAATATTGTCTATTAGATTACAAGATATTCTAGACTGTGAGTCAAGTTCTCTGCAAAATGAACAATTAAGTTTGAACTCCACAGCCATATGGCTTGGATTCAAGTTCTGGCTCAACCACTTGTTTAGCTATGACCTTGACCTTGACCTTAAGCAAATTACTTATTTTCTTGCTTTTTTATTGGCAAAGGAAATGGCAACCCACTCCAGTATTCTTGCCTGGAGAATCCTGTGGACAGAGCAGCCTGGTGGGCTGCTGTCCTTGGGATCGTATAGAGTCGGACACGACTGAAGCGACTTAGCATGCATTCCCTTTTTATAATGAAAATGACAATGCTAATAATAGCAATAATTGCCTAATAGGGGTGATTCTCAGACTAAATTAGGTAATGTACAAATAAAACAATTAGTTGAGTAAGAAATATTAGTCCTTTGGTCCTTGACTGTATTCATTTATTCAACAAATATTTCTGAACCTCTTATCTCTGTATATGTTATATTGTAGAGACTGGTATTGTAGAAGTAAACAAGAAAACGTCCCTGCCTTGATAAATTTTTCATGCTAATGGACAAGTTAGATAATAAGCATAACAGTATAACATGGAAAGTGATCAGATCATTAATCTATTGTGTGGTGGTTTGTTGGTATTGTTTAGTCACTAGGTTATGTCCAACTCTTTGTGACCCCATGGACTGTAGCCCCCCAGGCTCTTCTGTCCATGAGATTTCCCAGGCAAGAACACTGGAGTGAGTTGCCCTTTGCTTTTCCAGTGGTGGTTTGTAGCCAATAAAAATAGTTTATTTTTCAGTTACACATAATGCAATACTCATATTTATTTTAAACTCTAGTTAACTTGTGGTGACAAATATGAGCAAAAGCTCAGGCTTCAGCAAGGAAGACTTGGGTTTGAATCTTCCCTCTGCTCTAAATTTACCTTTAATTGAGTTTACTTAATATTTTTGCTTTGATTTATTTACTGTAAAATGTGGATGATGATACCTCTCTCCCAGAACATTGATGAGATTCAATAAATTACATGGCATATTGCTTGTAGTTTGAAATATGTTTGTTTCTCTTCCCTTCCCCCTCTCTATTCTATTTGTTCCACTTTCTTTTCTTCTTTCTTTGATCTATTCCTTTTTATATTTTCTTTTCTTCCTATGAGTATATGGTACTTCTACATTGGTACATAGTTGAATATAATCATAGTAGAATACATATTTTATCTTAACATATTCTAATGTATTACAGGTGAAGAAGAAAGCATAGAATGGAATGGGAAAACCAAACCATTCTGGTGGAATTTTTTCTGAAGGGGCTTTCTGGTTACCCAAGGCTTGAACTACTCTTTTATATGCTAGTCTTAATAATGTATGTGGTCATCCTTCTGGGAAATGGCACCCTTATTCTCATCAGTATCTTAGACTCCCACCTTCACACCCCTATGTACTTCTTCCTGGGGAACCTCTCCTTCCTGGACATCTGCTTCACCACTGTCTCCATTCCCCCCATGCTGGTGAGCTTCCTCTCAGAAAAAAAGACCATCTCCTTCTCTGGCTGTGCCGTGCAGATGTTCCTTGGCTTGGCCATGGGGACAACAGAGTGTGTGCTCCTGGGCATGATGGCCTTTGACCGGTATGTGGCTATTTGCAACCCTCTGAGATATTCTGTCATCATGAGCAAGGGTTCCAATGTGCCCATGGCAGCTGGCTCCTGGATCATAGGAGTTGTCAACTCTACAGTACAAACTGGGTGTGTAGTACAATTGCCTTTCTGCAGGAATAATGTCATCAACCATTTCACCTGTGAAATTCTGGCTGTCATGAAATTGGCCTGTGCTGATATCTCACGTAATGAGTTCATCATGCTAGTGGCCACAACCTTATTCATAATGACACCATTATTGCTAATCATTATCTCTTACACATTAATTATTATCAGCATCCTCAGAATTCGCTCTTCTGAGGGGAGAAGCAAAGTCTTCTCTACCTGCTCAGCCCACTTGACTGTGGTGATAATATTCTATGGAACCATTCTCTTCATGTACATGAAGCCCAAGTCTAAAGAGACATTTAATTCAGATGACATGGATGCTACTGACAAACTTGTATCTGTGTTCTATGGAGTGATGACTCCTATGATTAATCCTTTAATCTATAGTCTCAGAAACAGGGATGTGAAGGAAGCAGTAAAACATTTACTGAGAAGAAAAAATTTTAATAAGTAAATGGAAAAGAGGTGACTTTTATAATCACAGTGTAGAAATCAGTTAAGGAAATCAAAGTGTCACATAGGTTCTTAATGCTGCATCAAATTTATCTCTCTAAGCTCTCAAGCTCTAAAATATTATTTTTGGTCCAGAACATAAGGAAAGTAAGTTAAGAAATTTCAGTATTTTAAGAGTCAATGATTATAGTTTGTTGTTGCTGAAGAACTTGATTATGAGGCTAGTAGAGGGATAGTGTAGTAGGAAGAGAGATTTTAAGACAGGAAAAAGATATACTAGTATCAAAACCTTAAAAATCTTTTGGCCAATTTCATACTTCCTTACTTTGCTTACAAGACAGAATGATACCTACTTTCAGATTTTTAACACTAAGTTAAAATTATTAATTTGCAATACTAAAACTGCTAAAATAATTCAGTTTACTTGGAGTTTGTTCAGATATGTAATGCTGATTGTTCTCTGTCTAGGTCTCTGTATACTGTTATACTTTTAGATTCTAGAGCAATATTATAACTATTATTAAAAAATATTTATTTTTGGTCACTTCTGTCTTAGTTGCGGCACATGGGATCCTCCTAGCTGTGAGGCAGGCAGCAGGTAGGATCTTAATTCCCTGACCAGGGATCAGTCTGGCCTCCCCTGCACTGACAAGTGGATTCTTAACCACTGGACCACCAGGAAAATCCCTAGGGTAGTATTACTTTTGTTAAGTTTTGTTCATCTCCAATTGTTGTTTTTGTTGGTTAGTCACTGAGTCTTCTCCAACTCTTTTGAAGCCCAGTGGACTGTGCCCACAAAGCTCCTCCCTCTACGGGATTTCCTAGGCAAGAATATGAATGGGTTGCCATTTTCTTCTCCAGGGCATCTTCCTGATCCAGGGATCAAACCCTCATCTCTTGCATTGGCAGATGGATTCTTCACCAGTGAGCCACCTGGGTAGCCCCTCATATCCAACTAGGAGGCATTAAATTATTCTTTTCTACTTTCAACATATCTACTTTGACATTTTTTTTTTAATATGCCTTCTGATACATGGGATCTAACTGCTTCAGTCTTACAACCAAATACCTGATATTTAAAGCTGTAAATATAAATAACTTCTGAGTCAAATTATCCACTGATAAAATTAGAGCTATATCTTTTTCTCTGTTCCATTGGCTCTCTATCCATGAAGTATTTAATGTATTACCAATCCAAGAGGAATCTGTTATTAAGAAATGTGAATCTGTCTTTTAGATGTGTCTACATTTGATTTTTATCTGGGATTTATATTTCTTTCCTCTGTTTGTAACCTTCATCCTTTAAAAAAATTAACTTTGTCATTTTATTTAAAATATTTCTTTCTTTGGCTCTGTTGGATCTTAGTTGCAGCGTGTGGGATATTGCAGCACATGAGCTTTCTAGTTATGGCACGTGGACTCCAGAGCTCACGGTCTCAGTAGCTCCAGCACTCAGGCTTACTGTGCTTGTTTGTCCCAGGTGTGTGGGATTTTAGTTCCCCAGACAGAGATCAAACACATGTCCCTTTCATTGCAAGGCAGATTCCCAGCCACTGGACCACAAAAGAAGTCCCTATTTCTTCTTGATCTGAGTGCACACTTCAGATTTTCATCTTAGACTTTAATGTTTATTTTAATATTACATCTCTTTTCTCTGTAACTGCTATCATATTAGCCTCTGAATTTTAAATTTTATTTAGTTTTGATTATGTTTATTTTAGAATTTAAAAAAAAACTTTGAGGAACTAAGTTACTTGGTTTTATTTCTCTTTGATTGCTTTAGCTTTTTAATGCTAACAAAAATCCCATAATACTTAATTGTTCATTTTTATTTAGATTTTATAATATTCTTGGTTTTCTATCTTAATTTTTTTTAAATCTTATATTTACTTTCACTATAAGGAAGGCATACATTTCTCCCCTTATATTTCATAAATGAGGCAGTGAGGAACATTATACAGACTACCATAACACAAAGAGAGAAATTGAGTCTATTTCTATTGAGTACTTTCTATTTCTATCTCTATCTCCTTGAAACATTGTTTTAACTCTATTAGTAATTTTCTGAAAATGTTCTCTGAGAAATTTGAGATAACCATCAGTTAATCATTCCCAGATCCTACATATAACTAAAAAAAAGAAAAAAAAAAAAAGACCTAACTGACTTCCTCTTGGAATGTTATGCTTTCTGAAACTGTACAGGGAATAAAATGAGTTCTTGGGAGTTTCTTTCTGAAAAGTTTATATATATATTATTTTTTGTGTTAATCTTTTACATTTACTTCTTTCATCATGATGGTCAATGAGAAGATGCCCCTAAAGATTTTTTTTTTTTTTTTGAAAAATGAGATCAGAGTTTTTTCACTGGTTTTCAGGTTTTCTCAATAGTTGGATTCAATGTTGGTCATTATGCACCCTCCCAGAAAGTGGAAACACCATATGGAAGATTGGTCTTTCTTTGGGAACAAAGACTAGCAGTTTTTGAACTTTATTTGACTTTATTAGGACAGAAAAATGTGCCATTCAGAGGGAGATAGAATACAGAAGTGTGAGGGAATAGTTATTTTTAGAAACTTCTGGTTGTGGCTAATCATTTCTTACTTCTGATCACTACTTAGGCTTCATTGTTAGTCATTTGTGCCAGTTCTTCAGTGTCATCAATATTGATGTGGTTCTTTTTCCAGTTTGTTTTATGCCATGTGTGGATTATTTCCCCTTTGTTCCCTGAGCTATAGCTGGCTCTGGACTTCTTTTTACTAACTGAAGATTTGACAAAGCTATACGCAAATTACAATGCAGAAAAGGAAAAAAGAAAAATTTAATTAAACATCACTTCTCTTTCTTCCTAACCTCCACCATAAGGAAGACTCTTTATCATATGACTCTCTTCTTATCTCTGGTCTCCTATTATATTAATAGGGTTCACTGTGCCTCAGATTAGAATGATATCTTAAATGCATTATCACCCTGAATTCCAAGGATGTATGATATTGTCAGAGATTGTTTGTTTTCCTAGCTTGACTCCATGGACTTAGATCTGGTCCTTGGAAGTGATCAGGTGTAGACCAAAGTTTAAGTAGTTTCCATCAGCCATGGCACAAATAGTACTGTTTTAGGTGCTGGTAACAAAATATGATGCCAATATTTTGTGTGTGAAACATCCTGTGGTCTTGGAGTGTGATGACCCTAATGGAAACAAGCTTGGAATGGTGAGCATATGTTTCCATTTGCTCAGAACTGGTTTAATTAATACCAGCTGCTACAGTGTAGTTAGTAATTACTCATTTCATGTCAAAAGTGTCCTAGTTTGGATCATCTAATTTGTGGTCACACTAAACAGTAGGGCCTATTTGAGACAATGTGAGAATCAGATCCCAGGAGAGTGATAGGAATAGCAGATCATAACTGTGTGAGAGCAGTATCCTGAGGGGGGAAAGGTGGACATATATTCAGCACATGTAAGATACTCCCAGGGATTCTTCAAGTTAATTGGGAAGGTCGTTCATCAAATTTGGAGATAGTCCACTAGGAAAACATGCTACAAATTAGATTTTGAATTATCACTGAAAATTATGTAATGCCTATCCATAATAATAACTTTGTATGGCTCTATGAACATTCAGGCAGTAATTCACTAAAATAGTCATTATTTCTGGTAGCTCCTCATTAGGATACTAATACTGTATTATCTGTTTATTTAAAAAGTGTTATTTTCTTTGTTATAGAGGGACTGATAATCAACTGATTTAAATGATATGTAAGCATTAAGTAACAAATAAAAAATATGAGTCCAAAACAAAGAAACTTTGTTTTCCACTGCATATGGTAATTTTTCATCAGAAAACCACTTTAAAAATAATTAAACTATTTTAAAATGTAATTTAAAAGGTTATATAATGTTATTACTAAATAGTGGCTATATTTTCCATGTTGTAAATACGTATTTCTAGCCTATGTTATACTCACTAGTATCTATCTCCCACTTGCCTGCCCATATATCCTGCCCCACTCAGTACCGCTGGTAAGCCCTCATTTGTTCTGCTTGTTATTGTTCCATTGAAAAGTCACATCCAACTCTTTGTGACCCCTTGAGCTGCAGCATGTCGGGCTTCCCTGTCCTTCACTCTCTCCTGGAGTTTGATCAAACTCAAGTCCACTGAGCTGGTGATTTCATCCAACCGTCTCATCATCTGTCGCCCCATTTTCCTTCTGTCCTCAATATACCCCAGCATCAGGGTAGAGGGGAGGTCTAGATCTGTAAGTCTGCTTCCTTTCTGTCACATTCACTAGTTTGTTGTATTTTTTAGGTTCCATACATATCCATGTATAAGTGATATCACATCATTTTTCTTTCTTTGTCTGACTTGTTTCACTTAGCATAATGCCCTCTGAGTCCATCTGTATTGCTACAAAAGGCAAATCTTTTACCTAAGTGTAAGGCCAGATACTACACAAATCCTAGAGGAAAACATAGGCAGAACACTCTTTGACATAAATTGCAGCAATGATTTTTTTGGATATGTATCTTAAAGTAAAGGAAATAAAAGTAGAAATAAAAAAAATGGGGCCTACTTAAAGGCTTTTCCATAGTAAAGGAAACCATCAACAAAATGAAAAGACCACTTAGTGTGTAGGGGAAGATATTTGTAAATCATATGACTGATAAAGGATTAATATTCAATATATATAAATGAATCATACAGCTCAAAGTCAAAAAAGCAAACAGCCTGATTTAAAAATGAACAGAAGAAGTAAAGGAAATAAAAGTAGAAATAAAAAAAATGGGGCCTACTTAAAGGCTTTTCCATAGTAAAGGAAACCATCAACAAAATGAAAAGACCACTTAGTGTGTAGGGGAAGATATTTGTAAATCATATGACTGATAAAGGATTAATATTCAATATATATAAATGAATCATACAGCTCAAAGTCAAAAAAGCAAACAGCCTGATTTAAAAATGAGCAGAAGAACTCTTGAAGAATAGATATTCTTCAAGAGAGGAAATGCAGATGGCCAACAGGTACATGAAGAGATGCTCAGCATAGCTAATTATCAGGGAAATTCAAATCAAAATCATAATGAGATATCACCTCACACATGTCAGAATGGCTACCATCAAAAAGAACACAAATAACAATTGTTGGTGAGAACGTAGAGAAAAGGGAGCCCTTGTACACTGTTGGTGGGAATGTAAATTTGTGCAGCCACTATGGAAGACAATATGGAAATTTCTCAAAAAACTAAAAATAGAACTACCACATGACCGAGCAATTCCACTCCTGGATATACATCCAGAAAACACAAAAACACTAATTCAAAAAGATATGTGCACCCCAATGTACATAGTGGCACTATTTGCAATGGCCAAGACTGTAGATTGTCATTCTGCTTACTTATATGCAGAATACATCATGTGAAATGCTGGCTGGATGAATCAAACGCTGGAACCAAGATTGCTGGTAGAAATATCAACAACCTTAGATATGCAGATGTAACCACTTTAATGGCAGAAAGTAAAGAGAAACTAAAGAGCTTCATGATGAAGGTGAACGAGGAGAGTGAAAAGGCTGGCTTAAAACTCAGTATTCAAAAAATGAAGATCATGGCATCTGGTCCCATCACTTCATGGCAAATAGATGGGAAAAAAGTAGAAACAGTAATAGACTTTATTTTCTTGGGGTCCAAAATCATTGCAGATAGTGACTGCAGCCATGAAATGAAAAAGATACTCTCACCTTGGAAGACAAGTTATGACAAACCTAGACAAGTATGATTTTTTTTTTAATAAACAAATTAGATTCCTTCTGAATGAGTCAGGATATGAGGAGCTAAGGTTCTAGAGAGAGTTAAACCTACCAAGACATTCTATTCTGAACTGAAGGGAGGCCAAGTATCTGAATTAAGGAAGTTAAATGATCTGAAACGGTATAATTCATTTACCGCATGAAGCACTAGCGAATTTTTAGGCTGCCCAGAGTAAGAGTGCTGGAAATTGAGCAAAAGGGGGTTAAATATGTTAGGTTAGGTTTTATCAGTCCCACAGTGGATATGAGATAAAAATTGAAGTCCGTTGACTCTTGAAAGGAAAATCTCCCTTATACAAACTTCAGGTTCTCAGTTTGGAACCTATAGGGATAAATCTAAAATAGGAGATGAAACACATTTTTGGCCAAGTTCTTCAAAACCTGAAATCCATCTTTAACTTGTCTCAATGACTCTTTGGATTAAAGCAATCTTTCCCAATCTAGGCTTGTATCAAAGGATAAAGGAAATTCTCTTTGTATAAATAAAACATCATCCAGAGATTATATGTTTTTTATGTATGATAACTGGTAAGATATAAGACCAAAAGATGAAGACAGATGATTGAAAGTCTCTCAGGATGATCCAAATATAGAAGTTACCAGACCTATTTGACAATAACCAGTGTTAACATGTACCTCAACATACAGTACAAGATGATGAGTTCACTAGAGCATTTGATGTTATATTAAAACGTCAAGTAGATGTTATGGAGCTGAAAAATGCAGCGAGAATGAAGAACTAAAGAGATGGATTTTCCACAACTTAGATAAAGTTGAAGAAAGGCTTAGCAAATTGAAAGGTTAATCAGTAGAAAATATCCAGACTGATGCATGGAGAGAAAAAGAATGGAAAATACAGAAAGGACTGTAAGAGCTACATGGGTCATGTTGGAAAAGTCTAGTATGTATAACTGAACACTCAGAGGGAGAGGAAAAAGAGGAAATGGGGTAGAAGAGAAACTGTCTAATACTGTATGATTTTCTCAAACTTGTGAAAGACATCAAGCCTTAAACTCAAGGAGATCTATAATGTCAAGAAGGGTAAATAAAAAGAAAGCCACATTTAAGAATCTCTTCGTAAAATTTTAGAAAACCAATAATAAAAATAAATATAAAATCTTATTAAGTGAATGTAAATAACAGACATATTTCCTCAAAGAAGTAGCAAGAAAACAACTTAGAGCCCAAATCTCACTTTGTGGCCATTTAAAAGCTGAATAAGAATGTTTTATCTTCTATTACTCTGATAACTGAGATAACTGTAGAGATTGCTGAAAAGAAATGGGTCACATTACAAGCTCAGAGGCTATTTGGGATGGCATCTCTACAGTTCTATTAATTGGAATGTTTGCTATATAGTTCAAGGGCCATCTGCAGAGGAATGGAATAGGCAAATAGTCTCCTCTAGTTCTACCACAGAAGTTTTTCAAGAATCAGGCCTTTTGCTTAGCCAAGTGACTTGAAATAATTACAAAAATTTTACTGTTGTTTTTTTGCCCTGAATTTCTTAATTGAACTTGGAGAATTACACCCAGGAGAAATGGAAACTTTTTAAACTTCTTTAGGTTTCAGAATAACAATGTTAAATTGTTAAGGGAGTTGGAAGGTCCCTAAAAGCAGTAGGAGACTAGAGTAGTGAAGTTCCAGGGATTGCCCTTTGGAAGATTTTTGGAGAAAATCATAGTGGTGATTTGGGCAGAACAAATCTTTATATCATTATTTCTCTTAAATTATTAAATAGTTTTTAATTAATGTGAACTATGCATGTTGACACTGTGAGTCAGGCAAGATTTGGGTTGATATTTTGCAAACTAGGAATATCCATGTCCTTTTTCATTACAATCTTCTGAGTCAAATATGTGCACAACCCACTTTAATACAGTTTTCAGAGAGTACTATAAAAATTGCAAAATTTAGAATCTTTTACTCTTTTGAGCACTACAGTAGACTCTCAAGACAGACTTTGCTGAAGATCACCTTTAAATATTGAAGCACACTTTAACCAAAAGTGAAGATGCACATTCCATGTGCTGAGGTAAATGGGAACAGACATTAGCCATCTCTTTCTGTAATCTCAGATTTACAAAATTTATTAATAGGTCTCAGCTAGGCCAGGAAACCAGAATAAAGATATTTACTTTAAAAAGAAGTGCTAGTTGGTATGGAAAATATTGAGATGAAGAAATGAGTTTTGACGGTGGGATAAACTTTTGACTATGTGTTCCAGGTGAGACCCTGATAAAGTTCTAAGATAAGAATGAAGGAATGAGTGGGACTCAATCTGGATGAGAAAGGAGAAGACTTCATTGTTGTATTTCTTAAAGTAGACAAAAGAGCAGGTGATGGGAGGGAGGACATGAGGGCCCAGAACCAGGAACGGAAAACTGAGTGCTGGGTGGGGAAAACCCCATAGAGAAACCCTCAGTGGAGGGGACGTATATGCTGACCAAAGTGGATGTTAGAGACCAGACATGTCTCACTGTTGCCTTTCTGGAAATAATCGGTAAAGTGTTTCATTTTTGATTTTCATACATGGATTGGAGGTTGAAATTTAAATAGATTATGAAAAAGTTGCTATGTTTTAAAAATCTGAGTCAGTGTGGGCCAGCACTGTAGCAGCATAGAGGCAATTATGCTTCAGGAAAGCGGGGAGAACATGAAATCATAAACCACTATTGTGATTCTGTGAAACATGAACGCGATCATGGAATTGGGGCTATTGAGGGAGAATTTGAAGCAAGTTAATCTAGATCTTGCAAATCTGCACAAGATAGAAATTATTACCCTTCAGTTGGGTCCAACTCCTTGTGACCCCATGGATCGTAGCCAGTGAGGATGCTCTGTCCATGGAATTTTCTTGACAAGCATACTGGAGGGGGTTGCCATGCACTCCTCCAGGCTTTCTTCTTGACCCACAAATCGAACCTGTTTCTCTTGCATCGCTTGCAGATTCTTTACTGCTGAGCCACCAGAGAGCCCTTACAATCAAGTTTCAAAGAGGTCAAGTGATTTGCTAAATTTTGCATGCCAGTAAATAGCATGGTTGGGTTCAGAGCCTAAAATCTCACACTCTGAGGACAGTGCTCTAATTCCTTACAGAAGATGACCTTTTGGAAAGTATTTCTTCCTCTTCTAAGAGCACAAGTGATCATTGTCTTTTTCACGTATGACTGTATATCAAATACTTAAAACTAAGAGCTAATCGTTTTGTTTCTTAATTCAACTAGTTTCTTTAAGATCAGAGAAATGATCAGAGAAATTTGCAGATGTGTATAACAAGCTCAGAGGTCTTCAGGCTTTTATGTTGACACAGAGAACCACAGTGAAAATGCACTTATCTTAACACGTATCAAAAGCTTGCCATGTTCAAAGCAGCCACATGTAATTAAAAATCTTAAATATGACTTATTACTTTGCTAGTATTGGCAGGAACAATCTCTTCACAAGCTCAGCGTCCACTGCAACGGCAATAGGGATGTGCATATCTGGGTATAGTCAGTGGGATATACTTGAACAACGTAACTGTGTACAAAGAATGCAGCTGTACTTATGATTTATGACATATAGTTTTGATAACTAATTGAAGTATTCAAGAAAATTAAGATTGGGGCCGGGAAGGAAAAGTGCTTCAGATAGATAATTGTAGATTAAAATATATAAAAATAAATTGGCATGCTAAGAATGTGGAACCACAGAGTGGTTGTTGTTTTAGACCAGAAGGTAGAAGTAGAGTACTGGAAGATGAGATCAGAGAAGTAGGCAATGATGAGAATGTGAGGCTTGTGTAATTTGTGACTGAATTTGTTTGAACTCTATCTTGAAAGACAGTGGTTTCAAACTTTCTTCCATATTTGATCAGTTGTGAGATATATTGTAAATAATTTGCTTTACATTATGAATTACTTAACGTTGTAATAAAGGATGGGTTCAAGATTGTTCCATAGTCAAAAATGCGTTCTTGAAGATAAATATCACATAGCGTTAGAGTGAGTGGATTCTTGCTGATCTCCTGTTTATATTCTTGAGTGTGGCATTTCAATCTGTTTTGTTTTTTTTTTTTACCACATAATTTGAAACTTTTTGGAATGCAACCAAAACCTTTCCTGTTGCAAATTTTACAGCAACAAAAAAATGTTTCTTTGCCCAGAAACGTCTTCTGATCTTTACCTTGACTGAGGCCAGTTCATATTTTGATTAAAACAAATCTCAAAATATCTTACTAAGCAATACCCCTGACGTAGGTTAGCATTTGTCTCTATGTTCGCCTCGTATCTTGGGGCATATGTATATCATGTTCTTGTAACTTTTAATTTATTTGAGTGAGTCTTTTATTTGATTTTGATTTGCTTGAGAGAAGAACTTGTATAACTTCACTGTAGATTCTCAGTGCCTTAGAGTGTATTCAGTAAATGTTGGATGAATGAATGAATATTGCTAGTAATATTGGAAGGCAATGCTCCCTTTAAAGTTCCTCTACCAAAAACTCCTTGAAAGTTGGTAGAGTGTAAATTTTAAACATAGGCCATGTATACTTTTATTCACTATTACAGTTGAACAAAGAAGAATAAAATGGACAAGACAAATGCAACAGTCGTTTCTAATTTTATTTTTCTGGGATTTACTCACTATCCCCAAATTGAAGTCATCATATTTGTGCTGTGCTTGCTGATGTACTTGATCACCTTACTGGGCAATATTATTCTGATCTTAGTTAGTGTCCTGGATTCTCACCTACACACACCCATGTACTTCTTCCTCAGCAACCTGTCATGTCTGGACATCTGGTATACTTCTTCTGCCCTGACTCCAATGCTGGCAAACTTTATTTCAGGGAAAAACACCATCTCATTCTCAGGGTGTGCTGCTCAGATGTACTCCTCTCTGGCCATGGGCTCCACTGAGTGTGTGCTCCTGTCTGTGATGGCGTATGACCGATATGTAGCCATCTGCAACCCCCTGAGATACCCCATCATCATGAACAAGAAGATTTGTGTTCAGATTGCAGCTGGCTCGTGGGTGACAGGCTCCTTCACTGCCCTGGTGGAAACTGTGTCTGTGTTGCAGCTGTCACTGTGTGGAAGGAGTGTCATCAATCATTTCACTTGTGAGATTCTGGCCATCCTGAAACTGGTTTGTGTAGACACTTCCAAGGTGCAGTTAATCATGCTGGTGATCAGTGTACTTCTTCTTCCTATGCCAATGCTCTTCATTTGTATTTCTTATGCATTCATCCTCTCTAGCATCCTAAGAATCAGCTCACTGGATGGTCGGAGCAAAGCTTTTTCAACATGTGCAGCCCACCTGAGTGTAGTGGTTTTATTCTATGGGACAGCTCTCTCCATGTACCTGAAGCTATCAACTATAGATTCACAGGAAGTAGATAAGTTTATAGCTTTGGTATATGCTGGCTTAACTCCCATGTTGAATCCTATCATTTATAGTTTACGGAACAGAGAAGTGAAAGTGGCTGTGAAAAAGTTGCTGGTAGGAACTCTGTTTGTGCTCTTTCAGTCTCTAGTAGCAAATGATATCTATAAATATTAAGGGATATTTCGTGCTCTCTCTATATATCAGGAGATAGTTGGGGTAGACACTCGTTTTAAAATGTGATGTGCAATATTCTAAGTCTCATCTTTGACTAATCACTGAGAGTCTAAGTAATATCAATGTATCATACATAAGTTTATCTGATCTTAAACAAATAGTCTCATGATGACAAATTTTAATTTTTATTTGGGGTTATAGGGTTAAATATAACTATTTTTGTTGGTTTAGTGTTATTTTGATTTCTTTCTAAAATTTTTTTCCCCATTATTTTTATTAGTTGGAGGCTAATTACTTTACAATATTGTAGTGGTTTTTGTCATACATTGACATGAATCAGCCAAGGAATCAGGTGGAGAGGGAGGTGGGGGTGGGGATCGGGATGGTGAATACATGTAAAATTTTTAAAAATTGAAGTATAGTTGATTAATATTGTTTCAAGTATATAACAAAATAATTCAGTTATGTGTGTGTATGTATTTTTTTCAGAATCTTTTCCAGATTCTTTTCCAAAGTAGGTGGTGATAAGATATTGAATATATTTCCCCATGTGTATAGTAGGTCCTAGTTATTTAAATGTTTTGTGTGTAGTATTAAGTAATTGGGTATCTATTAACTTCAGGCTTCTCTGGTGGCTCAGTGGTGAAGAATTTGCCTGACAATGCAGGAGGCACAGATTCTATCACTGGGTCGAGAAGATCCCCTAGAAAAGGAAATGGCAACTTACTCCAGTATTGTTGCCAGGGAATCCTATAGACAGAGGAGCCTGGTGGGCTGTATAGTCTATGGGGTTGCAAAAGAGTCAGACACAACATAGTAACTAAACAACAACAGCAATCAATTAATCTCAAATTCTCAATTTATCCATCGTCCTCCTTTCTTTTCTTGGTCATAATAAGCTTGTTTTCTGTGTCTGTGAGTTTATTTTGTAAATAAATTCATTTTTATCATTTTTTTGTAGACTCCACAAATTGGTGGTATCATCTATTTGTCTTTCTCTAGTTTACTTCAGTTAGTATAATTATTTCTAGGTCCAGCCATATTGCTGCAAATGACATTGCATTATCCTTTGTAGAGTTGAGTCACATTACACCGTATATGTATTCCACATCTTCCTTATTCATTCTTCTGTCAATGGGCACTTAGGTTGCTTCCATGTCTTGGCTATTGCAAATATTGCTGTTATGAACATTGGGGTGCATGTATCTTTTTGAATTAGCATTTTCTCTGTATATATACCCAGGAGTAGATTGCAATGTTCTATGGCAACTCTATTTTTAGTTTTTTGTAGAACTTCCATACTGGTCTCCATTGTGGCTGTACCAATCTGCATCCTCACAAACAGTGTAGGAGGGTTCACTTTTCCCCACAGCTTCTCCAGCATTTATTATTTGTAGACATATTGATGATGGCCATTCTCATCAGTGTGAGGTGGTACTTCATTGTAAATATAACTTTGTAATATATATGTACAATGTAAATTTACAATGTAATTATAACATTGTAAATATAACATTAAGTTCGTATGTTGGTGAGTGTTCAAAGTTGTGTACATGTAATATACAAGTGGATGTGAAGAGCTGGATCATAAAGAAGGCTGAGCACTGAAGACTTGATGCTTTTGAACTGTGGCGTTAGAGGAGACTCTTGAGAGTCCCTTGAACTGCAAGGAGATCAAACCAGTCAATCCTAAAGGAAATTAATCCTGAATATTCATTGGAAGGACTGATGCTGAAGCTGAAGCTCCAAAACTTGGGCCACCTAATGCGAAGAGCCGACTCATTCGGAAAGACGCTGACGCTGGGAAAGATTGAAGGCAATAGGAGAAGGGGATGACAGTGGATGAGATGGTTGGATGGCAACACCGATTCAATGGATAGCATTACTCAATGGTGTGCTGCAGTCCATGGGGTCGCAAAGAGTTGAACATGACTGAGCAACTGAACAACAACTGATACAACAACAACAATATGCAAATGTAATTACTTTACTAGATTTTTGGCTTATTTATTATTAGCCTCTGTTTAATGCTGAATTATGTCCCTTCAAAATTCTAATGTTGAAGGCCTAGCCCCCCATCCCCCACTCCCACACACACCCAGTACCTCAGAATGCATTTATATTTGAAGATACGACCTTTAAAAAGGTGGTTAAATTGAAACGAGGCTGTTATTGTAGGCCCTTATACAATCTGATTTGTGTCATTATAAGAAAAGAAAATTTGAATGCACATAGTGAGAAGGTGACCCTCTAGAAGCCAAGCAGAGGCCTCAGAAGACTTTAAACCTGCTAACATCCTAATCTTGGACTTTTAGCTTCCAAATCTAAGACCTGATAAATTTCTGTTGTTTAAGCCACCCAGTCTCTGATGTTTTGTTATGACAGAATTAGCAAACTAGTATGAACTCTTTTTTAACATAACTGAATGGAATAGAAATAATTACATATTCTCTAAATGTGTGGCTGTGTTTTAAATGTGTGGATATGTTTCTGTATGCATATATGTGTGTGTGTGATGTGAGCATCTATACACAGATATAAAATATCTGCAGAAATATATCCTGAATAGAAGTAGAGTGGATGAGTGCCAGTCAAGGGAAAAAAAATATCAGAAAATTTAATGGCATTTTGTTAGCCTTCAGATGTTGACTTTTTTTTTTTTTTGGTAAATTCACAAGAAGATAAAAGGTGTTTCAGTGAAACTACTAGTTGCTGGTTTTGTTCAGTTGCTCAGTAGTGTCTGACTCTTGTGACCCCATGGACTGCTGCACACCAGGCTCCCCTGTCCTTCACTATCTCCTGGAGCTTGCTCAAACTCATGTCCACTGAGTCAGTGATGCCATCCAGCCATCTCATCCTCTGCCATCCCCTTCTCCTCCTGCCTTCAATCTTTCCCAGCATCAGGGTCTTTTCTAATGAGTCTACTCTTCTCATTAGGTGGCCAAACTATTGAGCCTCAGCTTCAGCATCAGTCCTTCCAATGAATATTCAGAAACTATTAGTACTCTGTTTAATCCTGTTATTCCAGACACCTGGTTCCTTAAATCCAATGGTATTGATGAACTCATTAACACTTAGGGAAAAAAAAAAGACATGAAACCTGTGTTATAGATGTTACAATAATGAAAGCCTATTAAATGGGCATAAAATATTGAAATATGTGAATCTTATTATATAAACCACAATATACAAAGGATTAAAATGTATACTTAGAAACTTTCATAGCATATTTAATCCCTGTCTGGGCCAGATGACTAAATGTACAAAACTTATTTGTTTTTTTATCATGGAGTCATTAATAATATCTGTAGAATTATTTTAATGACTTGGACTCAAGTTGAGGACTGCCCATTTGTATAGAAGAAAGAGATAGAAGATGTACTGGGATTAATTTTAGAACATGTTAACAAATTGTAACAAATATTTATCTAGTTTGTTCAAAGAGCAACAACCTCAGGTAATTAAATTGCAGTCAATGAACTGATCAATAATTATCTGATAATAATACTTGAAAGCAATGATTTATGGCCAATGGAGCAATAATAGAAAGGTGAAAGAATGGAGGTATCATAAGTATATATAAATAAAAGCTAACACAGTGATGAGGCTTAAGATAATTATTAATTCCAACTTGTCATATTCACTCATCTGCCTTCCTTCAAAGATTAGACTTTCACTGTCTTCATAAGGTCAGAGAGAATCTGATGTATGAATGAGGAAGTAGAACTTAACCAAGCCCCCAAAACTCTATTTCTATATGCAGCCTTCCTAAAGTAAAATTTGCATTCCTTTAAAACTTTTCTGTTATCTGGCCTTGGGTTTATTATCTCCAAGTAGGTACTTTTCTGAAACTGACTTCACCAAGTATCTATAACCTATGATTATAACTTCACTTTGTGAAGACCTCTTAAGTCTTCTGATACCTTTATAGGTGTTAGTATTGTGGTTTGGTCTGCCTGATTTTAATAAACTTCCATAGTCCACATAATAGATAATGGTGGATTGCTCATTATTTTTATTGCCTATGACTTGTTCAGTTGCTAAGTCATATCTGACTCTTTGAGACCCCCTAGGCTGCAGCACACCATGCTTCCCTGTCCTTCACTATATTCTGAAATTTGCTCAAACTCATCCACTGAGTCAGTGACGCCATCCAACCATCTCATCCTCTGATGTCCCCTTCTCCTTCTGCCCTCAATATTTCCCAACATTAGGGTTTTTCCATTGAGCTGGCTCTTCAGATCAGGTGGTGAAAGTATTAGAGCTTCAGCTTCAGCATCCGTCCTTCCAACGAATATTCAGGATTAATTTCCTTTAGGATTGACTGGTTTGATCTCCGTGCTGTCCAAGGGACTCTCAAGAATCTGCTCCAGCATCTCAATTTGAAAGCATCAATTTTTTGATGTGTACCGTTCTTTATGGTCCAACTCTTACATCTGTACATGATTACTGGGAAAAAAAACACAAGTTTGACCATATGGACCGCTGTTGGCAAATAATGTCTCTGTTTTTTAATATACTGTCTAGGTTTCTCATAACTTTTCTTCCAAGAAGTAAGCATCTTTTAATTTCGTGGCTGCAGTCACCATCCATTGTGATTTTGGAGCCCAAGAAAATAAAATCTGTCACAGTTTCCACTTTTTCCCCCATCTACTTGCCATGAATTGATGGGACCAAATGCTGTGATCTTAGTTTTTTGAATGTTGAATTTTAAGTTAACTTTTTCCTATGACTAGTATTTCATAATTGGTTATTTTATTACATTTAATACATTATTTTAACACATTTAATACATGTTTAATACATTTTAATACATTTAGTATTAGGGTGGTGTTACCATTATTTATTTCTTTTTACATACAATAAAAAGGGGAAAGTGGAAGTCAAGGCTAGTGGCTTCTTCCATATGAGAACTTGGCCTGTGCTTTGGAAGATGGACGCTGCAATGCCTACATTGTGAAGCTGTGACAATCAGATGAGAAAACAAATTAAAAACCAGCAACCAATTACTAGTACTTTTTATTATCAAAGGCGAGGGAAGGGAGAGATCCCCTCAGGACTTTGATGAGCATTCGTTTAAGAGATGCAGTTGAAATGGTTTGATGAAGCCTATTTGTCAAAAATCCTATCATACTGGGCTTTTTTCTGTAGAAAGAGCAGGTCAGTGAATATTTTCTCATACTCTTGTGATGTGATCAGGCTAAGATGTTAGGTTTAGAAAGACTGGTCTTTCGACAGTATAGAGGTACAATTGAGAATGGGAGAAATGAATTAGAGGACCATGGAGACAATGTACATAGAGGCAGTGAAGACTTAGAAAGCAATGAGATGAAAAGATAGGATGAATATGGCAACTTCATGGTTACAGTATTGGATTTGAGGATCATTCACATATGGATAGTCATCAACAATGATTCTACTAGTATAAGTGAAGAACTCTGATGCAACCATTGATTGAAATAGAGGAGAAGCTTAAGGATGATGACTTCATAAAAGTATTGATGTAAGTTTGATGACTGGTTGAGTGTGTGGATGGTTAGACTTTCAGGTGAAGACAGATTAGTGAAGTCCAGGAGAGAAATCAGGACTCAAGCTGTATATTAAAAAGTCCTTTGCTCAGTGATGGAAATTGAGCCCTAGGTGTGGATGATATTGTCTATGCAGAAGTTTGGGACAAATATCTATGAAATGATTGGCTTCCTTTTCCTATAATTGGTCAGAGTTGAAGTGAAGGGGAAAATAAAAAGAACAGAACACTTGTGATTTGGAATAAAGAATTCCAATTTGACTTTTGTCTGCACAAGCTGAGTGATCTTAGGCTATTTTTTAAGCATGCTAGCTTGATTTTTTCTATGAAATACAGATAACTTATCTATTATACTTATAATAAAATTCTTTCTTGCTACTTCTGAAAGATCACCTGTCAGTCAACTTATTTTATTTTAGAGTGTAATTGATAAAAATGTTGTGTTAGTCTTAAGTTTACAGCAAAGTGATTCAGTAATATGTTTATGTATCTATTAATCTTCAAATTCTTCTCCCATTTAAGTTGTTAGTAATACTGAGCAGAGTTCCCTTTGCTATACAGCATATCCTTGCTAGTTATTCATTTCATATACAGCAGTGTGTACATGTCAGTCACAAACTCCCTATCTATTCTTCCTGTTCCCTCCTCCTCCCCTGGTAATAGTAAGTTCATTCTCTAAGACTGTAAGTCTGTTTTTGTTTTATAAGTTCATGTCTGTCTTCTTTTAGATTCTGCATAAAAGTGATATCATACAGTATTTGTCTTTCTCTGTGTGACTTACTTCACTTAGTATGACAATCTATATGTCCATCCATGTTGCTGCACATGACCTTATTCCATTCTTTTTAATAGTTGAGTAATATTCCTTTCTGTATATATATCACCTCTTTATCCACTCACCTGTCAATGACCACTCAGGTTGCTTCCATGTCTTGGCTACACAGTCAGTTATTGATCTTTATTCTGGCTAGATTGTAAGTTTAGTTTGTTTGAATTTACTTGTGATTTCAATTATATTGAGCAGCATCTGTTCCTTTATTTTGTGTCTAGTCCTATCACTGTGGCAGCTCTTAGGAATATTAGCATAAAATACCCCCAAATCTCTCCTCCTCTCTTTGCTGTCTGTCTCTCTGTCTCTCTCTATTTACTTTCTTTCTCAGTTTTACTCCATTGCCACCCATTCTGGAATATACTGAAATATTTGTTTAATATGGTTGGATGGCACCACTGACTTGATCGACATGAGTTTAAGCAAGCTCTGGGAGTTGGTGCTGGAGACGGAAGCGTGGTGTGCTGCAGTCCATGGGGTTGCAAAGAGTCGGACACAACTGAGTGACTGAACTGAACTGATTTGTTTTCTGATGGGGAAAACAGAAAAGTAGGGAGTATTAGATTTCTGCTTCCGACTAAGAAGGAGAAACAGGGACGGTGTTTTGCCCTTCTACCTGAAGCAATAAAAATAAAACAGAAATAAGTGTGAAAAATCAATTTTAAGATATTGAACATCAAACAGCATAGGACAGTGATCCCTGAGAGATGAGGATCAAATGAAGTGAACCCTTTAATTTTCCCAACTTACTTCTCTGAGTGATGAATTTCTAGGTAATAAGACAGGGAGAGGGAACTGATCGGGAAAGGATTTGAAGATGGAATTGAGAGGACAGGGAGAACAAGGCAGCTAGTTTTCCAGTCCAAATCCAGAGAGGAGGAAGCTACAGAAAAAAGAGCTAGAGCTCTAAAGGGACACCCCTCTGCTTTCAGCTGAGTACTGATCAGTGCAGGTGTATGAGGAATTAAGCGAGGTCTGGGAAAGGATTATCTGGGAGAACTGAAGGGAATTATTTTCAGAGCTCACACAAGGCTGAGAATAAAATCAACACATTGCACACCTATATAATTCCCCTTGTATAACCTAAATAGATACACCTTTTAGTTGTTAATAATATTTTAATAAAATATTAAAAATGAAATTTAAAAAACGAAAGTAGATTTTTAAAGCAGCAAACAAGACACTGATAGAATTACTGGACATGACATTAAGAAGTTATTTTGACTGTATTTAATATAGTCAAGAAGGTTGAGAAAAAATCATGTTATTTTAGGTATAGAAAATTATATTTAGAGAGATATATTTATAAATAAATACATTTATTTATAAATATAAAATTATATTTAGTGATGTTTGAAAAAGACAAATTCTAAGATCTAGTAATGAAGTGTATCTAATATGAATCTATCCAGTATACCTTGGATGGAATTAAAGTAATTGGACCTTGCAGAAGGAAAGATTAGTGAACAAGGAATCAGAGAAATAGTAACACTTTAAAATAAAACAAAGAGAAAAGAGAATGAAAAAAAGTGAACAGACCATTAATTGTGTGAGACATCTTTAAGTGATATGGTATACATATAATTGGAGTCCAAAAAAGAAAAAGCATTAGCAAAATAATATTTAAATAAATACAAAATGCAAAACAAAAATAATGTTTAAATAATGGATAGAAACTTTCTAAACTTGATGAAAACAATAAACACATAGACAAAAGAATCCGAGTGGCCAAAATAATGAGAAATAGAAAGAAAACCACATCAAGGTTCATCATAAACAAGCTGCTTAAAAATCAGATGAGGTACATTATGTTCTTAAGAGAGAGGTTTGTTCTCACTGCAAGCCTGAGATAATGAAGAAACCACATTAAAGTGCTGAAAGAAAAGAGTCACTATAGTATTCTATAATCCTGTAGAAAGAAAAGCAAAGGCAAAGAATGTTCAAATACCATAGAATTGCACTCATTTCACATGCTAGCAAAGTAATACTCAACATTCTCCAAGCTAGGCTTCAACAGTCCGTGAACTGAGAACTTCCAGATGATCAAGTTGGATTTAGAAAAGGCAGAGGAACCAGAGATCAAATTGCCAACAATCCGTTGGATCATAGAAAAAGCAAGAGAATTCCATAAAAACAAACAAACAAACAAACAAAAAACATCTACTTCTGCTTTATTGACTATGCCAAAGCCTTTGACTGTGTGGATCACAACAAACTGTGAAAATTCTTAATGAGTTGGAAATACCAGACCACCTTACCTGCCTCCTTAGAAATCTGTATGCAGGTCAAGAAGGAACAGTTAGAACCAGACATGGAACTACAGACTGGTTCCAAATTGGGAAACGAGTACATCAAGGCTGTATATTGTCACCCTGCTTATTAAACTTATATGCAGAGTACATCATGAGAAATACTGGGCTGGATGAAGCAAAGGCTGGAATCAAGATTGCTGGGAGAAATATGAATAACCTCAGATATGCAGATGACACCACCCTTATGGCATAAAATGAAGAGGAACTAAAGAACATCTTGCTGAAAGTGAAAGAGGAGAGTGAAAGCCTGGCTTAAAACTCAACATTCAAAAAACTAAGATCATGACAAGTAATCCCTTCACTTCATGACAAATAGATGGGGAAACAATGGAAACAGTGACAGACTTTACATTCTTGGGCTCCAAAATCACTGCAGTTGGTGACTATAGCCATGAAATTAAATATACTTGCTCCTTGGAAGAAAAGCAATGACCAACCTAGACAGAATATTAAAAAGCAGAGACATTACCAACAATGGTCTGTCTAGTCAAAGCTTATGGGTTTTCCGATAGTCATGTATGGATGTGAGAGTTGGACCATAAAAAAAGATGAGTGCCAAAGAATTGATGCTTTTGAACTGCGGTGTTGGAGAAGACTCTTGAGAGTTCCTTGGACAGCAGGGAGAACCAACCAATCAATCCTAAAGGAAATCAGTCCTGAATTTTCATTGGATGGACTGATGCTGAAGCTGAAGCTCCAATACATCGGGCACCTGATTTGGCACCTTTTTCTTTGGAAAAGACCATGATGCTGGGAAAGATTGAAGGCAGGAGGAGAAGGGGACAACAGAGGATGAAATAGTTGGATGGCATCACTGACTCAATGGACATGAGTTTGAGCAAGCTCTGGGAGTTGGTGATGGACAGAAACCTGGTGTGCTGCAGCCCATGGGGTTGCAAAGAGTCGGACACTAACTGACTGAACTGAACTGATAGTATTCTATACCATATGTACATATATTTCAAAGCTAACATTTTTTCATTTATCATTCTTAGAATTAGCACTGGTTCCATTTTAGTGGAAAACTGAACTTAGTAATCAAGGTCTGGCAATGGATTTACAATGTCTATTACCATATCACTGCTCCCAGGTGCTCTCATTGGTCACAAGTGGGGAATAAGTGTGCTTTTATGTGCACCTATGTACTGTAAATATACACACTTTTACAAATACTTGCATCCATACTTTGTTGTTGTTCAGTCGCTCAGTCACGTCTGACTCTTTGTGACCACACGGACTGTGGCCCACCAGGCTTCCTTGTGTTTCACTAACTCCTGGAGTTTGCTCAAACTCATGTCCTTTGAGTTGATGATGCCATCCAATCACCTCATCCTCTGCCACCCTCTTCTTCTCCTGCTCCGAATATTTCCCAGCATCAGGGTCTTTTCCAGTGAGTCAGTTCTTTGCATCAGGTGTCCATAGTATTTGAGCTTCGGCTTCAGTATCAGTCCTTCCAATGAATAGTCAGGGTTGGTTTCCTTTAGGATTGACTGATTTGATCTCCTTGCTGTCTAAGGAACTCTCAAGAGTCTTCTTCAGCACCACAATTTGAAATCATCAATTCTCTGGTACTCAGCCTTTTTTATGCTCCAACTTTCACATCTGTATGTGACTACTGGAAAAACCATAGTTTGACTATATCGCCTTTCTTGACAAAGTGATGTCTCTGCTTTTTAATATGCTGTCTATGTTTGTCATAGCTTTTCTTCCAAGGAACAATCGTCATTTAATTTCATGGCTGCAGTCATCATCCACAGTGATTTTGGAGCCCAAGAAAATAAAGTTTCTCACTGTTTCCATTTTTTCCCCCATCTATTTGCCATGAAGTGATGGGGCTGAATGCCATGATCTTAGTTTTTCGAATGTTGTGTTTTCAGCTAGTTTTTTCACTCTACTGTTTCATCCTCATCAAGGGGATCTTTAGTTTCTCTTTGCTTTCTGTCATTAGGCTGGTGTCATTTGCTTATCTGAGGCTATTGATATTTTCCCTGGCAATCTTGATTCCAGCTTGTGCTTCATCCAGCTCAGCATTTCTCATGATGTACTCTGCATAGTAATTCAATAAGCAGGGTGAAAGTATACAACCTGATATACATCTTTCCCAATTTGGAACCAGTTCATTGTTCCATGTCCAGTTCTAACTGTTCCTTCTTGACCTGCATAAAGGTTCTCAAGAGGCAGGTAAGGTAGTCTGGTATTCCCACCTCTTTTAAGAATTTTCTACAATTTTCTGTTATCCACAAGGTCAAAGGCTTTAGCATAGTCAATAAAGCAGAAGTAGATGTTTTTTTCTGAAATTTCCTTGCTTTTTACTATGATCCAATAGATGTTGGCAATTTGATCTCTGGTTCCTCTGATTTTTCTAAATCAAGCTTTTACATCTAGAAGGTCTTGGTTCATGTACTGTTGAAGCCTAGCTTGAAGGATTTTGAGCATTATCTTTCTAGTTAATATTATCTTGTTGACATATGAAATGAGTGCAATTGTGTGGTAGTTTGAACATTTGTGTAATCCATATTAATTTCTATATGTATGCATAGCCATGTCTATATCTCTATTTTTCTGTATGCATATTGCTCTATGTATATACTGAAAGCAGTGATTTCACACTATCTTCTTACCCAGTAACTCATGGTTTATTCTAGTTTTTCCTCTTTCTGTGTAACTCTTCTGTCAGTGGCAAGCAGGCTCTCACTACACCTCATCTGTTTGCTTATCTCTTGTGTCATCTCCTGTGTATAGTTGAGCTCCCATTCCTTTTGATTCACTTTACCTTCTATCTCTCCACAGTTCCCACACTAACATCCTTTTCTCCTTATAATGTGATAATGATCACAAGTGGAATTTTAATTTTAATATTTGTCCTCACAGTCAGTAGATTTTAATATACAGAACTGCAAACAAAATGTATGTGGTAAGTTTTCTGAAAATACATTTTAAAAAAGTTATAGGTCTTAAAAAAGAGATTAATTGTAAAAACATTGTCTTTAATAACTCCCACCTCTCAGAATACATGTGCCTGAAAATTCTTATGTTACATGGATGAAGGATGCATCCTTATTTCCTTATTTTTAATTTTTACTTCTTTTTTATTGAAATATAGTTGATTTACAATATTGTATTTGTTTCAGTTATACAGCATGGCGATTCACTATTTTTATAGATTGTACTCCATTTAAAGTATTAATAGACAATAATGGATATATTTCCTCTTGTAGAAAGGAAATCTTGTTGCTTATTTATACATAATAGTTTGTGTCTCTTCATTCCATACCCTTGGCTCATTCCTCCCCATTTCCCTCTCCTCACTGATGACCGCTAGCTTGTTCTCTATATCTGTGAGTCTGTTACTGTTTGTTAACATAAATTCATTTGTTCTAATTTTTAGATTTCACATAAAAGTAATAGCAGAGTATTTGTCATTCTCTGACTCATTTCACTAAGTATAATATATTCTAAATATATCTATGTTGTTTTAGGTGGCAGAATTTTATCCTTTCTTTGTGGCTGAGTAATATTCCATTGGGGCTTCCATGATGGTTCCATGGTAAAGTACCCCCCTGCCAATGCAGGACACACAGATTCGATCTCTGGGTCAGGACAATCCCCAGGAGAAGAAAATGACAACCCACTCCAGTATTCTTGCCTGAGAAATCTCTTAGACAGAGAAGCCAGCAGGGGGTAGTCTATGGGCTCCCAAAAGTTTTGGACTTAGCAAGTAAACAACAGCAATATTCACACACATATATATACATGCACACATTACATGTTCTTTATCCATTCATTGGTTGATGGACACTTAGGTTGCTTCTGTACAATTGCTTGGCAATTGTAAACAGTGCTTTCATTGTGGGTAAATTTGGAAGGATTTTTCAGAAGATAAAACATTTAAATTTTCTTTAATTAGATGCCTGTGTTGTCACCATAGGAGAGATATGATAATGGAGATGAAGTGACATATACTATTGTCCTTAAGTGTGAAAGAACATGATATTTTTGGATAACTACATAGTGCATGCAGCATAGTTTAGCAGACTGGGTAGAAGAAACACAGCAAGGGAAAGAAGAAGGAACATATATATATATATATTAGAAAATTGAGCTTGGGGCCGATCAAGTCCCTGAGTAAAACAAAAATGAGTAATAAACAGAAAAAACATGAACTCAAGCAGTTCCCTCAAAAGGAGGAATGAAAAAATACATATTTTAATTGTTAAGTAGACCTGTACCCTGGATATTTCTGGAAAAATTTAATTTCAATTTTTTTCTTGTTTCTAAAAATTTGCTCTCACTTCATGGACTAGTTGTCCCTACATTTTTTTTTTTTTTTTACTCAAAAAATATGGAACGCTTCACGAATTTGCGTGTCATCCTTGCACAGGGGCCATGCTAATCTTCTCTGTATCGTTCCAATTTTAGTATATGTGCTGCCGAAGCGAGCACTGTCCCTACATTTTTATGCTATTTTCATAAATGATGAAGTTAGATTATTACCCTGAAATTTCTTCCCAACTCTTAAATTCTGTGATTTTACATATAGCCTTTATTTCCTTTGTTCTGCTTCTACTGAAAACCTTGCATCCAATATATGAGCTTATTTTGTGCATAAACTCAAAAATGCAAATTTCTCATTTTTTCCTCCAGAACCAGTCTAGCTGTGAATTTTCTCATAGCACCATGCACTTCTGTATTCCTCAGGCTATAGATGATAGGATTGAGCATTGGTGTGACTACTCCATAGAACAGGGCAATCAATTTGTCAAAAGCAGCATCTTTGGACTTTGGCTTCATATACATGAAGAGGATTGTCCCATAAAACACAATCACCACCATTATGTGGGCTGAGCAGGTGGAAAAAGTTTTTTTTCTTCCTTCAGCTGAACTGATTCTTAGTACAGTAGAAAGGATGAAAATGTAGGAGATACAAATCAACAGTAATGGAACGAACAAAAATATTATGTTGCCCAACATGATAGTAATCTCATTCAAGGATATATCTGTGCAAGCTAGCTTGACAAAGGCCAATATTTCACAAACAAAATGATTGATGACATTTTTCCCACAGAAGGGCACCCGTACTGCAAGAATTGTCTCTGTCAATGAGTTGAGAAAGCCCAATCCCCAGGAGAGAGCTGCCATCTGAATACAGAGTGCCTTGTTCATGATGACAGGGTATCTCAGAGGGATGCAGATGGCTACGTAACTGTCATATGCCATCACTGCTAGAAGTACACACTCTGTCGACCCCATAGTGTAAGAGACAGACATCTGAACAACACATCTAGTGAAGGAGATAGTTTTTTTCTTTGATAGAAAATGTATCATTGTTGAGGGGATAAAGGAGGATGTGTACGAAATGTCAAGGAAGGAAAGATTGCCGAGGAAGAAGTACATAGGGGTGTGAAGGTGGGAATCCAGGAGAGTGAGGATGATCAGAGTGCTGTTCCCCAGGAGAATCACCAGATACATCAACAAACACATCACAAAAAGGAGTTTTTCTGCTCTTGGATACTCAGAAAGTCCCTGGAGAATGAACTCAATGTCTGTCCAGTTGGTCCTTTCCATTTCACATTTTCATACCTGGAGTAATCCAGAAGAGATGTGGGTTTAAGGAGTCTATACACTATTACAATATGAAGTAAGAGAACATTGGAGGAAGGGCAACAAGTCAGTATTAGCTGGCTGGGTTTACAGTTGTGAGTTTAGATTTTCAAATTTTTCTTTTAGCTCATGTGCCAGGGAGTAGAAGAGAGACAATAATTATGTTGGTACTTTATTAAAAATATAAACTTAATATTCCATTTCTGACATTCTGATGCACAAATTCTGAGCCAAGGGAAAACTATTTAATAAGTTGTTGTTATTCCTGATTTAGACTTACTTTGAATATCATCATTTTGGAGACAACATGCTTAACTTCTTAAAAATATTGATTTATGATTTTATATCATGCCAGTCATTAACAATAACATTGGTTTAAGGTTTTACAATTTATGAAAATGTTCATCATACTTATTTTATCATCACTATAATTCTCTGAGGAAGATAAAGTTCATAATGGTAAGAAGTATTTTAAGACACAGTAGGTAAACAAACTACTATTCAATTCTACATTTTCTGACTTTACATCCCCCTTTTTAAATTACTTGGTTATTGCCCTCAAAATTATACAAGTTGTCTGAGTGGCAGTGTCTAAGGCATCTTTTAGAATAATGCTCTCCAGATGATTCTATTGTGTAGCTGAGGAAGAAAACACCCATCCAAATTTTAGTATACAGATGAATCACATGGGAAATTTTTGTAAAGGACTCTAAATCAGTGAATCTGATATGGGTTTTAAGATCTGTATTCATTAACATGCTTTCAGATATTGTTGATGTTGCTTGTATATAAACACATGACTAGCAAGACCTTTTAAATCATCTCTCTTTGATACCTTTGGAATTTGCCATTGGAGTTTCAGTTCTATGTAGGATTGAAATTGAACAGCAGACAGTACAAAACTAAACATTTTAGTGAGACTTCTGTATAAGTATATTGCAATTTGTTTTGGATTCCTTAGTTTTTAGAAATACAAACAACAAAATCACACATAGAAGAGTTTGCCCTTTATTTCTGTCCATATGAAAGTTGTTACTTTTCCATTTGCTGAATTTGCAATTAAGCTCAATATTTTCCAAGAAAGGAAGTTGAGATTATACCAGACCACCTTACCTGCTTCCTGAGAAATCTGTATGCAGGTCAAGAAGCAACAGTTAGAACCAGACATGGAACAACAGACTGGTTTCAAATTGGGAAAGGAGTACGTGAAGGCTGTATATTGTCACCCTGCTTATTTAACTTATATGCAGAGTACATGATGCGAAATGCCAGACTGGATGAAGCACAAGCTGGAACCAAGATTGCCGGGAGAAATATCAATAACCTCAGATACACAGATGACACCACCCTTATGGCAGAATGAGAAGAAGAACTAAAGAGCCTCTTGATGAAATTCAAAGAGGAGAGTGAAAAAGTTGTTTTAAAACTCAACATTCAGAAAAGTAAGATCATAGCATCCGGACCCATCACCTCATGGCAAATAGGTGGGGAAACAATGGAAACAGTGACAGACTTTTTCTTGGGCTCCAAAATCACTGCAGATGGTGACTGTAGCCATGAAATTAAAAGATGCTTGCTTCTTGGAAGAAAAGCTATTACCAACCTAGACAGTATATTAAAGAGCAGAGATAGTACTTTGCCAACAAAGGTCTGTCTAGTCAAAGCTATGGTTTTTCCAGTAGTCATGTATAGATGTGAAAGTTGGACTATAAAGAAAGCTGAGCACTGAAGAATTGATGCTTTTGAACTGTGGTGTTGGAGAAGACTCTTGAGAGTCCCTTGGACAGCAAGGAGATCCTACCAGTCCATCCTAAAGGAAATCAGTTCTGAATATTCATTGGAAGGACTGATGCTGAAGCTGAAACTCCAATAGTTTGGTCACCTGATGGGAAGAACTGACTCATTTGAAAAGACCCTGATTCTGGGACAGATTGAAGGTAGGAGGAGAATGGGACATCAGAGGATGAGATAGTTGGATGGCATCATGAACTTAATAGGCATGAGTTTGAGCAAACTCTGGGAGATGGTGAAGGACAGGGAAGCCTGGAGTGTTACCGTCCATGGTGCTCCAAAGAGTTGGACATGACTGAGAGACTGAACTGAACTGAACAAGATCAGAGTTGTGTGCTATAGAGTATAGAGGAAATGATTTTAATTTGAAGAAATCTAAAGAGCAGATATTAGTATATGATATTCTTCCCTATAACAACTAAGTATAAGAGTATAATTTTGAAAACACTTCTTCATTCTCAAGATATTCTACCTAGATTAAAAAATATTCCCAGAGAAGAAAAGTTGATTGAATAGATGGGTTTTTACTTAGGGTTTTCAAAAAGTAGTTATGTTTCCGGTATAGGACTAGCTATTTCTGGGATAGTCATTTGCCAATGAGTTATACCACTTTCTATGAAAACTCCAGTTTACCATGGTGAGACAATTCATTCAAAATAATAGAATATTTATGTATCTATTGACTATAGAAAGGAGAGTGTTGTTGTTTAGTCTCCAAGTCTGACTCTTCTGTTACCTCATGGACTATGGCCCAGTCAGCTCCTCTGTCCATAGAAAGGAGTACACTCATTTAATTCAGGCTGCGCCCTACTTTGGAGGCATACATTTCAAAAAGGGTAGCAAGTGTTGGGTAGGCCAGGATATACCTTTACTTGGTATTAAGATTGGAGCTTGATTGACTGTAGGTACACATACCAAATGACTTTCTTTGAGAATAAAATTCTGATAGCAGAACTTAAGTCATTTGAGATCTCAATGTACTGCAGTTTCAGGAGGACAGATGTGAATCAGGTCAAAAACCTTCTCTTTTTAGGAACATCTTATAAAAACTGATTCCTATTTGGAAATTACTTATAGTAAATAAATGTAGTGTACATGAGGTATCCTAACAGCCCTTTGATAATTTCTGCAAAAAAAATTTTACTTGAAGATTTTTTAAAGAGATACCACCAATCTGCTTTAAGGTTTTCAAATGGAGGTGGCGAGGAAGGGTAATAGATAATATGGAGGAGATGATTTTCATTACTCTTGCAATACTAGTGTACCTTTTTAGAAACAGTTAACAAATACTCCATTGAATTGCATTGTGCCTGAAATGCTTTCCCCATTTAACTTTACTTCTCTAAAATGAATTTATAGAATCTGGGAACAAGGAAATGAAGATTTTAAAAAATTCTTGGTAATTTATAACACAATCACTTTCCTTGGTATCTGTATATTAGAAGTGATCTTTTAAAACAGTTTTTCATTCTTGTCTAATGCTAGGAGAATTGTTAAATAATCATTGTGCACTCATTTTGTCTAATGCTAGGAGAATTGTTAAATAATCATTGTGCACTCATTTTGTCTAATGCTAGGAGAATTGTTAAATAATCATTGTGCACTCATCTTTTAATATGACATTTGTGATAAATTTCCACTAACCCCCAAATTACATTTATTTTAGAATGACTAAGTGATAACAAAACAGTTATAGCATTATTTGAAAGATCAAAATCTAAACCAAGATAACCCAGACAGAATTGAAAGACTGCAAAGAAATATCAAAACATTAATGGATATCTTAGATACTTTTTTCCTACTTTTCTGAATTACCGAAATTCTAAAATAAATATTCAAAATGAAAAGTATAATGAAAAAGACACTGAAGTAGGTGTCAAATTATATTAGGAAGATTAACTCAGAGTGAAATATGCTAAAACAATTTAAACATTACAGTGATTGTCTCGTGTGTCTAGATACTAAACATTAAGACTGAGTTGTATTGGTGCGTCTTGTCCAGTTATCCATAGGAAGCTACTATTTATTTCTGGTAGACCTGGAGCTCCTGGTCTTTCAGAGTAATCAGTCTGTGGTTCCATGCTGGGAGGTTTCATTCAGGCACTCTTTTACTGTTGTAACAGACCTAAAGAAAATTCTGTGACTTTTTTTTATTAAAGATAGAAGTTAAGCTCTCTAATTTTCTAGAAAGATCCCTAACTTTCTAGAATTTTTTCCACTTTTATTGACTTGCTTACTTGAAGATCTAATATTTAAAGTTCTAAGATTTTCATTGAAAAGCAGATACCATCTATACTCTAAATTCTCACTAGAGAATATAATTCTGTTATCCTTTCCAGTTCTCCTAAATAGATCAATTAAGACAATTGAAATTGTGAAAAAATAAGTAGAGTTACCAACTTTTATTTTGTAGGTTTTATAAACTCTGATCTTCAATTAACATACCACATGGAAAGGTGTATTATTTTAGCTCACAAAGAGAAGAGTAATTGACAACATGTGAGGTCCTAATCTGTATTTGGCATTTCAAATAATTTTTACCATTTATCTTTCAGAATAATTCAAAATTATTATCCATATTTTAACAGTGAAGAAATTAATTTGATATTTCCAAATTCAAGTACAATTTCAATGTCTTATAGTTGGTAAATACCAGAATTATGATTTTAACCCTTATCTTTATTTTTTAAATAGGTATTTAATTTACTTTATATGAAAAAATTTTCAGACTACTATTTTTGTGCTGTTTTTCAATGTAGAAAGTGTTCCAAAGAAAAAGAAAAGAAAAGGAAAAAAAAAAGAAAGTGTTCCAGTTATGCAGTTTTTTCCATACAAAATGAACCAGGAACCCAACATCAAAATTCAGTTTGAATTAATTTTAAACCCGTAGCTTTGTGGTCCCCAAACCCCTATTTTTATTGCTATATCAAAATGCTTACATAAGTATGAATTTTTAAATAAAAGCACAATCTAAAATGATGCACTCAAGTTTTTTCTAGGACCCGTATGATAAATACACACATAAAATGTATATTTGCCTCTGAAAACATTGAAGATATTCATCATCTTCCACTTAGGAAGACATTGTTCTAATAATGAATTCATATGAAAAGATGCTGAAAATTTCTCTCAGGTTTAGTGTAGGGAATTAAGGTCTCAGTAGTGGAATTTGATTATATAAACGAAAATTCAAAAACTTTTAATACTTTTTTTTTTGCTTTGGCCTTCTGGGGATCAGACTAACCCTCATGATTATTTCTTCCCTTTGTTACTTTTTTTTTTTTTTTGGTTTCTAATCCTATTTTTATTACAAACATCTTTAATTACATGTATCCTCAAGCTCTTATTGAACATAGTTTATGTGTGAATAATATATAAGTCACCAGGCATTCTTTCTCCAGATACTTTTTATTTAAAATTTTAGTGAACTCAATACTTCTCAATACTCAAATGCATAGCCACTGAAAGCGAAAGTGTTAGTTGCTCAGTCCTATCTGACTTTGCAGCCCCATGAACTATAGCCCACCAAGCTGCTCTGTTCACGGGGTTCTCTAAGCAAAAATACTGCAGTGACCATTTCCTTCTCTAAGAGAGCTTCCCAACCTAGGGGTCGAACCTGGGTCTCCTGAATTGCAGGCAGATTCTTTACCACCTGAACCATCAGGGAAGCCTAAGCCTATTATTTATGAGGGTCTTTTGCATTGCAAACTACTTTCTTTTCCTCACAGTCTCTCCAATGGAAAAATTTGAGATAAAAAAAATTTAGCTGTATCCTGGTCTTGGAGATGATGCCTGGGTTTTAATATTTTTTTTCCTTTCACACAAATAAATATATATGTATTTTCAAAACCTCCCAGCAAGGGTCACCTCAGCTCAATATTTCTATATTTATTGGTGGGATGTTTTTCTTTTGAAAAATTTAAATAAAATTTCTCTCTTTATCTTACCTTCTGACTGAGTTTTAGACATTCATACCATTCCATTCTATTAACTGAAAGAATTCTCATTTTTGAATTTCATTTGCATTTTACTGGTAAGGCCAGAAGATGCTAAACTTCAGTTGGTCATTCCTAAAAAGAAATGGGAGAAAGAGCAGCCATGATCAGGCAATCTGTCTGTGCATGAATATTCTTAAGAGGCATGAAGGAAATAAAACGTTAAAAAAAAGATCAGTGATGCAACTCTAGTTTCCCATGAGTTGTCTTAAAGTTGACACTTACTCAAGAGACTCAGCTTCTTTTGGAAGCTAATTTAGCACTCATTTTTATAAACTTCTTTAGTCCCTAAGGTTGTGAGTCAGAAACTTAGAATTCTCTAGAGAAGTCCCCTCTTCTGTTCATTCCAAAAACCCAACTAACCTGACTTAACAAAAACCTTCCCTAGCCATACATTTCTTAGAATATTCCTTGAACACATATATTTGATGACCTCAGCAAAGTTCTCAAAACACTTAAACTTTCCCTAAGAAATTGTTTTTCTTTTGCTTCCACAAATAATGCTAGATCAATGCTAATAAAATCCTGGTAAAACAGGAAGTCATTCTACTTCTTTAAATTATTTTTATCATCCATATCCTTGTTAACTCAAAACTACATAGAAATACTTTTTCTTTATACCAGTTTGGATAAAATTTAATTAGCATATTGCATTTTAAATCAATAATTTTCTGTGACTTTGCAGTCTTTATAACCTTTCTGTCTAATATTTGAAGAATAACCTAGCCTTAATTTTAATACTGTTGGATAGTTTAATTTTATTTTAATATTTTGAGATTTTGATATAATAATCATTGATATCTTTGTAATCTGCTTTCCTTCTACTAGAAATAACATAAGGTTAACTTCTAGTGATGTGATTATAGAATGGAAAGATATGAATTGAGAGATTTCTTGATACATTTGCAAAATTATTTTTCCAAAGCTTAACATTTTAGCCTGCTACTGCAGTATTTGCACAGACTATTTTTTGTATATTTTCTAGAACCAGAAGTGGTATCTATTCTTTTCTATTTATATAAAATGTTACTTTGTTTTACTTTTTATTCCTGTGATTGCTCATTAATTTGAATATTACCTCTATGTTTATTTATTACTTATATTTACCTTTTTATTATTCTTTTTTTTTTTTTATTTTTTATTAGTTGGAGGCTAATTACTTCACAACATTTCAGTGGGTTTTGTCATACATTGATATGAATCAGCCATAGATTTACACTTATTCCCCATCCCGATCCCCACTCCCATCTCCCTCTCCACCCGATTCCTCTGGGTCTTCCCAGTGCACCAGGCCGGAGCACTTGTCTCATGCATCCCACCTGGGCTGGTGATCTGTTTCACCATAGATAGTATACATGCTGTTCTTTTGAAACATCCCACCCTCACCTTCTCCCACAGAGTTCAAAAGTCTGTTCTGTATTTCTGTGTCTCTTTTTCTGTTTTGCATATAGGGTTATCGTTACATCTTTCTAAATTCCATATATATGTGTTAGTATGCTGTAATGTTCTTTATCTTTCTGGCTTACTTCACTCTGTATAATGGGCTCCAGTTTCATCCATCTCATTAGGACTGGTTCAAATGAATTCTTTTTAACAGGCTGAGTAATATTCCATGGTGTATATGTACTCACAGCTTCCTTATCCATCATCTGCTGATGGGCATCTAGGTTGCTTCCATGTCCTGGCTATTATAAACAGTGCTGCGATGAACATTGGGGTGCACGTGTCTCTTTCAGATCTGGTTTCCTCAGTGTGTATGCCCAGAAGTGGGATTGCTGGGTCATATGGCAGTTCTATTTCCAGTTTTTTAAGGAATCTCCACACTGTTCTCCATAGTGGCTGTACTAGTTTGCATTCCCACCAACAGTGTAAGAGGGTTCCCTTTTCTCCACACTCTCTCCAGCATTTATTGCTTGTAGACTTTTGGATAGCAGCCATCCTGACTGGCGTGTAATGGTACCTCATTGTGGTTTTGATTTGCATTTCTCCAACAATGAGTGATGTTGAGCATCCTTTCATGTGTTTGTTAGCCATCTGTATGTCTTCTTTGGAGAAATGTCTGTTTAGTTCTTTGGCCCACTTTTGATTGGGTCATTTATTTTTCTGGAATTGAGCTGCAGGAGTTGCTTGTATATTTTTTGAGATTAATCCTTTGTCTGTTTCTTCATTTGCTATTATTTTCTCCCAATCTGAGGGCTGTCTTTTCACCTTACTTATAGTTTCCTTTGTAGTGCAAAAGCTTTTAAGTTTCATTAGGTCCCATTTGTTTAGTTTTGCTTTTATTTCCAATATTTTGGGAGGTGGGTCATAGAGGATCTTGCTGTGATTTATGTCGGAGAGTGTTTTGCCTATGTTCTCCTCTAGGAGTTTTATAGTTTCTGGTCTTACATTTAGATCTTTAATCCATTTTGAGTTTATTTTTGTGTATGGTGCTAGAAAGTGTTCTAGTTTCATTCTTTTTACAAGTGGTTGACCAGTTTTCCCAGCACCACTTGTTAAAGAGGTTGTCTTTTTTCCATTGTATATCCTTGCCTCCTTTGTCAAAGATAAGGTGTCCATAGCTTCGTGGATTTATCTCTGGGCTTTCTATTTCTGTTCCATTGATCTATATTTCTGGTCTTTGTGCCAGTACCATACTGTCTTGATGACTGTGGTTTTGTAGTAGAGTCTGAAGTCAGGCAGGTTGATTCCTCCAGTTCCATTCTTCTTTCTCAAGATTACTTTGGCTATTTGAGGTTTTTTGTATTTCCATACAAATTGTGAAGTTATTTGTTCTAGCTCTGTGAAAAATACTGTTGGCAGCTTGATAGGGATTGCACTGAATCTATAGATTGCTTTGGGTACTATAGTCATTTTGACAATA